>NC_060141.1:44152593-44774131 GCF_021461385.2 Schistocerca piceifrons
TTGTACAGTGGAGAAAAACTATTTTGAAAGAGGATGTGAACAGAATACAGACAGCAGACTTAGATAATACTTTTGGGAATAATGATGAACAAAGGGAGATCTCTATGCAAAATACTGCAGTAAAACAAATCCTGTCCTTTCCTTTTGTGTTATCCCCCTATGTGTTTGTGTACCCTTGTGTATTTGTTTTCTTCCTGTCTCTGTGTACTGTTTCATAGAATTTTTTTTCTCTTCTAATACTAAGCTACATTCACTATGATGAGGAATACTGTTATCCTCAAATATTATTTGCATTTATAATATGTTATTTTCTTTGTAAAGCTGTTTAGACGTTATTTATTCTGTTTTTTTTAATGCTCATGTGTGAAGTTGATGTTTCAAAAGTTATTCTGATCTTTTAAGTATGTACTCATGTCATAATTCCTGTAACACTGATGTATATGTTATTTCTATTCTTTTGTAATGCCTGTACTACTACAAATTTATCTGTATTGTTATGTTCTTTAATGATGTATTTTGTACTTTTGTTATTGTATTCTTATGTTATAAAATTGTAATTGACACCAGTTCATCATATTATTAACTTGTAAGTTACATTTCACTGCACACGTTTCTGTTGGTCATAGTATATGGACAATATGTGAGAAGTAGGGACTGATAATGTTTGCACGTGTGTTAATAATTCAGCAAGGGACTGGATAACAGCATTTTTGGTTCTAAGGACATTTCAAACAAAATTTTTGTGACCATATGGACAAGTGGTGGTTTATGGACTTGCTATATTCTCCGCAAGACTCTTTGATGGTGATTGTGCACCTACACAGTCACACAACAGATGGCTGCTGGCCGTCTCTACCAGGACTACAGTGGGTCTGCATCTTTGATGGCCCACCAATTTCTACAGCGACTGCAGTGGGTCTGCACCTTTGATGGCCCACCAATACCATTATTTCTATAAGGACTGCAGTGGGTCTGCACCTCTGGTGGCCCACCAGTACCGTAATCTCTACCGGGACTACAGTGGGTCTGCTCTGTGATGACCTAACTACCAATATTCCTCAAAACGTCGACTGACTCTGCTGTGGGTTTGCTCTGTTGTGGCCCATTACTTGTCTGCATGTCAAGAGTCAGCACTGTCTTTCCATTGGAAGGACAACACTACTTCTTCAATACTGCATGGAAATCCACTACTTCCGTGTGCATTTTCTTTTACTGCTCAGACTTTGAAAAAGCACTACTATTTTACTGTGATGAACGATTAGGACTGTCTTTATGGACTGTGAGAAAGTTTAGCTTTTGACCAACATTGTATCAATAAGTGTGTGCATTTGATTTCTTTGTTATTGTAATTATGAAAAATTTTATCAAATCTTTATTGGCCACTGTTCAAAACAATTTGTAAAATTTTTTGTGGGGAGCATGGGGGCTATGTAAGTAGGCTGTTTATGTTTTCTTATTGGCAATGTTACGTAGCGCTCTGTGTGAGAATCACTGGCTGTGCTGTGTGCAGTCTGTGGCTAGTTTGCATTGTTGTCTGCCATTGCAGTGTTGGGCAGCGGCAGCTGGATGTGAACAGCGCGTAGTGTTGCGCCGTTGGAGGTGAGCCGCCCGCAGTGGTGGATGTGGGGAGAGAGATGGTGGAGTTTTGTAATTTGTCATGAACTGCTATATATATTATGACTATCAAGGTAAATACATTGTTTGTTCTCTATCAAAATCTTTCATTTGCTAACTATGCCTATCAGTAGTTAGTGCCTTCAGTACTTTGAATCTTTTATTTAGCTGGCAGTAGTGGCGCTCGCTGTATTGCAGTAGTTCGAGTAACCAAGATTTTTGTGAGGTAAGTGATTTGTGAAATGCATAGGTTAATGTTAGTCAGGGCCATTCTTTTGTAGGGATTTCTGAACGTCAGATTGCGTTGTGCTAAAAATATTGTGTGTCAGGTTAAGCACAGTCCTGTACAATTGTTCTAAGGGGACGTTTCAACGTACGGATTTCAGTCGTAGTTGCCGATATCGTGGCGTTAACATTTATGATGTCAGTTCCGCCAAAGTTCTCCGCCTGTCCTGTTTTACCAGTCTGTGCAGCCTACGACGTCCGACATCTCTAAAGAGGGTGGCCGCTCAAACCGACGACGTACCTTGGTTTCGCCATGTCTTGAACACTCTCGCCACAACACTCCTCGAACACTCAACAAGTCGTGCAGTTTTCGAAACGCTTTTACCGTGCTCAGATAGATCTCACCTTCCCAATTCCACCCCTAGACAGCACCCACATTGATACTACATGCACCGTGTGTGTTTCTGACCAGCAGTCATTCCGCGCCAGGTGACACAGCTATAGCCTGGTCTGGTTTGTATCCTGTGCGGCTGATCCCGACGGAGGTTCGAGTCCTCCCTCGGGCATGGGTGTGCGTGTTTGTCCTTATAATACGTGTGAGCTTAGGGACTGATGACCTCAGCAGTTAAGTCCCATAAGATTTCACACACATTTGAAGATTTTCTAGTTTGTATCGATGATAGGTTGGTGGTCATAATCTCCCGGTTGATCAGTGTAAATAAAAAATGGATATTGTTGCAGGATTGTATACAGAACTTTACTGAAATACGAGGGCAGTTCAATAAGTAATGCAACACATTTTTTTTCTCGGCCAATTTTGGTTGAAAAAACCGGAAATTTCTTGTGGAATATTTTCAAACATTCCCGCTTCGTCTCGTATAGTTTCATTGACTTCCGACAGGTGGCAGCGCTGTACGGAGCTGTTAAAATGGCGTCTGTAACGGATGTGCGTTGCAAACAACGGGCAGTGATCGAGTTTCTTTTGGCGGAAAACCAGGGCATCTCAGATATTCATAGGCGCTTGAAGAATGTCTACGGTGATCCGACAGTGGACAAAAGCACGGTGAGTCGTTGGGAAAAGCGTGTGTCATCATCGCCGCAAGGTCAAGCAAGACTGTCTGATCTCCCGCGTGCGGGCCGGCCGTGCACAGCTGTGACTCCTGCAATGGCGGAGCGTGCGAACACACTCGTTCGAGATGATCGACGGATCGCCATCAAACAACTCAGTGCTCAACTTGACATCTCTGTTGGTAGTGCTGTCACAATTGTTCACCAGTTGGGATATTCAAAGGTTTGTTCCCGCTGGGTCCCTCGTTGTCTAACCGAACTCCATAAAGAGCAAAGGAGAACCATCTGTGCGGAATTGCTTGCTCGTCGTGTGGCTGAGGGTGACAATTTCTTGTCAAAGATTGTTACAGGCGATGAAACATGGGTTCATCACTTCGAACCTGAAACAAAACGGCAATCAATGGAGTGGCGCCACACCCACTCCCCTACCAAGAAAAAGTTTAAAGCCATACCCTCAGCTGGTAAAGTCATGGTTACAGTCTTCTGGGACGCTGAAGGGGTTATTCTGTTCGATATCCTTCCCCATGGTCAAACGATCAACTCTGAAGTGTATTGTGCTACTCTTCAGAAATTGAAGAAACGACTTCAGCGTGTTCGTAGGCACAAAAATCTGAACGAACTTCTCCTTCTTCATGACAACGCAAGACCTCACACAAGTCTTCGCACCCGAGAGGAGCTCACAAAACTTCAGTGGACTGTTCTTCCTCATGCACCCTACATCCCCGATCTCGCACCGTCGGATTTCCATATGTTTGGCCCAATGAAGGACGCAATCCGTGGGAGGCACTACGCGGATGATGAAGAAGTTATTGATGCAGTACGACGTCGGCTCCGACATCGACCAGTGGAATGGTACCGTGCAGGCATACAGGCCCTCATTTCAAGATGGCGTAAGGGCGTAGCTTGAATGGAGATTACGTTGAAAAATAGTGTTGTGTAGCTAAAAGATTGGGGAATAACCTGGTGCATTTCAATGCTGAATAAAACAACCCCTGTTTCAGAAAAAAAATGTGTTGCATTACTTATTGAACTGCCCTCGTATTTACTAGTGATTCCCTGATTTGGAATACAGATTGGCAGATGTAACCCCTTTGTGCAAGAAGGATACCCAGCTTTTGTACTAGTTCTTTATAATGAGCTCGACTACTATTTTAGCTATTACTCTTACAGTCCTTTTCTGCAGTTCGAAAATTGTGTTCATGCCTAAGGCAAAGCCAGCGATCGTTTCACAGGTTTCTTTCATTCTTCCAGCGTAATATTTCTTGTTGAAAAGATGGGATCATTTTATATCGTGAAACGCTTCCTTTCTATTTATTATCAAATATCTTGTATGGGTACTATTGAGTGTGACACCAATTGGTTTAAAATCATACAGAAGCTTATACATAAATGCCTGAGTGTCTTGGCCGGCCGGATTGACCGAGCGGTTCTAGGCGCTACAGTCTGGAACCGCGCGACCGAATCCTGCCTCGGGCGTGGATGTGTGTTATGTCCTTAGGTTAGTTAGGTTTAAGTAGTTCTAAGTTCTAGGGGACTGATGACCTCAGAAGTTAAGTCCCATAGTGCTCAGAGCCATTTGATCCATTTGAACCTGAGTCTCCAGGATACTTTCTATAGATTGACTCCTTCGGTGGCTCATTTAGTTATTTTCATGTGTGTACGTCGGCTACGTTCCACCTATCAAGATGCAAATATTGGTAAATAAAACTTTTTGTACTTTGGGGATGAAGCAGAATGTAATATCCCTCAGAAGTAGGAAACAACTGCTTAATTGTTAGATATTTTGAGGATGGTATCTGACTCAAAGAGAGTACTGTTATTAAATATTTTCTTATAATGTGATCAGCATGTCCCCTCTGGTCAATACAAGGTTTTTCTGTGTGCTGTTCCGTGTACCTGAGCAACTTGCTACGTGTAAGCAGTAGTCCACTTACAAGAAGCTAAGACGCACTTAAAGAATGGATGGAAATTCTGCAAAATACGAAACTCGAGGAAGGAGTAATGATCTAGTTCAACACGTCGTGTATGAATGGATGAAGTTTGATAGCGTAGTTTACTTAAGGCTTGTAACACACTCGTGAAGCCGACCAGTGTGGCCGAGCGGTTCTAGGCGCTACAGTCTGGAACCACGCGACCGCTACGGTCGCAGGTTCGAATCCTGCCTCGGGAATGGATGTGTGTGATGTCCTTAGGTTAGTTAGGTTTAAGTAGTTCTAAGTTCTAGGGGACTGATGACCTCACAAGTTAAGTCCCATAGTGTTCAGAGCCATTTTTTGAACACTCGTGAAACTTTACTGACGGTTAAACGTCATATATTTGTTGACACTGAAATAGCTGGGGAACATAACAATGTAGCCAGACAGTTGGAAGTTCTGAGGGTCAAACGCAGAAACGCAGTTCTACGCTGCTCAAGCACTCTTCACTGTCGTTAAACGATACATTCTGTTGATGTGAGGTTGAATTCACCGGATAACCATTTCACTAGCACCAAGACTTGGAGTATTCTCAACTGGCAAATATTAATGGGAATCGGAGAAATATAGGTTATACAAATTAAACATAGCTTCCAAACTGAAAACTGTATGTACACAATAGGGGAAAAATTACTCGGTTAACTGAAACACAGTAATAATTCTTCTTTCGAACCGAAACGTTAATTCACTGTGAGGTTGCCTGCAGCAGACTGAAAGCTTATGTATTGTAGATATTAGCAACATGAACAGATGGCACAGCTATCACAGAAGCTTTTTATTACATTTGCGAATTTATTGCATTTGTGGTCAAAGTCATCATAACATCATAAACCTGTGAAGTCTTGTAGCACTTCAATTAAATAATACAACAGCGTTATTTGTAGATGGGCAGCTTGCCATATGAGTGCAAAAGTAAGAGGTCCAAGAGCCTGTACACAAGTGATACTATGTTTTCTGTTGTTTTAATAAGTAAAAATCTCCAGAGTTATTCTAACTCTGCAAAGTGAAAGGACAATTACATAAAATAGTATTTTTTTAAGTCTAACAGTTTCAAAATAAAGATGAAAGTGACAGGGTTTGAGTCACCGGATCTAGCGACTGGTTTTTATGCGGACGCCTCCCCAATATTTAATTTTTATGGTGTTACACGGTTGTACGTTTCATTCAGCGTCATTCGTTAATTCACAAATCACAATATAACACACACTCTACTTTCGAGTCCAAACTCGTTCTACAAAAACACTCACTTATTCGTTGAAATGGCAGACAGTAGTCAGCTACTTTCCACCTCAGAGTTGGGTAGATGCTATAGTTCGTATTTGAATCTTCATAACTTCCTCCTCCCTAGGTTCTTGTGAATCTTACACAGCCACATTTTCACTGCGTTTCCTTGGATGCGTTCTTTGCGGAGTACTCGAAAGTAACAACACCGTTCGTGGTGAGTTCGCAGCCGCTCTTTGTACGCGTCAGACTCTCATTGCTTGACTACTGCAACCGTTTTGGTATAACCATTAATCCACACTTTCTTTCCAATATCATTTAATCCCATTCACACTACATTTTGCCCGGGCACGTCGGGTATTAGGATCGCAAATATAACTTAAGAAAATAATTGCTGAAAAAATTTGTATTAGCGTCTCAAACATATGTATACGGTGTTTAAGTAAAGGTAAATGATTTGGGAAATGAAAGTGATTTCTAATTTTCGTAGGCTCAAGGAATTGTTCCTTTTCCACGCACATCACTCACCATTTGATTAAGTTGTCATTAAGGTCGACTCCATTGAAATGAATATAGCTACTCGTGTACATAATGAGGCGAATATTTCGGTTTACTGTGCAGTAATCGTCAAATAACAAATATTTTAATTCTTCGATAAGTGTACAAGCTAAAGAAATGAATTAAAATTTGTGCTACAGCCAGGATTTGAACCTAGTTCACTTGTTCGCTTGCTACCTAGAAATATGTGCTATCGACTACACCAACAAACATACAACCGCTATAGTCAATACTCTAGTCCGATGCCCTATTCCCCCCCCCCCCCCCCCCGCCCCCATCGAAACTACAAACTGAAATTAGCGCCTTCAGCCCATTTTTCCCTTCTTAGATCGTCAGTGCTGCCGGGGGTCTCCGAATCTGGAGTAGCATCCAAGCTTTGCACGTAATTGGGAAGTCGTACCTGGACCTGAGGGATAGGTGAACTATTGATCTGACGGAATTACATTTTCATGTAGACATATGAGTCTCAACTTTATTTTCTAGAAGGAAAGAATCTTACAGTTTAGGCCGGCCGCGGTGGTCTAGCGGTTCTAGGCGCTCAGTCCGGAGCCGCGCGACTGCTACAGTCGCAGGTTCGAATCCTATCTCGGGCCTGGATGTGTGTGATGTCCTTAGGTTAGTTAGGTTTAAGTAGTTCTAAGTTCTAGGGGACTGATGACCATAGATGTTAAGTCCCATAGTGCTCAGAGCCATTTGAACCATTTTTCTTACAGTTTAAGAAAGGGAAAATGGGCTGCAGGTGTAAACTGAAGATTGTGTTGGCAGGTGGGAGGACGATGGATTAGGATAGCCCATGTAGATGCTGTATCCCTAATGATATGGTGATGTAGGGGTCAGCACATCAATCTTATAAGCAGAAGAGATGGGTTCAAGTCCTGGCCGTAGTACAAAATGTAATTCATAGTTTCAGCGTCTGTCATTGTCGAACACAAAGTTCAGACTCACATGTCTCCAAGAATATGTAACTCGACCATTTCAGTTCTTCCATATTATTGCTCATACAGTCCGTAAACTTCTACAACAATTGCAAGTATTAAAAGTCTAAAACTCTATTCTCATGAGGTAATGGGCAAAATTATGAAATATGTAAAATACAGAGAAACTCTTGTAATTTGTTCACATAGATATTAATTTCCCCATTACAGGAAATGGCTCGATTCACATCCACACATTGTCCTCCCAGCCCTCTCAAGTAGTCAATCTCTCGTCCTAATCTTCTCACACAAGTCGCCTCATGGGTGACACGTTTGTCAATGTGTCCATCCATTTACAAATTTCTTACTTATTACTACTTTGGCGAAACTTCCTTGCAGATAAAATCTCCGTGACAGACTCAAACTCGGTCCCATTGATTTTTAAGGGCAAGTGTTCCACTGACCGAGCTACACATGCACAGCTTTACTTCCTCCAGTACCTCATTTCCCACATTCCAAAGTCCACAGAAGGTCTCCTGCGAATTTTGCAGGACTAGCACTCCTGTAAGAAAGGATCTACATTTACATTTGTACTCCGCATGCCACCCAACGGTGTGTGGTGGAGGGCACTGTACGTGCCACTGTCATTAACTCCCTTTTCTGCTCCAGTCGCGTATGGTTCGCGGGAAGAACGACTATCTGAAAGCCTCCGTGCGCGCTCGAATCTCTCTAATTTTACATTCATGATCTCCTCGGGAGGTATAAGTAGGGCGAAGCAACATATTCGATACCTCATCCAGAAACGCACCCTCTCGAAACCTGGACAGCAAGCTACACCGCGATGCAGAGTGCCTCTCTTACAGAGTCTGCCACTTGAGTTTGCTAAACATCTCCGTAACGCTATCACGGTTAACAAATAACCCTGTGACGAAACCGCCGCTCTTCTTTGGATCTTCTCTATTTCCTCCGTCAACCCGATCTGGTACGGATCCCACACTGATGAGCAATACTCAAGTATAGGTCGAACGAGTGTTTTGTAAACCACCTCCTTTGTTGATGGACTACATTTTCTAAGGACCCTCCCAATGAATCTCAACCTGGCACCCGCCTTACCAACAATTAATTTTATGTGATCATTCCACTTCAAATCGTTCCGTACGCATACTCCCAGATATTTTACAGAAGTAACTGCTACCAGTGTTTGTTCCGCTATCATATAATCATACAATAAAGGATCCTTCTTCCTATGTATTCGCAATACATTACATTTATCTATGTTAAGGGTCAGTTGGCACTCCCTGCATCAAGTGCCTATCCGCTGCAGATCTTCCTGCATTTTGCTACAATTTTCTAATGCTGCAACCTCTCTGTATACTACAGCATCAACCGCGAAAAGCCGCATGGAACTTCCGACACAGAGAGATCTATTAGCCATCGCTTGGGTGGGTGAAAATGTCACCAGAATGAAATTTGCACTCTGCAGCGGAGTCTGCGCTGATATGAAACATTCGGGCAGATTAAAACTGTTTGCCTGACAGAGATCCGAACTCAGGATCTTTACCTATCGCGGGCAACTACTACTGCTCTGATCTTTGCATGCGAAGTCAATTTTAGGAAGTAGTGAGCTTCTTGAATCTTCTTGGAACATACTCTCTCGAGGTTATACAGTACGCCAAAACCTTCCCAATATGTACGACAATCTCACACATGTGTCACAAGATTCCAGGTTGCATAAAAATAATACACTCCTGGAAATTGAAATAAGAACACCGTGAATTCATTGTCCCAGGAAGGGGAAACTTTATTGACACATTCCTGGGGTCAGATACACCACATGATCACACTGAAAGAACCACAGGCACATAGACACAGGCAACAGAGCATGCACAATGTCGGCACTAGTACAGTGTATATCCACCTTTCGCAGCAATGCAGGCTGCTATTCTCCCATGGAGACGATCGTAGAGATGCTGGATGTAGTCCTGTGGAACGGCTTGCCATGCCATTTCCACCTGGCGCCTCAGTTGGGCCAGCGTTCGTGCTGGACGTGCAGACCGCGTGAGACGACGCTTCATCCAGTCCCAAACATGCTCAATGGGGGACAGATCCGGAGATCTTGCTGGCCAGGGTAGTTGACTTACACCTTCTAGAGCACGTTGGGTGGCAGGGGATACATGCGGACGTGCATTGTCCTGTTGTAACAGCAAGTTCCCTTGCCTGTCTAGGAATGGTAGAACGATGGGTTCGATGACGGTTTGGATGTACCGTGCACTATTCAATGTCCCCTCGACGATCACCAGTGGTGTACGGCCAGTGTACGAGATCGCTCCCCACACCATGATGCCGGGTGTTGGCCCTGTGTGCCTCGGTCGTATGCAGTCCTGATTGTTGCGCTCACCTGCACGGCGCCAAACACGCATACGACCATCATTGGCACCAAGGCAGAAGCGACTCTCATCGCTGAAGACGACACGTCTCCATTCGTCCCTCCATTCACGCCTGTCGCGACACCACTGGAGGCGGGCTGCACGATGTTGGGGCGTGAGCGGAAGACGGCCTAACGGTGTGCGGGACCGTAGCCCAGCTTCATGGAGACGGTTGCGAATGGTCCTCGCCGGTACCCCAGGAGCAACAGTGTCCCTAATTTGCTGGGAAGTGGCGGTGCGGTCCGGTACGGCACTGCGTAGGATCCTACGGTCTTGGCGTGCATCCGTGCGTCGCTGCGGTCCGGTCCCAGGTCGACGGGCACGTGCACCTTCCGCCGACCACTGGCGACAACATCGATGTACTGTGGAGACCTCACGCCCCACGTGTTGAGCAATTCGGCGGTACGTCCACCCGGCCTCCCGCATGCCCACTATACGCCCTCGCTCAAAGTCCGTCAACTGCACATACGGTTCACGTCCACGCTGTCGCGGCATGCTACCAGTGTTAAAGGCTGCGATGGAGCTCCGTATGCCACGGCAAACTGGCTGACACTGACACAAATGCACAAATGCTGCGCAGCTAGCGCCATTCGACGGCCAACACCGCGGTTCCTGGTGTGTCCGCTGTGCCGTGCGTGTGATCATTGCTTGTACAGCCCTCTCGCAGTGTCCGGAGCAAGTATGGTGGGTCTGACACACCGGTGTCAATGTGTTCTTTTTTCCATTTCCAGGAGTGTAGATAATAGGCCAAACGAGAGTTTTAGAAACTACACTTTTCGTGGATGAAATAAATTTAGTGAGGAGTACTGCACTGCGTCTGTCTAGCATATACAATGTATCCTTCGCTTAGTTAATACACGTGGTCGTTTCACCAAGATCACTCCAAATGGAAAAGTCTCTCTGCGGAATTACAGGAACCTGCATCCACTTGACTCTGCTTACTGTAGTGAAGCCCTGGCCTCTTCCACGAATTTTACACACTGCACTTCCCTGTGTCATTAAACTGATTAATTCTTGATAACTGCGCATATGTTATATTTCCCTGTAACCTTCCTTTACAATTTTGTAAGATGTAACAGTTTTTAGTCACAGCTATCGGTTTCTGTAAGCTGTGGCAACTTACTATTTCAACGCCTCTCTAAAAAGAGAATTCCTTGCCCAATTGGTTTTGCGTAGCTACAAGCACGTCTAAGAACACTCTGACTCGCATTAGCCTGGAATGGCGAATGTGGGAACCCTCTCAGAGACATAGCATCTGACAACTGCACCCTTCCATTTACCACAAGAGTTCATCCGATACCGTACCAGTCTAGTGTGGTCATCTTTAAGTAACTGCCCGAGAAGAAAGTGATTGGCCAGTAAATAAATACCCTAATAGTCTGTGAATACAGATTACATTTTCTTTGTATATGTAAGATTCGCATCTCGCTCAAAGTTAATTGGGTGCAACACCGGAAGTCAAAGAACCTTCAAGTGCTCCATTAATTCCGAGCAAACATCTTCCCAAAATACACGCTGATAGCCAGAGAAATACGTAGAAAATTAGAGACTCAGGCGAATATTAAGCTCTTGCTTCTACAGACCCAAATTAAAATATCCCTGCTGTAATGTACTTAATTCATAAAATGCCACGATAATGGTGCACTGCTACGGCACGTTTATACTACAGGATTATCCCTTTCTAGCACGTATTGCACACACATTCGCCACCAGACGGCCATCAGCGAATATCTCTAAAATTCTATGAAATCACACTGCAAGATATCGAGCACAGCCCAAATTGTCAACATAGTATCGAGAAAAGACGCAGAGCACTACGAAAGGTGTATTAATCATCGTCTAATGTCGTCGAAGCCTGGAATTCATCTCACCATGTAAGTCAAACATTTGTACACAACATAAAAATTCACTTCCTATGCGATTCGATAATTTCACTCGTCAGAAGCAATCGAATTTGTATCACAGACTATTACGCCTCTGAAATCCGACCTAAACTGGCAACAGTTTCTGCTCTGGGTCGACACCCGTGACGACCTTCTCTGAACAACGGGCTGGTACCAAAACAAGTAAAATATAACGTTTGTGATTTAACATACGTCAGTATTCTTAAGGAACACAATCGGAACAATTCTACTAGCACCAAATGTGACGAATCCTTATTCCCACTAAAATCAATCATCATACTTATTTCCAAATATTACAACTTTTGAAGCTCTCCTTTTGTATCCTAGCCATTTCAGGGAAATGGACGAATTCATCTCTCCCAACCCAGGGACTTTCCCTTCACTAGCCTTACTTCAGACTGAGCCGGAACACATACTAACCTCCCGAAAAGTCGAGGAACCGCTTCGGCACCTCTCTGTGGAACTTCTTCTTCTCAAGCCAGAAAATTATGCCGATCGGTGTGCCATTAGCTCTTCGAGCGGAGCTGCCCTTCCCTTCGACCCACAGGAACAATGGAAAACCTGGTTTCCGTGTTCATCTCAAAATTTTGCGGCTCCAGTACGACCCGAACCTAAGTCTGATTTTGATTTGCACTATATATTATTTTGCACTATATAGAATTTTCAGCTGCATATTATCAGTGTCTAGAAAGGTTAATTCTGCTTCGAATAAATGTAAGTTTTTACGAAAATTTACATTTCGATATAAGTGTGATCAAGAAAATGGAATAGCATTGCCACGTCTTAAGCACAATTCATCTTTTAGTCAGACTGTGCCATAAATTTCTTTTCTCTGCTAATCTATTCAATACCTCCACCTTAGTTCGGTCATTTAGTTTTGTCTTTAAGAGATCGTTGTTTCGGTATTTGTCTAGGATCTCTTCTCTTATCCACTTCCATCATTTTTTACACACTGTGGCCCCTGTTATCTAGATTTAGTCCATTTATTCGTATTTTTATTTAAGTTTCCTATTTAACAAGTGAGAAATTACCATTAATAAAGAGGCAAAGTACCTCAGATAGTAAAGTAGCAGAGCAAACGACTATAAGTTAAACCGATACACGACGCACAGTACGTCATAACAGCCTTAAATTGTTTATTTTATGAAAGTATGAATGTCATGAAACAACGCAGTCCTCTTGCGATTCCTATTGAGATCGCACTTCTTATCGTTCGTTGCTGATTCATGTAAGTGTATTCAAGTTGATATTATAATTTCAAAGAAAAGTTTTACTGAGAGTTACGTGCATTATTTAGATATCCTACGTCATGTTTTAAAATAATTGGTCGAAGTAACCTTCAGTATAGTAATAATTAATGTTTTCGTGGGAAGAATTTTTGGTCGGCTTCTCAGGCAATGAATGAGTCAATTTTATTTGCAAAACTGGACTTACATCGCTTCCAAATTACATTAAAAGAGTCCCCTAGTTTTTCTACAGGTGACACGGTGTATATTCATTTCGTAAGTTAAAAGAGATGCACTACTCAGACTTTGGCTTGGAGTGGACCTATGAGGGATAAAAGGCAATAAGGGATAAAAGAGGAAAATTTGCGTAACTAAATGTATAAAAATATAATGTGAAAGCATTTATTAATATCCGAAATTAAGAAATATATTTAGTCCATCGAGTATGAAGATACCCAGAATCATATTTATACGTAAAGCAGTTTTGTGTTTCACACAGAAAACTGATATGACTAATAAATTGCCTTTAGTCTTCCACCACGAAGAATATTTAGGAAGTGATATAGTTGTATATTTTAATTCTGTTTAATTATAACGCCTGGCTACCTTTGTCGTTACATTCACACATGCGTATTTTGGCATAACTTCATTGGAGACATATTTTTTTCCTGAAACATTCGGTGCTCCTTTTATCTTCGATCGTGTCTTTTGGCATGTGAGAACAGCACCTTCTATCCTGATTTGGAGCAATAAGAATGCTTTGTACATTCAATGCTCTGCAGCTTGTAGAAATTGTAAATAAGTCGTATTAATTATTAACTGTTTGTCGTAAGCTGCTTGCTGGAAGTAATTGATTTTACCGGACTACTTTATAAGAAATATCTTTTCTTGAATACAGCTACAGCTGATGATGGACAACGGCCGAAACTGCGCTTGTAGCTATTAAAAATTCAGAACAACTAGTAAAAGATATTATTTTCAGTTTATGAAAAACACTTAAGAAAGAGATTACCTTCATACACTCCTGGAAATGGAAAAAAGAACACATTGACACCGGTGTGTCAGACCCACCATACTTGCTCCGGACACTGCGAGAGGGCTGTACAAGCAATGATCACACGCACGGCACAGCGGACACACCAGGAACCGCGGTGTTGGCCGTCGAATGGCGCCAGCTGTGCAGCATTTGTGCACCGCCGCCGTCAGTGTCAGCCAGTTTGCCGTGGCATACGGAGCTCCAGCGCAGTCTTTAACACTGGTAGCATGCCGCGACAGCGTGGACGTGAACCGTATGTGCAGTTGACGGACTTTGAGCGAGGGCGTATAGTGGGCATGCGGGAGGCCGGGTGGACGTACCGCCGAATTGCTCAACACGTGGGGCCTGAGGTCTCCACAGTACATCGATGTTGTCGCCAGTGGTCGGCGGAAGGTGCACGTGCCCGTCGACCTGGGACCGGACCGCAGCGACGCACGGATGCACGCCAAGACCGTAGGATCCTACGCAGTGCCGTAGGGGACCGCACCGCCACTTCCCAGCAAATTAGGGACACTGTTGCTCCTGGGGTATCGGCGAGGACCATTCGCAACCGTCTCCATGAAGCTGGGCTACAGTCCCGCACACCGTTAGGCCGTCTTCCGCTCACGCCCCAACATCGTGCAGCCCGCCTCCAGTGGTGTCGTGACAGGCGTGAATGGAGGGACGACTGGAGACGTGTCGTCTTCAGCGATGAGAGTCGCTTCTGCCTTGGTGCCAATGATGGTCGTATGCGTGTTTGGCGCCGTGCAGGTGAGCGCCACAATCAGGACTGCATACGACCGAAGCACACAGGGCCAACACCCGGCATCATGGTGTGGGGAGCGATCTCCTACACTGGCCGTACACCACTGGTGATCGTCGAGGGGACACTGAATAGTGCACGGTACATCCAAACCGTCATCGAACCCATCGTTCTACCATTCCTAGACAGGCAAGGGAACTTGCTGTTCCAACAGGACAATGCACGTCCGCATGTATCCCGTGCCACCCAACGTGCTCTAGAAGGTGTAAGTCAACTACCCTGGCCAGCAAGATCTCCGGATCTGTCCCCCATTGAGCATGTTTGGGACTGGATGAAGCGTCGTCTCACGCGGTCTGCACGTCCAGCACGAACGCTGGTCCAACTGAGGCGCCAGGTGGAAATGGCATGGCAAGCCGTTCCACAGGACTACATCCAGCATCTCTACGATCGTCTCCATGGGAGAATAGCAGCCCGCATTGCTGCGAAAGGTGGATATACACTGTACTAGTGCCGACATTGTGCATGCTCTGTTGCCTGTGTCTATGTGCCTGTGGTTCTGTCAGTGTGATCATGTGATGTATCTGACCCCAGGAATGTGTCAATAAAGTTTCCCCTTCCTGGGACAATGAATTCACGGTGTTCTTATTTCAATTTCCAGGAGTGTATGAAGCATATTTTGTCTGTTAATTATTATTAGCACCCTGCTGAAAGAAAACAAAAATGGCTCTGAGCACTATGGGACTTTACTTTTGAGGCCATCAGTCCCCTAGAACTTAGAACTACTTAAACCTAACTAACCTAAGGACAACACACACATCCAAGCCCTTGGCAGGATTCGAACCTGGGACCGTAGCGGTCGCGCGGTTCCAGTCTGCAGCGTCTAGAACCGCTCGGCCACTCCGGCCGGTGAAAGAAAACAAAAACTTATTATACACACTAGTTACAGTAAGCACTAACTTTTTGCTGCCTGTTTATCAAATCTGGCCGTTTGTAATAAACACTTTTTTACCACATTCACTTTAATAAAACCATTTTCTGCTCACGTATAGCTTTAGAATTCCATTTTTCACATTGTATTACCTTGGCCACTTCCATCACTAGCCGGCAGATCTGTGTGTTGCTCCTTGGATTATCGTGTTTGTTTTCACACCGCGTCATTCCGTTTTACAGAACGTCCATTTTAGCATACATAGTTAAATCATTCAGAATCTGAAACGTACACATTTCAACTGTCAACATTATAACGGCAATTCGTCAACTATATACAAAATTCAAATTTACAAGAACGATGGTAATAAGAATAATGGTATGACAACATTTAATTTCCTAGATAACTGTATTTCCTATTCTCTTCGATCGACACAAGGTTTTAAGTCCACTATATTGCGAACACCTAACGGTTTCTTAGACTTCAGAGATACTAGATAGTATCTGTTACTGTTAGAGTCCCTTGTACTTGAAATGGGCCATTGTAAATATGTTTATATGTTTATATTTTGACACAAACCGGCCTCACACTTTCTACTTATATTGGCAGTATATGCTACACAAAGTAATTTCATTTTCCTGATGTTTCCACAACAAGTCTTAAAGAGGCCTAATTCCATCCCAAGAAATATTGTCTACATGAACTTTGCCCATATCCAGATATTTATTTTGTTTTGGGATCTCAAAGTCTTTAGTGACCTTAATCCGTTGTTAACAGTATATGGTATCGTCCGGCAGTAATTTATCGTTTGTTTCTGTGTCTACTTCCTGTTCTTGTTTGACATTACCTCATCTTCTAACGCTTAACAGTATTTAAGCAAGAATTTACCTGATGTAATTCACACTATCTTGCATTCACACTATCTTGTAAATCTGCTCACTTGGGTCCCTGTTTGGTTCCAACACAAAATGCTCTTGTGCCTAATGTGGTAAGTTCTCCGTCTGATCTTTTATAGTAGCTGGATCTTTCAGAGTTAAGGTTTTTCTGATGTTAATAATTCCTTCACTACCACAGCAGGCTCTTGATCTGGCGTACCTTCTTCATTGACTGTAATGACGTTTACTTTTACTTCTTATTCCGTGTAGGCACCATGCTCTTTAATAATTCGCAAGCAGTAATTTACATCTGTCTCACCTTGCTAATTTAAAACACTTTGCTCTATTATTTTTTCTCGTTCCGGAATACTTTGTGAGCAATGCAAATAATTACATCTTCTTCCATTCTTTTCATTTCTGCAATCGTGTTCGTTTTTGTATTGCTAACTTTACTTTCGTTGGCAGCTCGTGTAATTTGCGCGTTGCATATTCCTTCCTTACTCACACGCCTCTTCAAAGTTTGCAGCACACTAACTCTATGCTGCGCTGTTTAGTACCCAATTCTCCTCTCTGTTATGTAGCGTCCTACTTCTTGAACCCATTTTCCTACCTTTACCTAATCGCATAACCCATTTCAAAACTGCTCCTTGCTTTAGTACCTTATGTAGGTCGTCGATCCGTTTACACCACTTAGTTATTATTGACAATTCTTGGTCCCAAGTATTCTCTACTTTTTTTGTTATTTAAACAGTTGATGACATTTCTCTCTTTGTTTACATACATACTCAAATTTTCATTTGCTACGAACTCCTTACCAGGTTCATTGCTTGCTATTGTAACATCACTGCTCTGCTCTGGTGCGGGAGATATTGTGTTCACACAGGGCTGACTGGCTCCATCCATTTCGAGGGAGCAGTGCCTTGCAACTCTTCGTAGTTACTATCTTGGGCCCTGAAGTCAGAAGGTCTCTTCTGATACTGTTTCCTGTATCTGGGACATGATAATTTCTTTATAAGTTTGATCTGTGACATATGCAGTTCTCAGTTTCCTGCATCATTATTGCCATTACAGCTTCGCTGTGTAAAATCTCCGTCACAAATGGCTGAACCAGATCGCTCCGTACCTCCCTGTGCATCATTTTGATGCAGCATCTTTCGGTGTCATTCTGGTCACTATCGTTGTGGTTATTCCGGTTGTTATTTTCCTGTCGGTAATCACGATTCTGTTTGCAGTGGTATTCATCACCTACTCTTTAAAAAATGTGGAAAAAATTTGTGATTATTGTCTACGTACCTTTTTGAATCTTCGGGAAGCGTTTTTCGCAGCCCCCTGTCTCTCTACCGTTCCACTCTCCAGCGGCGCGTGGGAAAACGGAGCCCTTAAATATTTCTGTGCGAGCCATTCCAATTCACGTATCATGTCTGTGGCACTATCTCCTCTATTTCGCGATAATACAAAACAAGCCGCCCTTCTTTGTACTTTTTCGATGTCATCCGTCAGTCCCACCTGATGCGGATCCCACACCGCACAGCAATACTCCAGAATAGGGCGGACAAGCGTAGTGTAAGCAGTCTTCTTAGTAGATTTGTTACAGGTTCTAAGTGTTCTGCCAATGAATCGCAGTCTTCGGTTTGCTCTTACCCACAACATTATCTATGAGATCGTTCCAATTTAAGTTATTGAAAAAAAAATGTCGTGTGACTAGGGCCTCCCGTCGGGCAGACCGTTCGCCTGGTGCAGGTCTTTCGATTTGATACCACTTCGGCGACTTACGCGTCGATGGGGATGAAATGATGATGATTAGGACAACACAACACCCAGTCCCTGAGCGCAGAAGATCTCCGACCTAGCCGTGAATCGAACCGGGGCCCTTAGGACTGACTGTCGCGCTGACCACTGAGCTACCGGGAGCGGACAATTAAGTTATTTATAATTGTAATTTGGGTGTCTGGAAGTGGATTTGGGGGGACGTGAAATTGTTGTACAGCTGATCGCTAGAAGGCCCAGGACTCAGGCGCGATGCGACCTGTGCGGCTAGGTGACCGGTGCATGCGAGTCCAGGCGCAGAGATGAGCATCGTCACCAGAAATGGGTAAATTGTGGTCTGGGAATTTAGACGGCTGTTGCTCACATGGCCTTTGTGCAGGAAATGCACCAAAAATGGAGAAGTATCAGGCAAGCTGAAGGGCGCTTCCTTACAGCTCTTTGAGAATCTATAATAATTTACAATCAAGTATTAAAGCAAATCTGAATATATTATCGATTCAAGTAAAATGGGGTGCATCCAGTGACACAGTAATATTATCAATATCCTTTAAACTACAGATGTTAATGCTTCATAGTGAATAAACATTATCACAATGAACCTCTGAATTAACAACTTTTAATAGTTTCATGAGATTTTAGCACACAGTAGAGCCATGCTGCGGCTCACGTTGGTGCTGTTTGTAGGTTTCCACCCTCTGTTGGAGGCCAGACGGTATCGATTAGTGGTCACGAGGGCTGTGGTCACGAGGTTGCACCATCTCGTTGTAAACCGGATCCAGCAAGCCGTAAGATGAGTGCATTTCAATCAAAGTAGAGAAACCTCCACCATTGTGATATCTCGCGATTCTTCAGAGACTTGGGTTCGTGTTTCTGCTCGTAGTGTCGCCGAGGCAAAGAGCAGCGAATGGGGTGCTTTCTACTCTGGTGGTAGTGGTTCCTTTCTCGTTCCGGGCACTCTAAATACAGTATTCTGAGGACTTAGTGCAGACTGCCAGTTCCACCTTTGGCGCATTGTTCCATAGTTTATCGTACGTCAGCTAGCTTCAGCAAGATTATCATCAGTCATTCGTTAGACTGCCACTAGTCTGAGTTACCATCTTGTGAAGTGAATGCAACTCCTTGCTGCCTGTCTAATCTCTCGAGAAAGTGTCTGTTACCGGACCTTCTCAGAGGTCGATTCTTGCAGCACCGTCTGTGGCCCCTTGTGTTACAAAGTTTACCAGCATCTTATTTCACCCATTTAATCAGTTGCTTGTTTTTTTAATTAACCTTTGCTATCGTATTTGCTGGTTTACAGCAGGTTTCTAAACTTTTTTATATTATTGGCGTTCTTGGCGTGTAAGGCATTCGGCCGTGATTGTGGTCATTTACCTTGAAATTCTAATTTGGTTTTGTATTTTAGCAGTAAGCCTTTAAAATCTTATTTACTGCCATTCCTGGCGTGTAAGGCATTCTGCCCAGATCACAGGGACTTGTTTTTAAAACATTATCTCTTGTATCTGTATTTAATGGTGATTTACTGAATTGTAGCTAACTCAAAACACTATTATTTACGCTGTTGTTTATTCCTTCGTTAATAACGTCCGGTATTTTATTTATCGTTGAGTCTGGAATTGTTATTGTTGTTGTGGTCTTCAGTCCTGAGACTGGTTTGATGCAGCTCTCCATGCTACTCTATCCTGTGCAAGCTTCTTCATCTCCCAGTACTTACTGCAACCTACATCCTTCTGAATCTACTTAATGTATTCATCTCTTGGTCTGTCTATACGATTTTTACCCTCCACGCTGCCCTCCAATGCTAAATTTGCGATCCCTTGATGCCTCAGAAGATGCCTTACCAACCGGGCCGCTCTTCTTGTCAAGTTGTGCCACAAACTCCTCTTCTCCCCTATTCTATTCAATACCTCCTCATTAGTTACGTGACCTACCCATCCAAACTTAAGCATTCTTCTGTAGCACCACATTTCGAAGGCTTCTATTCTCTTCCTGTCCAAACTATTTATCGTCCATGTTTCACTCCATACAAATACTTTCAGAATCGACTTCCTGACACTTAAATCAATACTCGATGTTAACAAATTCCTCTTCCTCAGAAACGCTTTCCTTGTTATTGCCAGTGAACATTTTATACCCTCTCTACCTCGACCCTCATCATTTATTTTGCTCCCCAAATAGGAAAATTCCTTTACTACTTTAAGTGTCTCATTTCCTAACCTAATTCCCTCAGCATCACCCGACGTAATTCGACTACATTCGATTATCCTCGTTTTGCTTTTGTTGATGTACATCTTATATCCTCCCTTCAAGACACCGTCCATTCCGTTCAACTGCTCTTCCAAGTCCTTTGCTGTGTCTGACAGAATTACAATGTCATCGGCGAACCTCAAAGTTTTTATTTCTTCTCCATGGTTTTTAATCCCTACTCCGAATTTTTCTTTTGTTTCCTTTACTGCTTGCTCAATATACAGATTGAACAACATTGGGGAGAGGCTAAAACCCTGTCTCACTCCCTTCCCAACCACTGCTTCCCTTTCATGCCCCTCGACTCTTATAACTGCCATCTGGTTTCTGTACAAATTTCAAATAGCCTTTCGCTACCTGTATTTTATCCCTGCCACCTTCAGAATTTGAAAGAGAGTATTCCAGTCAACATTGTCGAAAGCTTTCTCTAAGTATACAAATGCTAGAAATGTAGGTTTGCCTTTCCTTAATCTAGCTTCTAAGAGAAGTCGTAAGGTCAGTATTGCCTCATGTGTACTAACGTTTCTGCGGAGGTCAACTTCTACCAGTTTTTCCATTCGTCTGTAAAGAATTCGCGTTAGTATTTTACAGCTGTCACTTATTAAACTGATAGTTCGGTAATTTTCACATCTGTCAACACCTGCTTTCTTTGGGATTGGAATTATTATATGCTTCTTGAAGTCTGAAGGTATTTCGTCTGTCTCATACATCTTGCTCACCAGATGGTAGAGTTTTGTCAGAACTGGCTCTACCAGGGCTGTCAGTAGTTCTAATGGAATGTTGTCTACTCCTGGGGCCTTGTTTCGACTTAGGTCTTTCAGTGCTCTGTCAAACTCTTCACACAGTATCATATCTCCCTTTTCATCTTCATCTACATCCTCTCCTATTTCCATAATATTGTCCTCAAGTACATCGCCCTTGTATAGACCCTCTATTACTCCTTCCACCTTTCTGCTTTGCCTTCTTTGCTTAGAACTGGGTTTCCATCTGAGCTCTTGATATTTGTACAAGTGGTTCTCTTTTTCCCAAAGGCAGTATCTATCTTACCCCTAGTGAGATAAGCCTCTACATCATTACATTTGTCCACTAGCCATCCCTGCTTAGCAGTTTTGCACTTCCTGTCTCATTTTTGATACGTTTGTATTCCTTTTTGCCTGCTTCATTTACTGCTTTTTTGTATTTTCTCCTTTCATCAATTAAATTTAATATTTCTTCTGTTACCCAAGGATTTCTACCAGCCCTCGTCTTCTTACCTACTTGATCGTCTGCTGCCTTCACTACTTCATCCCTCAGAGCTGCCCATTCTTCTTCTACTGTATTTCATTCCCCCATTCCTCTCAATTGTTCCCTTATGATCTCCCTGAAACACTGTACAACCTCTGGTTCTTTCAGTTTATCCAGGTCCCATCTCCTTAAATTCCCACCGTTTTGCAGTTTCTTCAGTTTCAATTGAAACGTCCCCTTATAATAATTATACATGAATTACTATGCTGATAAGCCTCTTACATTATTTGCTTTTTGAACAGCCGAGCAAAACTGAACGTACTAAAACATTCACTAAAGTGACACACAATACTGTTAGCGCAACGCAATCTGATTTTTAAAAACCCCTACAAAAGAATGGCCCTGACTAACATTAACCTATACCTTTCACAAATCACTTACCTCACCAAAAATCTTCGTTACTCGAACTTCTGCAATACAGCGAGCGCCACTACTGCCAGCTAAATTAAAGATTCAAACTACGGAAGGGACTACTGATAGGCATAGTTAGCAAATGAAAGATTTTAATAGAGAACAAACAATGTATTCACCTCAATAGTGTTCAAAAGTCATAATGTATATAGCAGTTCATGATATACAGTATTACAAATTTCACAACTCCGCCATCTCTCCCCTCACATCCACCACTGCTGGTGGCTCACCTCCAACTGCGCAACGCTATGCGCTGCTAACATCCAGCTGCCCAACACTACAATAGCCAACAACAATGCAAACCAGCCACAGACTGCACACAGCACAGCCAGTGATTTTCATACAGAGCGCTATGTGGCGTTACAAATAAAAAAGACCTAAACAGCCTGCTTACATAGCCCCCATGCTCCCCACAAAAAATTTTACAAATTGTTTTGGGCAGTGGCCAATACAGATTTGAAAAAATTTTTCATAATTACAATAACAAAGAAATCAAATGCACACACTTATTAATACAATGTTGACAAAAGATAAAATTTTCTCAGAGTCCATAAAGACAGTCCTGATCATTCATCAAAGTAAAACTGCTGTTTCTTTTCTCAAAGTCTGAGCAGTAAAAGAGAATGCACACGGATGTAGTGGATTTCCATGCAGTTTTGAAGAAGTAGTGTAGTCCTTCCAACGGAAAGACAGTGCTGACTCTTGACATGCTGACAGGTAATGGGCCACAACAGAGCAAACCCACAGCAGAGTCATTCGACGTTTTGAAGAAGATTGGTAGGTAGGTCATCACAGAGCAGACCCACTGTAGTCCTGGTAGAGATTACGGTATTGGTGGGCCACCAGAGGTGCAGACCCACTGCAGTGCTTGTAGAAATAATGGTACTGGTGGGTCATCAAAGATGCAGACCCACTGTAGTCCTTGTAGAGATGGCCAGCAGCCATCTGTTGTGACTGTGCAGGTGCACAATCACCATTGAAGAGTCTTGCGGATAATATAGCAAGTCCATAACCACCTCTTCTGCACTCACAAAGTTTTTGGAATTGTCCATAGAACCAGCAATGCTGTTATCCAGTCCCTTGCTGAATTATTAACGCGTGTGCAAACACTAACAGTCCTTTTTTTTCACATACTGTGCATATACTATGACCAACAGAAATGTATGCAGTGAAATGAATGCTTATAAGTTACTTAATTTGATAAACTGGTGTCAATTACAATTTTATAACATGAGACTACAATTACAGAGATACAGAAAACATAATTAAAAACATAATAATACAGATAACATTTGTAGTAATACAGGCTTTACAAAAGAATAGAAATAAACATATAGTTCAGTGTTACAGGAATTATTACATGAGTACATACATAAAAGATCAGAATAACTTTTGAAACAACATCTTTACACATGAGCATTAAAACAAAACAGAATAAATAATGTCTAAGCATATTTACAAGGTAAATAACATATTATTGATGCCAATTATATTTGAGGATAACAGTATTCCTCATCATAGTCATGTAGCTGAGTATTAGAAGAGAAAAAAAATTCTATGAAACAGTACACAGAGACAGGAAGAAAACAAATACACAAGGGTACACAAACACATCGTGGGATAACACAAAAGGAACAGACAGGGTTCGTTTTCAGTGTAACATTTGGTACTGCTGTCCAACCCAAAACTTCATTCCACAGATCTTTTTTTTCTTATTTCAACATTTGTTTCCACCAAAAAAATCCTACCAAAGCCTGCTTTCTGTATTCTGTTCATATCCTCTTTCAAAAATAGTTTTCTCCACTGTACACTACTTTTTTGGCCAAACCATTTTCTTATAGCTTCTCAATGCATTTCTTCCAATCCATCATAGTTAGTTTCTTATATAGTCTACCCCCTCTTAAGCTAACTTAAATCTACTGAGCTCAGATGCTAAACTAAGGGACGAGACAATGCAGCAGCATAAAACAATTAATACAAACAGCAATGAAAAAAAATGGAAGTTGTCAAAGCAAGCTGCAGTAAATCTAAATTACAAAGCAATGCAAAATTATAACTAATATGAGCCAATGTACAGCAACAAGAAAAATAAATCAGTAGTAAAACTAAATTAACAGAGCAATACAAAGTGAAATTTAGTAGCACTATGCCTGGCAAGCAGCAGAAGCAAATGTAATAACTTATATCTAAACATGAAAAAGCTCAAGCAGAAAAAATATTACAGTAAAAATAGCCATGTTTAATACCTATGTCACATCTTAACACTAGGGTGATGCAGCACGATAAGTTACTGTAGCAGACAAGTTACCAAATCGTTTAAAAAATTATTTATGCAGTTCCTGTGAAGGGAAATGTCTATTTGTGCTCTCTTTTCTAAGAAAGTACATCATAAATGTATTCTTTCCTGGGTCTGTAGACAGAAAATAGTGATATTAGTACATCTATTAAATTTTATAATATCCAATGCTGCAGTGCAGCTAGAAACTAGATATTAAACGAAATGAGAAAATATGTACAAACAAAGGCATGAAACATCATTCATTAGCCATATGGCATTTCATAAGGTAGTAAAAAAAAATCTCTCAACTAGAAAGACAGTAGTCATAATCAGGTGTATAGACAAAATATTTCTCGTCATTTCATTAGACATGTCAGTAAATATAATAAATTAAGAGCTCCACAGTGTTATCATATGTTTTCAAGTTTGAGCGTATCGTATTTGCGATGCTTTCTACAAAGGAATGTCAATAGCGAGGATAATGGCCCCTTTTTTTTCACCTGTGCCTCTGAAAGGCACACACTAATGGCTTTTTTTCCAGGCGTCTGTCATGCAGCTGGGTGCCCACATCGCATTACGTGAAGGTGGTCACTTAACTTTCTTACCGAAATATTTACGACAGCAGTTTCCGCTACAGTGACAGTCTCATATAAAAATATTTCACAGGTCAAGAATTTGCGTTACAAAGCTGTAGAAACAAAATCCTATTGATATAACAGTGTCCAAAAAATTTTCGTCGGCATTGTAATACATTCAGGCATTTACATACATTTCATAACTCTTAAAGTACGATTCTTGGTTTCCAACAACCTTTTTCACAAACCAGAGTCCCTAACCACTACTCATTATTCCTTACCTTATTTGTCGACACTTCTTCAATATTTCATCATAACAGATACATAACATAATCAAATAACTCATATAGCATCAGCTTATTGGTCATAAACATACCGCAACAGCATAATACACATAGTGATCGTAATAATAACATCATAACACCTCAGTCAACTCTCAAAATCGTCGTAGCTTCCTCCAATAATTTCAAAACCTAAAAAAAATTCTCTGCTCATGTCAAAATTTGTCATCTGCCTAAAACGTACTTTAAGAATCGTGATCCCATACCAAATATATCATTCAAAGCTCTCATAATATCACAATGGGTCCAAAAAAATATGAACAGTTCACAAAGTACAGACAAAATACAATTTCATAAGTGTGAAGTAATCCAACTCTGTAATTGGGTAAAAATGTGTCACTGACGTAGTAAAAATGTTTGTCTCTCTCAGTTAAATGATCAGATTGCTGTGTAATTTGTGTGTTAGAGAAATATGGTACCGATGTGTAAAGTTGAGTAAGCAAATACCATATTAGCTAGGGCTCCTTGTGCTTGCTAAACACATGATACACAAAGTAAGCGTGTATCCCCCTGAGGATTAATGTAATTATACCCTCAGGTGTTACAGATTACAGCAATGGAATGAAATGTATCACGGAAAACCTTTGTATCATTGTACTTCAAATATATTTAAAAATAAATGTTTTAAGTACACAATTAATCACTCAAATACGTCTACTGTAGCGCTAAACTGTGTGTCTTGTTGTAAGATAATCTCTGTGGAAGTGTCGTAGTTATTGTCCTCCGAAAGCTAAGTTCTGCAGAAGTCAATGTACTTACCTCATGATACACAAAAGTGAAATGCTTTGCGTATAGATATCTTAGTTATTACGCTTATTGCCGTGATGAGGAAAGTACTGTGCTGTAACGTATCGTTGTCCTATGGAAAAGGCTGTCTCCTTGTTGCTATAGCACAAAAGTTACTACTAAAACATGTTTTACTTTACAGAAGAATTCAGAAAAACTGTGCAGATACAAAACAAAAACACTGCAAAAGCAACATTGTAAATTGTCACTCATTAGTAGCGTCGTGATAAAATCGTGTAGCTGTCACATAAACTAACCACTGTGTCATCTGGTATCTCACAGAAAGTACTTTAAATCCAGAATACATTTTCAAGTAAACCAAAATGTTGTATTAAAATCTCATTAGCAGTACTGGTAAATGTTCTAAGTATGTGAGCCTTATAGTCGTTACGTAACCGTGCAACCAACAAGCAAGAATGTACACACACAATTACACTGTGTCGTCTGTTCGCAATAACAATGCATTCGTAATTTCTGTTTAAATAAGTTCTCTTGGTTCTTGACTGAATATTTAACTTCAAACATTGTTGCATGTTAACAGATTCTAAGTCTGACAAAGCATACTAGCAATGTAAAGTGAAAAGTTATATGGCAAAGACAAAGTTAAAAAGCAGATTATCTTTCAATAAATGGTTTTACATGTGAAATGTGGTGTAACCCTTTGCTCTTCCTAGTACGTAGAGTTTCAACTTTAACGCAATTATCATGTGGTATACGTCGGTAAAGGATACTGGAATTTTTCTCAATGTTATCGTCTATGTTATTTTTCCCTGAGCCAGCGGGCGCACGTGGCTGCCTGCGGTGCGAGTCATTGTCTGTTTCTTTGTTGGCGCGCATCGTTACTGGGATTAGGAGACCTAAATTCTACAAATTCACCTTGCTCAGAGGGCCCAGCCCTGTTTAAATCCAGCCAGTTCTGATGCAATTCAGCTCTGTCGTTACGATCATATCGTCTGTCGTCATGTCGGTAGATTCCATAGTTTCTTTCTTGTCGGTCATGTGGTGGAGAATTTCTCCCTGAATCGTAACTGCGCGCTGGACCGTTGCGTCTAAAGTTATTCTGTCTCCCTTGATAATAATTATTTTGGTTCCCATATTGTCTGTTTCTCTGATTGTCTCTGTGATAGTCACTACCGCAGAGAGGTGATCTTTCCCTGTAATTATTACTACTCTGCCAACGGTTGTCATACGGGTGGTGTCTGTTTTGGTCACGATTTGTGTTGTGAGAATAGCCTTGTCGTGTCCAGTTATTATTTCTTTCATCGCGGAATTGCGACAGATGTGACCTGTAATTGTTGTGTTCCTGTTTTCGCGTTCCGCGATTGTCAGTGTCAATTTCTAATTCTTGTAAGAGTCCCTGAAAAGCTTCAATGTCGTCTTTGCCACGTCCTGCCAAAATAATATGTCGTAAATGTTCAGGTAATTTGATTAAGCAAATGCGGATGAGTTCTGAGGGGCTGTATGGGTTTGACAAGTACTGATTCTTGTGCAACATGCCTTCAAAATATTTCACAAGACTGGAAAATTCAGATTGTTCGAAATGTTTCATCATTATGATGCTATGTTTTACTCGATCTTGTGTAGTTTGAGACCAATATGCTGAGAGGAAGGCATGATAAAATTCTCCTTCACTGTGACAATCGTGAATTACCGATCGCATTCTTACAGCTGGTTCATTCTCTAAATAGCCACACATAAATTCTAATCTGTGCTCTAATGACCAGTTGGGGGGAAAACAATGAGAGAATTGATGGAGCCACGCTTGTGGATGAATGTCGTTGCCAGAATTATTAAATGTTTAGAATTTACGTGTAGTAATGAACAGCTTATAGTCAAAATCATCGTGTCGACGAGTAGCATATCGGTCATTGTTACGTCGTGTCGGCGGTTCCATCTCAAAATTCGGTGCACCTTGCCAATTTCTTTCATAATTTACGAAATGCCCTGTGATATTATTTTGTGGCTTTTCCGTATTTCTAAGTCCCTCTTCCCGTGTTGGAGCGCGAGTGTCCTCTGAAATACGTAATTTTTGTATTACTTGTGCCAACTGATCTTGTACTTCCCGGATTTCTCTTTTGTGTTGCGAATTAATTTGATTCTGATTTTGTTTGAATTTCTTAATTTGTTCATACTCTTCTGTGTCAGTGATGGCTACAGGTCTTGTGTCATTCAGATCATCATCCACCTTTGTAAATAAGTTAGTGGACTGATCCAAAAGTTCGGCTACTTTCTCCGATAGTGAACTTATTTCCTCAGTGTGTTTTTCTGAACCAAGTTTCAGAGGTCCATTTGTGTTGAAATCGTATTACTGTGTCCTTTAAGTTTTCCTGAGTTTTTGCAAGTAGCGTAACCGAATCGGTAGATGCAACTGAGTCAATTTTAGCTTGCAAGGTCTCATGATTTTCATGAACAATAGTTTGCAGTTCTTTTATGGCTGCTTCGTGATTCTGTAATGCATTTTCATGCCGCGAAAAAATAGGTTGAAAATGCTCACAAATTTGTGTTTTTACATCATTACAGACTTTTTGACATTTCGATTCAATGTTATGTAACACAGTAGTTAAATCTTCACGTGTTTGTTCAAGCTTATGTTCCACTGAGTCTAACTTTTGAAGCTTTTGTTCCATTGCGTCTAGCTGTTGCTGTGTTTGTCTCTGGTGTTGTTCCATTGTGTCTAACTTTTGAAGATTTTCTTCAATTGTGTCTTACTTTTGAAGATTTTGTTCCATTGCGTCTAACTTTTGAAGCCTTTGCTGTGTTTGTCTCTGATTTTGTTCCATTTGTTGCATTAATTGCAATAATAATGAATTAGTGTCTGGAATCTTTTTCTCTATGCTTTTTGGCAGTGCATTTTCATCGGCAACATTCACATTTTGACAAGTAGAAAATGTGTCTTGACTCATTTGAGAAAACGGTGAGGACCCAAAACCTGAGTCTACAGTATTTGCAATATTGTGTTCTGTCATTTCGGATTCCTGAGGCGAGCTGTTGCCGACCGATCGATCGATAATGCTTCCCTGTTCACTACCTGTTTCACTGTCTACACCATTATTTGCCGCCCGCTCCATTTCCCTATGCACAATTACCAAATTACTTCTTCGAACGTCTGTTAATTCACTACACAGTGGTGCTGATAAGCTACGCTCGTCGTCACTATTATTTCTCAGTTTAATTTGGAGCTTAGTCTTACGTTTTTCACACGCCATTATTGTCACAATACACAATATTTGACACGAAAACACAGAAAAGCACAATTTGAAGAGCAAAAATAAGAGAACACATTAACATAGCGCTGAAAATAATATCAAGTTAATTGCAAGCGCAGCTGCGAAATACTTGGTGCAGATCTACATGAATGCCACAACTGTTTTACTGTACAACAATGAAAGACTGCAACTATAAAGGAGATTCTCTCTACAATTACGCACTAGCAATAAACAATAGCTACACTAATTACACAAACTACAAGAAAAAATCAGAAGCTTCCAGTGAGGTATCCTCGGCTTAGAATAATTATACATGAATTACTGTACTGATAAACCTCTTACATTCTTTGCTTTTCAAACAGCCGAGCAAAACTGAACGTACTCAAACATTCACTATAGTGTCACACAATACTTTTAGCGCAACGCAATCTGACTTTCAAAAATCCCTACAAAAGAATGGCCCTGACTGACATTGACCTATACCTTTCACAAATCACTTACCTCACCAAAAATCTTCGTTACTCGAACTACTGCAATACAGCGAGCGCCACTACTGCCAGCTAAATAAAAGATTCAAACAACGGAAGGGACTACTGATAGGCATAGTTAGCAAATGTAAGATTTTAATAGAGAACAAACAATGTGTTTACCTCAATAGTGTCCAAAAGTCATAATGTATATAGCAGTTCATGATATCCAGTATTACAAATTTCAAAACTCCGCCATCTCTCTCCTCACATCCACCACTGCTGGCGGCTCACCTCCAACTGCGCAACGCTACGCGCTGTTAACATCCAGCTGCCCAACACTACAATAGCCAACAACAATGCAAACCAGCCACAGACTGCACACAGCACAGCCAGTGATTTTCGTACAGAGCGCTATGTGGCGTTACCAATAAAAAAACCTAAACAGCCTACTTACATAAGCTACAGTTCATAACCAATAGATTTTTGTCAGAGTCCACATCTGCCCCTGGAAATGTCTTACAATTTAAAACCTGGTTCCTATATCTCTGTCTTACCATTATATAATCTATCTGATACCTTTTAGTATCTCCAAGGTTCTTCCAGTTAACAACCTTCTTTCATGATTCTTGAACCAAGTGTTAGCTACGATTAAGTTATGCTCTGTGCAAAATTCTACCAGACGGCTTCGACTTTCATTTCTTACCGCAGTCCATATTCACCTACTATGTTTCCTTCTCTCCCTTATCCTACTCTCGACTTCCAGTCACCCATCACTATTAAATTTTCATCTCCCTTCACTACCTGAATAATTCCTTTTATCTCATCATACATTTCATCAATTTCTTCATCATCTGCAGAGCTAGTTGGCATATGAACTTGTACTACTGTAGTAGGCGGGGGCTTCGTGTCTATCTTGGCGACAATCATGCGTTCACTATGAGGTTTGTAGTAGCTTGCCCGCACTCCTACTTTTTTATTCATTATTAAACCTACTCCTGCATTACCTCTATTTGATTTTGTATTTATAACCCTGTATTCACCTCACCAAAAGTCTTATTCCTCCTGCCACCGCACTTCACTAATTCCCACTATATCTAACTTCAACATATAGTTTTCCCTTTTCTTAATTTTCTAACCTACCTGGCCGATTAAGGGATCTGAAATTCCACTCTCCGATCCGTAGAACGCCAGTTTTCTTTCTGCTGATAACGACGTCCTCCTGAGTAGTCCCCTGCCGGAGATCCGAATGGGGGACTATTTTACCTCCGGAATATTTTACCCAAGAGGACTCCATCATCATTTAACCATACAGTAAAGCTGCATGCCCTCGGCAAAATTACGGCTGTAGTTTCTTCTTGCTTTCAGCCGTTCGCAGTACCAGCACAGTATGGCCGTTTTGGTTAGTGTTACAAGGCCAGATCAGTCAATCATCCAGACTGTTGCCCCTGCAACTACTGAAAAGGCTGCTGCCCCTCTTCAGGAACCACACGTTTGTCTGGTCTCTTAACAGATACCCCTCCGTTGTGGTTGCACCTACGATACGGCCATCTGTATCGCTGAGGCACGCAAGCCTCCCCACCAAGGGCAAGGTCCAGGGCTCATGGGGGGTCTGGAATTACTAGTTCAAAATAAATTGTGTGTAACTGTAAAAGGCAACCAGTAGCAACTGATTACGACCCTGTCCTCAATCGTAACCGAATCCTGCCCTCCCTTGACTATCAGGTCTTAACAGCATCTCAGACGATAGCATTACACTATAGCTATCATACCGGAAAGCTACATATCTGCAGCTGTGTTTTTCTTTGATTTGTCACGTTTTTTTACATATTTAGATTATGCAGATGTTTGTTAGGTTACGCTATGCTCCACAATTTCACGGCAAACGAACACAGCATGCATACTTCACATTTCGTCATACTTGTGTATTTATTTAATGAACAAATTACCATTTTGCAGGTGACTTTATTTAAATAGTAATTACAACAGAAAATACAAAATCGTGGTAATTTTAGAAGTGGTCAGTCTTATGTGTCAGCTGACATACCTCTGGGAAAGACTGCCAAAACACGCTTCTGACAACCTAAATAATTGTTTAAACAATATTTAACGACAGTCTGTTGTCATTTGTCGTGACCACACTGGCACATAATTAGTGGCTCATTTATTCATTGATAAACCTGGATTTATACTTATTGTGAATGGTATGAATGTGACTTAACGTCTAATATTTGTTTTATTTAAATATTTTTGTCATATGTTACCTTAGGCCAACGGCCTTAACGCAGTGGTAACAACGGTTCCCGTCAGATCACCGAAGTTAAGCGCTATCGGGCTGGGCTAACACTTGGATGGGTTACCATCTGGTCTGCCGAGCGCTCTTGGCAAGCGGGGTGCACTCAGCCCCTGTGAGGCAAACTGAGGAGCTACTTGACTGAGAAGTAGCGGCTCCGGTCTCGGAAACTGACATACGGCTGGGAGAGCAGTGCGCTGACTGAATGACCCTCCATATTCGCACCTAATGACACCTGTGGGCTGAGGGTGACACGGCGGCCGGTCGGTACTGTTGGAGCTTCCAAGGCCTGTTCGGACGGAGTTTAGATTTTTTAATGTTATTTTAGTCTGTGGTCTGGTTGAGTAAAATGGTATCTGTACAACATAAGATCGATGTTTTTTAGTGGGGACGGCCTTCAGTCAATGAAAAGCAGACAGTAGCAGTACACTATGGAAGTCAAGTGGAGACTGGGAATTTTCGAGTGAAGAACTCCAGAGAGCGATTCTGGCAAATTTACGCACCTTCTGGAAGGAGGCAGACCTGACTGTGGCCACAAGCGGTGTTCTATCGCGGAGGCGTTTGATTCTGGGCAGTAAATGGCTGATAGCATACTTTAACTTCTGAAGCGACTTTACGTTTCGAGAGATCTGAATGTGCTCCATTGTAGGACTCTTTTTCTGCTTGTATTACAGTACTGTGGATAGACGGAGTATGAGTTACTATTATTTGTATCACAGGGGTTAGTTTGGAAATCATTATGATGAGCTCTGAACAATTTTGACCTGTTGAACATTTCGTTAAATTTGGTTACGAAATGGACTTACATTTCATGTATCTTTGAGCACTATTTTGTTTTGGTGTTTTTCTACTATTTATCTTCTATTTAATATTGCTGTGTATTTTATTAAACCGCAATTGTGGCCAATTCATAGACTTGGTGGGTACAGTATCACAGCTTCACGTTATTACTTACTCCGAGTTAGCTGCAGTGCACGGAAGTAGTTTTGTGCGGCTCAACCCTATGGCTACATTGAGCTATTAATTTATAAACAGAGTCGTCCATTGCCCAAGTACCTAAGGTACGAGTAACCGCAGGGAAAAGCGAAACTGGTTTGCTTGCATAGGACGCCGTTTAGAAGAGCGGCTACACAAGCAGTAACTACGAGGGCTATCCACAAAGTACATTACGTTTTCGTTTGTGTCCGTTAGGGGCGGGGCTAGCGCGGCCATCTTGGTGTCATGGCATTCCGCCGCTCAGTCGGCATCCTGCCGTGCTAGTGAAAGGTTCGTGTTGTACTCTTTTGAGTTACTGTGACAGTTTGAAATGTCAGCGTTAATTGAAAATGCCGCGAAGTGTGAAGTGCGTGCTGTAATAAGGTTTCTGACTGAAAAAAACTGTACACCGATAGAAATCTATCGGCAGCTTTGTGAAGTGTATGGGGACAACACAGTCAGTGAAGGTGGAGTGCGTCAATGGGTCATAAAATTTAAAAATGGCCGAACTAACGTTCAGGACGAAGAGCGAAGTGGAAGACACAGCCTAGTGACTGCCGAACTTGTCGAAAAAGTCGATTCCGCGGTCCGTGAAAACCTTAATTTCACAATAACGGAACTCTCTATGAGTTTTCCACAAATTTCACGAAGTCTGTTGCACGAAATCATTACCGAAAAGCTTGGTTACCACAAGTTTTGTGCAAGATGGATACCAAAAATCTTGACAGAGATTCACAAAAACCAGCGAATGGCTGTAGCGTTAACGTTTTTGGACGCTTACGAGAAAGATGGCGACTCATTACTCGATCGCCTCGTTACTGGTGACGAAACATGGGTTAAGCATGTGAACTGCGAGACAAAATTACAGTCAATGCAGTGGGGGCACACAAATTCCCCCCCAAAAACCCAAGAAATGCATGCGGACAATGTCGGCGAGGAAGGTGATGGAGACTGTCTTTTGGGACAGAAAAGGTGTGATTTTTGTGGATTTCCTGGAAAGAGGCACTACAATAAACTCTCAAAGGTATTGCCAAACTCTGCACAACCTCAGAAGAGCAATACAAAACAAGCGCAGGGGAAAGTCGAGCTCAGAGATGTTGCTGATTCACAACAACGCCCGGGCCCACACGGCAAATGCCACTCGTGAATTTCTCGAATCTTTTAAGTGGGAGTTGTTTCCTCATCCGCCGTACAGTCCCGACCTGGCTCCGAGCGACTTCCACATATTCCCAGCAATGAAGAAGTGGTTGGCTATGCAGCGTTTTGATGACGACGCACAGATTCAAGAAGAGGTAACCACGTGGGTGAAGGCGCAGGCGGCCGAATTTTACGACGAAGGAATTTCCAAGCTCGTCCATCGCTACGATAAGTGCCTTAATTTTAATGGCAACTGTGTAGAAAAGTAGTATTTAAGTGTGGCTTTCATCTGTATATAATAAAAAAAATTCCAATACTTTATTTATTTTTAATTCCAAAACGTAATGTACTTTGTGGATAGCCCTCGTATTATGTACCGTCGCAATTGAGGTTTTCTCCTCTGCGATATGAATCTCTTTACAACTGCCATTGTAATTCTAGCACCTTACAGTTTTCCGTGATCCAGGTTCCTAATCTGTTGCGTGACAGGCAGTTTGGGTGGGGAGTACGAGAATAAGTTTTTGCAGCAGTTGCGTGCATGACAATCACTAGCGAAAGTTTGGTGTGGGAAAGCTGGATCTTCAAGAATGAAGAAGAAGACTATGCAGAGGCGTGCTGAGTTCGTGACTGCAGAGGCCAGCAGCAACACAGACATCGACGGGCGAGCAGCATCTGCCGCAAAAGCAGCGCGGCCACGGGGGGGGGGGGGGGGGGGGGGGTGACAGCGAGCTCGGTGGGAACGGAATCGGCAACATCAGTACAGCAGAAGCAGCCAGAAAGACAGGTAAGTTATGGAACTTCCGCCAATACTGTTAAAATGTGCTAACCCTCAGAGTTACCGTCAGTGATTGAGACCAATGCATAAGCAACCACACAGTATATGTGATTCAAATAATTTTACTGAGCCAGACAGCCATGAATCCGTACAAGGTGATAGGGACGGTATTTTTGGGCCATGTAGTCTGAAATCAGAGATGGATGGTGTAACTGCGGCTCATTCAGTGGCGTGATGAAGGCAATTCTGACGAATTTGAACTCTAAAACGGGGTTATTGGGAACAGAGACCTGTTAAATACAAACAGAGTTCATTAGACAAGTGTAACAGGAAGTCAAAAGCTGTAGCAACGAAAATTAAATCAGATATAGATGGAATGATTGACTCAAAATTAGAAACTGTAAGGGCAATTGTATTCAAACTTTCTGAAGAGGTAGGCATGCTTAACACTACAGTCGACACAGTGGAGAAATGTCCGGCTGCTTAGCTGACTACGCCGGCACAGTAGCTCAGTGTGTTCGGGCAGAGGGTTAACGGCCATCTGTAATAAAAAACTGAGTTAATAGGTCAATTGTGAACTTGAACAAGCGTCATGGTACGTCCTCACCGAACAAATAGAACGAACAATAATGAACAAAATGTGATCAACAAAAGAAAATGGTAACGTACTTGCCGCCCATGTAGCGGGCCCTGGTTCGATTCCCAACCGGGTTGGAGATTTTTATTCTCTCGTGGACTGAGTGTTGTGTTGTCCTCATCATCATTTCATCTCCATCATTGGCACGCATGTCGCTCAATGTGGCACTGACAAAAATAAGACTTGTACTTGGCGGCCGATCCCGAATGGGACCTCCCGGCCAACAATGCCATACGATAATTTTCATTTTTTAGTGGAAAAATATTTTGGGGATAAGTTGGAAAAGATGGAGGATGAACTGTTCGGTGAGGTAAAGAACTGTCTGTTGCACTTAAGGAAGTTACCATTAAGTCTATTAAGAATTTGTTTAGTAGAGTGGCAAAGTGTGAAATCGAGGAGGTGAAAAATAGGCAACAGCAGGAAGTGAAGATTAATTTCCAAAAATATCTTACAGTGGGAAAAGAAGATTAATGATGTAAAGGCATAATTATGTGCCTTAGCGGCGTTCAGGCTACTACCATGATAAGTGTTCCAGGGGTAACACAGTAGTGATTTTTAGATACTGGAAAACACTATCCAGTTGATTTTATTGCTGCATGTAGAGCTGGTTTCCTGAGAGGAATCTTAGAAGTGGCTGAATACTTCTCGAGGTAATGCACAGTCATGGGAAACTTTAATGCGGCCTACATTTACTACTTACCAAGTGTTCATAAATGGACGAAGTTTCAAACATGGAAATGGACCGATGTGGTACTTTTGCGTGTGAACTGGCTAAAGTGACACATATAGCACATCCGCTGGGGCTGTTGACAGAGGTTACAATGCTCATGAGATGCTTACCAGAAATTTTACAATGCGATCTTGTCCATATTCCAACAAAGTCCATTGGCGATTTATAGATTTTATTGAGAAACTTCAAGAGTTTCTGAAGTTCAAGCCACATAGTTGGACCAGAAAGCACATGACTTATTTGTATAAGTATTAATTACGACTGTGTAACCTCCCCCTCACTTATCGACCTTAATGACAGTGAAAAATTAAACCGCGTGTACCTAATGGAAATTTGGGAAAAGCAATCGTCACCGAAGTTGATCTGTCGGTAAAGAGGGAGGAAAGGGTTACATCTAAGTGAAAGGAAAAATGCATATGAAACTGGTGGAAATTAATTTTAAAAAGGGGTAAAGTTAATAAAGAAAGTAAATGTGCAGCCGTTACATTAACAATTAACTAGTGGTAATTATATATTTGAGATTTAGGGGAAATTACGGTCGCCAGTCCTATGGACAATTACTATAGTAACTAAAAAAGAAAGGTTATTACACATATAATTAGCACTAGAAGTGTGGCAACTGAAGGTTGACACGTGTAGTGTGAAAACTGAAAGTTTGTCAGAAGTAATAAATTTCGCTACACTTTTAATTAATTTAGCAAAAGAATTAATAAACCCGGAAAATTGTAAGTTAATTTAGTGACTGAAATTAATAGTGAGCTTTGTTTCTGAAGCACATCGAAATTCAGTAAAATACGGTTAGTCTTGGACTACCTCAACAATAATTTCAAAAGCTACTTGAATATACGCAATTTAGAAATAAAAGATTTAACTTTGAACATGAATTAAATGATTTTGAACAATTAACAATAGTAAAATTTAGTACGTACCACGCTGAGCTGCAGTCACAGGTAAGCTAAAATACGGTAACAAAACTCGCACTCTTAATTTGTGCTTGTGTAATCTAAATATTGCAGCCAGCTATGAATACCTCAACTGAACTTTGAAATTAAAGCAGTGAAATCGAATGATAATACTTTAATGCTGGCGTTTGAATTTCGACGACACTCGGGTTCATTCCGGAAAAGGAAGAGACCCTGCTTGGTAATGCAATTGGGACAATGAGCAACAAAGATTCATGCTACATTGTTGTAATTTAGTGAGAAAAATTTAACAGTTTTAAAAGCTGAGGTCTGCCATACAGTTCTAAAACTTTACGTGCTACCAGTCTTCCTTGTTGGTTGATTGAAGGTTTGAAGTCGTCGATCGAGGAGGTGGCGACAGTCACTCATTATCGGCCGTAGCTGTTGCAGAAGTTGGATGTTGGCGTGCCTTCTTCTCGACACGGTCTCCAGCCAAAACGGGCTCTTGATGTGAGCCAGCTAACGTTCCCGTCCGCGAGACCATGTCAGAAACTAACATAGCAAGTCGAGCGCAATTACATGCTACCAAACCCCGAAAGCGCAGCAGCTCGCGGGAGCGTCACACAACACACCTGCTCCACTGCACTACTCCAGCCAGACTCCCTCTCTGCCCGCGCTCCACGCGGCAGAGTTAACACTACCAAAGATCCTAAACATTTCGGTTCTCCACACGACCTATCGATGTATTCGTTCGATAGCATAGTTTTCCCCTAGGCAAGACCCACAACACAAACCAATTACACATCGACACAAATGCATTGTAAATAAAATAGTAAAACAATTACAATACATAAAGGCAGAGAAATCTCATATCTTCAGGTAACAAAATAAGGAAAAAAATTGTAATACAATTGGTGAAAATAGGAGGATATGCATTTGCGTAGTTACAACCGATAACACAAAATAGTGCTAATTCAAGAAGTGGTCGATCGTATGTTTAGCTGACACCGTCTTTCTAAAAGAGTGCCAAAAGATGCTTCCGACAAGGAGGCCGAAATAATTCTTTAAACAATGTTGCACGACAATCTGTCGTCATTTATAGTGAGTGTATTTGCACAAGAATACTGGCTTATTTATTTATAGACAAACCTTTAGTTACATTTATTGTGAATGGTCTGAGCGTGACCAAATGTTTATAACATTTCCTTATTTAAATTTTGATAAAATGTATTAGTTTAGTCCGGGGAGTGGTGAAGTTGAGTCAAATGGTGCCTGTAGATGGTAAGAACGATGTATTTTTCGTGAGGATGGCCTTCAGCCAATGGAGAAGCAGACAGCAGCAGGACACTACGGTAGCCAAGTGGAGACTGGGACTATTCTTAGTGAAGAGCCTGTAGTGTAGTGTTTTATTCGGTTATGTGGCTGACAGAGTGTTGGTGGTGGACGGCAGCTGCGATTCTTTATGTTTTGAGGACCCCTTTATGTTTGAGCTTGAAGGAAGCAGGCCTGCCAGTGATAACAAGTGGTATTTGATCGTGTAAGTGGTCGTTTCAGTGCAGTAAATGCCGAGTACCATAGTCTAATTTCTGAAATGACTTTATATTTCGAGAGATCTGAATGTTCTCCAGAATAATACGCTAAATTTTCAAGCTTGTATTACTTAACTGAGTATAAAGAGTATATGAGTTATCATTCCTTGTCTCATGACTAAATCATCCGTAAATCATGGTGTTGAACTCTGAACTGCTTGACCTGGTGAATACTTCGTGTGCTTTGATTACAAAGCGGACTTAGTTTTCGAAAATGTTTGATTACAATTTAGTTTGGGGATTTTACTACGATTCTCATAATGCTCTCAATGTAACTTAACTGCATTTGAGAAGGGTGTTTTCCGTTTTTATTTTAACTCAGTATCGCAGGACCACTTCCCATTTATATAAGCTGACTTCTCTTGAATAAATATTATACAACTTCATTCTCTGTCATCTACATCAATTACAGATGTTTAAATGGAATCATTTTCGTTATATTAACAGAATCGTCCGTCGGTTCTTGGTAGAACAACATTATAATAAATGAAAAGCACCAGTTTGCTTTTGTTCTACAATATTACCTTTACCGCTTTTCGGCTTACAAGGCCACCTTCAGTCATTTACTTTTCATTAAATTAATGATTTTTCTTATACATCTACATCAATTACAGATGTTAAAATGGAATCCTTTTCATTAAATTAATGATTTTTCTTATACTTTATATTGCTGTGTATTTTATTGATTCGCAACTGTAACCAAGGCACAGACTATGTGACTGCAGTATTACTGCTTCAGCGAGTTAGCGGCAAGACATGAAAGAGGCGAGTGCACCTCGACCATATGACCACATCGAGCTATCCTTTCTTGAACAGAGCCGTGCATAGCCCTAGTACCTAAAGTATGAGCAGCCACAGGTGGAGTAGAAACTCGTTTGTTTTGCCCAATGAAGAATGCACTCCGCGGGAAGCATTACATGGATGCGGACGACAGTCCCTAAGGTGGCATAAGGCCGTCGCACTGAACGGACATTGTGTTGAGAAATTGGGTTTTACAGCCTGAAGAATGGGGAATAAAATGGTGTTTTGGAATCGTGAATAAAAGCAACTTGCTTTCAGAAAAAGAAAGAAAATGTGTTGCGTTAGTTATTGAACGGCCTTCGTATAATTTCCCGCTGGGCGTAGTGTCGAGTCTGTATATGTCTAGAAACACAATAAACTTTGGCCCTTCCAGCTATAGTCTTCTAAACAATCCGGAAAATGCACTTCCGCCAGTATACGGACAAAAATGAACTGTTTGGGAGTTTGTAAGGACGCGACTGCGAGAGAACTGCGCGAGTGCACGAGGAGCGAGGTGAGTGGCGGCGTTTACGAGCTAAAGTGAGGGCGCCAGTGTTCCACAGAGGATTGTCTCGCAGCAACGACTCGAGATCTCTTCACATAAAGCCGGTCACAGCGGGCGCGGCACGTTAATTATTTTGCGACATCAACAACAGCGGCGGCGGCGGCGGAAGCCAGATGTGGGGCGTGTGCAGTGCGGCGCGGCGTGGAACGGCGCCGGCTCTACACGGGACGTCGTCTGTGATATTAAGCCCGCCGAGTGCTACCGGCAAGGGCGGGGAAGGCACGGCGCGGAAAGCAAGGGACGACGGGCGAGCAGAAATTCATAATTAGAAATGTTGCTGCAACTTCGGTAATGAGGTGTTTTATTCGGCGCTCTGGAACTCCGCCGGCGCCGGCTCGTCCACGTGGATTAAAATTTCTGCTGTCGCGCGCCGTCTCTGAGGCGTCCCGGAAAGCGAGACACTTGCCAGTCAAGTGGCGCCAGTCGGGCTGCCGCCAGTGGCACTGAAAGCTGTCGACAGAGATAGCGGCTAGTTTTCGTGAGTACCGAGATCTGGTTCGCACAGGATGCGCTGGCCGGTGGTCAGTGTCCAGTTTCGTCCAAAACGCTGGGAGAGTTCATTCCTTTATTAAAACAGGGAAGCCGACATGCCTTTGCCACCTCTTGGCCGGTCAGCGGTGGAAGAATCGACGGGTACGCCCTGCAATTATTCTCAAACGACTAAACAGAGCCGGCCGGTGTGGCCGAGCGGTTCTAGGCGCTTCAGTCTGGAACCGCCCGACCACTACGGTCGCAGGTTCGAATCCTGCCTCGGACATGGATGTGTGCGATGTCCTTACGTTAGTTAGCTTTAAGTAGATCTAAGTTGTAGGGGACTGATGACCTCAGATGTTAAGTCCCATAGTGCTCAGAGCGATTTGAATTTGCTGTGTACGAAATTTAGCTAAGAAATTGAATTTTTCTTTAGACTTGGGTGGAGGTCTCTATCTGTCACCAATCTAGGGAAAATTGATCTGATATATCGCACTCATTTGCGATCGCACCGAGCCATCGATAAAGCCAGAGTGAAATATCCACAAAATTCCTCATACTTCGTAAACGGTTTGAGATATCGTATGGTTATTATGCAAAACTTCCATATCGATGGTGCTACTCCACCAACTACAGACTTTTCCAAGGAAAGAATGTAATTTTTAAGGGCCACCGATGCCTGGTGAAATGACAAATGCTACGGATTTTGGAAAAAAACGTAGTGAAATAGTAACATGTTTCTTTTGTACCGAGGATGTGCTTCTTCATAAGATGTTTACTTTTCATCAGTTCCTCTCTTAACATAATGAATTACTGTTTCAGTATTCTTTCACAATTGCGTGTGCACAACATGTTAGTGAGGTGATACTGTGTAAAGTCCGCTGAGTTTTGGCAAAAAAATCCAATTTTAACATAGCAACGAGAGATATGTGTAGATTTTACTCGAAGTTCCCCACTTGTGACACTTCTCTGAAACAACATTGCTAACAAACCAGTGGAAAATAAATAGCTAGACTTTCAACGGAATTATTTTTAAATACTAACCAATCAGAAGTGACAGATCTTTTTGAATGGTCACCATGCAAGCGTGTGCATGAATATTTACAAAAAAATGTTAGTGTAGGCGTCAGTTTAGACCGGCGCTTCCCCTCCAGCGCTCGGCGTTTCTCCTACAGCACCTACTCACAGCCCCACCACCATCGCTCTTCCCACCCGAACCGTGCCCTCTGCGCGTCTACCAGCCATGGTAGTCTGCATGCACACTATAACAGCAGCTCTTATTGGAAAGTAATGCTTCTCAGATCGTCTGTGGAAAATATGACGCCCCATCACAGGAGTAAAAAATAATGAGGTAGTTTAGAATGTGTGTGTGTGTGTGTGTGTGTGTGTGTGTGTGTATGTGTGTGTGTGTTTGAGGCTCATGTGTGATGAAGGGCGAGGTTATCAGCACCCTTTCACACCTTAAAACAAACGAATGTGGATACAATAGTTACGAAAATTGTTGTCACACAGTGAAAAGGGAACCTATAAAACGATGCTCGTGCCCTCTCACTTCATTGGCTTTGACCCACACAAACCATGTGTCTCACATGTCGTAAAACAGCAGACAAAGAGGGATAGGTGCTATTCCTCGAATTAAAATAGAAGAGGAACTAAATGAAAGGCACAGGAAATTGTGACTGGCTGACCACTTACAAAAAACATGGGTGAGCCAGTCACCCTGTTAACACATCAAGAAACACTCCCCAAAATTTGGGGAAACAAATGGTACAAACCATAAAACCTTAAAACTCTCACCACATTCGTTTGAATGTACTTAAGATAGAGGACAGATCTGTCGGACAGTGATGTTTACGCCACACGCACCATATTTTGTAGGATCCTCCCGCCAGACCAAGAAGCCAGACCAAGATGCGTCATTGGGCTGTAGCCTATGTGAAACGAGTAAGAAGAAACTCTTCGAATTTGTGTGGCTGGAAGGAGGCACACTAAAAGCGCGTTGTCGGTTTTACGAGACGGAAGTTGTTGTCTCTCACTTCCAGCCTCTCATCTTCCCATCGACGAATGACTTTGTTCTGTACCCCAACAGCGAGACGATATCATGCAGGGAGAGAGAGAGAGGCGGGGGGGGGGGGGGGGGTGCCATGTTAAACTAATCGAGGAACACTACATGCCTCCTTGGCAGCTACATCCATCCTTTCGCTCCCAGTAGTAGCCTTGTCCCCTGATACTGAGCAGAATGGCACGTCCCTTCTAAGCCTTTGTAGCCGGAGGAGAGTGTCCTTGATATCCTGGACTACTTTATCATCTGGACAAAAGGGCCCTCAAGATCATGGATAGTTCGGCATCGAATACAGTAAACTCTGGAGGCAACCAATCTTGAGGACGTGATCCGGGAAAACAAAAGAGTAACAAACGGAGTCCCCCCAGTTTAGACCCATCCGTAAAGACAGCTAGATAGTTGTGGTGTTCGTTTAAAGTGTTAGAAAATATCATAAGAAAAAATATGCAGGAGTGCAATATCTCCTGTACTGCACTAAACCTAAAATTATTCTGGGCCTCTGCAGTAACCAGTGTGGCTGTCGGTTAAAGCCACATATTTGAGCCTGTCTTCCCTCCACACTACACAAGGATCCCAAATGACCCCGTCTCCGTGGACGATTCGTAAAGAAGCGTTCACACCTGACGCACCACAAGAAGCTGCTTACGGATTGTAAGTGGCGGTTCACCAGCCTCAGCCCTAACACTGGATATGGGTCTGTTCCTGTAAGCGCCTTTGGCCAGCTTGATCGTCTCATGGTGTACAGTGTCAATGGTCTTTACTGTGCTCCCATAAAACTGGAGCAGACGCACCCTGTCCGCTCCCCAATATCTCTGGCTAAGAAACTTCAAAATGTTCAGTATCCTCTGGTACCTTGTCTTCAGGTGGTAACCACGACAGTTTGGACTGAAAAAAGAGGCCCAAAAACGGTACGGAGTGTTTATAAGGGAGAATAGTGTTGCACATTTGCAATCCAAGTAAATTAAAAATATGACGAAAATGATTAAGATGAACACACACACATTTCTCTACAGAAAACACAATACGAGCTTTTTCAGCCCACTCCTCCAACCTTTTCACTGTAATGTTGCAACAGAAAACTGCGAAATCGTCCGTAGATAAGGACTCCTATACCTGATACTGTTTATGGCTATGGCAAAGATGGTAATGCTTAAAACACTCCCTGAGGGACATCAGTCTCCTGCTCGAAACTATTCGACCGCACGTCACCAACTCGGTAAGGAAAAAGGCGCTTGGATAAGAAGGACCGAGATGACCAAGGAAGCTCCATTGGTGGAGCTGCCCCAGAATATGGTGTCTCCAAGTGGTATCGTGCACCTTATTGATATCAAAGGATATACCTATAGAATGCAGTTTACGTACGATAGACAGCTCTAGCAAGGTCAGGTTGTTGTCAGTGGATCGAAATCTCGTGAACCCACACTGAGAGCGACTTCGGTGCTGCCTGGTCTCCAAGATCCAGACCAGACGACCGTTAACCATTCACTCCTAGGTGTTTCCAACACAGCTCGTTAAGGCAACGCTCCGGTGAATACTGAGACATGGTTCGGTCTTTTCCTGGTTTTAGACGAGGGGGGAAGTTACCTGACTGCCATATGGAATTAAATTGAAAACGGACTTATTCTGACGCTGGTTTCAAGTTCCGCAGCATTGTCTATGGGATTTGTTGATGATTGAGCGTAGTATCATGAGTCGCAGACAGTGGTGAACCCAGCTCTGACATGGGGACTAGGCAATTGAAAGATTCCAAATTGCTGGACATGTCCAGTTCACCCCTTTCCATGGTGGCACGGTGATGACAGAACGCTGGATCTTGGCTGGCAGCAGCAGTAGTCAGCGCCAAATGCTCTGCCATTGTCTGTCCCATACGTACAGTTGTTGTTTGCCAGACACCGCTGATTCAGTAACTCCAGGAGCCTGTAATGGCTACCGAAACACTCTTATTGAACAAAACATTCGGCTACCTCCAACCCTAAGGCCAAATGCTGGCTGGTGGCATTACGGGGATGAGACGTCGCAAGGTGAAGCAGTGACGAATGGGGGAACCATTCTAGCGACGATAGCCCGCATCTCGTGGTCGTGCGGTAGCGTTCTCGCTTCCCACGCCCGGGTTCCCGGGTTCGATTCCCGGCGGGGTCAGGGATTTTCTCTGCCTCGTGATGGCTGGGTGTTGTGTGATGTCCTTAAGTTAGTTAGGTTTAAGTAGTTCTACGTTCTAGGGGACTGATGACCATAGATGTTAAGTCCCATAGTGCTCAGAGCCATTTGAACCAATCTAGCGACGATACTGGCACCAAATCCACTGAATCCACTGAAAGAAGCGACTTTGACAAAAGGCAGATTGTTAAGTCCCGGCGCCTGGGAGCGAGCATCTCGGAAACTGCGAAGCCGCTCGGCTGTCCACCTACAACTGTCATGATCATTTACGGGAAGTCGTCAAACGACGATGAAGTCACGAGTAGTCGACAAGATACTGGACCCAAGCACAGAACGTAGATGTCGGTGTGCACGCTGTTCAACATGGAGCTTTGCAGTGAACAGCACATGCTTATTCTCACGTTGACCTAACGGCATCATCCGTTACAGTTATAGCGGGCACGGGATCGTCGAGAGGATCGTGGGTCAAAGCAAATGTGCCATGTGGCCACATGAATGAAGTCTCTTCTTACACCAAGACCATGGTCGTATCGCCATAAATTGTTATCCTGGCGAATGGCTATCCGAAACATGCACCGCTTCACGGACGCATGCCGGTGAGGGCAGTACTAACCCATGGCGTACATTCACCTGGGCTTCCCACGAATCTGTAATAGTGAAACCACCATGCTGCTGTGGGCTATGTTAACATTAATCGGGACCATCTACATCCCTTCGAGTTCCACGTCTCCCCCGACGGCCATGGCACCTTCCAGCGGGGTAACTATCCATGTCACAACGTCAGAGTCGTACCACCAAGATCCGAGGCGGATGACACTGAACTCACGTTTGATGTATTCGATACCGAATTCGCTCTATTTCAACCCGATCTAACACATCTGGGACACTACGGGGCAGCATTTCTGCACTCAAGAAACACCAAGCAATGTTTTACGCGAATTTACTAAGAATCTGTCGAATCAAAGCAAAGCAGAATCTTTGCGTTGTAAAGGTGGAACGGCACGGTACAGAGGAGATGGTTTCTAGCAGATGCGTCGGAACCTCTTTAAGAAAGTTTGTAGATGATACAGTTTTCTGTAAAAAAGTAATAACGCCAGAAGACAGTATAGAACTGCAGAATGACCTGCACAAGATGGATGAATAGTGCAGGCTATGGCAGTTAACACTGAATCTAAATAAATTTAACATACGGTGCATACATAGGAAAGGAAGTCCACTATTCCACAGCTGAACTATTGTTGATAAATTGCTGGAACAGTATCTTACCGCAAAATAACTATCCAGAGCGACCATATATGGAATGACCATACAGAAATAATTAGTAGGTAAAGCAGATGCCAAACTGAAATTCATAGCAAGAACCTTAAACAAATGTAAGAAAGGAGCTTATAAGGCGCTCTTTAGATCGGCCCTTGAGTACTGTTCATCAGTCTGGATACTTGCCCACTTAGGATTGACAGAAGGGATACAGAAGTTTCAACGAAGAGTGGTGCATTTCGTCACAAGATCTACATCTACATCTACATACGTACTCCGTAAGCCATCATACGGTACGTGGCGGAGGATATCCTGTACCACTATTAGTCATTTCCTTTCCTGTTCCACTCGCAAACAGAGCGAGAAAAGTACGAGTATCTATATGCCTCCGCATGGGCGCTAATTTCTCGTATCTTATCTTCGTGGTTCTACGCGCAATGTATGTAGGCGGCAGTAGAATCGTTTGACAGTCAGCTTCAAAATTTTCTCAAAAGCTTTTCTCGAAAAGAAAGTCTCCTTTCTTCCAGGCATTAGCATTTGAGTTCCCGAAACATCTCCGTAACAATGACGTATTGTTCCTACCTACCGGTAATAAATCTAGCAGCCTCTGAACTGCTTCGATGTCTTCCTTCAGTCCGACCTGGTACTGATCTCTCACCCTCGAGTAGTGCTCAAGAACAGGTCGCACCAGCGTCCCACATGCGGTCTAGTTTACAGGAGAACCACTCTTTCCTAAAATTCTCTCAATAAACTGAAATCGATCATTTGCCTTGCCTACCATAGGTCTCATATCCTCGTTCCACTTCATAACGCTTTGCAACGTTACGCGCAGGTATTTAAACGACTTGACTGTGTCCGAATACTAGAGATTTTTTCTTCCGACTTACCCACATTCACTGACATTTTTACACATTTATAGCTAGCTGCCATTCATCATACCAACTAGAAATTTTGTCTAAGTCGTCTTGTATCTTTCTACAGTTACTAAACTTTGACACCTTACCGTACACCACGGCATCATCAGCAAACGACCACACATTGCCGCCTGCCCTGTCCGCCCAATACTTTATGTATATAGAGAATAGCAGCGGTCCTATCAAACTTCCCTCAGGCACTCCTGATGATATCCTTGTCTTTGGGGAACACTCGCCGTCGAGTACACCATACTGGGTTCTATTCCTTTAGAGGTCTTCGAGCCACTCACATATCTGTGAAGTTATTTTACATGCCCGTAGCCTCGTTAGCAGCCTGCAATGGGGCATTGTGTGAAATGCTTTCCAGAAATCTGGAAATACGGAATCTGCCTGTTGCCCTTCATCCATAGCTCGCAGTGTATCATGTGGGAAAATTGCAAGCTAAGTCTCGCCCGAGCGATGCTTTTTGAAACCATGTTGCATCGTGGACATAAGCTTCTCAGTCTCAAGAAAGTTTAATATTTTCGAACTGAGGATATGTTCAAGGATTCTGAAGCAAACCGAAGTTAGGAGTGTTGTTCCGTAATTTTGCGGGTCCGTTCTGTTACCCTTGTTATATACTGGAGTCACCTGCGATTTTTTCCAGTCATTTGCGACTTTGTGCAGGGCGAGAAATTCACGGTAAATGCAGGCTAGGTACGGGGCCAATGCCCCAGAGTACTTGCGTTCCATCCTGCTCCACGATTTATTTGCTTTCAAATCCTTCAGTTGTTTCTCTACGCCAGGTATGCTTATTACTGCAGCGACCATTCGGGAGTCTGACCGATGGTCAAATGACGGTGTGTTCGTACGATTTTCCTGAACGATATCTTGAATGTGATATTTAAAACTTCGGATTTAGTTTTGCCGTCTTCAACTGCCGCACCATACCGGCGAACAAGGGACTGAATGGAAGCCTTAGGTCGATTAGTCTGCACGAGAGCTGTACAGAGATGCGCAACAAACTCCACAGCAGGCGCTGCAAGAGAAGTGGTGTGCATCATGGAGTTGTTGAGTATTGAAATTTCGAGCCAGGGCTTACTGGGAAGGATCGGAAAACACATTTCTCCCTATATACATCCCAAGGAATGATTACGACGAAAAAATTCGGGAAATAAGAGGTAATACAGAGGCTTACCAACAATCACTTTTCACACCCGTCATTCACGAGTGGAACAAGGAAAGGGGATCAGTTACTTTTACCGGAAGTGCCCTCCACCACACACTGCTTGGAGAGTATGATGTAAAAGTAGATTAAAACTGTAGAACCGCCACAAGTGACATATAACGTTTTCTTTATTTTACATGTTACTCTAGACCAATATGAGCAGCTTCATAAATTGCGTGGTCGAGGTCCACGTGCTGCAAACAGGGTGTAAAATTTAAGTAGAAAAACCAGAATAACTCGAAAAATGAGCTTCACACAAAAATTTGTATAATTCAAAGTTGATTATTTTCGAGGGGGACGTCTGCTGGTGCTAAAATTAGCCCACCACCCCAGCCCCCTGAGGGTGGGGAGGGAGGTAACTTTAAATTTTCAAATGGGAACCCCCATTTTTTATTGCAGAATCAGATTCTACGAAAAAAAAGCTAAGTGCATATTGTCTTAAACATTTGTTTTGATTCTTGGTAGTTGGCGCTGTGATTCAAGAAAATCCATGTTCTCATTGTTGAGTTGAAAATGGTTACGGATAAATAAAAAATACCTATTTACTTCCTAAAATTTGATTCGCTAAAACTAAAACTATCCCTCTCTCCCCATGCGGTGGGGTTTGAGAGAGAGGAATTAGAGTTTTACACATGTTGACCCAAATATTAAATTAAGATTTGAGTCCATTGTGGAAACTACGATACTACTGAGATATGTCGACGGCTAGAAAAGAATGATCGACAGTACATGGTGTTTAGCAGCATGCATCTATTTCGTAACTACATAGAATGAGAATTTGAAATTATGAACGGGATCGTCCGGGAAGAAAACCTAAATCTTTCACTTTTACTCATCATCATCATCATCATCATCATCATTTAAGACTGATTATGCCTTTCAGCGTTCAGTCTGGAGCATAGCCCCCCTTATAAAATTCCTCCATGATCCCCTATTCAGTGCTAACATTGGTGCCTCTTCTGATGTTAAACCTATTACTTCAAAATCATTCTTAACCGAATCCAGGTACCTTCTCCTTAGTCTGCCCCGACTCCTCCTACCCTCTACTGCTGAACCCATGAGTCTCTTGGGTAACCTTGCTTCTCCCATGCGTGTATCATGACCCCACCATCTAAGCCTGTTCGCCCTGACTGCTACATCTATAGAGTTCATTCCCAGTTTTTCTTTGATTTCCTCATTGTGGACACCCTCCTGCCATTGTTCCCATCTACTAGTACCTGCAATCATCCTAGCTACTTTCATATCCGTAACCTCAACCTTATTGATAAGGTAACCTGAATCCACCCAGCTTTCGCTCCCACACAACAAAGTTGGTCGAAAGATTGAACGGTGCACAGATAACTTAGTCTTGGTACTGACTTCCTTCTTGCAGAAGAGAGTAGATCGTAGCTGAGCGCTCACTGCATTAGCCTTGCTACACCTCGCTTCCAGTTCTTTCACTATGTTGCCATCCTGTGAGAATATGCATCCTAAGTACTTGAAACCGTCCACCTGTTCTAACTTCGTTCCTCCTATTTGGCACTCAATCCGTTTATATTTCTTTCCCACTGACATTACTTTCGTTTTGGAGATGCTAATCTTCATACCATAGACCTTACATTTCTGATCTAGCTCTGAAATATTACTCTGCAAACTTTCAATCGAATCTGCCATCACAACTAAGTCATCCGCATATGCAAGACTACTTATTTTGTGTTCACATATCTTAATCTCACCCAGCCAGTCTATTGTTTTCAACATATGATCCATAAATAATATGAACAACAGTTGAGACAGGTTGCAGCCTTGTCTTTCCCCTGAAACTACTCTGAACCATGAACTCAGTTTACTGTCAACTCTAACTGCTGCCTGACTATCCATGTAAAGACCTTTAATTGCTTGCAAAAGTTTGCCTCCTATTCCATAATCTCGTAGAACAGACAATAACTTCCTCCTAGGAACCCGGTCATATGCCTTTTCTAGATCTATAAAGCATAGATACAATTCCCTGTTCCACTCATAACACTTCTCCATTATTTGTCGTAAGCTAAAGATCTGGTCCTGACAACCTCTAAGAGGCCTAAACCCACACTGATTTTCATCCAATTGCTCCTCAACTAATACTCGCACTTTCCTTTCAACAATACCTGAGAATATTTTACCCACAACGCTGATTAAAGAGATACCTCTGTAGTTGTTACAATCTTTCCTGTTTCCATGTTGAAAGATTGGTGTGATTACTGCTTTTGTCCAGTCTGATGGAACCTGTCCCGACTCCCAGGCCATTTCAATTATCCTGTGTAGCCATTTAAGACCTGACATTCCACTGTACTTGATGAGTTCCGACTTAATTTCATCCACCCCAGCTGCTTTATTGCACTGCAATCTATTGACCATTTTCTCCACTTCCTCAAACGTGATTCTATTTACATCATCATTCCTATCCCATTCTACCTCGAAATCTGAAACATTACTGATCGTATTTTCACCTACATTGAGCAACTCTTCAAAATATTCCCTCCATCTGCCCAAGGCATCCACAGGATTCACCAGCAGTTTCCCTGACCTGTCCAAAATACTTGTCATTTCCTTCTTACCTCCCTTTCTAAGACTGCTAATTACACTCCAGAATGGTTTTCCAGCATCTTGACCCAATGTCTCCAACCTGTTTCCAAAGTCTTCCCAAGAGTTCTTCTTGGATGCTGCAATTATCTGTTTGGCTTTGTTTCTTTCTTCAACATAACTTTCTCTGTCTACCTGAGTTCTAGTATGTAGCCATTTTTTATACGCCTTCTTTTTCCTTTTACAGGCTGTCTTGACTGTGTCATTCCACCAAGCTGTTTGCTTCCTCCTACTTTTACACACTACTGTTCCAAGACATTCTTTAGCCACTTCTAGTACTGTGTCCCTGTACCTTGTCCATTCCTTTTCCAATGACTGTAATTGACTACATTCAACTAACAGGTACCTTTCTGAGATCGCTGTTATGTACTTGTGCCTGATTTCTTTATCCTGAAGTTTCTCCACTCTTATCCTCCTACATATGGACCTGACCTCTTGCACTTTCGGCCTCGCAATCCCAATTTCACTGCAGATTAAATAATGATCAGTGTCATCAAAGAATCCCCTGAATACACGTGTGTCCCTCACAGCCTTCCTGAATTCCTGATCTGTTATTATATAGTCAATGACATATCTGGTTCCCCTGCTTTCCCAAGTATACCGGTGAATGTTCTTATGTTTAAAAAAGGAGTTTGTGATTACTAGGCCCATACTGGCACAGAAATCCAAGAGTTGCTGCCCGTTCCTGTTGGCCTCCATATCCTCTCCAAATTTACCCATAACCTTTTCATACCCTTCTGTTCGATTTCCAATCCTGGCGTTAAAATCATCCATGAGCAGAACTCTGACCTTGTCCTTTACTCTAACAACTACATCACTGAGTGCCTCATAAAAACTATACATCTTAACTTGATCAGTCCCTTCACAATGCGAATATACTGACACAATCCTAATTTTCTTGCTAGACACTGTCAAATCTATCCACATCAGTCGTTCGTTTACATACCTTATTGCAACTACGCTGGGTTCTATTTCTTTCCTGATATAAAGCCCTACACCCCATTGTGCTATTCCTGCTTTGACTCCTGACAAGTAGACCTTGTGTTCTCCCACTTCTTCTTCTTTCTCACCCCTTACCCGAATGTCACTAACAGCTAAAACGTCCAGCCCCATCTTACTTGCAGCCTCTGCCAGCTCTACCTTCTTCCAAGAGTAGCCCCCATTGATATTACTAGCTCCCCATCTCATTACCATTTGTTTGCCAAGTCGTATCTTAGGAGTCCCTGGTTTGTCAGTTAGAGGTGGGACTCCGTCACCTCCAAAGGTCCGAGGCATTTTGCTCTGATTGTTGCCAGCATCATATTTAAAGTACCAGGGAAGCAGGTTGCTAGCCTTACTTGCCCCGAGCCCCATTGGGTTTTACTCCTAACGGCTGAGGGACTAACCGGTGGAATTGGTAGTCTTTGCCGTATGAGCACAAAGGTGACCACGACTCAGAATATGTCCGAGATGCCCAGCCTTATTCCAAAGTAACTGGTATCCCGACTGTCGGGACCACTTACTTGGCCACTCACACGTTGCCCGTGGTTCGTGAACTAGGACATGACTACAGGAACCAACACCATGAACCACTTTTACTATTGGCTTTAAATAAGATTGAAAGCTATAGAACTGAAGCTACTGGAGAAAGGGCTAGGCAAATGTATAGCCATGAAATTAGTCAGGGTGCATCATCGCACTTACCAGAACATGGGAAACAACAGAAAAATATTTCAGGGATGTGCAACGGTAGGATTGGGCCCATATCGTTATTGGGTGGGTATAACATTGTAAGGGTTCTAATTTGCTTTTGGTATTCAAGGAAAGTGATGTGAGCTTGATATTTTCATCAAATGTGTCATATTTCATATCTGTATGTTCAGTGGTACTGTTGCTGCTGTAAGCATTCTAAGTGAAGCTAGTGAGAGAGTCGGGTGTCGGCTATGCTGCTGAGCGGATGACAATAGCTTGCAGAGCACAGAGGTAAAGATACAGAGAGGATGAATTGTGACATATGTTTTGGTACAGAATTGGATAACTGAAGGTTATGAGGTCGTGGTACATCTCTTCCTCTAGTTGTATGGCGAAGGAATAACTGTACCAATACAATGTACACTGAAGAAGACTTATACTAAATGAGTGTACCGCGTGTACACAAAGGAGAAGACGCACACAAAGATGAAACATATCAAAGAACGTCTATCAAAGAGTCTACAAGTCGAACTCTAAGATGACGTTTGTTGCGGTAGATAGTCACCATATAGACAGCCCCTAATCTGAAATGGCTGTTGAAAGTTTTGCAAACCTACCAGTAAAGTCTTTAGGGTCCACTTATTAGGTACGATCAACGAAAATCGTCATATACATCTCTGACAGGAAGGTCTTCTCGCAAACAGCGCCTGTTGGGGTTATCTCTGAATGAATAATGGGATTTCCGGGCGGCCACTCTAGATCATTTGTGTCCTTATTTACTTAAAAACTTGGAGAACAGGAGTGTAACGTAGAAGAACGAGGGAGTCTGCAAACGAAGTGTAGCGTAATGAGTGGTTTATTGGGACCTGAGCAGAGCGCTCTCGCGGCAGCTGCGTGAAGTACCACTGACTAGTGGTGTCTTGCTGGCAAAAGTCCAGACTTGTGAGATTTTTGTGGAATATCTGTATATTTAGAGGCAAAACGAGGATAATGGAATGTAGTCAAATTAAATCAGGTAATTGCTGAGGGAATTAGATTAGGAAATGAGACAAAGTAGTAGATGAGTTTTGCTATTTGAGGAGCAAAATAACCGATGACGGTCAAAGTAGATATAAAATGTAGACTGGCAATGGCAAGGAAAGCATTTCTGAAGAAGAGAAATTTGTTAACGTCGAGTGCAGATTTAAGTGTCTGAAAGTCATTTATGAAAAGTATTTGTGTGGAGTGTAGCTGTGTATGGAAGTGAAACAGGGACGATAAATAGTTTAGACAAGAAGAGGATAGAGGCTTTCCAAATGTGGTGCTACAGATGAAGGCTGACGATTAGATGGATAGATCACGTAACTATTGAGGAGGTACTGAACAGACATAGGGAGAAGGAGAATTTGTAGCACCACTTGGTTGGAAGAAGGGATCGGTTGGTAGGACATGTTCCGAGGCATCAATGGATCACCAATATAGTATTGGAGGGCAGAGTGGAGGGTAAAAATTGTAGTAGACCAAAAGATGAATACACTAAGCAGATACAGAAGGATGTAATTGTAGTGTGTACTTGGAGATGAAGCTTGCACATGACAGGGTAACGTGGAGAGCTGCATCAAACCAGTCTCTGGTCTGAAGATAAAAACAGAAACATACAATACGACTTGAAGTGTTTTTCACAAAATCTGTTGCGTAATCACGTGAGTAATTCTGAGCACTAAATGATGGCGTCTCTAACTCATTTTCCGATTATTTTTTTTCGACTAGTGGGGATTTTTGCTAGCAACCCCTCAACTATTTATGCGATATGGACGGGGAACCAGTTACGTAGTAAATACATGGACTGCCTTAGGCCGGGCGAAATATCTGAAAGTGCTACAGTACGTCCTACACGAACTGTAGAAGCTTGTGGCTGAAAAAAAAGGTACCATAGGTGAGATTCCTGAACAGCCAACACCTATCCTCGAGCCATAGGACGTTGATTGTACGTTTATCTTAGACAGCGTTAATTTTCTGCTGATCAGTAGCGCATATTGTAAAGATAAATTTGGCCATGGTTTGTAAACGATATTTCATTCGTAAATAAAATCTTACAAAAAATTCCGTATCGCTTTGCATTTATCTTAAACACCGTCCGGGGAAGTGTGACGGATTTTCAAAGTGATCGCCATTAAGCGAACCGTGGAAAGGGTGGACTTTGAGGATCAGTCAAATGAAAACAAGACAGATGAAAAAACACCAAGAATTGTGCATTATTTAAAAAGTAATCACCACAACTGTTAAACATTTATCCCACTCTGAGACAAGACGGTCAATACTGGCAGGAAAAACTTGTTTTTTGCTCACAAATTATGCTGTTCCAAGGCGTGCACCCTTCTTCCGAAGTAAATCAACGGCCACTAATGTCTGTCTCTCTTTAGGGCTGCAAAAAAAATCGCATGGGGAGGGATCGGGACTTACTGGAGGATACTTAAGGGCTTCGTGGGCAACATTTGAGTGGTGATTCTTTTTGGAAGACTGTTTCGACTATGCTGTAGAAGTTTCGCTGGGGAGGCCATACACACTTACCATACAGATACACTCCCAATCTCTCCTAATGCGATTTCTATATTGTGAAGTTAGACATTCGTGGCTGTCGGGGTTTGTGCACGCCTCCGTACGGTCATTGTTCCGTAGGCAATAGCAAATATTTTTCCATGAACACATCGATCATCTTGTCTCATAGTGTAATAAATGTATTAACAGGCTGGCGATCCCTTCTGAAATAATGAACAGTTTACTAACTTTTTTCGATCTGCCTCGTTTTGATTCGACTGTCCCTTATACGTTAGAAAGAAATACTTGCAAAACACCCCTTTGGCTCATTGCAGGCGCACAATCATAGCGCCTCATAGTTCTCAGCTCGTGCTGAAATCCGTGGAAGCATAGCTTGTTCGAGTGGCAACCATATGCAATAAAAGATTAAAATTAAAACAAAATTAATAAATAAAAATACTGATTGAAGGTTTCATCGATGGAATTTGGGAGGTGTCAAGCGCCATCCAGACAAAACAGATGGCGAAAACTGACGAACAAACAAAGAGAACGAAAATAAAAAAGAAATGATCAGTGAAGCTCCATCTAGACCGTGGATCCTGCGTTCGATACCCTGGCTAATCGGTGATTTTCTTCAATCGGGAACCCACTGTTTGTATTGTCCTCAGTACTTAATCACATTTCATAACGTGAAAGTCGCCGGCTTCGCCGCCATCGGATCTCCACATTGTGTACCGTGATTTGTTACTCTACACAACGTTTCTCCACTGTTCAATCGTTCAATGTTTAAGCTCCTTACACCAAGTGAGGCGTCGTTTGGTATTTACCGGCATGATGGGTGGCTTAAGAACAGCCGTTCGACCACCTCGCGCCTAACTGTCATAGTACTTGTAGTGGATCCTGATGCAGTTTGGAATTCCTGTGTGATTGTCTGAATAGATGTCTGCCTATTACACATTACGACCCTATTCAACAGTCGGCTGTCTCTGTCAGTCAACAGACGAGGTCGCCCTGTACTCTTTTGTGCTGTACGTAGCCCTTCACGACTGGTGTTGTGTGATGTCCTTAGGTTAGTTAGGTTTAAGTAGTTCTAAGTTCTAGGGGACTGATGACCATATATGTTAAGTTCCATAGTGCTCAGAGCCATTTGAACCATTTTTTTGTCCCTTCAGGTTTCCACTTCACTATCACATCGGAAACAGTGGACTTAGGGATGTTTGGGAGTGTTCGAGGTCCGTGAATTCCGCGGAGTGCCACATTCTGCTGTCTCACGATGTCTAATGACTACTGAGGTCGCTGATATGGAGTACCTTGCAGTAGGTAGCAGCAAAATGCACCCAATATGAGAAACGTATGTTTTTGGGGTGTCCGGATACTTTTTATCACGTAATGTATTTTGTCCAAGATAATTAAAGGACGGTGTTAATTATTGATTTTCTGTCTTTCAGACTATGTGTTATGTGAGCAGTTGAAAACATTTTTAGTGTCAAAGTAGTCAGCACTATTACTTATTTTCATTCAACAATTAGTGAACGTTATTACACTTAGATAAGCTGTGCTATCGTTTTCGCAGAAAGTTGTGTACACTCCAAACTACGATTCGGTTTGCTTAGGAACTTAACATTATTTCCAGTCCATTAAGTACAATGTCACGTGGCCAAAATCCAACATATACATAACGTGTAGGCTTTCACGGCCGGCGTCTTCATTAGTTAAAACTTCCGGGCTGAGAGGCCGTGGTCGATGTATCAAACTTCTTCTTCCTGACGTTTCTTTACCAACTGAGGGCAAAATCTTCCGAGGTGAGTGAACGACTGGCTGCCAGACCGTGGAGGCCCCGTTCACTTAGAGCGCATAGAGGACACCGCCATACGTCACGTGGGCCGACTGTAAGTCTATCTCGGACTAACGTCATTATTCTCGAAGTGTGTTGAGTACTGGGTGCGGTAGGGCAAGCTTTACTTGTTAAACACCATTCAACAGCCAAAATCGCATAAAATATTTTTTTTTATTTAAGACAACCGGTTTCAACAACTACGCTGTCATCTTTAGCTCTGTAGGAATGTGCATAAACATGGAATATGTCTCATAAGTTAATAGGTAACATTTGATAAAAAGGTTTTAGGTTCGTATTATAAAAAGCGGTGGCGAGCCTGTAAATTTATATACCTTAAAATCTTTAACCTGAACTCGCGCACAATTACGTCACAAAAGGTTTGTCTTCGCGAAAATGTTTGAAAAAATATAAAGCACCTTGTGTAACAGGCTGTATCCATACGCTTTGTACATATTGCTCAGAGATGCTTGATGCATCATACAAACGCGGTACACAAAAGCACAACTGTTTACATATGCTGGACAAATTCTATCAGCCGATCAGTTCCAGTCATTCCACCAGGAACGCGGTACACGGCTAGTCTTGTCTGTAGTTCAACCATGCCTAGAAGGTCAATACGGCGGTTCGATCGCGTCCGCATTGTTACTTTATGCCAGGAAGGGCTCTCAACACGGGAAGTGTCGCGGAGTCTCCGAGTGAACTAAAGCGATGTTGTTCGGACATGGAGGATATGCAGAGAGACGGGAACTGTCGATAACATGCCTCGCTCAGGTCGCCCAAGGGCTACTACCGCAGTGGATGACCGCTGCCTACGGATTATGGCTCGGTGGAACCCTGACAGCGACGCCACCATGTTGAATGTGACTCCTTGTGCAGCCATAGGACGTCGTGTTACGACTCAAACTGTGCGCAATACGCTGCATGATGCGAAACTTCACTCCCGATATCCATAGCGAGGTCCATCTTTGCAACCACGACACCATGCAGCGCGGTACAGATGGGTCCAACAACATGCGGAATGGACTGCTCGGGATTGGCATCACGTTCTCTTCACCGATGAGTGTCGCAGATGCCTTCAGACAGACAATCGTGGAGACGTGTTTGGAGGCAACCCCGTCAGGCTGTACGCCTTAGACCCACTGTCAAGCGAGTGAAGCAAGGTGGAGGTTCCCTGCTGTTTTGGGGTGGCATTATGAGGGGCCGACGTACACCGCTGGTGGTCATGGAAGGCGCCGTAACGGCTATATCCGACCGATAATGCAACCAGCATAGTGGCCAGGAATTCGCCTTCATGGACGACAATTGGCACCCCCATAGTGCAAATCTTGTGAATGACTTCCAAGAGGATAACATATTTCGAGTAGAGTGGGCAGCATGATCTCCAGGCATGAATCCTCTCAAACATCCCTGGGATGGATTGAAAAGGGCTATTAATGAACGACGGGACCCACCAACCACTCTGATGGACCTAGGCCGTTGGGGAGTGGGACAATTTGGACCAACAGTGCCTTGATGAACTTGTGGATAGTATGCCACGACGAATACAGGCATGATCCATGCAAGAAGTTCTACTGGGTATTACAGGTACCGGTGTGTACAGAAATCTGGACCACAACCTGTGACGGTCTCGCTGCATGTTGGTACAACATGAAATGTGTGGTTTTCATTAGCAGTAAAAAGGGCGGAAATGATGTTTATGTTAATCTGCATTCCAATTTTCTGTTTAGGTTCCGGAATTCTCGAAACCGAGGTGATGCAAAACTTTTTTTGATGTGTGTAATTCTCCTTTCACAATTAAAATGTGTGTGGTCTTTAAGAATAACAAAGGTTACAACTGTACTTCACTAAGAAATGAACCACATATTTAATTCTCAAAATCCCCTTTAAAAGTTCTTCACATAGTTCACAATGCTCTGAGCACTATGGGACTTAACATGTGAGGTCATCAGTCCCCTAGAACTTAGAACTACTTAAACCTAACTATGCTAAGGACATCATACACAGCCGGCCGGGGTGGCCGAGCGGTTCTAGGCGCTTCCGTCTGGAACCGCGCGACCGCTACGGTCGCAGGTTCGAATCCTGCCTCGGGCACGGATGAGTGTGATGTCAGGTTAGTTGGGTTTAAGTTGTTCTAAGTTCTAGGGGACTGATGACCTCAGATTTTAAGTACCATAGTGCTCAGAGCCATTTGAACCATCATACACATGCATGCCCGAGGCAGGATTCGAACCTGTGACCGTAGCGGTCGCGCTGTTCCAGATCGAAGCGCCTAGAACCGCTCGGTCACCGCGGCTGGCTTAAAAGTTCTTGTTACAGCTTCTATAATAGAAAAATTAAGGTATTTACTCTGCAGTATTTTATTACGACACTGTTGTGGCTCTTACCCGCTGCAAACGCGACAAGCTCAGAAGCACACCGCCGTAGGCTATAGGAAGGCCCAGGGAAACGCACCACGGTCACCTAAAAGCAGGTCGCCCAGGCACAGCAGACACCACCAAAAAACCACAATGCCCGCACAGGCCACCTCGAGGTACCATGCTGTCCAACGTCGAGCCATGAGCACATCCGAATTCCACACAGATCGCGATATCACACGATCTGTCAAACTAGCCTAGCGGAGGCCCACAGGCAGGTGGCTTTCAAAGTCTGCCAGGGGCTGATATGGCAGTTTCAGAAGAGTACGTGGCATCTCCGTGTCCTTCACAGCGCTCAAGTAACACCTGACGCTGTTCACGCCCATTGTGTACACTGATCAGCCACAACTTATGACAACCTACGTAATCGCCGGTATGTCTAAATATGGATAACAGTGGCGATGCGTCGTGTCATGTAAGCAATGAAGCGTTGGTAAGTCGCTGGAGAAAACTGACACCACCTGTGCACATACAAGTCACCTAAAAGCAGGCCATGAAAGCCCAAAGATACCGTCCAGCCGCCATGTCATCCTTAGTCAAAAGGCGTCACTACATGCGGGTGCAGTGAAGCATATGGCCAGCAAACAACTCTTCCGGCATTTGTCAGCTTACCTACAAGTCTCCTACTACGCGTAAATTCGCGGAGGTGGGTGACGAGCTCTGACTCCACGTTCAGTCGCATCCGAAACGTGTTCGATCGGGTTCAGATCTGACGAGCTGGAGGGCCAGGACATCAACTGGATCTTGCCACTGTCTTCATAGAACCACTGCATCATATTGCTGGCCTCGTGACATGGAGCATTATCCTGTTGAAAAATGCCATTGCCGTAGGGAAACATGATCGTCATGAAGGGGTATAGGTGGTCCGAAATCAGTGTACGATAGTCGTTGGCCGTCATGGCCCCTCGCACGACCTCTACAGCACCTATGGTTGCCCACGTGAAAGGTCCTCAGAGCGTAATGGGGCCTCCGACAACTCGTCTCCGCACCGCAGAACACGTGTCAAGGAGCTGTTTCCCTGGAAGACGACTGCCATCCGCATGATGCAGAAGGTTTCGGGATTCATAAGCCCACGCAACGCTCTACCACTGCGCCGACGTCAAGCACCGATGGTCTCGTGCCCAATTCAGTCGTGCCGATGTCGTGGTGTTAATATTGGCACATATGTGGGTCGTCGGCTTCAGACGCCCATGGTTACGACTGTGCGGTGCGCTGTGTGTTCAGAGACACTTCTGCCCTGTTCAGCATTGGAATCAGATGTTAGTTCCTCCACAGTACACCGGCTGTCCTGTTCCACCGGTCTGCCCTGTCTACGACGTCCGGAATCTGTAACGGGGGGGTGACCACCCAACCTCTATACGTCAGGACGTGGTCTCGCACAGCACTCCTCGAACCGGACAAGTCGTACAATTTCTGAAATGCTAGTGCCGAGCTATCAAAATCCGCCCTGGTCAAACTCAGATACATCACGAGCCTTCCCTATTGGACACATGAACAGCACCATGTGTGTGTCTAAGTAGCAGTCATTCCTCTCCAGGTGACAGTGCTGTCCCCTGGACGGTTTCATATCGGTAGTAGTTAGGTGGTAATAATGTTCTGGTTGATAGGTGTGCTCTCCCAGGCCTGTTAATAACACTAGACAGAACTACAAAAATTCACTCTGGTGGACGTTTTACCTGTCACAGAAATCTGCAGCTCTGATCATTTACTTATCTGCCGATGATATGGACAGTCGTGGACAAAACGAGCGAGACCCCTCGCCTTTTCGTTATGCTGATCCGCACAGCTTTAAAGTCTGCTACACAGCATACCACGCAAGGCGACGAAGTGCTACCAACATACTATGCACAGGCGTGAAATTTGTAAGACTGTTTTCAATCATGTCTAAGACTATATTAATGCTGATTAGTGTGTTAAATAAAACACGTAATTATAAGACAACAAACATCATAAAAGAAACACTCACGGAGACCAAATCCAAAGTAAAATTTATGGGAGAATTGAGCACAGAATTTGAAATAGACACGGGAGTACGACAAGGGGATGTACTGTCCCCAGTGCTCTTCAATTGTGCTCTTGAAAAAGTTGTTAGAGAATGGAAAAAAGCAGGTGCACCAGCACACAGACTGGGACCAAGACATAAGGCCATAGAATTACACTGTTTAGCATTTGCTGATGACATGGCACTGATCGCACAAGACATTACCGATGCACAGAAACAGCTAGAATTATTACAAGAGCAGGCAGAAAAAATAGGATTACAAATTTCATTTGAAAAAACAAAATTTATGACTGACGTCAAAGATGCACCTTCTGATCTCAAAATTGGTAATAACTACATCTCTCGAGTAAAAGAATTTAAATATTTAGGTGAATGGATTGCAGAAAATTGTAATGAAAAGAAATCTGTCAGATCAAGAGTCCAGAAAATGGAGACGGCGTTTCAGTTAGCAAAAAACATTTACAACAAAAAGAGTCTCTCGTGGAACTGCAAAATACGACACTACACAACAGTAATTAGACCCGAAGTTCACTACGCATCTGAGACACTAAATCTTCAACACAGAACACTAAAAGAGGAATTAGAAGTGAAAGAACGTAAGTTAATGAGGAAAATCCTAGGACCAAGAACTAAAGATGGGGTACATTATCCAAAACCCAATGCAGAAATATATAAAAATATCTCCAAGATAACAGACACAATGCGCATGAGAAGAATCCAATTCATGGGGCACTTAGAAAGAATGGACTCAAACAGGTTAACGCACAAAATCCATACATTTTTAAAGAACAAAACTACAAGACCGAAATGGTACAAACAGACGGAAAAAGACCTAAGAGAATTAGGGTCTCCAAATCTACATGATAGAAATGAAACCAGAAAAATCACAAACACATGGGGTTTTGAGGAAGAAGAGAGAAAAACTAACCGACATACATGGTCTACGCAACGAAAGCTGTCCCATTCGTTGTTTATGAAGGAATACTGGGCGAAAAGGAAGGCCAACAAATGTTGATTACGCGTGGTCCTAAGTGATTCATCCGTGAAGAAGAAGAAGAAAGGAGATATAAATGAAAGAAGAAACGCTAATTAGTATGAACTGTACTAATAAAAATAAATTCAGCTTATCGAGATAACATAACTGTTTTATTAAGACAAAGTACCCCAGATCGATACGAATTAGCAAAATATTATGCACATTCGGCCGCGAAACGGTCTGTGTCAATGTCAGACCAGTCATACTGGATTACCGTTGCTGACCTACCATGAAAGTGTGCAAATTTAGCAATGCGTGAATATTCTTAACGAAATTCATTTAAAAATCAATTCAATTATTGACAGAAACGGAAAAAGTAGGCAGTAACAAGTATGAAATTCTACAAAAGTTTCATATTGACATCCACAGGGCTCCGGTACAAAATAAAGGTAGCATAAAAACGTATTGGGAGCGCGAGAAATTCTTAAAATTCCTTTATTGATAGTCTATCTGCCTCCATCGAGATTAGAACCGAAAACAAATCAGACATCTCTTGCAGTAGCGAACACCTTTCACTACGCTAGCAGACAGCGCAGGCAAACAGCCCTCTGTTATTACCCCAGATATGAATAAGCCGGCAATTTCGTAATAAAAATGGCAAAATGATCTGCAGTTTCTGTTGCATAGACCTTTCTGGACTCAGAAACATGAATTTTCCACCTTTATGTCACCGCTTATGTGACAATCATTCGGGATGTTTATCGAAATACCAAATACTGTTATTAGCGAGTAAATTTAGTAGGATAATTCTGCACCACCCCAGGAAATAAACGGCGACATAGCTGCCAAACGTATTCTACAATGTTTCGAATTCTCTATTAGACTCGCCACAGCCAGGAAACGTCCATTGGCCGAAGTGTTTCTTAAGCTATGGGAACGATCGCACTTCTAAAACGCGGTGGCATTAATACTAGGATCTGAATTACCACGCGTATAGGAAAATGGATTTTATTTGCTTTCCTGCAAACGTGATTTGGATCGAAAGCGTAGCTATGATTAATATGCTGATGTATAGACTGGAACTAGAACATTTCGAATAAAGGGTAGGGGGAAATATTTATACGGCCCTCACCTTCAGTAACTATTGTCGCTATTTTCGTTGTTAGGATTTAGTCACCTAAATAGGTAAAAATGGAACCCTACTAGTCTCACTTTCTTGACCGTCTATCTGTCTACCCAACCCTTAAAACCCGCTTACCTCGAGTACGGGTAGACATAATAAGCGGAAATGTATCGCACTTACTGCGGTATACGGTCCCTTGGTGGTGTAAAAAAGTGAGCTTCTATGTGAACACAATCTAAAGATACAGCTGTTTATGTAAGGAAAATTTACGCAACGGTAATCCAGTATGATTGGTCTGAACGTTGACACAGACCGAATGTGCATAATATTTTGCTAATTCGTAACGATCTCGGGTAATTTGTCTTACTAAAACAGTTTTTATTAGTACAGTTCATACTAATTAGCGTTTCTTCTTTCATTCATATCTTATATTTACGTGTTGTGTTTAACAAACTAATCAGCATTAATATAGTCTTAGACATGACTGAAAACAGTCTTACAAAGTTCGGAAGGTTTTTCAACTTCACGTCTGTGCATAGTATGTTGGCAGCACTTCGTCGCCTTGCCTGTTATGCTGTGTAGCAGACTTTAAAGCTGTGCGGATCAGCGTAACGAAAAGACGAGGGGTCTCGCTCGTTTTGTCCACGACTGTACATCTACGGAGCTACATTGAAATCCGGCCATATTTTCTGGGTGCTTCACTTTTTTCTCACGCAGTATATTTACAAAACATCAACAGTGTCAGAGTGCCTCTTACGCTTCAGTTGGTAACCCTGTCCGACAGGCACAGGAGGTTTCTTCGGGGCGCGACTGGCGCGCCAGTCGGCCGTGGTGCAGTCGGTTGGCGGCCGTGACGCGTGTGACGGACGGCAGCCGGCGTGGGCGGCGGTGGCCGGCGGTCTGCTGGCGACAGCGACACGCGGTGGCGCCACGCGCGCGCCAGATTTATGGCGCGCGCAGCCGCGGCCGGCCGACGCTGCTTTACGAGCGGCTCTTGTAATAATAATGTGGCTCGGCCTAGCCCACCCAGCTGCCGATCCCCTCCCAGCCTTCTCCATTATCACACTCGTCTCCGTGGCCGGTGTCGCAATGTCGTGTCGTCTGGCGGTGCTGTAGCAGGGCAAATTTGAGTTAAATGGACAATCATTCCAAATGCAGAGCTTATCGGGGAAATTCAGTAATGCAACTGTTTAAACTTCAAGCACTAGTGTCGTCTTGAAGAAATGTCTCAACAAGTACGTCACTCATAATCTATATGCAAGGTGCTAGAATTTCGCTGGCGTTCTTGCGGGCTCTTCTCCAATCTGCTCTGGTTGTGGTGAAGTCTGCAACTCGTAGTGAAAGAAAAATTTCGATGCATTACGATACAGCAGGACTTTTGTTAGTGAGTGAGTTTGAACCATTTATACACTCCTGGAAATGGAAAAAAGAACACATTGACACCGGTGCGTCAGACCCACCATACTTGCTCCGGACACTGCGAGAGGGCTGTACAAGCAATGATCACACGCACAGCACAGCGGACACACCAGGAACCGCGGTGTTGGCCGTCGAATGGCGCTAGCTGCGCAGCGTTTGTGCACCGCCGCCGTCAGTGTCAGCCAGTTTGCCGTGACATACGGAGCTCGATCGCAGTCTTTAACACTGGTAGCATGCCGCGACAGCGTGGACGTGAACCGTATGTGCAGTTGACGGACTTTGAGCGAGGGCGTATAGTGGGCATGCGGGAGGCCGGGTGGACGTACCGCCGAATTGCTCAACACGTGGGGCGTGAGGTCTCCACAGTACATCGATGTTGTCGCCAGTGGTCGGCGGAAGGTGCACGTGCCCGTCGACCTGGGACCGGACCGCAGCGACGCACGGATGCACGCCAAGACCGTAGGATCCTACGCAGTGCCGTAGGGGACCGCACCGCCACTTCCCAGCAAATTAGGGACACTGTTGTTCCTGGGGTATCGGCGAGGACCATTCGCAACCGTCTCCATGAAGCTGGGCTACGGTCCCGCACACCGTTAGGCCGTCTTCCGCTCACGCCCCAACATCGTGCAGCCCGCCTCCAGTGGTGTCGCTACAGGCGTGAATGGAGGGACGAATGGAGACGTGTCGTCTTCAGCGATGAGAGTCGCATCTGCCTTGGTGCCAATGATGGTCGTATGCGTGTTTGGCGCCGTGCAGGTGAGCGCCACAATCAGGACTGCATACGACCGAGGCACACAGGGCCAACACCCGGCATCATGGTGTGGGGAGCGATCTCCTACACTGGCCGTACACCACTGGTGATCGTCGAGGGGACACTGAATAGTGCACGGTACATCCAAACCGTCATCGAACCCATCGTTCTACCATTCCTAGACCGGCAAGGGAACTTGCTGTTCCAACAGGACAATGCACGTCCGCATGTATCCCGTGCCACCCAACGTGCTCTGGAAGGTGTAAGTCAACTACCCTGGCCAGCAAGATCTCCGGATCTGTCCCCCATTGAGCATGTTTGGGACTGGATGAAGCGTCGTCTCACGCGGTCTGCACGTCCAGCACGAACGCTGGTCCAACTGAGGCGTCAGGTGGAAATGGCATGGCAAGCCGTTCCACAGGACTACATCCAGCATCTCTGCGATCGTCTCCATGGGAGAATAGCAGCCTGCATTGCTGCGAAAGGTGGATATCCACTGTACTAATGCCGAAATTTTGCATGCTCTGTTTCCTTTGTCTATGTGCCTGTGGTTCTGTCAGTGTGATCATGTGATGTATCTGACCCCAGGAATGTGTCAATAAAGTTTCCCCTTCCTGGGACAATGAATTCACGGTGTTCTTATTTCAATTTCCAGGAGTGTAGATATAGTTTTGAAATATGCAATTTATCAGGCAGATGACACGCGTAACCTGCTGCTATACGATGGAATACCAAAGAGATCGAGATTACCCGCCAGGTTTGCCGAACGCACTAACACGCTGCTTCCTCGACTCGGGTAGGCGCGCCGCCCCGGATCGAATCCGCCCGGCGGATTAACGATGAGGGCCGATGTGCCGGCCAGCCTGGATCTGGCTTTTAGGCTGTTTTCCACATCCCACTACATTAATACCGGGCTGGTCCTCATGTTCCGCCTCAGTTACACGGCTCGCAGGCATCTGAACACGTTCGCACTATTCCATGAATTACACTCGACGCAGACAGTTGGGGTACACTAATTCCGTCCCGGGGGGTGCGGGGTGGCGGCAGGAAGGGCATCTTGCCAACCCTTAAACTAACATTGCCACATCCGATTAACCATGCCGACCCTGCGTATCAGCGGGAAAATCGAAACAACCAAAAGAAAGAAAAGAAAGATGAAAGAGAATGAGATTGGTTCCGATTCAAAGAAAGTAGCTTATATAAATAAGCGTGTTTACACATTATGAGCGTCAAACCATTCACCTTACATAGCAACACAGCGATCCCAACGTTTCTGCCACTGCTGAAATGTGACCTGAAAGTTTCCTTTTCGAAGCGCTTCAGGTTTCTTCTGGGATTCGTGCAGGAATGCAGCAATGGTGGCAATCCGTTGACCTTTTAGCTCGATTTTCAGTTTCGTGAAGATGATGAAGTCTGCAGTAGCTCCTTCTGGCTAGCGGGATGAGTCCGGCAGTGTGCTAGTCTTGTTTCTGGGGAGAATCTCACGTGTGAAGAGATCGTAGTGACGTAGTTTTCTTACGCCGATTTTCCCACTCTTGCTTGCTGCGAAGTAAATATTCCCTACTGCCGTTGCAAGATCACGCACGCGAGAAAGATTCGAAGGAGAAAGAGCACCTCCTACTTTTCGCAGCATAATAAATAACTTTCCAGCCAGTTTACCATCCAGATTGCCAATTGGCATAGCTGTATACGAATCCATTAAGGCATTGATATTAGTTGATCTTTATACAGCTCTCTTGCTACCTCTGATTTCCAATGTTGCTTTCATGTGCATTTTCTCTTCCAATCCCGATTGGTCGAGGTTGAGATCAAATACGATACTGAACGATGAGATAAGTTTGTTTATTTCATTTAGAAATGATCGGACCGATTCTGCAGCTTGCTGTGCATCTTCAAATCGACGCTTTGTTTGAAGTTTCGTTACGCTACGTCTTCCAATTCTGTAACACTATTAGAAGTTAGGCAGCCGCCCACTGCTTCTCTTCAGATCATTGTAATCTATGTCACGCGCAATTTGATGTGCATAACGTAGTAGATCACTATCATGCACTTCCTGTAAACTGTATCGAGCATCTTTGAAACTCACAAACAGCAGTACTTGTAACAAGTGCGTCTTGTCCTCCCTTGAATATCCGTAGTTTCTTTTGTGCATTACACGGTCATATTGCTGCGGATTATTCGAAATCTGTTCATAACTGTTTTTTTTTTATTATGCTGCGAATGATCTTCCATGTACGTAAATATGATTAGTACGCGCTCCTTGGACAACAACTGTTCTTACGACGTTTCACTGGAGACGGGGTTTGTGGCTTCCCGCCCGTCGAGTATGATGAACCGTATGGTTGGAGACCTGTTTCAGTGTCACTTTCAAATTGTTGAGCACGTATCGTCATCATCGACTCCTCATGTGTATTAGCCACACAGTCGAGCGTATATGACACCACACATTCCACCTACTCATCTTGCAGAAACGCTAATATTTGATCTGCCACTTCTTTATCATTCTGCGAAATTGGTTATTTTCCTTTTTGAAAAAATGTCAGCTTCGGCAACTGTTCATTTGGATATAATGCAATGTTTGCTTTGTTAATCGTTGCCATTGCTCTGCTTTGTGTCAACTGTCAATACTGTAGAACTGTTGTGAGTTACTCGTCGACTAAGTTGTCCAACTAAGCTTCGTAGCCTCATACTGTGCTATTGGATACCTCCAGCCCTGCCCCTTTTTGTCATTAGCAGACAATATGTTCCTTGTCAGAATCCCTAAAACCTGGCAACAGAACTAACAATTGACAGCGTTACACAGATAGTCTCGAATGTTTTTAACACGTCCTTGTACAATAGCTGCGTGGTGACAATGTGGCAACTACCTTTACCACTTGGAGTCACAGGCCAAGAGACACCTCAGGGGGTTGACGGCGACTCTGTTGTATGTACGAACAACTATCAACCCGATCACAGATCTAAAATCGTCGCATCCACGGGACACGGGACGTCAACACTTAGCAGATGAGGTGTATGAGGCTCTACCTGTCAAGTGGTGAATAATGAATGCTTTTATACCATCCGTTTGTCTCCAGACACTTCTGGTCCTGGATGTGCAAGGAATCTTAAGTCCAGTCCATGTGACCTCACCCACAGTAGTGACCTAAAGAATATCCGCAGTGCAAGCGCAACGGTAAATTAAAATGATGGCACCGACTACAGTAATTACCGTCTGAAAGCATTGAATGTTAGCTAGTATTCCTCCATACTCGCATAACGTAAAAATTTCAATTATCTAAGAATGTTTATGAGATCCAGGGAGTAGGTGGCTCTAACCACTTCTCGACATAATTCGAAGAAAACTGATCAGTTCAAAATTAAAATCAATAATCACTACAACCTACTATCATGCCAATAACAAACCAACAAAGTAAGATAAGGTTATAAACTTATTTTATATTTGCTTGCTCTGTCCAAAAGTGCTCCGATTTCTATTCGTAGTGTGTTCTTTCTGTTTCTCTGTGTTGAATTTCATAACTCGTTTTGGGGAATGGCCATCGTTAGATGCTGCATTCCGCAGCATTCACCTCGATTAAAGGGTATTTGATTAACCTCTCGATCACTGAACATAGCTCTTTATGGAATAGTGGATAGCGGGTACTGCTGTGAATTATGTAGTGAGAGCTAGTGTGTTTCCGGAATATGCTGGAAACATAGGTATCTCATTCTCTTTCAACTTTCAGGCCCAAAAATTTAATATTCCCATTGTCTTCATGTTCTGTGGTGAAGTTGACATTCTTATGTGATTGATGAACTCGTAGAAAGATCTATTAACTTCATCAAGAGTGCCATCGAATAAGAATAGTGTATCATCTGCATTACAGCATATAACCTTTTCAGTCAGGTTATCACAATTTCTAAAAAGGTTGCTCTCGATATGTTTTAAACATGTATTTCCGCGTGTTCCTGATGGGCGGTTCCCAATAGTCTGGCATTCTTTTTGTTCATTTCTGTAGCTCTTGAAGGTAAAATAATTGCGAGATACAACTGATACCATATGGTCACTTAATTCATTAACTTACATTGGGCTCATTTTATTGAATTTGGCTAAGTAAGACTTGGAGCTCGTCACTGCACATTGTGTGGTGTCTAGGAAGCCTGAATACTCAGTTCGCTAGACAAACATTCAAACAAGTCGTATTAGTGAGTTTCATCACAAAAAGAAAATTACAATGCTTAACTTTTGCAATTACACACACGTGTCACAAGCAAAGGGCGATATACAAAATAATCAGTCTTCATCAATATAGACAATCCCAAGCATGTACTACATAGAGAGTACAAGCGAGGTAAGTAGAGTTGACGCTGCTGTAGAACTGGGCCGCCATCAGTCGGTCCTCTTCACACAGGGGCTACTGCTGTTGCGTTGTCGTCCTGGAAGGAGCTCCGGTCAGCGTGTGATTGGCTGACTTTTTCTCACAGCCTTCTCTTTCCTGTCGTTCCCGACTGTCGTGGCGGCGTTTGGCTGTAGGCGGTAACACATTCTTTTCTTTCTCCTTATTCCTAAGCAGAAATTGACATTTGGTTAGAGCTTTCTTTACGCAAGTTTGATATTTATTCTGCGGACCCTGTCAATGTACATAATGTTGTTTTTACTGAAGAAATCTATGGGTTTTTAGACATAACCTACATTTTCCACAAGAACAATAGGATTCCTTTTACCTGCTTTTACCACCACAGCATCATGGATATCTGATTTTTGTTAATGTTACATAAACTACGCATTTCTTTTCAGTATATCCTTCGTTCTGGATGCATATTGTTTCTGCTGGATCAGTTAATAGACTTGGTTGATTTATTTGTCGTGGTATTATCTTTAACAATGGAAATATTTGTGACATCTAATGCTACATTAACGTGTACAATGCAGATATGATACTTCAGGGTTTCAGTTCCTGAGCTAAATCATAACTAAATCCCTTACATAGTAAGCTGCGTTCTTTCACATTCAGATCTACATTTGAGAGGTCGACAAACCAGTCATAAAACTTAAAATTATTATTCCTATTCTTTTCTTCTACGATGTTATTGTTAGATAAGAGTAGTTGAAATTTCTTTTGTCTTTGTCTCTGGTCTCTTGCTTCTCTTTTTCTGCAAAACTGTTGACTGCTCTCAAAATTATATCAAATGCAAATGTGGGTACTATTTCCAAAACATTTAAATGTAAAAGATATTGACCTTTGTAAAGAACGCCATTATTTTTAAACTTCAAAATAATTTCCTCACATCCACTACATTTAACTAATTGAGCTAAATAAGCGTTTGCCTTAATATCAATACGTATTTCGGAATAATTCCTAATTGTGAAGACTGCTCATTAAATTTAATACTTCCTGCATTCTTTTCTATTCTAATATAATCTAATCTTTCGTCCTCTAATATCAATGAACACCACGCCTGGTTAAACAACGGCATAAAGATTTTGAGTGCTTGATGCTCTGTAGCTTTTAGATATTTGTTAAAGGATGTCATCTGTATACCATGAACTGCACTTGAAGTTTGTATTAGCCAAACCGGTTTTCAGGTGTATAATGCATCAACAGTGGCACCTGGTACAGAGAAACTAACTGTATGTACATCTATTTCTAGAACATGACAACTGTATAATGGCAGAAACATAAATCTACTCACGTTATATACCTCTATGTCAGAAGACATGTGTGTCAGTTCTAAATTATTTATGATTTCCAGCTTGATGTATCTCTAGAAATCAAATAGCCATGTGGATAAGTAGAACTCAATTACAATCATGTCTACATTAATGCGATTGTGGTGTGATACCATCCTGTATCACAGTACGCAGGTGCTTTTGTGCTTTAACTGCTGTCAAATATTAGACAGTGATAATTCTTGATCATATCTGATGTAACTGTCAGTAGTGTAAACACAGAACTGAGAAGTCAAAGAGTAAATATTAGCTGTATTTATTTCTAAGATCATGTCTGTATAGATCTGTGACATACATTCATAATTGTAAAGTACTATCTCTGCACAAGAGAAGTCTACTAGTATCAAACACAGACCTTGATATGAAGAAGAAATTTCTGAGAACCCTCGTCTGGAGTACAGCAATGTATGGTAGTGAAACATGGACTTTCGGAAAACAAGAAAAGAAGAGAATCGAAGCATATGAGGTGTGCTGCTACGGACGAATGTTGAAAACTGTGTAGACTGATAAGATAAGGAATCAGGACGTTCTGCGCAGAATTGGAGAAGAAAGGAATATGTGGAAAAAACAGATAAGGAGAAGGGACAGGATGGTAGAACATCTGTTAAGACATGAGGGAATGGCTTCCATGGTACTACAGGGAGCTGTAGATGGCAAATCTGTAGAGGAAGACAGAGATTGGAATACATCCAGCAAATAATGGAGGACGTAGGTTGCAAGTGGTGCTCTGAGAGCACAGGAGAGGAATTCATGGCGGGCCGCATCGAACCAATCAGAAGACTGATAAAAAAAAAAAAAAAAAGTATAAAATTTCAAAATGATCCAACATATTATCTCGAATTAGACATTTTATTTTTAATATGTATGTATTTTAAACATATACATAGCCCAATGAACCTCGTCTTTTGTTTTTGTTATTAACGCTATGTCGTTAACCAAAAGATACGACACCACGGGCAGCATCTGGTACCTTGGTATTTACTTCACCTGTAGCAGGTAATTATTAACTCAATGAAATGTTAAATAGTCGGTGCAGGTAAAGGACTAAACATAACAAATAGCTCAGTACGTGGAAGCAAACCTCTCAAACTTCGATTTTTTTAAATTTTAGTTTATCATATTTTAATTTATTGTGGAAGACTGAAAATGGGAGCGAACCAGGTTCAAATGTGTGTCAATTCCTAAGGGACCAAACTGCTGAGGTCATCGGTCCCTAGACTTACACACTACTTAAACTAAGTTAAACTAACTTATGCTAAGAAGAACACACACACACACACACACCCATGCCCGAGGGTGGACTCGAACCTTCGGCCTCAGGGGTTGCGATATCCGTGACATGGCGCCTCTAACCGCGTGGCCACTCCGCGCGGTGCGAACCAGACAGAGCAAGCATGTACTGGAATCTGCCCGTTCTCAATTCATACTGAGTGTACAACGAACTTTCCGCGCAAAGTTTAAGAAGGCATCACCATTTCACAACAGCACAGTGAAGTCGCACAACAAATTCAAAGAAGACTGTACTTGTGCGACGCAAAACAAAACGTCCCAGCAGACCCCGCGTGCCAGATCAGTCCACCGTGTGACGAACTAGATGTTTAGAAGTCCCACAAAGTCTGCCTGTCGATTTAGTACACAGCTCAGTCAACAGCGTGGAGACTCCTACGTAAACGATCAAGAATGATTTCATACAAATCACTGTCCCTGCAAGCAAAACACTGTGAGAACATACTACACCGTCTGATACGCAGAGCCATCTTGAAGATGACCACTTCGTAAGCAAGTTTATCTTTAATGACGAAAACTCTTTTAATCACTCGGGAAAGATGATCCTACACACCACACACATACGAAGGACAGAGAATCCACGTGCAACAGTCAAACACGTCAGCGCTTCCGATAAAGTTAGCTAGACGTGTGTTGTGTCCAACAAGACAGTCCATGGACCCTTCTTCTTCACTGAATGAATTGTCATTGTTATCAGCTATCTCAGCATTGTGCTTTGTGGCTATTCCCACAACCTTAAACTGATAGCAGATACTTCATCTTTCAACAGAATTCACGCCCCCCTCCCCCCCCCCCCCGCACACACACACACACACACACACACACACACACACACATTTCCAGATTATAAGATTAACTGAATGGGACTTGTCGGTGTATGGGCTGTGTGACGTTATTAGAGTGGCAGCCATGGTGGACATACATGACGCCTTGAGATATTTCTTTTAGTGTTACATTAACGATAGTGTTTATGATCCAGATCTACCACAGAAGCCGGAAAACTTACGCACTGCATCGCAACTGCTTTTACATTCACTCCTAACATACTGAGTCGCGTATGCCAGAGTCGGACTTACGAATAGGTGTGACAAAGAGTGGACACACAGAACGTTTATGAACATTGTAAAAAAGAAAGCTTTAAGTGTTTTCCATTTAAATGCTATATCATTTGATACGTTCAAAGACTTTGTAATTATCCTGTACTTATTACTATTTCAAGAAGTTAATCAGTGCGGTCTGAAAATGCACGTAATTGCACATGAAAAGAATAATTCGCTTCTTCTATACCATCGTCACATCGTAGCAGAGCTAGCTCCTTCTTTATCTGTGAAATGTTGCAAGGAACTGACATCTAAATTTAGACTAAAGTTTACTGCCACCATTTGTAAAATACAGGGTGATTCAAAAAGAATACCACAACTTTAAAAATGTGTATTTAGTGAAAGAAACATAATATAACCTTCTGTTGTACATCATTACAAAGAGTATTTAAAAAGGTTTTTTTTTTTCACTCAAAAACAAGTTCAGAGATGTTCAATATGGCCCCCTCCAGACACTCGAGCAATATCAACCCGATACTCCAACTCGTTCCACACTCTCTGTAGCATATCAGGCGTAACAGTTTGGATAGCTGCTGTTATTTCTCGTTTCAAATCATCAATGGTGGCTGGGAGAGGTGGCCGAAACACCATATCCTTAACATACCCCTATAAGAAAAAATCGCAGGGGGTAAGATCAGGGCTTCTTGGAGGCCAGTGATGAAGTGCTCTGTCACGGGCTGCCAGGCGGCAGCTGCAGACAGTGCTTGAACCAATTTCAGACGATAAGGTTCCATAACTAACCTTTTTCGTAGGACTCTCCATACAGTTGATTGTGGAATTTGCAGCTCTCTGCTAGCTCTGTGAGTCGATTTTCCTGGGCTGCGAATAAATGCTTGCTGGATGCGTGCTACATTTTCATCACTCGTTCTCGGCCGTCCAGAACTTTTCCCTTTGCACAAACACCCATTCTCTGTAAACTGTTTATACCAACGTTTAATACACCACCTATCAGGAGGTTTAACACCATACTTCGTTCGAAATGCATGCTGAACAACTGTCGTCGATTCACTTCTGCCGTACTCAATAACACAAAAAGCTTTCTGTTGAGCGGTCGCCATCTTAGCATCAACTGACGCTGACGCCTAGTCAACAGCGCCTCAAGCAAACAAATGTACAACTAAATGATACTTTATAGCTCCCTTAATTCGCCGACAGATAGTGCTTAGCTCTGCCTTTTGTCGTTGAAGAGTTTTAAATTCCTAAAGTTGTGGTATTCTTTTTGAATCACCCTGTATATTAAGGGAACATTTAGTGCTGAGTATAGAGGTAAAGGCTGGTAATTAATATTGAAGTCCAAAGGGACGCTATAAAAAAAAGTCACAAACAGATCACAATGTTGATTATCGGCCTTGTCAGGTTAAATACAAAACGCCGATCAAATCAGCTAGGTGTGCAGCTTTTCAGAGCAAGCGGTCTCCACCCCGGATTATTCTCCGTGACGCGCAATATCAACAGAAAATACGACGGGAAACGGGTTTATAAAGCCAGTGAAAAACTGAGCGCCGGACAAATCCCGGCGGCAGCGACGCGCCGGATTGCCGTTGCGTCCGATAACAAGCGACGGCTGCTGCGCTGCGCTCGAAACCGGCGCACACGCAACGAACCTGGGGCCAGCGAGCGGCGTCTGGATCTCGTCAGAGTAAGGATGGAAACGGGACGATGCCTCCGTCACTAGATCGAAAGAATGTACACATAACTCACTCATTTTGTGAGTCATCAGTTGCAGCATATTAGCATAATTTTTCATCCACACAGCCCTTGTGTACCGCAAGTGTCTAGAGGAACGGAGGGTTCCAAATGATTGGAAAAGAGCACAGGTAGTCCCAGTCTTCAAGAAGGGTCGTCGAGCAGATGCGCAAAACTATAGACCTATATCTCTGACGTCGATCTGTTGTAGAATTTTAGAACATGTTTTTTGCTCGAGTATCATGTCGTTTTTGGAAACCCAGAATCTACTATGTAGGAATCAACATGGATTCCGGAAACAGCGATCGTGTGAGACCCAACTCGATTTATTTGTTCATGAGACCCAGAAAATATTAGATACAGGCTCCCAGGTAGATGCTATTTTTCTTGACTTCCGGAAGGCGTTCGATACAGTTCCGCACTGTCGCCTGATAAACAAAGTAAGAGCCTACGGAATATCAGACCAGCTGTGTGGCTGGATTGAAGAGTTTTTAGCAAACAGAACGCAGCATGTTGTTACCATGGAGAGACGTCTACAGACGTTAAAGTAACCTCTGGTGTGCCACAGGGGAGTGTTATGGGACCATTGCTTTTCACAATATATATAAATGACCTAGTAGATAGTGTTGGAAGTTCCATGCGGCTTTTCGCGGATGATGCCGCAGTATACAGAGAGGTTGCAGCATTAGAGGATTGTGGTGAGGTGCAGGAAGATCTGCGGCTGATAGGCACTTGGTGCAGGGAGTGGCAACTGACCCTTAACATAGACAAATGTAATGTATTGCGAATACATAGAAAGAAGGATCCTTTATTGTATGATTATATGATAGCGGAACAAACACTGGTAGCAGTTACTTCTGTAAAATATCTGGGAGTATGCGTGCGGAACGATTTGAAGTGGAATGATCATGTAAAATTAATTATTGGTAAGGTGGGTGCCAGGTTGAGATTCATTGGGAGAGTGCTTAGAAAATGTAGTCCATCAACAAAGGAGGTGGCTTACAAAACACTCGTTCGACCTATACTTGAGTATTGCTCATCAGTGTGGGATCCGTACCAGATCGGCTTGACGGAGGAGATAGAGAAGATCCAGAGAAGAGCGGCGCGTTTCGTCACAGGGTTATTTGGTAACCGTGATAGCGTTACGGAGATGTTTAATAAACTCAAGTGGCAGACTCTGCAAGAGAGGCGCTCTGCATCGCGGTGTAGCTTGCTCGCCAGGTTTCGAGAGGGTGTGTTTCTGGATGAGGTATCGAATATATTGCTTCCCCCTACTTATACCTCCCGAGGAGATCACGAATGTAAAATTAGAGAGATTAGAGCGCGCACGGAGGCTTTCAGACAGTCGTTCTTCCCGCGAACCATACGCGACTGGAACAGGAAACGGAGGTAATGATAGTGGCACGTAAAGTGCCCTCCGCCACACACCGTTGGGTGGCTTGCGGAGTATAAATGTAGATGTAGATGTAGACATGTACACTGAGGTTACAAAACTCATGGGGTACCTTCTAATATCGCGTCGAACCTCTTTTTTTCCCATCACAGTGCAGCAACTCCATGTGGCATGGGCTCAACAAGCCGTAGGAAGTGATTACGAAGGCTTTCCTGGCGTAATAATAATATTCTCGGGTATGCAGCCGGATCATAACGTCATCTTAACGCAATATATCAGCGGTCCAACTGGCCGTCACCATTAGGTGACAGTGCTGATACACAATCTCGACCGGCCATTGTGGCCGAGCGGTTCTATGTGCTTCAGTCAGGAACCGTGCGACCCTTACGGTCGCAGGTTCGAATCCTGCCTTGGGCATGGATGTGTGTGATATCCTTAGATTAGTTAGGTTTAAGTAGTTCTAAGTTCTAGGGGACTGATGACCTCATATGTTAGGTCCCATAGTTCTCAGACCCATTTGATCCATTTGAACCACAATCTCGCCGGAACTGACTTCTCAGCGCAAGCGGTTACCCCTATTTAGGCCGCAGAAGGCCCACAACGCGTGCGCGAGAGGGTGCCGTAACTGCCCTCTAGCGCAAGTACACATACCTCGCCGCCAGTGGTAGAAACAGACGATATCGAGATATCGCTATCAAAAATTAGAAATTATTCCGACGATCGAAACACAGACCGTTGTTTTTTAATGTCTGATAACGCCGGGTTCCAAGTCTTACTTAAAAGGTAACCATCGTCTCTATTAATAAGATTATCGGATAAACGAATCTCTATGGATTCTTTTAAAACACAGTCCCAATAGCGTGATGCAGGGGCAGCCATTTGTGTCTCGTCATATAGCATTCTATGTCCCTTGGTGAGACAGTGCTCCGCCACTGCAGATTTCTCAGGCTGAAGCAACCGTGTGTGCCGCTCGTGCTCAACACATTGGTCCTGAATGGTCCGGATTGTCTGACCAATATAAGCCTTCCGACAGTAGGAAGGGATCTTGTACACACCGGGTTTTTGATAGCGATGTCTCGATTTCGCCTGTTTCCACTACTGGCGGCGCGGTATGTTTACTTGCGCTAGAGGGCAGTTACGGCACCTCCTCGAGCACGCGTTGTGGGCCTTCTGCGGCCTTCATAGCGGCCGCTGCTTGCGCTGAGAAGTCCTCACCTGGACCCCTCATCTCCTGACCATCCGGCAGAAAGCCTATTCCCGCCTCTGCCTGCCCAAACTCCTGTCTGGCCGGACATGGGGATTGCATCCTTCTACCATCCTCCACACCTACAAATCCCTCATCCGTCCTATCCTCTGTTTTGCCAGCGTCGCCTGGATCTCCGCCCCCACCCGCTTTTACAAGGCCCTCCAAATCCTTGAACGCCATGCGCTCCGCCTTGTCTTCCGTATCCGCCTTCCTTCCCCCACACGGCTCCTGTATGAACTGATCCCCTTCCCCCACCTGCTCCTGTTCCTCCAACATCTCCGCATCCTTTACATTGTTCGCAGGCTTGATCCCCCCCACCCTCTGGTTTCCTCCTTCCTCTCCACCCCCCAACTGTTCACGCGCCTCTATCGCTGTATCCCTCCCTCTCTCCACCTCCACACCCTCCTTCATCAGGGCAATTTCCAACGCCTCCCCCTCCCAGATGACGAACTTCGCCGTGACATCTACCCTTCCTTCCAATTATAACCTGGCCTTGTTCCCCCCACCCCCCCCCTGCCCAGGGCCACCTTTTTCCTCTTTCCTCCTTCTCCCAGAGCGGATTTTCCTCCGTCCCCCCCTCCCCTGAGGCCCTGCATCCCATACTTGCCTCTCTCCTTCCCACATCCCTCCCTACCTGGCCCTCTTCCGCGCACCCCCCTGCTCACCTCTCCCATCTCTTCCCCTCACTCCCTTCTTCAGGTCTCCCTCGTCTCCTAGCACCTGGCAGATCCTCTGTATTGATCGTCATCAGTGTGCCACATCAGTGTTGTGTTTAGTGCTGTTTCTCGTGTGCGTCAAGAGGTGTGATTTTAATTCTGTACTGCCTTGAGGTTCGCCGTCAGTGTTACGTTATGTGCTATGCCATCCATCGCTACCTTTATGCTCCTGTCCTACTGTGCCTTGTGTTCTTTTACCGTCGCAGTGTGTGGCTTTTTGTGTGTGCTACTTTTAAACAGTTTTTTATCTCCATTTTACAGTCACCCCGTTTTTTGTCTATTGCCTTCCATGATGTTCCCCCTTTTTTATATCTATGTTCACCTTATTCTCTCCTTTGCTGTTTTTTAAATGTCTTCTATTGTTTTGCTCTATGTCTTTCGGCTGAAGAGCAGCGCCTATGCTGCTGCCAGCCTGCCCCGATGGGGAATGGAAATACAATAAAGAAAGAAAAAAAACGCTGAGAAGTCAGGTCCGGCGAGATCGTGTACCAGCACTCTCACCTGAAGATGGCGGCCAGTTGGACCGCTGAAATATTGTATCAAGATGACGTTATGATCCGGCTGCACACCCGAGAAGAATATTATCAAGTCGTACAAAGTCCCCTACAGGAATATTGCCTATCGATATATGCCCCATAAATGTTCGATGGGATTCATATCGGGTGATCTGGATGGCCAAACCATTCGCTTCAACTGTCCGGAATGTTCTTCAAAGTAATCGCGTACAGTTTTAGCTCGGTGACACGACATCGTTCTTTGGGTACGTGAATGGTTTCAGGTGGCCTCGAAATAGCCAAACATAAATATTCCCATTCAATGAACGGTTTAGTTGGACCCGAGGACCCAGTTCAGTCCATGTAAACACAACTCGCACCACTATGAAGCCACCACCGGCTTTCTCAGTGCCTTGTTGACAACTTGGATCAATGGGTTTGTGGAGACTGCGCTACAATCGAACACTACCATCAGCTCTTAAGAACTAAGATCGGGACTCATCCGACCAGTTCACAGTTTTTAAATCGTCTGGGGACCAACTAAGGAGAGGCGCTGCAGGCGAAGTCATGCTGCTAGAAAAGGGTCTAGCGTCGGTCGTCTGCTGCCATGGTCCATCAACGCCAAACTTGGCTGCATTGTCCTAGCGGATACGTTCGTCGTACGTCCCACACTGATTTTTTGCGGTGAACTCACGCAGCGCAGCTTTACTTTTTAGTTAACACTGACAACTTTACGAAACCTTCGCTGTTTTCGGTCGTAAAGTGAAGGCCATCGGCCACTGAGTTGTCCGTGATTAGAAGCAATGCCTAAAATGTGGTATTCTCGGCACACTCTTAACAGTGTGTATCTCGAAATATTGAATTTCCTGACAATTTCCCAAGTGGAATATCCCATTCGTCTGGCTCCATCTACCATTTCGCATTCAATCTGTCAATTCCCGTCAAGTTGCCATAATCACGTCGGATACCTTTTGATGTTAATCTCCTGGGTAGAAATGTCAGATCCGCCATTGCACTGCCCTTTTACACATTTTACAAACGATAATGCCACTATCTGTGCATGTGCATATAACTATCCGATGACTTCTCTTATCTCACTGTAAGGTGATATTAATTACTCAAGTATTCTTGTCCGTTGTAGGTGCGGATGGCATCCTATTGGCGGATTTAATTCTGTAATAAAAGAAATGCAGCCTTCGGAAGATGGGTGTGATGGACCGAAACCCGACACTAAATACAAAACTTTTTAAAACTCTCTGTGCCTAGGTGCGTTCTGTGTCAAGATGTACCAAGCTACAGGGGTTTCAACAGACCTAACATCAGTAAAATAGCATCAGCAGTGCATAGTTGTCGTATACAAGAGAAGACGGAAATTTTTGACGCGTTCGTTGTGTATTCCAGAGGATGTATCACATTGGGCCTCCACAGCTGCTGTTATATGCACAACACCAGTGGTCGAAATATACGCATTTCCTAACAACTGCAGGGCTTCTGTCTCAAATGTGGCTGATAGTATGTAAAGGTGTTATTTTTTTTTTCGGAGCCTTTGCAAATGCAGGAAAAAGCACGCTGTAGGAAAGAGATATCTAAAAATTCCTGAAATTTGATTTTTCCGTCCAAATAGTTAAGAGTAAACTGAAATCCTTCTTGAATCAGTGCAGCAACTGGCTGGGAGCTGCGTGGTTTGGTTAGTTGCTGGTGAGAAGATTCTCACTGTCATGGTTTTGTGCTGCGCGGGGTAGCCGAACGGTCTTGGGCCCCTTGTCACGGTCCGCGCGGCTCAGCCCATCGGAGGTTCGAGTCCTCCCTCGGGCATGGGTGTATGTGTTGTCCTCAGCGTAAGTTAGTTTAAGTTAGATTAAGTAGTGCGTAAGCTTAGGGATCGATGACCTCAGCAGTTGGCCGGCCGCGGTGGTCTCGCGGTTCTAGGCGCTCAGTCCGGAACTGCGCGACTGCTACGGTCGCAGGTTCGAATCCTGCCTCGGGCATGGATGTGTGTGATGTCCTTAGGTTAGTTAGGTTTAAAGTAGTTCTAAGTTCTAGGGGACTGTTGACCACAGATGTTAAGTCCCATAGTGCTCAGAGCCATTTGATTTGAACCTCAGCAGTTTGGTCCCATAAGGCATTGCCACAAATTTCCAGTTTCCATCGTTCTGCGAGATGGCGATTTTCTAAGACTGGCCGGAAAGAGCAGAGTATCTGTGTGAAGTTCTGTTTTTAACTTGGGAAAACCGCTGCAGAAACGCACCAAATGTCAAACTATAAATTTCGGAGTAACGTTTGAGGTCCAGCACACACTTACGCCTGGCAGAGGCATTTCAAAAACTGCCGAATACTGACTACCAGAAGTCTGCAGGGACCTTGAAACAGTCACTTTACGACTCTGCAAACTTTCAAGGCTGTCTCTGGTAGCGAAAATTTGTTTTGCTGGCTATGATCCTAACTCATGTTAGTGGAGCAATCCTCCTCCGCTTCAGACTAAAAGTCAAGAGCAACCTTAACTCCACGTTGAAATTCTTTTATTAACGGTCCTGTTGACTTTTTTTGATACAACTGTCAGTAAACAATTCATCCATCTTGGTCAGTCAAAGAAGAGTAAAATTTGGAAATTCGTGGTAAGTTGTATGGGACCAAACTGCTGACGTCATCGGTCCCTAGGCTTACAAGCTACTTAATCTAACTTAAGCTAACTTACGTTAAGTACGATACACAGACCCATGCCCAAGGGAGGACTCGAACCTCCGACGGGGGCAATCGCAAGGAAGCGTATTCACGACTTACTGTCGTTTGGAACAGAGACAAAAATATGCAGAAAAAAACATTTCCTTTTAGTCTACAGTCGTACATATAGGAGAGCTATTCAGAGAGTAGGGAACGTTTCCGTGTGACGCCGCCAGGCGCGCACCGTTCGCGTGTACTTTGGTATCTACGTGCCTGGCAGCTCAGTCGGCATCCATCCGTGACAGAGGGAATGTCTCTGCGCGTCTAGGTTTTTAAATATTTGAATTTCAAATGTGTGCTGCAGTCGAAAATCCCGCCAGTTGTGAGTTGCGGTCTGTGATACGGTTTTTGTTGGCAAAAAATCTAAAAGCTATAGAAATTTATCGTGAATTGTACAAGTGTACGGAAACAACGTATTGAGTGAATGTTCCGTCCGGAAATGGTGCATTCGGTTTAAAAATGGCCGAACCAACGTTCACGATGAAGAGAAGAGTGGACGCCCGAGCTTTGTGACCGACGATCTTGTCGCTGAAGTTGATGAAACGATTCGTGAAAACAGTCGCCTCACAGAAAGGGAGTTTTCGCTTTCTTTTCAGTAAGTTTCACGGACTTTGTTGTTTGAGATTGTCACTCAGAAGCTAGGCTACCACAAATTTTGTGTACGATGGGTGCCCAAAATGCTTACAGAGCACCGTAAAGAGCAGCGTATGGGGGCAACGGTGACACTTATGGAGGCCTACCACAAACATGGTGATTCATTACTGGATCGAACAGTAACCGGTGACGAGACTACGATGAAACACGTCAATTGCGAGACAAAATTACAGTCCATGGAGTGGGGGGGGGGGGGGGGGGGGGGGGGCACACAAGGTTCCCCTAAAAACCAAGAAAATGTTTGCAAACCTTGTCAGCAAGAAAGTTGATGGCGACAGTGTTTTGGGATAGGCAAGGTGTGCTTCTTATTAATTTTCTCGAACGTGGAGAAACATAAATTATGCCTGGTGCTGTCAAACTTTGCACAGCCTTAGATGAGCAGTTCAAAAAAAGGCCGAGGAAAACTGACATCCAAAATGTTGTTTTTTCACGACAATGCCCGGCCTCACACGGCAAACCGCACTAAAGAACTCGTTAATTAACTCAAATGGGAAATTTTCACTCATCCGCCGTACAGCCCCTATCTTGCACCACGTGACTGCCACTGTTTCCTAAGATGAAGAACTGGCTTGCAACGCAGCTCTTTGATGACGACGCGGAACTGTAGGCGGGCGTGACTCACTTGCTAAAGTCTCAGGCGGCAGAATTTTAGGACGAAGGCCCTTCAAAGCTTGTCCACCGCTATAATAACTGCCTCAATGTGTTTGGTGACTATGTGGAAAAGTAGTACGTCAGTAGCTCTTTCAGATGTAAATAATAAAATGTATTTCTTCCACTTAGTTTTTTTATGTCAAAACGTTACCTACTTTCTGAATAGCCCTCGTATTTTGTCTAATGACAATCGTTTTCTGTACAAAGTACCATCATCGTGTAATCCTGTAATCAGTAAATGCCTGTACGCAGTTAAAATATGCCCTACGAAATGTTTACAGAATACACTGCCTTTGAAAGCATTGTCGGATGTCAACTGACTTCGTTCTCGTTCACGGACCATCTGTGGGTATGCAAGTGAATGGAGTTTGAAGTCTCAGTGACAGGTAGAATAACCACCAGAGCGCACTAATATTGTTTCTGTTTAGACGTGTTAACAGACTTGGTAGAGTGCGTAAGAGGCGTGCACAGCGCCAGATGTTGAGCGGAAACTGGGAAGGAGATGAAGATGCTCAGCACTCGTGTGAGACAGTGTTGTCAGCACGTGACAGAGTTGGAAGGGCATGTCTTCATTTGGCCGGCTGGTGGAATTGTGGGATATCCAGATTAGCGTTGCGTCAGGAGATGACAGTGGCCCCATGTTGGACTGCATGGGAACGTGAAGGTGGGCATACTCGTCGTCAAAATCGTATCCACCATGCCACACCACAAAAATGGAATACCGCTATATTTTGGATCAAGTAAACTCACCGGACCAAAAATCAGTAGCCCCAGTGCGCACGCACAAGTATATCGTTAAATGTTTAGAGATGGGCCAGCCGGGATGGCCGAGCGGTTCTAGACGCTACAGTCTGCAACCGCGCGACCGCTACGATCGCAGGTTCGAATCCTGCCTCGGCCATGGATGTGTGTGATGTCCTTGGGTTAGTTAGGTTTAAGTAGTTCCAAGTTCTAGGGGACTGATGACCACAGAAGTTAAGTCCCATAGTGCTCAGAGCCATTTGCTTATACATGGCGCAGCGATCGACTGACGTGCTCAACCTCGCGTGCTCTGTCTCTACGTGAGCATAAGGCCAGAATCTCATTCAAAATGGTCGATTGTTCCATTTTCTGTTTATGGCATTTTTTTGACGGTTACATGTGTCTGGTACGTTGGTGCGAAGAGGTTTTTTAAACCATGCGTCGCAAAAATTTCTAAAGCCCGTTGTTCGAAGTAGTGTGACGGCCGCCGTGGGACGTTCTTGGCAGGTATAAAGCTTGTCGTGCCGTGACAGACGTTGACAAAGTCATTTATATTGCAGCATGCATGCAAACATATTCACCGAAAAAGCTGATAAACAACGTGTGCAGGCTGTCAAACGCAACATATCCAGTTCAGTCAGATCGTATTTTCTTGCCGAGAACAAAGAAGCAATTGCTCTCCAGGAACAATTCGATTTAGTGATTTACTGTCCTTGAATTGCAGACACTTTTTTGGTCAAAATAGGTCAGAACATAATATATAAGTAAAAAACAGTTTTGCATCACCCCGGTTGCCAAAACTCCTGAAGGCAGACATTGACTGTGGATATTGTAAGACAGACACAGTCCCTCTGACTGTTCAGAGATGTCACTAAATCCGCCCAAAGATGTAAACAACCATGCATGAGCAGCGCCTATTAGACGGAGGGATTCCGACAGCCACTCAGTTCCAGTCATTCCACCAGGAAGGATGTACATGGCTCGTGCTGTCTGTAGTTCAACCATGCTTAGACGGTAAATACCGCATACCGCGGTTCGATCGTGTCCGCATTGTTACTTTGTGCCAGGAAGGGCTCTCAACAAGGGAAGTGTCCGGGCGTCTCGGAGCGAACCAAAGCGAAGTAGTTCGGACATGGTTGAGACACAGACAGACAGGAACTGTCGATGACATGTCTCACTCAGGCCGCCCAAGGGCTACTGCTGCAGTGGATGACTGCTACCTACGGATTATGGCTCGGAGGAACCCTGACAGCAGCGCCATCATGTTGAATAGTGCTTTTCGTGCAGCCACAGGGCGTCGTGTTACGACTCAAACTGTGCGCAGTAGGCTGCATGATGCGCAACTTCACTCCCGACGCTCATGCTGAAGTCCGTCTTTGCAACCACAACACCATGCAGCGTGGTACAGATGGGCCCAACAACATGCCGAGTGGATCGCTCAGGATTGGCATCACGTTCTCTTCACCGATGAGTGTTGCATATGCCTTCAACCAGACAATAGTTGGAGACGTGTTTGGGGGAACCCGGTCTCGCCGAACGCCTTAGACACACTGTCCAGCTAGTGCAGCAAGGCGAAGGTTCCTGCTGTTTTGGGGTGGCATTATGTGGGGGCTACGTACGCCGCTGGTGGTCATGGGAGGCTCCATAGCGGCTGTACGATACGTGAATGCCATCCTCCAACTGATAGTGCAACCTTATCGACAGCATATTGGCAAGGCATTCGTCTTCAAGGACGACAATTCGCGCCTGCTATCGTGCGCATCGCTCGATGAGAGAGGGCAGCATGTTCTCCAGACATGAACCCTATCGAACATGCCTGGGATAGATTGAAAAGGGCTGTCTATGGACGACGTAATCCACCAACCACTCTGAGGAGTCTACGTCGAATCGCCGTTGAGGAGGGGAACTCTTTGGACCAACAGTGCCTTGATGAACTTGTGGATAGTATGCCACGACGAATAAGGGTATGCATCAATGCAAGAGGACGTGTTGCTGGGTATTAGAGGTACCTGTGTGTACAGAAATCTGGACCACAAACTCTGAAGTTGTCGCTCTATGATGATACAATATGCAATGTGTGATTTTCATGAACAATAAAAAAGGCGGAAATAATGTTTATGTTGATCTCTATTCCAATCTTCTGTACAGGTTCCGGAACTCTAGGAACCGAGGCGATGCAAAACTTTTTTTGATGTGTCTGTTTCCTGTGGAATGCTTGATTAGCCATTTTGAACCTGAAAATCCGTCTTCAGACTTGTGTTCAGCGACATGAAAAATATTTGATAACATGTAAATTTTGTCCAAATTGAACTAATAATACATATAAAAGTTTTCCCTAAACTTTAAACAGCTTATTCTCAGTGTACGAGTTTTCAAAACTGCGTGCAGTATAAAATATAAACGGTTCAGCCTATTAACTTGTACCTTTGACACCAGAAAAGTAAACACTTTTCTTGGGATCTTATACCTACAATACATGAAATACGTTAATGGTAAATATTTTTTGTAAATCTGTTAGTGAAACAAACCCTAGGAAACCGAACTCAAAACTCGAGTTAGTACCATATTGTTAAATTTAAGGTTTTTGAATTGAGATTTGTTATAGGCTCCCATAAATTTAATGCAGTATTGACTGATGTTATTCATTTTTGGTTTCAGATAACTCCTGAGGGTCTACACTGTACGCTGTCTGCTTACTTGACATTCACAAGTCCTTTATCAAACTATAATTATGGGCGTCATTTTTTATTATACTGTAAATCTAAAATAAAGTTCAAAGTTTGGTTAATCATGATCCCCAAACATATCCTTTCTATGTCCTTTCATTGTCCCAAAAGAAAATTTCAAACTTTGCCTACTTTTTACTCATTTGAATGAGAACCCTGCGCTAAGGCAGTAGCGTTTATAGAGACATTTATGTTTCAAGTGGACATTGTACGTATGTAAATGGAAGTGTAAAGACGTGCCAGTAAGGAAAAAAGTAATCATGACTGGTCATGACCACGGCCATACGTTGGGTGAATTTGCTGGATTTGTTTGTGTTTCGCGGCCAACTGTTCAACGTATCTGCAAGCAGTTGTATGGCACATGTTGCTACGAAACGCGACGTCAGAGAGGGATCGGAGACGCGTTTCACGGCTTGAGAATCAAAGTCTACATCTACATCCACATCTACATGGATACTCTGCAAATCACCTTTAAGTGCCTGGCAGAGGGTTCATCGAACCACCTTCACAGTTATCTATTATTGCAATCTCGTATAGCGCCCGGAAACAACGCTTCCGAACGCGACAGGAATGAAGGTCCGTCAAAATATGCTAGTGATAAAAAATTGCGACAGGAATTGCAGACAATGAACATCTGCAGTCGGTCCCCTCGATGGAGGCCATTGCGCACACAGGCACATAAAGGCTCCAACATCAAAGTTCATCAAGCTAAAAGAAAAAGTAACTGGTTTGCTGAACACTATTACATATCCATTGGCATCCGAAACATTTGCCTTTAACCCCACAGAAAATCTGTGGGACATGTTGGAACAGTTGTTGAAACGTCGACATCAGCATACCCGCAATGTCGTGGGACTGCGCTATCAAATTCTCGGAGAGTGACTTAACCTGAATGCGACGTACCTGACCACCTTATGGACTCACGTCCTAACCGAATCCAAGCATTTATCAAGTCCAGGGATGGATTTCTCAGTATTAAATGATGCTTGTAATGATTTCACTTGGCGTGGCTAATTTTGTCCTTTGCTCGAAGTTACACCTTTCTTACAGGTTACATTTCTAGGTTAAGCCTCATTATGACAAAAACGAAAAAATAAAAAGGAAAATAAATTGTACAGCATGAACGTGCTGAGTAATCTGTATCGATATTAAATAAATGCATTACTCACTTAAATTAGTCTATAATGAATATTTAAAAAAATCTATTACATTTTATATAAAAGAGTGATTATTACGTGTTTTACTCACAGTTCGAGGGACACTGACAAATAATAAAGTCAGGACAACAAAATTACTTGTTGTAGAGCTTCTATATGCATTGGATGGCATCACACTGGGTGATAAAAAGTTATGAGATGACCTAACCTATTAAGGGTGTAACTTCGCACATAGCTGTAAATGACATAGAAATTTTACAAAACAAGCTGAAAATGTGAGGGAGATACTCATAGAACCACTGTACCAATGAGAAATATCATTCAGTGCACCCATAAAGAATGGAACAATGCTTATGAAGATAGCAAAGTTAATTAATGCACATAAGATAAAAAAATCCGTGTTTACAAAAGTCATTATATGAATACTTAGTAAAATGAAAAGATATACCAGAACTGACTGTTATAAATCACTTATATATGTACTTTGGATGTTCCGTTAAGTCGTGCATTTCTTCTTTTAATCGATGCACATGATCACTCGTGAACAACTTTTTGTGAACAAACCGTCTGCTCTATCACTGCACTGGTTCAGTATTCTGACAGCTGACCTGTGAAGCATCCAGAGTATGGCGATGTTGAAGGATGGACGTTTATAGACGCCACATCTGTCATGATGGCTGTTTTCCTTTCAAATAGGTAAAAGCGAAATTTATGATATCCCCAGTCAATTGCCAGAGCTTTGCACTCAATAACCATATACCTCCTTTCCCATAGACTGAAGGAGCGATTTGCAAATGCGCTTCTGTGATGTTCTCCTTGGACAATTATTTCATAGATCTAGTACACTGCAATACCTACGACATAAACCCTGCTGTCTGACTCCATGAAAAATTCCTTTGATAAATCTCGATGATGCACAGTTTTGCTTGATATAATTTTGACTTTTTAAGACCGAGTTGTTACTCCGTTCCTTTGCAAATCACGCCTTTCTGCAATAGCTGTAATGGTAAAGGTGTTCACAGACATTTATCCTCAAGAAATCGATGGCAGTATCAACAAAAGTCTAAAAAAAAACTTTTATTTCCAGCATTTGGGAATTGCAAACATTGTAACCGCTTCTAGTTTCTTAGGATCTGGCGCAATAACGTTTCTACACAAACATCATTTCATCCCAACTGTTGGTAACATTTTATCGGTTAAATGCAACTAAGTAATAAGCATTTACAGTCTTTCATTAACCCTGTATTTTAATGCATCAGATAATTCTTGGTTTTGTTCTTTCGCTAAGTCAAATAATTCTTGAATTTTGACATTGATTTTACGTAAAATCGTAGTTGCGCTTTCATTTTCTTCATCTGGACTGTCCTGGCTATTGACATAATTAACCACATTGACTTGCGCTTCAGCTTGATTTTCTCGTACCAGAACTTTAATACACATTAAATCTAAGCTGACTCTCAACATCTTGATTCAGGGCACACCCTTAAAAACTCTGTTATCCCTCTCCTATCTTCAGTAACTAAGCTACTGCCTGCAAAGTCCAACCTACACTCGTTTTCCGTGAGTCTGTCAGTGACAATCCAGAAATCAACAGATAAAAAAGGAATTACGAGTACAGCATGTTGAAATCCTCTGCCAGCAATGAAAAACTTCAAAATTTCTACTCGTTTGTGGATTTACTTTTATCTGCCATTGCAGTCATAAATTTCGCACTGTTTACTGAAAGTATCGGGAAGCTCGCAATGCAATGTAATTTCTGGTATAATTACCGTGAAACTGCGGTATATTATCAGCCACTGTCAGAAATACGTTTTAAATTCAATCCTCACATTTCAACTAGTATTATGTGGACATTAAGACATAGCCCGTACCTACTTCTTGCTCTCGCAATAGGTCTTGTGCTACGTCGTGGTCATTGTCTTTTGAGACAGCACTAATAACACGATGCGGCTGCTTATTCGAAACTGAATTCAGTTTTCTGGGTAATGATGCGCCTGCATCCGTTGGTCGTGATTAAATCTTTCAAGTGAAGTCTTTGTTCGACATAACGTGGTCGATAATGTTCTTCGTATTGTCGGCGTTGTTCATTCAAATACCGATTATCAAACTGCCTGCCATTTTCATCTTCTCATCAGTTCCACTTAGCTGCTGATTGTTATTATTATTATTGTTATTATTATAACAGCGCTGCTAAGCTCTTATTTTTCACTGCGTCGATGATTTTGTTCTCATTTCTGCATTCGGCGTTCTTCGTTAATGACCTCCATGGGACCGAGTGTTGACACTACCTCTTCAAAATCGTGGTGCGGCATCATCTTCATCCATTACCGGATAGTCCAGACATACTTTTTCTATCCTAGCTGCGCGTTGTACCTTTATTCCAATAATATATCAGTGGTGTCGTTAAGTCAATTGTCCATTCCTGCTGGACGTTTTGAGAGTAAAACTTACTTGAATATTTCGTCTTAGATTCTTGGAAGATTTACACGTTTTGGAGGGTTTGCCTTCTCACTTCACTTTTATTATTTTTTTGCCCTTCGAAATGTACAATTGAAAAAGGGCTAAAAACTGTTCCATGAAAGCAACCACATTTACCCCATTTTCCGAGTGAAATTATGCAGTTTTTAGCAAGTTAGAGTGAGCTTTAAGTAGCTGATTTAACGCCGGTACTATAAAGTCATGAGTCTTGGTTCCAAACAGCTGTTATTATCATCTATTAATGTTCTGCCGTGAAACTATTCCACTGCCGCGCTTTTGAATTTAATTTAGAGAGAAAAATTTCGTTGTGCTTTGCGACACACTGGCGTTTATCTCTAGCAGTTTGATGCTTCGTTTAGTTAAGAAGTGTGGCGTCTGCGTCTCCTTAGACAAGACTCACTGGTGATGGTTGTCCCAGTCGGTATGACGTGGAACGGCGTCTGTCGCTCACGACAAGGCCACCCTCTAACTAGCAGAAAAACACAAACTCCTCGCGTGGCTTTCATTTGTTCAGAGTCCGCGACAGGCTTTTCAGCTTGCGCGAACTGGCTAACTGTAGTTCTTCTTTTTATTATGCCCGATTAGATAATGGTTGTTGAATATTAATAGTATAAAGTCTTGAATCTTCAATCCATCACCCAAGTCGTGGCCACATAATGGAATTGCGAGGATGTTAAGTTGATAAATTGTTATTGCGTCGTCAAGACGTCGCTACGTCGCGTGTTCAATAACTACACGACGTAATTCCAGAGATAACGTATACTTAAGCAATGTTCAGAATGCGCCGTAATCTTTGGACAAATCGGTGATTGTTCACCGTTAAATAATCATGAATTCACTTTTCATTTCATAATATTCTAATAGTAAATTAATTTTCACTAATACACGTGATAATGTCTATTCAATTATGTAGGCAACACGAAGAATTAAAGTTTGAATCCAGTTTTATTGTTCCTTGTAATTAATTGGCCCTGCGCTGATCACGCACACCGATTTCTCACTCAGGGAATTATTTCCGTTTGCATCAGTAATCCTGTCGTTGACGACAACTCCTGACAACTCTGCGCAATTGTACGTTCTTCGTGTTGGCGTTTGTATGTTACCTACTCGATACTAATAACTGTTTTTCTGTCGGCGATCTTTCTCTTTCAATGTCCATGAATATACGTGCTTATTCAGTATCACGAACGCTAAGTCCCATCACACATCTCACACGATTTAACTTGGTCGCGAATCTCCGTATCCCGTCATCTTGCTAACGGTAAAGATGACTTTGCTTTAGTATGACTTCTGAATAACGCTTCAGTATATATCGCAAAACTTTCAAACTTCCGATTAGCTTAAAACAATGTAGTAGCGCTTACATCCATGCTAGCAGTAGTACTATAGAGTCACTAGATACCAACTGAAGTTAAACTTCCATTTTCGAGCTGCATTGTAGTCACATCGAACTTCCTTTTAGATGCGGCTACAGCTCTCTTCTATGGTAAATGTTATCTTTGGCCAATTTACCATCTGGGCTTTAACCTTCGTTAGTAATTATTTTACAATTCTTTCTTTGATGTTTTTGTTGCGTATCCTGTCATATTCTTTCATTCAGTCTCTATTTCTTGATAAATATTATTCACATGACATTCCTGTTGTTCAAATTACCACAAGTGTAAAAATTGTCGTCAGTTGCTGCCATCACAGTCAGGATGACTAATTTCCTACTTCTTTTGCAACAAGGGGTTGTTTATTATGGTTTCTGCACTTGGGGTGTCACAGAGGTTAGGTGTTTCGTTGATTTCCTGCTGTGAGTGTTCTTTGTGTTCATGTAATTCCCTTTTTCTAGGAACAATTTTAGTTTCATTATTTCTGCATTACGAATGTAATTCAGATTTCAGCCCATCATATGCGTGCATTAACAATTCAGTTAAGTCACTTGGCGTATCTATTATTTCTTTTTTGACATTCTACATGCAATAGACAAACTTCACTTGTGATTCTTGAACATTCGTAGTCTTTATAGTTGACAATGGTAGGTCTGGTGGTTGGTACTCATCTACATCATACTCCGCAAGCCACCTAATGGTGTGTGGCGGAGGATACTTTCGGTACCACTATCTGATCCCTCCAACCTTGTTCCACTCGCGAATAGTGCGTGGGAAGAATGAATGTTGGTAAGCCTCTGTATAGGCTCTCTCTTCGTGGTCGATACGCGAGATGTATGTGGGGGGAAGTAATATGTTGTCCGACTCTTACTGAATAGTGCTGTCCCAAAATTTCAATAGTAACCCTCTCCGTGACTCACAACGCCTCTCTTGTAACGTCTGCCAATGGAGTTTGTTTACCACCTCCGTAACGCTCTCTCGCCAGCTAAACGATCCCGTGACGAAACGGGCCGCTCTTCGCTGGATCTTCTCTATCTCCTTTATCAGTCCTATCAGGGATCCCAGGAAGATGAACAATGCTCAAGACTCGGGTGAACGAGCGCCTTATAAACTACTTCTTCGTGGATGAGTTACATTTCCTTAAGATTCTTCCGATGAATCTGAGTCGGGGTATCTTCTTTTCCCACTGTCTGCTTTATGTGGCCATTCCGCTTAAGGTCGCTCTGGATAGTTACGTTTAGATCTTTTACGGCAGACGCTGTCTCCAGCTGTTTGTTATCAATAGTGTAGCTGTACAGTAATGGATTTCTTTTCCCCTGGATATGCAATATGTTACATTTATTTACGTTCATAGTCAGCTGCCAGAGACTGCACCAACCATCAATTCTCTGTAGGACGTTCAGCAAATTCTTACTATCTGCTGTCGTTGCTACTTTGGTATAGACAACTGCACCATCTGTGAATAACCTTAAAGAGCATCCAACGCTTTCTGCTGGATCATTTATAAACACATTGCAAAAGAGCAATGGTCCTATCACACTTCTCTGTGTTTACTCCGGATGTTATCTTTACATTGCAAGGGGTCCATGACTAAGGAATTTATTGCTAGCGCACTCGAGTAGATTTAACTTCGATGGATTGTTCACGCGCTGCCTGCGATATGTATGCTACAATAGAATCGCAGACTAGAGAGCAGTGTCGGCAGGAGTAGGAGCAGTAGCTCGCAGTCGGGCGGTTGGGTCAGGTCGCTCTTAGAGAGCAGTTGTCTAGCGCGTGAGCAGTCCATCGAAGTTACATCTGCTCGAGTGCTCTAGCAATAAATTCCATAGTCATGGACCTCTTACAACATCTGTCGATTTCTTTCCGTTAAGAGCGACGTGTTGAGTTCTATCTGCAAGAAAGTCTTGAATGCAATGGCAAGTCTGCTCCGATACTCCGTAAGCTCGTATTTTTTTTTTCAATAAACGGCAGTGCGGGACGGTGTCAAATGCCTTACTGAAATCAAGAAACACCGTTGTTCACTGCGCTATGGATCTCATGGAGGAAAAGAGCGAGCTGAGTTTCGCAGGATCTCTTTTTGCGGAATCCATAATAATTTTTATAGAGGAGATTTTCATTTCTTGAGCATACATCATGTTCCATAATTCTACAACAGATTGACGTCAACGATGTAGGTCTATAATTGTGTGGCTCTGTCTTACGGCCTTTCTTAAGAACGGGTTGTTGGGTACCTTTCGTTGCCCAAGCAATCCACGATAAATTACTCCTAGGAGGGAAGTAAGTTCCTACTCGTAATCTTTATGGAATCTTATAGCTATCTCATCTAGTCCTGACGCCTTTTCACTACTAAGCGATTGTAGCTGCTTTTCAATTCCGCCATCGGTTATCTCAATATCTGCCATTCCGATGTTCGCACGACGAGTGAAAAGAGGGACAGTGAAACTTCCTGGCAAATTAAAACTGTGTGCCCGACCGAGACTCGAACTCTGGACCTTTGCCTTTCGCGGGCAAGTGCTCTACCAACTGAGCTACCCAAGCACGACCCCCGTCCTCACAGCTTTACTTCTGCCAGTACCTCGCCTCCTACCTTCCAAACTTTACGGAAGCTCTCCTTTGACCGCGAAAGGCAAAGGTCCCGAGCTTGAGTCTCGGTCCGGCACACAGTTTTAATTTGCCAGGGAGTTTCATATCAGCGCACACTCCTCTGCAGAGTGAAAATCTCGTTCAAGAGGGACAGTGTTACGATTTTCCTCGGTAAAACAACTTCGGAAGACCGAATTCAGTACCCCGGCCTTCTTCTGTTATTTTCCGTTTCGGCGCCGGTGTGAGAATGAATAGATGATTTTGATCCAGTTACTGATTTTACATACGAGCAAAATCTCTTAGCGTTTTTACTCCGGTCGGTTGACAACGCCTTACTTTCAAAATCATTGAACGCTCCTCTCACTGTTCTCCTTACGCTCATATTAGCTTCGTTCAGCTTTTGTTTGTCAGCTAGGTTTTTACTTCCCTTGAATATGAGATGAAGTGTTCTTTGTTTAGGTAGCGCTTTTTTAACATTGCTACTAAACCGTGGTGGATCTTTCCCATCCCTTAAAACCTTACTCGGAACATACTTCTCTAGGGCATATTGAACGATGACTTTGAATTTTTTCCATTTGTTCTTCACATCTTCGTCCTCAACACCAAATATTTGATGCTGGCTGCTGAGATATTCTGAAATTTGTATCCTGCCACCCTTTGCTGAATAAATATATCTTCCTGCTTTTCTTAACATTCCTTGTAGGAACCGTCATCATAGATGCGGTCACAGTTTCTTGATCACTGATACCTTCCTCTATGTTAACTGATTCGATAAATTCAGATATCTTTGTTGCCAGGAGGTCTAAGACGTTACCCTCTCGAGTTGGTTCCCTTACTATCTGCTCAAGGTAATTTTAAGACAAGACATCCAGAACAATTCTACACGAATCCCTGTCCTTGGCACCAGTTTTGAAGGCATAACACCCCAATTTATACCAGGTAAGTTGAAGTCACCCCCCATTATAATGGTATGATCAGGAAAATTACTAACGATATTCCACAAGTCCTGTCTGAAGCGCTCTGCAACTACAGATCCTGACTCAGGTGGTCTGTAGAAGTATCCTATCACCAGTTTTGACCGTTCTTTGATACTGAATTTCACACACATTAATTCACATTGGGAATCCGTGATAACCTCGATAGATTTTATCGAATTTTTTACTGCAATAGACACGCCGCCACCATTGGCCACGAACCCATACTTACGATAAACATTTCAATCTGAACTTAGTATTTCGTTCTCATTGACGTCTGGTTTCAACTAGCTTTGTGGTCCCAATACTGTCTGTGCATTAAAATCTTAAGTAAGCAGTAGTAATTCTGGGACCTTTCCTTGGATGCTCCTACAGTTTGCTAAAATCATATTAATCTCTTCTATCTCTGACCTGCTAGGACCAAGATTCTCTGAGGTCACTGTGGCTGATTTAACGGGCAAATCTTCTTTGTACGGTGGGTAGTCGTACACACTTAAAACATACGGAGTGCGTAAAATACCATTCTGGATTTGACGGAGTGGTGGGTACCCTGAGAGAAGGTTCGCGGAGCAGCTGTACTAACTGGATTTACAACAAGTTACTTACGGCCTAGTATGAGCTCTCCCACTTTTGAGACAGCTGCTCTCCCAAACGGTAGTGAAGCTGTTGTAAATTGATACAGCAGCGCCACGAACCAATGAGGCGTTGCTAAGCTAAGATACTGGTACAGCTGCTACAGCACGTCTGGGAACTCTGCCGTCCCAAACGGGAGAGCAACTTACTGAGGCGATTAGATAATGCTAATCAGCATGTGGTATATTTCTGTGTACAGGCACAGGCATTTGCGAATATATGTGCTCGAGGTAACCAACTTAAAAAACGTAGTGAACAAAAGTTATGCAGACAAGTTCTGTACGAAATAAAACAACTCTTTTGTTTTACATTCCTGTTTTGAAAGTTCTGTAATCCAAATTGTATCTGATAAGTGATTTAGCGTAATACATTAAATCTCACAAAAATGTATTATTCCATTTGGTTGCTACTAGGTCATGCTTGTCCAAGATATGTTCGCAGTATTTTGCATTTGCAAATGAAGCCATAATTAAGAAAATTTAGGTTAGCATTGTTATCTTTCAGTATTTAATATAATATGATGTACATCCTATGTAAAAGTATTTTTTGTATTCGCCAGTTTCAGCAAAAAATAAGCAAGGTTTTGTGGATAGTTACTCACAAAAATGTTAAATTTTTAATCGTTAATTTAATAAATTTACACTGTAGTTTTGTTGACTTGATTGTTAACAAATGTATAAACAGGAGGAGCACAAGACTCAAGGATGGACAGTTGGAGACAGTTTTGAGAGGCAACCACTGGGTCGCACGTCTGTGTTGTAAGAGGTATGCGCTGTCTGCGATATGATAATCGCTGAGCAGAGAGCAGTGTTGACTGCAGTACGAACTGTGTAACTGTAGCAGTTAGTTGTTGCTAGTCGCTTGTCTGAGGTTGTCTGCGCTTGTCTGCAGTCTGCTCTGGTCGGGAATCTGGAGATGGAGTATTATTGTATAAGGTAAAGAAGTAGCGTCGCGCATATCTAGTAATGTATCTGAACTGTCACCCAAATGTTTTAAAAATGTCCTAATAATAATTTTGGAATATAAAGTAATTTTTTTAAAAAAAGAAGCATTCACTTTAAAAATAATCTGTTGCTTCCTTTCACAAATCACAAATGTATAGGCCAGCACTGCACGGAGCTGTGCCGGAAAAATGTTAAGTAAGAGCAGATATATTCGCCGTTTTTATTGAGGTAAGAATTTTTGCTTTTTATTCGGAATGATCTTACAGGGCCACGACGCAACCCTGCTGTCGTCCAAATTTTACCAGGTTACTGAATTTTTTTTTTTTGTGAGGCTTAGCAATTTTTCTGTTTCGTGCTTACATTAAATGAGAAAAGAATTTTTGTGGCTACATTAAATGGGAACCAGTTTTGTTCTGAGGTCACACAAAAAAAAAAAAAATGGTTCAAATGGCTCTGAGCACTATGGGACTTAACATCTTAGGTCATCAGTCCCCTAGAACTTAGAACTACTTAAACCTAACTAACCTAAGGACAGCACACAACACCCAGCCATCACGAGGCAGAGAAAATCCCTGACCCCGCCAGGAATCGAACCCGGGAACCCGGGCGTGGGAAGCGAGAACGCTACCGCACGACCACGAGATGCGGGCGGTCACACAAAAATGAGAATCACTATCCATAATAATTATTTTTAATTTAAATTTTTAAATTTTTTGGGGAGGTTACAGTTGGCGACATCCGGCCAGGATCGTATTTCTTTGTGAATCTCTGAGAAGTAGTCATATATCTGCTCTTATTTACTTAAATGTAGTTTGCATCTGGCCCAACGCATTTACTAATTTGTCACTTTTTTTTCACAGATCATCGGCAATTTATTGCTCTTTGTTGTAATTGTGTTTGTTCCATTTTTGCTTTGTCTTTGCTTCATTTTTGTGCTTAATTTTGATTTGTGAAAAATGCCGCGAAAAACTGTTAACAGTACATCGCGATGTGTAATGAGTGATATAGCCGACTCGAATAATTTGACCGATAATACTTGCGACACTCAGTGTAATAATGATAATCCTCCATTTACAGACAATCAGTGCGTACCGATCGCTAGTAATGATTTTAATGCTAATGATGAGCAAACAAATTCAACTATGTCCATCATAAATGTAACAATTGATGACGCGGCATGTTCCGATACAATGAACGCTGCGCAGTTTGACACACCCGGTTTGCAAAATTTGAATAGTGAACAGATAAATTTTTTTCACGAAGATGAACAATGTAGTCAAAATATGTCACATTTACTTGATTCCGAGATAGTGACCAACAGTGCACATCCGATTGGCAAACCTTTTTGTGTATTACAGAATGACCAAATGGTTACAGAAAACGTGACAAATCCACATACACTATTACACAGCATAGAAAATAGAGTCGCTAATTTTGGCCGGGATCAAGTTATGGCATTATTACGACAAATGAATGAAAAACTAGACAATGAGCTCAAACAACTTAATGAAAATCTCAAATGAATTTATGAATCGTACAAACAACGTAATGAAAATTTCGACAACCATTGAAAACAACGTAATGAAAAACCAGACAATAATTATAAACAACTTAATGAATCGTGCGAACAATTTAATGAAAGTTTCAAACAGTCGAACGAAAAACACGACAATCTTAATGAACAGAACAAACAACTTAGGGGACAGATTACAGTCGTTGCCGCGCAATGTCATGATACTAAAGAACAACTATGTGAGGAAAGTAAGGCTTATGCTAGGAACAGTAGTGAAGAAATTAGATCTGTTGTACAAGAATTAAGTAATACAGATGCAGCGACAACAGAATCACTTAGAGATGAAAGTAGTGCAGTAGCTGAACAAAGTTTTGAATATGCGACACAGTTACGCGACGAGTTTAATTTAAAGTCACCAGAACTTTCACACACTCTGGATACGGAAGTCGATAAGAACTGTGAACAAGAGAACAGCCAAATTGACGAATGTTTTAATCACCACCTACAAAACAGTGAAACGCGTTACCATAAATTTATACAGGAACAGAATAAAGTAAAGCGACAAGTCGTGGAAACAATTACTGCACAGAGACAGGAAGATAAGCGTAAATTGTTTACGAAAGCAAAAACATACGTAGACAACAATATTGCTACAGTATCAGACGAAATTAATGCTATCAAACAGTTGAACACCGAATTACATGATGAAATCTCTGATCTTAAAGCAAAAACAGACACACACACAGTAGACTTTCAGACAGTGACCGACAGACTTGAACAATTAGAACTAATACAGGATCCCGATGCCATCAAAGCAGACGTTAAAAAGTTGAACAAAACCACACGTAAAATACAAGAACAAATTAATACTTGCGAGACTAAAAACGATGATCAGGTAAAAATACTGACTGAAAAATATGATGAATTGGCCAGTCGTTTTGATGTTATCGAAAGTAATAATGATACCAAATCAGACGATACGTCACCAGTTTTGTTTAATCAAACACACGAATTCCAAAATTTACAGCAGACAATCAGTGAGATAGGTTCGTCCAATAATACATTATGTAGAAAATTGTCATCCTTACGGCACGAAATGACAGAAATGAAAAATGTTTCAGCCTTTAACACATCACAGCTTACGCCACTTTGCGAACATTTGTCAGACTCACACAGCCAGTATAATTTAGGTAATTCACAGAGAGTATGCGAGTTAGATTCCGAACAGTCACAGACAAATAGGATCTCGTACAATCCTGAACCTGTTCAGACATACAGAGACGATAATTTTGATTACAAGCATTTTCTACCCGTGAGAAAATTTAAAGTATTTAATAATGACAGAACACAGATTCACGCTTTGGAGTGGATACGACAATTTGATTTTGTATTTTCATCAGTTTGGCCTGTAATGCAGAAACTAGCATTGGCTTGGATACAACAATTTGTTTTTCAATTTTCACCGGCATTGCCTGTAACGCAGAAGCTAAAATTTATTTGCAGTGCGTAATAGACCTCAGGGGATTCATTACACTTTAATGAATATGTGCCGTAGCGTGCACAGGGCCCTGAGCCGTAGTAGTGCTATTTCATCTTTAGTTTTCTGCACTGCTGCCTTCTCTTCTACTATCCTTTATATTTATCAAAACAGCTCTTCAACTCTCGATCTATCTAGGATTAGAATTGAGTAAAGAAACCCTGATACAAGTTTTATCGAAAGTGACAGTTTTCCATAGACACTCCCGAAATGACAACTACCGCCGTAATTTTAGTAACAGATAAAATTGTAATCATCAGTATGTACAAAATTTTCAGCAGTGCAAACACATTTTGGTAACAATACAGGTTTTTCCCCGCAACAGCATCAAAGCCAGCCGGTTAGCATACCTAACCAACAATGCAGTCTGCAAGGTCAACCAAGCTTTAATGTTTCGTCGCCTACACGTATAGCGTCAGGTCCAACAAATAGTAACGCACAGCAACAAGGGAATTAGTACGTACAGAAAACACACCATTTCAATTCCTATCGCAATGCACCATATAGAAATGACTATCATGACAGACGTAAAAGTAATGAGCACAATTTTCAGCGTACGTTTAATAACAGTTGGCCTTACCAGCAGCAAAATCATCCGGAACAACATATTATCATGAATGAACCAGACAGTAGATATCATTCCGAACGTAATACGTCAGGACTAAATTTGTTATTTTTGATTGGCTTCCTGAAGATGTTCAGGAAGCTAGTAATACAGATAAATGGCGTTACCGAGAAAATTTTAGACCCAAATGTTCCCGTTAGAGAACGATGTATGACACCTTCCATTGGCTTCTCGTATCTTCGGATCCACTCATTTTCAAAATCCAGAAAATGAAAATTTAAGAACCTAAACAGATGTTACCTGTGGCAGAAGATCTGCTATTCTAACCATCTCCCAGTAGGCAACCTGACAGCAACCCTCCTGAAAGCGATAATGACACAAGCAACGAATGTGCCTACGATGTCGACTGAAATGTGTAAAATATCGAATAAAACATTTCAGTACTGCAACATCGGTTTCTAATTCGTTATCAGCAACCTCAAGAAACTGAATGAGTATACCTGGCGTTTTACAAGAATGAATTGGTGATGTTTCATCCGCCATCTTGGATTTGCCATGTTTAATTTTGGAATCCCAACATCGCATTCCTAATTATGGACCCAAATACTCTAAAAAGGACATTGGTTTGTGGGATTTTATATCAAATTTTGTATTTTTCCACATTTTAAAGCCAGCTGGCCACTGTACGCCAGACCTCGTTTACGATTTTGTTTTCATCCGGCTTAAAGCGTTTCTGTTAAATGATACAACGGAACTAGAATTTGTACACTATCAGCTTGTAAGCAGACCAAGGTATTTGAAATTCCGGGACAAAGGCTCCTGTCTGAATTTAATTGCATGCTACTCATTAACAGGAGATCAGTACACAAATTATTTTCTCACTGCCTCCCCTGACGTTGTCTTCTTGTAATGTGTAACGTAAAGAGGTTCAATTATTAGCTTGACCTATTTGATGACTTACATCAAGGAGGCAAGTGAACTTATCTGCAGGCGAAAACAACAAAACTAAGGTTTTCGCAGAGATGCAGGTTAGAAATTCGCCGAAAGTAAATGGGGACTAACGTCTCAATTAGTTGTGGCTTTTGGTGTAACATATCGCTTTCACGAAGTGATGTGTTACCAGATGTGTAGCTAGCGACGAGTGATGATCTTTGTATTTGAACCTGCTAATTAACTACATAATTTGAAATCGAAACTCTTTGCAAGTTTTCTGATATTTTCGCTTGTGAACCATGCGGATGGACGCCACGCACCTTGAAGGTCGGACGGCGAACTGCAGTATTAGTATGAGTTGTATCTGCGGAGCGCTGAGTTATCCCGTACTTTGGCGTCGTGACCTGGAGCGAACAGAAGACGATGAGTTATACGCCAAAATTTTTTTAATCATCTAGTATCAGATGACGTTCATCCAACGTCAAGTTCAATGTACGAACAGTAATTTTACACGCAGAGTTCTTCTACATTTACTGTCTTTTCCAGAAGGGCACGGTAACCGTTGTGAAGAGAGGTACATTCTGTTATGTAGAATAAGATTGGAAACAATTCAAAGGTTACAAATTTCCGCACAATAGTCAAATACTACATCAATATAGAAATATGTGTATTAGCAGAGCTGACCATTTGCAGCATAGTCGACAGGACCGATTGCGGACCTCTTGTACAGAGCCGAGTGGAGGGTCTGAATCAGAGGCTCAGACGGTTCTGGGACTATGGGCTGCAGATTCCTCGACTTGCGCCGAAGAGTGGTTGGGTTTGGGGTTTCGCTCAACTGGTCAGGTGTCCACTATACGCAGGAGGCGGCTACACGGGTAGCAGGGGCGATTTTTTAGGTTAGAGGATCTTGGGAAAACACAAGCTGGGCTTCAGTCTCAAAGGGTGCAGGCTGAACACAGGAAGAACATAAATACAGGAACCATTGGTACAACAGTTGTAAATTGTCGTAGCTGTGTTGGGAAAGTACCAGAGCTCCAAGCGCTAATAGAAAACACTAATGTTGAAATCGTTATAGGCACTGAAAGCTGGCTAAATCCGGATATAAGCTCAGCCGAAATTTTTCGAAGAAAAGATAGGCTAAACACGGTTGGCGGTGGCGTTTGTTGCTGTTAGAAGTAGTTTAACTTGTCGCGAAATTGAAGTAGATATTTCCTGTGAGTTAGTATGGGCCGAGGTCATTGTTGGCAACCAGAATAAAATAATAATTGGGTCCTTTTACGGACCTCCCAGAACAGATGATGTAGTTGCTGAAAGGTTCAAAGAAAACTTGAGTTTGATTTCAAACACGTACCCGACTCATACGATAATAGTTGGTGGTGACTTTAATTTACCCTCGATATGTTGGCGAAAATACATGTTTAATTCCGGAGGTACGCATAAAATATCATCCGAAATTGTGCTAAACGCATTCTCTGAAAATTATTTCGACTTGTTAGTTCATGAGCCCACGCGAATAGTAAACCGTTGTGAAAACACATTTGACCTCTTAGCAACAAATAATCCTGAGTTAATAACTAGCATCAAAACCGATATAGGGATTAGTGAACAGAGGGATGTCGTAGCGAGACTGAATATTTTAATCCCCAAATCCTCGAAAAATAAGCGAAAAATATACCTGTTCAAAAAAAGCAGATAAAAATTCAATTGACGCCTTTCCGAGAGACAATCTCCACTCATTCCAAATTAATAGTATAAGTGTAGACCAGATGTGGCTTAAATTCAAAGAAATAGTATCAGCAGCAATTGAGAGGTTTATACCACATAAACTAACAAACGACGGAGCTGATCCTCCTTGGTACACAAAACAGGTTGCAGAAACAACGAAACAAACGTGTCAAATTTAAACAGACGGAAAATCCCCAAGATTGGCGATCCTTTACAGAAATTGGAAACTTAGCGCGGACTTCAATGCGAAACGCGCATAGCAGTTTCCACAAGAAACTTTGTCTCGAAACCTGGCAGAAAATCCAATGAGATTCTGGTCGTATGTGAAGTATGTTAGCGGCAAGAAACAATCAACTCCTTCTCTGTGCAATAACAATGGAGACACTATCGAAGACAGCGCTGCCAAACCAGATTTACTAAACACAGCCTTCCGAAATGCCTTCACAAAAGAAGACGAAGTAAATATTCCAGAATTCGAATCAAGAACTGCTGCCAACATGAGTAACGTAGAAGTAAATATCGTCGGAGTAGTGAAGCAACATAAATCACTTACGAAAAGAAAGTCTTCTGGTCCAGACTGTATATCAATTAGGCTCCTTTCGGAGTTTTCTGATGCTTTAGCTCCATACGCTCCATTCTTGCAGAACGTCGGCTGTCCAGTGAAGTTGGCACCCTCCTTCTTTCAGAGATCTTGATATATATGCTATAGTTATAGTGTTGTCTCTACCAAATTTGAAGAGTCCTGCATAATTATGCGGAAAAAAACAATAGCACTATGGAAAACCTTAATCGTGATAAAAAATATTTACCTGTTTGCGAAAAAAATTATGACCATAGTTTTGAATAGCCCCCCCCCCCCTCCACCAAGAGATCTGCAGAAAACCCTAATGGAATTTTTTGCGCAAATAATAGATTTTTGGGATAATTTGCAGTAATGAGGGACCCATTTTTACTGTGTGGCACTGTCACCCTGAAAAAAAAATGAGCATCCACTATAAATGTGGAGATATACGCACGCAGATACACTGACGGGGAAAAAAACACCGAGACGGAATTGTCCGAATTAAGCGAAAGTTGGCAGGCGCGTTTATGAGAGATGAATCGTTTACCGGCCGTACTCTGCCGCATTTCGCTGGCTGGAAGGCAAAAAGCTTACTGACAAATTTCACAGAAGGAAAAGAGGGACGAAATGTCTCCCACTGGAAGGTCATGTTGTTTTTTTTAAATGGTTACAAAATCAGGTAAAACGAACAGTCAGGTTGTCAGTATAAGTACATTACTGTTGTCAGTATGATGTTGCACTGCCCAGGGCCTGTAATGATAAAGGGCCCGTTTAGGTTCAAAAAATGGTTCAAATGGCTCTGAGCACTACGGGACTCAACTTCTGAGGTCATCAGTCCCCTAGAACTTAGAACTACTTAAATCTAACTAACCTAAGGACATCACACACATCCATGCCCAAGGCAGGATTCGAACCTGCGACCGTAGCGGCCTCACGGTTCCAGACTGTAGCGCCTAGAACCGCACGGCCACTCCGGCCGGCTGAGAGATGTCTACTCAGATTTGACACCATAAGGGTGGCTCTAGTAACACCACTATGAGGATGAAATTCAGGTTTTCTTTAAATACATACTGTAGCAGCCGTGAGCGTTAGTTACCTTTGACACTGGACGTCGTGCATTGATCTACATCTACATCTACATGGATACTCTGCAAATCACATTTAAGTGCCTGGCAGAGGGTTCATCGAATCACCTTCACAATTCTCTATTATTCCAGTCTCGTATAGAGCGCGGAAAAAAAGAACACCTATATCTTTCCATACAAGCTCTGATTTCCCTTAATTTATCTTGGTGATCGTTTCTCCCTATGTAGGTCAGTGCGAACAATATATTTTCGCATTCGGAGGAGAAAGTTGGTGATTGGAATTTCGTGAGAAGATTCCGTCGAAACGAAAAACGCCTTTCTTTTAATGATGTCCAGCCCAAATCCTGTATCATTTCTGTGACACTCGCTCCCATATTTCACGACAATACAAAACGTGCTGCCCTTCTTCGAACTTTTTCGATGTACACCTCAGTCCTATCTTGTAAGGATCCCACACCGCGCAACAGTATTCCAAATGAGGACAGACAAGCGTAGTGTAGGCAGTCTCCTTAGCAGATCTGTTACAGTTTCTTCGTGTCCTGCCAATAAAACGCAGTCTTTGGTTACCTTTCCCCACAACATTTTGTATGTGTTCTTTCCAAATTAAGTTGTTCGTAATTGTAATACCTAGGTATTTAGTTGAATTTACGGTTTTTAGATTAGACTGATTTATCGTCTAACCGAAGTACAACGAATTCCTTTTAGCACTCATGTGGATGAACCCACACTTTTCGTTATTTAGGGTCAACTGCCAATTTTTTCACCATTCAGATATCTTTTCTAAATCGTTTCGCAATTTGTTTTGAACTTCTGATGACTTTATTAGTCGATAAACGACAGCGTCGTCTGCAAACAAACAACCTAGGACGGCTGCTCAGATTGTCTCCCAAATCGTTTATATAGATAAGGAACAGCAAAGGGCCTATAACAGTACCTTGTTTTACACGATGACTTTCCGTCAGTTACAACGAACTGTGACCTCTCTAACAGGAAATCACAAATCCAGACACATAACTGAGACGATATTCCATAAGCACGCTATTTCACTACAAGCCGCTTGTGTGGTTCAGTGTCAAAAGCCTTCCGGAGATCCAGAAATACGGAATCGATCTGAAATCAGTTGTCAATAGCACTCAACACTTCATGTGAGTAAAGAGCTAGTTGTGTTTCACAGGAACGATGTTTTCTAAACCCATGTTGACTGTGTGTCAATAGACAGTTTTCTTCGACGTAATTCATAATGTTTGAACACAACATGTGTTCCAAAACCGTGCTGCTGCACATCGACGTTAACGATATGGGCCTGTAATTTAGTGGATTACACCTACTACCTTTCTTGAATATTAGTGTGACCTGTGCAACTTTCCACTCTTTGGGTACGGATCTTTCACCGAGCGAACAGTTGTATATGATTGTTATGTATGGAGCTAATGCATCAGCATACTCCGAAAGGAACCTAATTGGTATACAGTTTTGATGTTGGTCAAGAACGTCTTTAAAGCTACAAAGACGCCATTATCAGCAATACCTTAGCGAGTTTGATCGAGGTCATGTAGTAGGGCTACAAGAAGCGGAATGTTAGTTCTGCAGCATTGCAGAGTGTCTGGGCGGGAATGTAACCACTGTACATGATTGTTGTAAGCAGTGGTCACGGGAATGTGGGACCTCAAGAAGACTGTGCTCCAGACGGCCACGTGGCACTACCCAGAGGGAAGACCACTGTGGTCGGCTGATGGTATGGCACATCCGACACCATCGGCAACAGCAGTCTGGGCAGTATTGACACAACGAACTGTTACAAATACATCAGGAGCGTATCCGAGCCTGTAGAGAGCATTCAAAAATGGTTCAAATGGCTCTGAGCACCGTGCGACGTAACTTCTGAGGTCATCAGTCCCCTATACCTTAGAACTACTTAAACCTAACTAACCTAAGGACATCACACACAGACTGTAGCGCCTAGAACCGCTCGGCCACCCCGGCCGTCAGAGAGCATTCCATTTACCGCAAACCACCGTCATTTTCGACTTCAGCGGTGTCAGACTAGAGCTCATTGGAGGGCAAGGTGGAGGTCTGTTGTAAAACAATAAACTGGTAGCCAAGATGTCAGGAATTCTTTTTATTCCATGACTACCGGTTTCGGCGAAACTAAAGCCGCCATCATCGGATCTTAGGACGCATACAGGTTACAACATCAAGGCAGATCTGATGTAACCTGTTGTAACCTGTATGTGTCCTAAGATCCGATGATGGCGGCTTTAGTTTCGCGGAAACCGGTAATAACGGAATAAAAAAAAATCCTGCGATCTTGGCTACCAGTTTATTGTTTTACAACCATCTAAAGTGCGCGTCATTTATGTTGGCGGCCGAGTTTAGGTTCGTTCTGCGCATCTGACGTCAAAAAGTACAGTCAGCCAATGAACAGAGAACGACGTTGCCAGATCGGACTGCAGAGCAGAGCACGGACGAGTGTCTTCAGTTTTAGAAACGTTCAGTCATAAACAAAGTAATAGAACAAAAGCAATGTCTCGATAGCAGACTTTGTTTTTTGAAAGTTTGGAAAAACCATTCTTTATACCAATTGCTTCATTTTCTATTAATTAATTAAACCAAACAAGCAATAAGGCTCTTAATTCAGGCGATAGCAAGGTAAGGTGTTTGTATCAATTTCACGAACCGCTTTTCCGCAATAAAGAACAGCGGTAATTGTTTATTTCCTATTGTACTTCGACGAAGTGCGAGTAATTCATAGGCATACCAACACTGTTTGTCAGAATTTTGCATGACCTTATGTAAAGACATTGCAGAACGAGCTGCGCTAGCGTAACGGTTAAGGCGTTGGGTTAGTAAGAGAAAGGTAAAGAGTTCAAACTTTGTGCAATGATAAATATTTTTTTTCCTTTAAAACAATATCGAAGTGTCTTACTTCAGGAATTTTATTCGTTTGAATGCAATTTTTTGAAATTTCTATTGCTTTGTCTCTTCATTAACCCTTTCGCTGCTGCAGTCACGTGCTCCCCGCATTCCGCGCTGTGCGCCATTTTGTCATCGCTGCACTGCTCGCCTGTGCAGACACATGGTGTTCAAATGGTTCAAATGGCTCTGAGCACTATGGGACTCAACTGCTGAGGTCATTAGTCCCCTAGAACTTAGAACTAGTTAAACCTAACTAACCTAAAGACATCACAAACATCCATGCCAGAGGCAGGATTCGAACCTGCGACCGTAGCGGTCTTGCGGTTCCAGACTGCAGCGCCTTTAACCGCACGGCCACTTCGGCCGGCACACATGGTGTTCCCACTGCTTTGACACACTTATCATTCGATTTCACAAAAACTATTTGGCCCAAAAATTAGATTTTTGCACATCTTCTTGACTGATACCTTCCCCCCATAAATGACTTAATTTTGTTTCGATGTTCAACCCAGTTATTGTGCAGCATTAATTGTAGTAAACCATTGCACGAAATTTTGAAGAGTTTGCAGAGGTAAAAGTCCATAGGGTATACTTTCCGTATGGTCGATTTTAGTTGCCACAACGTTGAGAATGAAATGTGGACAAGGCACCTAAATTTCATATAAAATTTACTGTATAACAATATCTCATTTTATTTAAGTACCACATAAGTGTCGTATGTAATATTGAGAAATATTCCGTCTTTCGCGACTGTAATAAAAGTTTTATTTACACCGGGCGCGTTTGGCTTTATTTTAAAGCACTTCAGTCAGTCAAAGGAAGTGGGGGGAAGGTATCAGTCAAGAAGATATGTAAAAATCTCACTTTTGGGCCAAATAGTTTTTGTGGAATCGAATGATAAGTGTGTCAAAGCAGTCGGAAACACCATGTGTCAGCACAGGCGAGCAGTGCAGTGACAAAATCGCGCACAGCGCGGAATGCGGGGAGCACGTCTCTGTAGCAGCGAAAGGGTTAATGCGGCCGTGGTGGCTTTACTTCATAAACTGCGCGCTCCCCCATAAACGTAAGCTTGCGAACTATACTATATTATGGCGCTGTTTCTCTTGGCGCGTGCGTCGTGTGCAACTGGCAACGCAGCAATCTCCCGCGTCTGGGCGGGCATGCGCGAGCCGCCAAGATAAAAGAATTCAACTATAGAAGGCTCCCACATGAGCACAATTTGCTCCCTACAGAGATATCTTGTGTTTGTGATGAAAGCTGGTCCTGGTTCGGTGCCAGTGGATGCCGGGTGCTGGTTCGATGAAGGCCAGTCGAGGGCCTGAACCAAGCCTGTCAGCATGCTAGACACACTGGACTTACACCTGGAGTTATGCTCTGGGGTTCAATTTCGTATGAGAGTAGTAGCACTCTCGTGGTAACCCCACGCATCCTGAATGCAAATTTGTACATCAGTCTGGTGATTAGACCTTCTGTGTAGCCATTCATGGAAAACATTCCAGGGGTGTATTCAAAAAGGATAACGGTAGCCCACATACCACTATTGTAAACCAACATCGTCTACAGAGTGTCGACATGTTGCCTTGCGCTTCTCGATCACCAGATTTGTCTCCAGTCAGGCACATATGGGACATCATAGGATAACAGCTCCAGCGTCATCCATAGGCAGCATTAACTTCCCCTGTATTGACAGACCAGGTGCAACAGGCAGGGACCAACATGCCACAAACTGACATCTGGCTGGCACCCGTACAACACAATTCGTGAACGTTGGTACGCTTGCATTCAACATGTTGACGATTACACCGGCTACTAATGTAGTAGCATTTTACTTTTGCAATGTCTTATCTCGCGCTTAAAATAATGTGTGATCTTTTTCGCTTCAAGCCGGTATCCTTCTTCACTCTGGTTAGAAACGTCATAAAAATGCCCTCTGGAGATCTACCCAGCTAACATTATCCCGAGAACTGGGGTGGGGGAATCACACACACATATTTTGAACAGGCAGCACGAACCATATCCAGAAATTTTATCGTTGTCCGATAATCTGTTTACCTACAAATGTCGAGGTACGTATCATATCGACTTGAAACTGGAATGCTAGCGCAGAATACGGACAAGTATGCACCAGTGCAATCTACTGAAGATTTAGCGGAGCTAAAATCGGAATGAGCAACTTTTTCTATTCATACTCTGTCAAATTTCTAAAGCGAGTTGGCCGACCGTGCGGCGGTGTTGTAGCATTCACGTCTAGAAAGGAGATAATACCTTAGCTTTGGTAGTGCGTTAATTGTACTGAAGAGCCAAAGAAATTGGTACACCTGCCCAATGTCGTGTAGGGCACGCAGAAGTGCAGCAAAACGACATGGCATCGACTCAGCTAATGTCTCACGTAGTGCTGGAGGGAACTGACACCATGAATCCTGCAGTGCTCTCCATAAATGCGTAATCTTCTGAACAGCACGTTGCAGGGCATCCCAGATATGCTCAATAACGTTCAAGTCTGGGGACATTGGAGGCCAGCGGAAGTGTTTAAACTCAGAAAAGTGTTCCGGGAATCACATGATAGCAATTCTGGATGTGGTGTCACCGCCAGACACCACACTTGCTAGGTGGTAGCTTAAATCGGCCGCGGTCCATGTAGTACATGTCGGACCCGCGTGTCGCCACTGTGTAATCGCAGACCTAGCGCCACCACCAAGGCAGGTCTCGTGATACGAGAGAGGACTCGACCCCAGTTGTACGAGAACCTAGCTACCGACCAGTTGTGCGAAGCCTTTCTCTCATTAGCCGAGAGACAGAATAGCCATCAGCTACGTTAATGGCAACGAACTAGCAAGGCGCCATTTGTATCAGTGCCTATAGCTTACGAGTATTCAAGAGAGATGTATTCCAAGGAATAATTAAAAGATAAGTAATAAGCATCTACATACTTTTCTTCTTATTCATTTATAAGTTCTCATGTTCCAGACTTCACGCCCGTCTGCTTTAGCCTTGCGTGCCCTATCGGCTACAGCGTTAGTTTAAAGTTCAACTTTCATCTAGCAGCCATACAGTAATTGAACGTGTGCAAGCTTCTCTCTGGGCCTCACCCTTAGTAATTTTGCCAAAACCTTCCGGAAAATTGAGACTTTGCGTGGACTTCAAGGCCACGGTGAATCCACAGCTAGTGACTGCTACTTTTCCTTTGCCCCGCCCGGAAGATCTTTTTGCTAAACTGTGCCCGGGAAAATATTTTTCAAAGTTGGACCTAGCCGATGCGTACTTGCAAATACCGGTGGACGACGAATCCCAGCGCGTATTGGTGGTTAACACGCATCTTGGATTGTACCGCTTCAAAAGACTGCCATTCGGGTGTGCATCCGCCCCTGCCTTGTTTCAGCAATATTTACAAACTATTTGTGCGTCGGTCCCTACTGCAGCAAACTATCTGGACGACATAGTGATCTCCGGACAGACAGAAGAAGATCATCTTGCGAACTTACTAACATTATTTCAGGTCTTGCGACAAAATGGTCTTCGCTTGAGGAAGGACAAATGTGTGTTTTTTGCTCGTGACTTACCATACCTGGGACATGTCATTAATGCCCAAGGCATACATCCGAGTCCAGAGCACCTCCGTGCCATACAAGAATTGCCTTCCCCTCAAAATGTGAAACAACATTGGCGACGAGGGAAAAGTGAACTTTTTCTGATTGCTTACATTTAATTGTGTCATGGCTTCGCCACATTCTCCAGATGTACTGTCCGAATTTTATCGCTTGCAGAATCAGCAGACGCAGGCGTTACTGGATGCCCTTGGACAGCTCGTCCAGGGTCAACGTACCATTCAAACCGATGCGGCCGCCGCCGCTTCTTCGCTACCGCTGCCACTGAACGCTGTTGCACCTCCCTTTCGACCATACGTGGCAGCCGATGAGACCTGGCACGAGTGGTCTCGCCAGTTTGCCTTCCACCTTGCTGCCTACAGAATTCAAGGTAATGAGCGGCAGCCGTTTTTGCTTTCTTGTGTCGGTGTGTCCACATACCGTGTGATAGTGAAATTGTTTCCCCGACGCGACGTAGCAACTCTGTCCTACGAGGAAATTTTGTCTGCATTAGATGCCTATTTCAAAGAAACAGTTAATGTGGTTGCAAAACGGTATACGTTTTTTCGTACAAAACGTACGGCCGGTCAAACTAATAGGGAGTGGGTAGCAACATTGCAAGGACTTACTAGGGACTGTGCCTTTGAATGTGACTGTGGTCTTTCTTATTCCGATACCATGGTACGTGATGCAATTGCACAGAACGTTTCTGATGTTCGCATACGGGAGCAAATTTTGAAACTAGTTAATCCCTCCCTTCAACAAGTGATAGACATATTGGATAGACAGGACACACTTGACTGTGCTCAGGAATCTTTTGAAACTTCGCCAGCCGTGTGTAACATTAACCGGCCCGCTGGACGCGCTGCGCGGCCCGGTAACCGGGCCTTGCGCACGTCGACACAGCGACCGCCGCGTGCTAAGCCAGGTGTGCCGCGCCAGCACACAAATGCAGTGAAATCATGCCCGCGGTGTGCTACTAGACATTCGCGTGAACATTGCCCGTCACGCCAAGCTATTTGCTTTTTCTGCAATAAGAAAGGACATGTTCAAAGTGTTTGCCATAAAAAGCTCAGATCAGACAATCACACTCATTCCAGGCCCTTTGCTTCGTGCCGGAATCGAACCAAGGACACTCAGGCTCGTGGACCTTCGCCTATGGACATTCATGTCGTTAATTCCACTTCGTCCAGTGACACTTTCTCTAACAGTAACTGTGTTCGTCCCACAAAAACTGTGCGTCGACGTCGCCGGAAATCACGTCAATTAGCAAGGGATTCTGTACCAGTGTCTGTTCCAATTGCACAAAACAGTCGCTCTTGTCGTCAGCAGAACAATAAACTTTTTGTGGACTTAGAATTTGAAGGCAAAGTGATACCATTCCAGCTCGATACCGGAGCTGCAGTTTCATTGCTCAATCACGACACGTACAAACAACTGGGCAAACCTCCGTTGCGTTCCGCAAATGTTAAGCTAACTACATATTCCGGACAAAAAATTCCTGTGTTAGGACAGTGCAGCCTTCTTGCAACATACAAGGGACAAACAAAACTTGTGTCATTTTACGTTCTTCGTTCTTCCTCTGCAGTGAACTTGTTTGGTCTAGATTTATTTCAGTTGTTTAACATGTCTGTTGTAAATCAGGTGCTATCAGTGAATCAAACTGTGCCTACAGACAGTGTTTCTCGCTTATGTGTCGAATTTGCAGACATTTTTGCACCGGGCTTAGGTTGCGCTAAAAACTATGAAGCACAATTGGAACTGAAGGTCAACGCGCAACCGAAATTTTTCAGAGCGCGCACTGTTCCTCACGCATTGCGTTCTGACGTCGCAAGAACATTGAACAATGTAGAATCACAAGGTGTGAGTGAATGTGCGCAATGCCTCTTCTCTTTCAGCTCCGCTTCATCGCGTACGCCGTGCAGGTGTTCCGTTCGTCTGGACGACGGAATGCGAACGCGCCTTTCGCCAGTTGAAATCGACGTTGCTTTCTAATACCTGCCTCACGCCTTTCGATCCCCAGAAACCCCTTTTGTTGATGGTAGAAGCATCAGATTTCGGGATCGGTGCTGTGCTTGCGCACAAAGTTGGCTCCCATGATCGCCCTATTGCCTTTGCGTCCAAATTGCTCTCGTCTGCGCAAAGAAATTATTCACAGATAGAGAAAGAAGCTTTAGCTCTCGTGTTTGGTGTTGCTAAGTTCCATGATTTCTTGTATGGTCGTCACTTTACCATCATCACAGACCACAAACCTTTGACATCGCTTTTTCATCCGACCAAGCCTGTACCTCCACGTACAGCGCAGAAATTCATTCGCTGGTCTATTTTCCTCTCGCAGTACCGCTACGATATCTTGTATCGGTCCACTGCTAAGCACGGAAACGCCGATGCGTTGTCCCGTTTGCCTGTTGCTGAGGATAAAGCATTCGATTCTTCCGAACTTGCTTGCATGTTCATTGATTCGGAAACCGATGAAGTGGTCGAATCGTTTCCGATTGATTTTCGTCGTGTCGCTACAGCCACAGCTGCTGACCCTGTCCTTGCTACTGTTTTACGTTTTGTTGCTACGCAATGGCCTTTGTCAAAGTCTCGGATCGAGGATCCGTTGGTTCGCCGATTTTTTGCTCACAAGGAGAGACTTTTTGTTCGACGTGGTGTTTTGTTGTTGCGTTCTGATAATGATCAGTCCCGAGTCGTGGTCCCACGTTCGTTACAGTCCTCTGTCTCACGGCTTCTTCACCAAGGACATTGGGGTATAGTGCGAACGAAACAACTTGCTCGTCAGCACTGTACTTGGTTCGGAATCGATGCTGCGATTACGAATATGTGTTCTTCGTGCCCGGCGTGTGCCGAACAACAATCCGCACCGCCGCGGAAAGTCTTTGCATGGCCAAAAGCCACTTCCCCTTGGCAACGCTTGCACATTGATTTTGCTGGTCCATTCTGGAATGCTCGATGGTTGGTTCTGGTCGACGCCTTCAGTAATTTTCCTTTTGTTGTCCGGATGTCTTCCACGACGTCCTCCGCCACCATCCAAGCGTTGTCTGCTATCTTTTGCATTGAAGGTCTTCCGCAGACTATTGTTTCCGACAATGGCCCACAATTCATGTCCGCAGAATTTCAGTCATTCTGCCAGGCCAATGGTATTCAACATCTGACATCCGCGCCGTTTTCGCCTCAGTCCAACGGTGCCGCTGAACGATTGGTCCGGACTTTCAAGTCACAGATGTTGAAATTGAAAGAGTCGCATTCTCGGGAGGACGCATTGTTGCTCTTTTTGTCTTCGTATCGCTCTCAGCCCCGAGAGGGTCGCTCGCCGGCTGAGTTGCTCCACGGTCGTCCTCATCGCACCTTGCTGTCTTTGCTGCATCCGCCGCATCAGGTTCCTGTGCAGCGGCAGACTCATGCTTTTGCTCCAGGCGACGTTGTATTTTATCGCAACTATCGAGGTTCACGGCGTTGGCTCGCAGGGCGCATTCTTCGCTGCCTCGGCCGCGCTATGTATTTGGTTTTGGGGGCCTCTGGTGAGGTGCGTCGGCATCTCCATCAGCTGCGCCTCTGTCGTCGCTCGGGTTCTGCCGCTCCCCGTCTGCTTTCAGCGACGGTGCCGTCCGGTCAGCGCCCTGGGGACCCATCTACTGGCTCGCCTCATCCCCAGGTGTTACCGACGATGCCTTCCATTTTGCCCCATGGCGACGCGCCGCCGCAGCAGCAGCAGCCGCCGCCGCCGCCGCCTGTTCTCCCGCCGGCGTCGCCCGCATTAGACGCTTCGCTGCAGCCGCCAAGCGCCTCCCAGGGTCACGCGCCGCCGATCGCTTCCCGTGACCAGCTGTCCTCCGCCATGGAACTCCCGCCCTCTCCGGACCACATGACGTCATCGCGCGTCGGCTACCCCGACGCAATGGCGGTCGACCCTTCGGTACCTCCTGTCTCTTTACGGGCGCATACACCGCATGTTGACGTGCACCCTGGACTAGTTTTTCAGGCGTTTCCTAGCTCCCCTCGGACCGGATGGCCGGGTGCAGGTGGCACAGCCTCGCCTGTTGTTAGGCTCCCCACCTCATCGCATCCGTCAACATGTGGTCCTCCCCACCGCGGGCGGAAGCCTTATCACACGACCGTTCGCCGATTTGCGGGGGAGGAATGTGGTGTCACCGCCAGACACCACACTTGCTAGGTGGTAGCTTAAATCGGCCGCGGTCCATGTAGTACATGTCGGACCCGCGTGTCGCCACTGTGTAATCGCAGACCTAGCGCCACCACCAAGGCAGGTCTCGTGATACGAGAGAGGACTCGACCCCAGTTGTACGAGAACCTAGCTACCGACCAGTTGTGCGAAGCCTTTCTCTCATTAGCCGAGAGACAGAATAGCCATCAGCTACGTTAATGGCAACGAACTAGCAAGGCGCCATTTGTATCAGTGCCTATAGCTTACGAGTATTCAAGAGAGATGTATTCCAAGGAATAATTAAAAGATAAGTAATAAGCATCTACATACTTTTCTTCTTATTCATTTATAAGTTCTCATGTTCCAGACTTCACGCCCGTCTGCTTTAGCCTTGCGTGCCCTATCGGCTACAGCGTTAGTTTAGAGTTCATTTTCAGCCATAAACTTCACGGTGTCGGCCCAGCTACCGACACAACACTGGACGTGTGGAGTGTCGCATTGTCCTGCTGGAATTTCCCAAGCCCGTCGGAATACACAATCGACATGAATGGATGCAGTTAATCGGACAGGATACTTACGTACGTGTCACCTGTCACAGTAGATCTAGACGTATCAAGGTCCCATATCAATCGAACTGCACACGCCCCACGCCGTTAGAGAGCCTCCACCAGCATGAACAATTCCCTGCTGACATGCAGGGACCAAGAATTCACGAAGTTGTCTCCGTAGCCATACACGTCTATCCGCTCGATAGAATTTGAAACGAGACTATTCCGACCAGACAACATATTTCGAGTCATCAACAGTCAAATGTCGGTGATGTCGGGCCCAGGTGAGTCGTAAAGCTTTGTGTCGTACAGTCATCAAGGATACACGAGTGGGCCTTCTGCTCCGAAAGCCTATATCGATGATGTTTCGTTGGATGGTTCGCATGCTGACAATTGTTTATGGCCCAGCACTGAAATGTGCAGCAGTTTGCGGAAGGGTTGCACTTCTGTCACGCTGAACGATTCTCTTCAGTCGTTAGTTGCTCCTGTTCTTGCAGGATCTTTTTCCAGCCGCAGCGATGTCGGAGATTTGATGTTTTCACGGTGCACCCATGAAGTGGTTGTACGGGAAAATCCCCACTTCATGGCAACCTGGGAGATACTGTGTCCCATCGGTCGTGAGCCGACTATAACACCACGTTCAAACTAACATAAATCTTGATAACCTGCCATTGTAGCATTAGTAATCGATCTAACAACTGCGCCAGACACTTGTTGTGTTATATTTCCGTTGCCCACCGCAGCGCCGTATTCTGCCTGTTTACATAGCTCTGCATTTTTTTTTCTTTATTGATTTTCTATTCCCCCCAAAGGGGGCGGGCTGGCAGCAGCTTACTACGCTGCTCTACAGCCTACAGACTTTTTTTTAAAAAAAGGAAGAAGAAAGAAACAAGGAAAAACAGGCGATAAAATGGTGATTTAAAATGTAAAATGGCGTAAAAAGGCGGAAAGTTAAAACAGAAAGCAAAAAGGGTAGGCAATGTTGATGAAATACACAGGAATCAGACAAGTAACATAGTAGACACACAATTAAAGAAAAACATGGCGACAGTCTGCTTTCTGTTCACAAGAGATAAAAAATCACACCCAGCGACAGTATGATGGCCGTTTGCTACACTTCCCAAAAGACACAACACGGAACACTCACTGGAAAAACACACCGTAAAACACTGCACGAAAATGGCGGCGCAAATATGGCACTCCCGATCCAAAGGCAGATGGGGGGGGGGACTTGGAGAAGGGGAAAAAACAAGGAGGGAGGAGAGGAAAAAACGAAAAGGGGGGGGGGAACCAAGGAGGGAGAGGACTAATAAAGGGGGAGAAGGGCAGACGCGAGAGGGAATGAGAGGAGGCAGAGGATGGATATGTAAAAGGACTCAGGGGAGAGAAGGGGGCAAAGAGAGGGGAGGTGGGGAAGAAAGAGGATGGAAGGGGGGGGAGAGGGAGCCCGGGAAAAGGACAGAGGAAAGAAGGGGGAGTGATGATCAGAGTTGATAGGAGGGATAAATGGAGGGAGAGTGGGCATCATCCGGGAGGGGGAGTTGATGGAAGCCACCTTGGGAAAGGAGATGAAGGGTGTAGAAATGGAGGGAGGGTAGGGGGGACACAACAGTGAAGACGTGGCAGGGGGCGAGGATGGGAGAGGAGAGGAGCAACCAGGGCGTGAGGGGGTTCAAGACGGCGGGAAGCTCTGCATTTGAATATGCTTGCCTATAACAGTTTCTTTGGCGCTTCAGTGTAAGAATCTAGGTTTTGCAAGATACGACCAAGATTTGGCTGTGATTATGATGTTCTTTTCGTGGAAGGCACGAACACGATACGGACAGGATAAGGCCACCGGCGGTCAGAGACAACTGTGGAGCATGGCTGGATATCGAGGCGACGTCCTTTTATTTACGAGATGGATCGCCGAAGGCACGGCTGTGAGCGGGGGCGGCGCGGCGCTGCTCGGCTAGTGCCCTTTTTTCCCGCTACGCGGCGCTGGTGTGGGGCGCCTCTTCCCGGCCCAACTGCAGGACAATCGGCGCCCCGGGCAGGCCGGCTAAAAGGATTAGTCCGGCCGTGAAAGGCCCTCCGACGCGGACCCCGGCAGCGATTGCCGCCCCAGCCCGCGGCACAGGCCGGCACAGTAGATAGGGTAGCCCTGCTGCCCAATCTCCACCAGGCGGCGACTTCAGCCGTGTACTGTACGTCCCGAGTGTTCAGTCTGTCTACAAGCCCTCTACTGCAAAATCTCCCGGCTGGAGATAAGAATCAGAATATCAGTATTCGTGACTCTGAAGACAGTCCACCAAACTGCCGCCCAGAGCTACTACGTAATTAAAGATGGAGGGGGAAAGTAGAAAGGGAAGGGAAGCTAATGATATCAGCTGTATGGGGAATTTATACGGAATCAGCGGTGACGGGCGAAAATGTGTAGCAGGTGAGCATTTACATTCGACCTCCAGTGGGAAGCTAAGCCGGCCGCTGTGGACGAGCGGTTCTAGGCGCTTCAGTACGGAACCGCGCTGCTGCTACGGTCGCTGGTTCGGATTCTGCCTCGGGCATATGTCCTTAGGTTAGTTAGGTTTAAGTAGTTCTAAGTTCTAGGGAACTGATGACCTCAGATGTTAAGTCCCATAGTGCTCAGAGCCAGTTGAACCAATTTTTTGGGAATCTAAAATTAGCGCGCGTGGAGGACATGGGCAGGGACAGCAGCCAGGTGATGCTAGGTGGGAGGTTTGGTCTTCTGAGAAGCGTATGGAGATAGTCAATGCATTTGCAGTTAACACTTTGTACGGGTGGCGCAGTGGTTAACGCAACTTCCTAGTTAGCAGGAGATCCCGGTTTCTAGCTCTGGCGTGACACACATTTTCACAGGCCGCTGCTGATTCCGCATAAATTCCCGATGCGGCTGATGTCATTAGCTCCTTCCCTTTTCTTTCCTTTCTCCCCCTGCCACCTTCAATTACGTAATATGTATCACAGCTGCGGATTCCTTATGGAGTCTGCACTTTCCGACATGTCTGAAAGAACAGACACTATGCATTCATATACCTTCCAGAAATTCTCAAGACTACACTCAAAGAAAATGAAAATTGAAAACCTGGATGATCTGGACCCACACAGTGAAGCTGTGAAAAATAAAACTTGATTTTCAAGAGCATTCTTTGTGAGTATGTCGAACACTCAGCTGCGTTCTCCCATGTAAGGGAGCAGGTTTTGTAAAGTCAATGCACTACAAGAGCCGGTAAATTACTTCTATGAGATAAAACAGTCTGAAACTTGATCCTCGTAATTTACATCTACATATACACTCCGCTAGCCACCAAGCGGTGTGTGGCGGAGGGCACAATTCGCGCCAGAGTCATATTTCCCTCCGTCTGTTCTACTCGCGGATCGCGCGAGGAAATAACGACTGTCTGAACGCCTCAGTAGGAGCTCTAATTTCCCTTATCTTTAAATGGTGATCATTGCGCTATTTGAAAGTTGGCGGTAATAATATATGCTCCACATCCTCGGCGAAGATCGGATTTCGGAATTTAGTGAGCAGCCCCTTCCGCTTAGCGCGCCGTCTATCTGCAAGTGTGTGCCACTTCAAAGTTTCTATGAAATTTGTAAACTCTCGCATATGGCTAAATGTACCATTCACGAATCTTGCCGCTCTTCTTTGGACCTTCTCAACCTCTCGAATCAGACCCAATAGGTAAGGGTCCCATACAGACGAACAATACTCTAAGACTGGACGAACTAGCGTATTGTAAGCAATTTCCTTCGTTGAAGGACTGCATCGCTTCAGGATTCTACCAATAAACCGCAATCTAGAGTTCGCCTTGCCCGTTTGTTGTGTAATCTGATCATTCCATTTGAGATCATTTCGAATAGTCACAACCAGAAACTTGACGGATGTTACCGCTTCCAAAGACTGGGAATTTATTTTGTACTCGTACATTAATGGGGATTTTCGCTTTGTTATACGCAGTAGGTTACACTTACTAATATTGAGAGATAACTGCCAGTCATTGCACCACGCATTTATTTTCTGCAAATCCTCATTGATTTGTTCATAACTTTCATGTGGTACTACTTTCCCGTAGACTACAGCATCATCGGCAATGCCACTGTCAATACCATCAACCAGATCGCTTATGTAAATCGTATAAAGCAGCGGACCTATTGCACTGCCCTGGAGCACGCCTGATGTTACGCTTGTTTCTGTTGAAGTTACCCAATCAGGACGACGTACTGCTCTCCGTTAAAAAACTTTCTGTCCAACCGCATACGGCATATGTCATCGTAAGCGCCCACTTTTCGGAGCAAGCGACAGTGCAGAACTGAGTCGAACGCCTTTCGAAACTCTAGGAATATGGTATCAACCTGGGAGCCGGTATCTAGAGCCTGTTGTATATCATGCACAAAGAGGGCCAGCTGTGTCTCACACGACCGCTGCTTCCTAAAATCGTACTGGTTTCTGAAGATGAGCTTCCCAGAGTCTAGAAAGGTCATTATGTCTGAACACAAAATATGTTCCATGATTCTACAACAAATCGATGTCAGTGAAACTGGCCGGTAATTATGTGCATCCGATTTTCTACCCTTTATATATACTTCTATGACCTGGGCCTTCTTTCAGTCCCGTGGAACTTTCCACTGTTGCAATGATCTCTGACAGATGATGGATAAGAATGGTGCTATATTTGTAGCATGGTGAAAAAAAAATCTTACGGGGATACCGTCTGGGCCAGGTGCCTTCCTGGTGCCTAAGGATCTTAACTGTTTTACAATCCCAGATACACTAAACACTATGTCAGCCATCCTTGTGTTTGTTCGATAATTGAAAGGGGTAATGGTGCTGCAGTCCTCTACCGTAAACGAGTTTTTGAAAGCTACGTTTAGAATTTCTTCTCCTCATTTCACCTCTTCTAAAGTGAGAAATATAGTCGTGCTTGCTACTTTGGAAAGGAATATGAAAATGACGGCAACAAAATAAATTTCACGGTAGTCAGTAATAAAGTATATTCAATAAACCTATTGTTTGACACACAAAAAGTCATTAATAGAAGTCCTTCCATTGTTACCACTCTAACCGGCACTTGGCACAGAGCACAGCCTAAATCCTCCGAAAATTCCATTAAATGTTAACCGCAGTTGTGAAACTAATTGTTGTGTAATTCAAAGTACTAATTTCTGCTAGCCTAAGAGTGATAACTTTTAGTTCAAATGGTTCAAATGGCTCTGAGCACTATGGGACTTAACTTCTGAGGTCATCAGTTCCCTAGAACTTAGAACTACTTAAACCTAACTAACCTGAGGACATCACACACATCCATGCCCGTGGCAGGATTCGAACCTGCGACCGTAGCGGTCGCGCGGTTCGAGACTGTAGCGCCTAGAACCGCTCGACCAACCCGGCCGACGATAACTTTTACTACCGCACTTGCCACGCAGATACAGAATATAGCCCAAAAGGGAGAAATTTTAATGCCGCACTTGCCACGCAGATTTAGAATACTGCACTGAGTTGAAAAAATGTCGTGAGATACCTGCTAATATCGTTTCGGACCTCCTTTTGCCGCGTCTAGTGCAGTAGCTCGATGCGGCATGGACTCAACAAGTCTCTTGAAGTCCACTGCAGAAATATTGAGTCATGCTGTCTCGATAGCCGTTCATAATTGCCAAAGTGTTGCCGGCGCAGGATTTTGTGCACGAACTGACCTCTCGACTGTTCGTCATAAATATTCGATGGGATTCATAATGGGCGATATGGGAGGCATAATCACTGGCCCGATGGTCCAGAATGTTCTTCAAAGCAATCGCGAAGAACTGTGGCCCGGCGACGTGGCGCATTGTCTTCGACAAAAATTCTATAGTTGTTTGGAAACGTGAAGCCCATGAATGGCTGAAAATGACTCCAAGTTGCCGAACATAGCCAGTTCCAGTCAATGATGGGTTCAGTTGGACCGTTCCATGTAAACATAGCCCACACTACTATGCGCCTAACCAGCTCGCAACAGTGTCTTGTTGACAACTTCGTGGGGTCTTTTCCACATTCTAACCCTACAATCAGTTCTTAACAGCTGCAATCGGGACTCATCTGAGTAGCTCTCAGTTTTGCAGTCGTCTAGCTACCAACTGATTTGGTCACTGGCCCCGGAGAGCCACCCACATCGGTCGTCTGCTGACGTAGCCCATTAACGCCACACTGTGCTGTTGGAAACGTTCGTCGCGCGTCCTACATTGATCCCTGCCGTAATTTCGCGCAGTGTTGCTCTTCTGTTAACACTGCCAACCCTACGGAATCGGTGCTACTCTCGGTCATTAAACGAAGGCCGTCGTCCATTGTCCTGTCCGTAGTGAGAGCTACTGCCTGATATTTGGGATTGTCGGTACATCCTTGTCACTGTGCATCTCGGAATATTGAAATCCCTAAAATTTTCCGAAATTGAATGTCCCTTGCGTCTAGCCGGATTGTGTGACCGAGCACCAACTTCCAGTCCGCGTACAAAGTCTATTAATTTCCTTCCTGTGACCATAATCACCTCGTCGGAAAGCCTTTCACACGAATCATCAGGGCAAAAACGACAAATCTGCCAAGTCACTGCTGTTTTGTACCTTGTGTATACGATACTACGGCCATTTGTATATATGTATATCACCATTCCTCGACCTTAGGCACCTCACTGTATGTGCAGCGTAGAAACCACGTTAAACCGGAATAGAAGGGCGTTTCAAGTATTGCAGTTCTTGTGAAGGTTCATGGCATCACCATCTTCAGCTTCATTATCATTATCATCACAGGGATTTCCTTCCATTGAGCCATATAGGAACTATGTGAACGATACGCATCCACTAATTTATGTCTTGGTACAGCTTTTCTCTCTGCAGTGCATCCCTCGTTACTCCACTCCTCTTGCAATATTCCTTAATCTGGTGTGCCCATCCCATCCTAGACCTCTCCATCAGTTGTCTTCATGGCACCTCCATCGTCAGGTAGCGACGTGGATTTCGAGTCTGGTACATCCGCTTTACATGACTAAACCACTTCAGTCTCGCAACAACCATTCTTTCCTCCATGGTCAAGGTCACCTTCAGGTCTCTCCTTACATATTCGTTCCTGACTCTGTCTCTCTTTGATTTTTGTAGAGATGACATCATTTCACTGGCTCATAGTGGGACCTCCTTGTCCCAATTGAGATGTCGTACTTGGTGAAAGAAACTGCATCCTTCTGCTAATAATTTTAAAATTTCCAAAAATTTTCAAATCTGTGTGAAATCTTATGGGACTTAACTGCTAAGATCATCAGTCCCTAAGCTTACACACTACTTAACCTAAATCATCCTAAGGACAAACACACACACCCATGCCCGAGGGAGGACTCGAACCTCCGCCGGGATCAGCCTTAAAATTTCCAGTTTGTCACTTCCATCACTTGATATGACACTACCCAGATAACTGAAACTTTTCACACTTCCAACCTTCTCTCCTTGAAGTATGATGTTATAAGGTGTGTGTGTCGTACTCTTCTTCATTGCCACTGTCTTGCTCTTACTCATATTCAACTTGAATCCTTTAAACTTTTTATTCCAGTAGTGTAACCTCCTCTGAATCTCGATTTCCGCTCCTCTATCCCCAAACAGCGATGTCATTAACAAAAGCATTGAGATCTTCAATTTATGCTTCCTTGATTTCATTCATGATTGTCCCCGTAAGTATAATGAAGAGTAACGGGTAGAAGAAGTGGGATAGTGAAGTACTGGAGAATAATGAGAAGCGTTTAAAGTTCGCTGAGGCTGTAGATATTTCGATAAGGAATATCACAGTAGGCAGTTCTGTTGAAGAGGAGCAGTCATCTCTAAAAAAGAAAATGAAAAATGAGTTAGGGCATTTACAGATGCTGAAAATTAAACATAGGTACAAGGAAGGTAACTGAGCGTAGCAAAAGAAATATTTCAGTTGATTGACGAAAGAAGGCGGTACAAAAATCTTCACGAAAAGACAGCAGTATAAATTACTTAGGACTGAAACAGAAAGTACAGGGTAGCCAAATCGAAATGGCTGCAGGAAAAAATGTTACGAAATCGAAAAAGAAAGTATTGTCGGAAGGACTGATTCAGCGTATAGAAATACGGAAACAGTCTCCGGTGAAATTAAAACCGAGGGTGGTAACATTAAGAGCCCAATGGGAATTTCTCTGTTGCTGAACACCTCTGCGTATCTTAAACCATTCTAATCCTCCACCTTCCACTAGTACACAACCTTCACTCCAAACAGCTCTCTAATCACTCCCGAGTGACCGTACACAGCCATCCGATGGCTCACGTTCACGGTTTGCATATAACACTCCGTAGCACTTCGTCGTGAAATTTGACGCTGACGGAAACACACTTTGATGGCGAAAGATTTTGAGTGAATGAATCAATACGCAGCTTCGAGGTTTCTTAAACAGCCTCGATTCCGTCTGGAGCGGACTGCGAAACGGAACGTTCGCTACTAAAACGCTAGCGCCCCTCCTTCTGTTCCTAAAAAGCTCCCTCTGTGCGCAATACATTATTAACAACTCCTCCACTTGATACAGTATCACCCCTACAATTTTTGCTGTGGTTCATTTCTGCTTAAAAATATTTCACTTCAATTATAATTTCGTATCTAATTAATTATAATTGTCAAGGTTTTTTCAGTGGTACCTTGAGTGGGCTCTGTCTTTCGAACTGACCCCTTTTCATTATTTCTGTACCTTTGTAAAACCCATTAAATGTATTGTAATGTGGTGCATAGACCTTACTTCTTATATAGATCAAGCTGCTGTATTTTCTATTCTATGGATCGTATTCAACTATACGATAATCTACTAAGATTTTCGTCTTTCAGCTAAAAACTCATATATCATAAAAATTTTCGAAAAGAGCTGAAGATGACATTAACAAACCATCCACATCCTAACTTTACATCAAAAAACTTACCCATACATGTTATAAAAATTGATTTATATATGTATGTATGCATGTATGCATCTTCCACATGTCCTCCTAAACTTTTGGACCAATTTTAGCCAAACTTGTAAGTACACTTACTGTCTGGAAAGAATAGCTGTGGGGCTAAGAACCACGTACCTATCAAATGCGGGGATGAAGAAACAATATAGCCGACGTCGTGATAATGACCACACTTACTTAATTCATTTGAGAATGAGAGCAATCACTGACTTGCAACAGAAATTTACACACAATTTCAGACCAACAAGAAATTTTTTCCTGCTGACAGCCTCCACAAATTGAAAAAAAATGATAAAAGTTTATCGCCTACTACATTTTCGCTGGTCATGCAGTAAAACGGCCGCAGCAAGTGTGATGTTTTGATTATCATTCTTTTAATACTGACTGTGCACTCGCAAAACATTTCACAGACAGTATACTCATTCGACGTTGAATGTATCTAGAAAAATGTGTCGTTGTACAACACATGTTTGAGGGGATATGGCATCAGAAATATCGAGATGCGTGAAAAACTGCCGCATCATGCTTTTAGTTGTGGCATTTCTTTCTTCTTTACAACCATCTCTCTTCACAACACCCCATCTCTCTTCACAACACATTTCGCGGATTCTGTACACAAACACCACTGATTGTATTTTCAAAATTATATCAATGTATCACACATAGTTCATGAGATACGACATCATAAATACTGAGCTGCCTGTAAATGAAACTGGAGCGCGAAATTCGCTAGGTATACCTAGATATACGTATCAAATACTTGTACAAATACGCGTGAAGTATATTAAATATTTGCAAAATACATTTGACGTGTGCATACACGGGCAAAGCTACAGGAACAAAGCTCATTTTAGATTCATGGAACAATTTAAATCAATTTTGGCACATATTAGTTACGACCTGGAGAGAAATAAAGTGGGGGTAAGAACCGCCAGTGAGTGCAAGTCATAATAATCCCACAACAGGGAAGTCTGTTCCTGGCGCTACTGACCGGCGGCCTCTTTCTCAGTGATTCCTATCACCATCTCCGAGTTGGGAGCATTTAAAGATAGCTGCTTGCAAATCAGCGCCTATCTCCTTCGTGATGGCACTATGCCGAAATCTGTGATTGTACTAGACCCGCAGGCTGGGGACGAGCGACACAGTGGTAGCGTCAGAGACGCTTGGCGTACTGTCCCTCACGTGGTGGTGGGTCCCACATTTTACACCCGTCATCCCTGTATTGTCACAGATTAGGGACGCCCCGGAAAATTTCGTTTGACGATCATAGAGTTTTCCCTGAACCATACCATATTTTGGCATATTTTGAGGCTGAGTGTGTCGTCATAGTCGTTACGCACTCGGTGAACACTGCCCATTTCGTGCATGCAATTTACTGTCTGCGTGGGGCCAGGCTGATGATAGTAGAGTATTCGAATACACAGTGCTTCTGATGCTTTCTGAAAACATTTTTTCATACAATTTGAAATTAATGCATACGCTTCATACAGGTTTCATCTCTCGATATTGTATTTCGCGACGACTGACCCATCACGAGTAAATACAAACATTGTAGACAAGTCAGTTTAGCTAACGGACTAACGCTTGACACTAACAATTTACTTTGCGTGTGTCGTACGAATACAGTAAGCGATGTAGACCTTTCCATTCGAAAGTCACTTCGAACGTGGTCAGATGATTGGATTTCACTTGTGTCATACGTCTGTACCCGAGATTTACACACTCCTAAACATCCCTAGGTCTACTGTTTCCGATTTGATAGTGAAGTGGAAATGTGCAGGGACACGTACAGCACAAAAGCGTACAGGCCGACCTCGTCTGTTGACTGTCAGAGACGATCGACAGTTGAATAGGGTCGTAATGTGTAACAAAAAAAAAAAAAAAAAAAAAAAAAAAAAAAAAAAAAAAAAAATGGCTCTGAGCACTATGAGACTTAACATCTTAGATCATCAGTCCCCTAGAACTTAGAACTACTTAAACCTAACTAACCTAAGGACATCACACACATCCATCCCCGAGGCAGGATTCGAACCTGCGACCGTAGCAGTCGCGCGGCTCCGGACTGAGCGCCTAGAACCGCGAGACCACCGCGGCCGGCAATGTGTAACAGACATGTATTCAGACAATTACACGGGAATGCCAAACTGAATCAGGATCCACTGAAAGTACTATGCCAGTTACGTGGGAGGTGAGAAAACGTGGATTCCATGGTCGAGCGGCTGCTCATAAGCCACACATCACGCCGACAAATGCCAAACGAAGCCTCGTTTGGTGTAAAGAGCGTAAACATTGGACGATTGAACAGTGGAAAAACGTTGTGTGGAGTGGCGAATCACGGTACACAATTTGGCAATCCGATGGCATGGTGTGGGTATGGCGGATGCCCGGTGAACGTCATCTGCTAGAGTGGGTAGTGGCAACAGCAAAATTCGGGATGATACGCCGATCTTCACGCATGCTTTGCTCAACCTTCAACACTGTCTCCTCAGAAATTGACGGTCTCCCGCTCCTCTGTTCGTCGTGAATTTCGGTCCGACCACCTCCAAACTCTCTACAACACTTACAAACATTTTTGACATCCATGCACGACTCACCATACACTTCCATCAATTGGCAATGGATTTCAGCCGGCGCAGTGCCCTTTCCGTTCAAAAACCGAATAACTTAACTGCGAGAAATTCGCACTTGGCGGTAACATCCAACGGGAGCTCCATTCTCAACGGCTGCCAAGCCAAGACTGAGCGCCTCAGAGCGGCGTGCGCATGTTTACACGCAGCGTGTGAAGCACTCTTCATAACAGTGTGACCAACTCCCACACAGAGGAGACCTTACTTTTGGGATTACGCTCGTATGTTTTCCACCTACTAGTTTAATTCCTATTTGTTTTAAAGCCAGACGCTATTTTGTCGAAAACTTACACTTTGAGACCTTGACTATGCACGTAATATAGACTGATTGTTTCAAAGAGCTTTTTATTCCCTCTTGTGGTGAAATATTTTTGGGATGGTGGTGCCATAGAACATCTCGCGTCATTTTGTTGGAATGTTGTTGTCTTGTATTCTTCAAGTACTGTAGAGTATATGCAGCACTTACTTCATTTGTGTATAAGCACACTGTGTAAAGCACACATCGCAAAGTTTTTGCAACATGGGAAAATGTACACAAAGATACCGACATCTGGCAAAACTCCTCCGTGTCTGTGCAATACTTTATACATTGTAGTTGTACACAGATCAAGTAAGTGATGCATACACTCTACAATATATCTTGAATACATTCCAACAAAATGAAGCGGGATTTTCAACAGCTCCATCAACGCTAGAAACTTTCAATGCGATTGAAATGTATTGTAGATAACATCTGAAGATACGAGAATGCGGGATTCCTCGGCACATTTCATTGATGAATTTTTCTGTGGTTGTTATCCGAGGCTGGACTCTGTGCAGATCACTCCATTACACGGATATTGTCGTGTTACCACTCGGTCAGAGGTGTTTAAAACATCAGTGTAGGCCTGTGCTGTGACAGTGTCACGCAAAACAAGGGTTACAAGCCCTCTTCCCCTCCCCTCCCCCCTAATGAAAAACACGACCACACCATAACACCACTGCCTCCAAATTTTACTATTGGCACTGCACACGCCGGCAGATGACGTTCACTAGGAATGTGCCATACCCACACCATGCCATTGGATCGCCACATTGTGTACCGTGCTTCGCCACTCCACACAAAGTATTTCCACTGATCAATCGATCAATGTTCACGCTCCTTACACCAAGCGAGATGGCGTTTGGCATTTACAGGCGTCGACTGCTGGTGGCTTTTCATCTACCAAGGTGTGGCAGCAGACTGCAAAGAATTTTTTTTTCCTTTATTAGATTTCAATTCTCCCCCCCCCCCCCCCAGAGTGGGGGGGGGGGACAGGCTGGCAGCAGCGTAGTATGGTGCTCTATAGCCTACAGAAAAGTTAAAAAACATAATGACAATAGAAACAAACAAGAAGAAACAGACGATTAAATGGTGACACTGTAAAAAAAAGCTGTAAAATGGCGGTAAGTTGTGTCAATTAAAATATAAAAACACTGCGGTGACGATGTGGATGAAGATGAAGAAGTAGACAGGCACAATTAAAAAACACAGCAAGTCTTGTTTCTGTTCGACTGAGATGTAAAAACAGTATGGCAGCTGTTTGCAACACTGACACGGGATGCACAACACGGAACATTCACTTATAACAGCACTATACAGGTGACACGGCAGCAGATGTGTGTAGGGGTGGGGGGGGGGGGGACCTGGACCTATGACGGTGCAAAGGGGGAGGAGAGGAAAAGAAAAGGGGGGAGCCGATGGGGGGAGGGGACATAAAAAGAGAGGGACTGGGTGGACGCGAGAAGGTGTGGCAAAGGCAGTGGAGGGGAGAGCAGAAAGGATGCAGGGGAGAGAAGGGACACGGAGAGAGGGTAGGTGGGGGAAAAACAGGATGGAAGGGGGGAAGAGGGAGCCCAGGGAAAGGACAGAGGAAAGGAGGGGGAGGTGAGGATCAGAGTTGATAGGAGGGATAAATGGAGGGAGAAAGGGCATCATCCGGGAGGGGGAGTTGACGGAAGCCACCTTGCGAAAGGAGATGTAGGGTGTAGAGATGGAGGGTAGGGGGGGACACAACAGTGAAGGCGCAGCAGAGGGCAGGGGTTGGAGAAGCAACCAGGCGATGAGGGGGATCAAGGCGGCAGGAGGTGTAGAGTATGCGGATATGTTTGAGGAACAGGAGCTGATGGGGGAAAGGAATCAGGTCATGGAGGATCCGCCTGGGTGACAGGAAGCGTATACAGAAGGCAAGGCAGAGTGCATGGCGCTTGAGGATCTGGAGGGATAGAGTTTGGGGGGGGGGGCAGATATACAGGGGGGACTGGCATAACAGAGGTTAGGACAGATTAAGGGTTTGTAGGTGTGGACAATGGTAGAGGGGTTCAACCCCGATGTCTGGCCGGAGAGGAGTTTGAGGAGTCGGAGGTGGTTGTGGGCTTTGGATTGGATGGAGCGGAGATGAGGGATCCAGGTGAGGTGACGGTCAATGGTGAGGCCAAGGTAGGTGAGGGTGGGGGTGAGGCGGACAGGATGGGTGCGGAAGGAGAAATCAAAGAGCTGGAATGAGTGAGTGGTACAACCTACGATGATTGCTTGGATCTTGAAAGGATTGATTTTCAGGAGCCACTGGTTAAACCATGTGGCAAAAAGATCCATCTGATTCTGGAGAAGGCGTTGGGACTGTTGGAGGGTAGGAGCGAGGGCAAGGAATGCGGTGTCATCGGCATACTGCAGGAGGTGTACTGGATGAGGGGGCTGGGGCATATCTGGTTATGGTAACGTAGGAGGGGCGGCGGGAGAGGAAGGAGGCAATCAAATAAAGAATTTACCTTATGCCTGGGTATACATAGCAAGCTATGAGCAGGTGAGCATAAGCAACTCCTCCAGCGGTGACCAATGGTAGACGCCTAGGCTTAAAAATTGAAGTATAAATACAATTTGTGTTAAGCTTACTATTTAAAGAAACCATGTTCATTAAAAAAACAGTGTTATATAAATAAACATAATAAAGTATGTGACAGAAACTTTTCAACGTCAAACTTATAAAAGAGCGTTAGTAAGTTACCTCATCTTCATTCGTAATATACTGTGGGGGAAGGAAACAGTTTTCTGTCTGTATTATATTTACTTCGTGCTTATTTATATCCTATTTCTATTATTTAATAACGTAACAAGTTTAAGTGTGCCTATCTGTAATCGTAAATACAGAGCCCTCTAGTCCAGGTACTAAGGATGCCGTTGCCATGGTAGCGGCCCAACATGGCTGTCCTCTCTGCTACGAAGTTATCTGTTGCCTAGTCCAGGCCCTATGGACGCTGTTGTCATGGCAGCAGCGCAATATGGCTGTTCTCTATGCCACGCTACCGTCCGTCGCCTACGCAACGATAGGACCGGTACCACATTTTGGAGGGAATCCATCGTCATAGTGCAGAAGATATTGACAGCCTACACTGTGTATAGAGGCGTGCTCATAGCTTGCTGTATATACCAAGGCATGAGGTAAATTCTTTACAGTCTCTTGCCGCACCTTGGTAGACGTGACGCCACCAGCAGTCGACCAGCCAGTAAACATTATATTTACGTAATCCACTCTTATAAGAGGTTGTCAATAGTTTTGTCTAAGACATATATTGTAATTTCACAGTATGTTCGCGCTGAAGATGGCCCCTACGATGGGCTGAAACCTGTCGGCACTAAATAAATAAATAAAAAAAAAAACACGATTAAGACTGTTTTCTTAATACTAAGTTAACTTTTTACATCAATCGCTGTTACCCCACAACCGGGTTGTCCAAACATTTACGGAAGTGATGTGTGGCTTATGGGGAGCTGCTCGAGCATGAAATCCAAGTTTTCTCACATCCCGCCTAACTGTCATAGTACTTGCAGCGGATCCTGATGCAGTTTGGAATTCCTGTGTGATTGCCTGGATAGATGTGTGCTTATTACACATTACGACCCTCTTCAACTGTCGGCGGTCTCTGTCAGTCAACAGACGATGTCGGCCTGTACGATTTTGTGCTGTACGTGTACCTTCACGTTGCCACTTCACTATCACATCGGAAACAGTGGACCTGGGGATGTTTAGGAGTGCGGAAATCTCGCATACAGGCGTATGACACAAGTGACATCCAATCATCAGAGCACGCTAGAAGTCCGCGAGTTCCGCTGAGCACCCCACTCTGCTCTCTCACGATGTCTAATGACTACTGAGGTCGCTGGTATGGAGTTCCTGGCAGTAGGTGGCAGCACAGTGCACCTAATATGAAAAACGTATGTTTTTGGGGGTGTCCGGATGCTTTTGATTACATAGTGTATGCAAAGAAACAATGAATAACATTCAAAAATACAAAACTACAGTTCCCTGTGACAGGTAGCACGGCCAGAAGATTTCATTAGTGTCCGTAGTGTGCACTGTTTTTCTAGGTGGCGGTGAGGGAGGGGGGGGGGGGAGGCGACTTATAAGTAGGAGGCCGGGGCGAGTATATAAAAAGCGTGAAAAAAATCATACGCTCGTTGAGTGATCACTGTGAACGTCACGTAGAAGCCAAACTCGTGTGAAGTAGCATTATCAGCACCTGATAAAGCTTGAATGGCGCCTCATTGTCAGATTGCATTTCGTTGGCCTGCCAGTTCGTGCAATATCCAGATTTGTCAGGCATTCGGCTACGACAGTGGACTGCATGGGAATGTCAGTGCAGGCAGACCGGTCGTTTAGTTTCCGATCGACCACTTCTGTCCACAACTGAGGAGGACCCTAGTATTATACACAAAGTACATCATAGCATCTTCAGCAAGTAATCATCGGCATAGTTGATGGTGTGCAACATACTCACACAGTTTGCTGTGGAGAACAAGTAACGGACTCTCTTGAACAGTCCGTGGCATCCCGCACCATTCGTCAGAGAATGGTAACTGCCAGAGTGAGGAATTACCGTCCCAAAGAAGGTTGCCGTTAACACCACGACGCAAGCGGTTGCTTCTGGAATGGTGACTTTGCATAGATTCCTGATGACTGACGATACGCTGTAGTTGGCAATGATTCGCATTTCTCCTCTATCCCAGATTACGATCTTTTGCGAGTACGGCGTTGACCTAGGGAGAGGTCCCTTTTTTCGTGTGCTTTGGCGGGTCACAGCACTATGGTGTGGGTGACCTTAAGGTACCCCCATGGTCTAGGTAGCAGACCGCCTGCCACGCAGCGGGCCTGGTCTCGATTCCAGGTCGAGTTGGGGATTTTCTCAGCTCGAGGACTCGGTGTTCAGTTGTCCTCATCATCACCAACGGCAGCAAATCGCCCAAGTCGTCGACTGAAATAAAACTTGCAACTCGGCGGCCGAACAATGCCACATGAACGTTATGACCATGCCCCGGGATTCGACTCTTGCCCACCTAAAAACTGTAGCTGACTATGGACATAACAAAGCGGAAAAAACGGGGTAGTGTCTTCGCTTCGTAATCAAAAGGTTCTCGATCCTGGGTTCAAACACCACCCTTTAAATTTTGATTAATAATCAACACCAGCTGCCGAAGACTTCCGGCATAAGAAGCTACCCTCATTCTGCGAACTGCCTTGTCAAAGAGGGAGAGGAGTGGACAGAGGCTCAGGGCACTCTCGTGTCCTTGAAGTGGGAAGGCGGAAGAATCAGCGATGATCAACGACATGCAGATGCAGAAGGCAATGGAAACCACTGCATTACACACGCATAGTGTGTATCCATAGGACATCTGGTCTGTAATTGAAAAAGTGTCATGATGACCTCTCCATTGGCAAAAGATTCAGGAATAGCGCCCCATTTTGGATCTTCGGAAGGGTACTGCCAAAGGGGAGGTAAACATGAGAAAAAAATTGAATAGAAAACGAAAAGATAATGTTCTACGAGTCGGGGTGTGGAATGTCAGAAACTCGAACGTGGCAGGGAAGCTAGGAAACCTGAAAAGTGAAATCCAGAGGCCCAACCTGGATATAGTAGGAGTCAGTGAAGTGAAATGGAAAGAAGACAAGGATTTCTGGTGAGATCAGTTTAGGGTAATGTCAACAGCAGCAGAAAATGGTGTAACGGGAGTTAGATTGGTTATGAATAGGAAGGTAGAGCAGAGAGTGAACTACTGTGAACAGTTCAGTGATAGGGTTATTCTTATCAGAATCTGCAGAAAATTAACACAGGCAACGATAGTTGAGATACGTCGTAAGCTGAAGCTGAAGAGATAGAGGAAGTATGTAAGGACATTGAAAGCCTAATACAGTACGTAAAGGCGATGAAAATCTAATAGTCATAGGGGACGGGAATTCAGTTGTAGGGGAAGGAGTAGAAGAAAAGGATGCAGCAGAATATGGGCTTGGGACAACGAATAAGGGAGGACACAAATAGCGAATATTCTGTTCAAAAATGAGAAGAGCAGGAGGTATACTTGGAAAAGACCGGGTAATACGGCAAGATTTCAGTTAGATTGCGTCACGGCTAGGCAGAGATTCCGAAATGAGATACTGGACTTATGGCGTACCCAGGAGCAGATATAGACTCAGATCACAATGTAGTAGTGATGAAGAGTAGGCTGATGTTTAAGAGATTAATCAGGAAGAATCAATACGCAAGGAAGTCATATACGGAAGTACCAACGAGGGAACCTCCCCATCGCACCCCCCTCAGATTTAGTTACAAGTTGGCACAGTGGATAGGCCTTGAAAAACTGAACACAGATCAATCGAGAAAACAGGAAGAAGTTGTGTTGAACTATGAAAAAAATAAGCAAAATATACAAACTGAGTAGTCGATGCGCAAGATAGGCAACATCAATGGCAAACTGTTCTTATGAGCGCCGTGGGCCCGTGGTTAGCGTGAACAGCTGCGGAACGAGAGGTCCTTGGTTCAAGTTTTCCCTCAACTGAAAAATTTACTTTCTTTATTTTTGCAAAGTTATGATCTGTCCGTTCGTTCATGACGTCTCTATTCACTGTAATTAGTGTCTGCGTTTTGCGACCGCACCGCAAAACCGTGCGTTTAGTACACGAAAGGACGTGCCTTTCCAATGGGAACCGAAAACATTTGATCGCAAGGTCATAGGTCAACCGATTCGTCCACAGGAGAACACGTCTGATATATTCTATACGACACTGATGACGGCATGAGCGTCACATGACAGGAATATGTTGTTGGCCCACCTAACTTGTACACTTGACGAATGGGTAAAAAGATTCTTCTACCTTGCCCGAATTAGGTTTTCTTGTGGATGTGATAATCACTCCCAAAAAAGTGATGAAAACATAAGAGTTTGTCACATAAACTGCAACAAATGAATGCAACAGTTTCACAGTTGCACAGTTTTCCCTGTGCTCTGTCAAAACATATGTTTTGTTTCGATGTTTGTTTAGTTGTAGCGTCCCCATACTGCGGCGCAGTTACCTCGCATCGGACGTGCGGTCGGACAAATAATAGTTGTCTGAAAAAAAAATAATTAAACTTTCCACTAGAGGGAAGACTTGAACCTAGGACCTCTCGTTCCGGAGCTGCTCATGCTAACCACGGGACCACGGCGCTCCTTAGTTCACGTTCTCCTTGATGTTGCATATCATGTGCATGGACTACTCAGTTTGTACATTTTGCTTATTTTTTTCATAGTTCCGCACAACTTCTTCCTGTTTTCTCGATTGATCTGTGTTCAGTTTTTCAAGGCCTATCCACTGTGCCAACTTATAACTAAATCTGAGGGGGATGCGGTGGGGAGGTTCCCTTGTAAGGAGAGACGAGATACGCTTGAAGATTGCTAAGGCGACAGATACGGCAATAAAGAATAGCTCAGAAGGCAGTAAAGTTGAAGAAAAATAGACATCCCTAAAAGGAACAATCACAGAAGTTGGAAACAACAACATAGGTACAAAGAAAGGAACTGCGAAGAAACCATGGATAACAAAAGAAATAATTAAGTTGATCGATGACAGGAAGAACAAAAAATGTTCAGGGAAATTCAGAAATACAGAAATATAAATGCCCGAGGAATGAAATAAACAGTAAGTGCAGGATAGCTAATACGCAATGGCTACGTAAAAAATGTGAAGAAATCTAAAAAGAAATGGTTATCGGAGTGACTGACACAGCATATAGGAATGTGAAAATAACTCAGTGACATTAAACGCAAGGGTGGTAAGATTAAGAGTGCAACGTGAATTACACTCTCAAATGGAGAGGAGAGAGTGGATAGGTGGATAGAGAGCACTGAAGGCCTCTAACAGGGGGAAATTTTTCTCATGTGAAAGAAGAAGAAGCAGGAGTCGATTTATGTGAGATAGAGGATTCAGTATTAGACTCAGAATATACGGGGGTCACACCAAAAGAAACGCGCACTATTTTTGTAAAAATACAGTTTTCATTCTGCATGTGTGAAAGTTTTACAGTGTGTAGATACATCCATCTCGCTTGTTTTCAAACTTAGTTCAACCTGTTCCCGTGAGTGGCGCTGTCACAGCATGTCTTCAAGATGGCTGCTACACTTGACGTTCGTCAGAAGCAATGTCTGTCATATAATTCCTGTGCTGTGAAAACGAGACAGTGGGAAACATCCACAAGAGGTTGAAAAAGGTACATGGTGATGCTGCTGTCGATCGCAGTTCAGTTAGTCGGTGGGCAAGCAAGTTACGTGATGAAAGCAGGCACAGCAATATTGAGGATTGTCCTCGCAGCGGCAGGCCTCGTACTGCACACACTCCAGACTATGTGCAGAGAGTTAATGAATTGGTGACTGCTAACAGACGCGTCACAGTGAACGAATTGTCACGCTATGTTGGGATAGGGGAAGGAAGTGTTTGCAGAATACTGGAAGTGTTGGCGTTAAAAAAGTTTTGTGCCAGGTGTGTTCTCAGGATGTTGACAGTGGATCACAAAGAAACAAGAAAAACGGTATGCGGCGAACTTTTGGAACGGTACGAGAATGGTGGAGATGAATTTCTCGGAAGAATTGTGACAGCTGATGAAACATGGCTCCATCATTTTTCACCAGAGACGAAGAGGCAATGAATGGAGTGGCATCAGGCAAATTCACCCAAGAAAAAAATTCAAAACCTCTCCTTCTGCTGGAAAAGTTATGATTACGGTGTTTTTCGATTTCGAAGGATTCTTGCTTGTGGACATCATGCCAAGTGGAACCACCATAAATTCTGATGCATATGTGACGACACTGAAGAAACTTCAAGCTCGACTGAGTCGTGTTCGACCACATCGGCAATAGCAGGATGTTTTGCTGTTGCACGACAACGCACGGCCAAATGTAAGTCAAAAAACCATGGAAGAGATCACAAAACTCGGATGGACAACACTGAAACACCCGCCTTACAGTCCTGACCTGGCTCCATGTGATGATCATCTCTTTGGGAAACTGACTCTCTTCGTAGAACAAGGATTGAAGATGATGACTCCCTTGTGCACGCTGCCAAACAGTGGCTCCAACAGGTTGGTCCAGAAGTTTACCGTGCGGGTATACAGGCGCTGCTTCCAAGATGGCGTAATGCAGTTGAGAGGGATGGAAATTATGCGAAGAAATGAAAATATTGTTCCTAAAGATGTATCTACACACTGTAAAACTTTCAGACACGTAGAATAAAAGTTGGATTTAAAAAAAATAGTGTGCATTTCTTTTGGAGTGAACCTCGCAAGAAAGGTTTGGAGAACTTGCGGTCAAATAAGGCAGAAGGGATGGATAAAATTTCATCAGAATTTTTAAAATCACTGGGTGAAATGGCAACAAAACTACTATTGTCACTGGTGTACGGAATGTACGAGTCTCGCAACATACCATCTGACTTTCGGAAAAAATCATCCATACAATTCTGAGGACTGCCAGAGTTGACAAGTGCGAGAATTATCGCACAGTCAGCTTAATAGCTCATGCATCCAAGTTTCGAACAAGAATGATATACAAAAGAATAGAAAGGAAAACTGAAGATGTGTTAGACGACGATCAGTTTGGCTTTAGGAAAGGAAAAGGCACCAGAGAGACAATTCTGACATTGCGGTTAATAATGGAAGCAAGACTAAAGAAAAATCAAGACAATGCTAAATGGTGCAAGATGTTCGACGTCCTGAGAAAAATAGGTGTAAACTACAGGGAGAAATTTGCAATGTACAGTATGTGCAAGCCCCGAGAGGGAACAAAAAGAGTAGTCTACCAAGAACGAAGTGCTCGCATTAAGAGGGGTGGAGGACAGGGATGTTGCTTTTCGCCCGTACTGTTCAATCTGTACATCGAAGACGCGGTGATGGAAATAAAAGAAAAGCTCAGGAGTGTGTAATGGTTCTTTATTTACGTGACCATTACGGCACTCCAACCCCAGTTCTCGATACCAGTAATATCGTACTACTTTTCTGCGAAGTAACACACATATTTTTGTGACAATATTCACATTTGGTTTTATTAATGTATAAATACTCCAATGTATCGATATATTTCAGTGATATGGTTCTTGTGTGTATTCGTTTCTGTGAGACTGTCATAATCTTTATTAAACAAGAAGTTTAATAAAAGTCGTGAACACCAAGTCAAAAATTATTTCTACCATACCATTGTTCTGATCTGGGATTGTTTGATCATTAAGAATTTCCTGAAAAACGCATTTGTTGGGTCTTCAAATATTGCTAAAATACAGATCTGGACCCTCTATCAGTCAAAGTGGAATCACCCTAGAATCAACAAGATGAGCCATAACAACTTCGACGAAATCTACGTGGGAATCCATTCAAGATAAGTGCCAAAATTAATGACTTTTTTAAGTGATTTCATTACTTCCATTCTGACGATACCATCCACAGTCAATAACTTTGTTGTTGCCCGATAAAGCGAACATATGCTGCGTGAGCAACATTATTAATCTGATTTCTAACCTACTTTGCAAGTGGTGGTACTGTTAGAAGTGGAATTAAAATTCAAAGTGAAAATATATCAGTGATAAGATTCGCTGATGACATTGCTTTCCTGAGTGAAAGTGAAGAAGAATTACATGATCCGCTGAATGAATAGAGAATATGGATTGAGACAGAAAGAGGAAAGCAATGAGAAGTAGCAGAAATGAGAACAGCGAGAAACTTAACATCAAGATTGATGGTCACGAAGTAAATGAAGTTAAGGAATTCTGCTGCCTAGGCAGTAAAATAACCAATGACGGACGGAGTAAGGAGGACATCAGAAGCAGACTAGCACTGGCATAAGGGGCGTTCCTGGCCAAGAGAAGTCTACTAGTATCAAACATAGGCCTTAATTTGAGGAAGAAATTTCTGAGAATGTACAACTGGAGTACAGCATTGTATGGTAGTGAAATATCGACTGTGGGAAAACCTTGCCGTGTGGCTAGGGCCTCTCGTTAGGTAGACCGTTCACCTGGTGTAAGTCTTTCGAGTTGACACCACTTAGGCGACTTGTGTGGCGATGGGAATGAAATGATGATAATAAGGACAACAGAAGACCCAGTCTCTGAGTGGAGAAATTCTCGGACCCAACTACACATAAGAGCAACCATGTCGTCCCGACACCATATTAGCACGTAAGACTTATTGCCGTGTAGCGCAATTCATATTGGTCCTTCCCAGTTGAAAATGTAATTATTTCCTGTGCATGGTAGCATCTACCTGCCTGCCAACAATGATGGCAGCACTCCACGTACTTGTTGGTACAAGCTCTTTTTGTGACTATGAGTGTCAACACGGCTCTGGTAACCGTTTGCCTAGCTACCTGACAAGGAAGACACGCGTCACCGGTTGGCCCAGTACTGCGTCATCCAGTCGTGACGTGCTACTTGCCACACATCAAAGTAACGTGTGGGGTGATCTGAAGGTCGGCTGCCACGTGCAGCCACGTGCTTGCGGGACAAGTAGAGCGCCGGATCCCACTTTCCTTTGCGTAGCAGCAGTTTGTACGCACTTCTCCACGGAGTGTTTAAGCAGCGACTCGCGAGTCGTTACAAATCTATAGTTGATATGCGGAAATCGTTAACTATAACATTTCATAGAGTTCAGTAAAGATGCTTTTCGAATAAAAAGCGAAACGCATCTGAAAAAGAAAGGATATCTACCAATAAATGCGTCAAAGTCGGCTATTCATTATAAATACACACAACAAAATTTGCTGCACAAAATGATCAGTAGAAAGAATATATGTTCTAACACTTCGATGAGTTGCCAGTTTAATAATGAAAGAAGAAGGATAGAGAAGCGTGAGACTTATTCAACCAGCAATCATAAGTAAGGTTTTTCGGTACATTTGCTTCACGTAGGTACGTACCCTCACGCAGCATAAGATAAGCCGGAAGCCGGCGGAAGATGACGCTCTGAATTGTGTTGGACGACGGTTCAGATCCACGTCCGGCTATCGGGGGTTTAGGTTTTCCCACATTTTCTTAAATCGCTTGCAGTCCACGATTGCTTTGAAATACACGAAGCCGATTTTGTCCCCCACTCTTCCAGAATCTGAGTTTCCGCTTCGTCTGTAATGACCTACTCGTCGAAGAGACGTAAAACTCTACTTTTTCTTCCTCGTTTTGGAAGACCTGATCAGGATGTAATCGGTCTGTGGTAAACGCTGTGTGGTGAGTTTTGTTTTGTTTACGGCTATTCGTAGTTTGTGGTCCGATTCTCGCAAGTTTCCTGCTGCTATACCTGCTATGCGTGTGTTACGCGTCGATAAATTGTGGTGCGTGAACGTTACCATTAATGCGTATCAGCGTCCTTATCGCAGATTCATAGCTCTTGGTCAGTTTACTTGACGAATACATCGATCGCAATTAACTTGCTCACTCTATATCATGAACAACTGACGGAAAGCGGTTGTACTACAAAAGAAGATAATTCTGTTCAAGCCGCGGTGGTTTATAATTCCGCAGGATTATATTACATATTTTTATGCACTAGTTACAGTGATAGGAGTTGAATTGAAACTTACTTCTAGCTGGTGTATCAAAGTTAGTAACGAGTAGGTCATACGTATTCCATGTACTGCGCGACGGACGAAATACCACTGTCGAGGTAATCCGACATGATCAGCAACGAAAATATTTTATTTCCGGATCAGTATCAAACTTACTCAGTAAAATGTTTTTATACGGATCACCGTCCTCGCTTCGACCCGCGAGACTGAGTTCATTAGTCCTCTCACTGCGCCATTAAATCAAGCCTTGTTATTGCCTGCCCGTGATTCCTGCCATTCCTGACTCTACCACTGCTCCCGATTTTACACGCCGCTTCCCGTCTTCACTCGCAGTCTCACTGGCTCCACTTAACGTCTTCAGGTCTTTAGGTACAGAAGCTAAGGATCACAATTAAATTTTGGACAGTAAACACTCTCGTAAATGAAGTTCATACTACATAAATAAAACCAACCACTTACGTTGGTAAAATAAAATATCTTTTCCAGTCTAAAATATCTTCAGTGATATTTCGTCAGTCACGCAGTATCTGGAATATGTATGACCTACTGGTAACTTTGATACACCAGCCACAAGTAAGTTAAGTTTCAATACATCTCTTATCACTGTAACTAGTGCATAAAAATATGGAATATGATCCTGCAGAATTATAAACCACAGCGGCTAGGATACAATTATGTTCTTTTGTAGTACAACCACTTTCTATCAGTGTTCTTGATATACTGTGAGCAAACTAATTGCGAGTGATATCTTTCCCTAAAGAATTCTCACAAGACAGCCCTAACAAATAGCCACGCACATGTTTCATCCGCCCATAGGAATATTTATTGATTCAGTTGATCACTGTCTCAAATTTTACGTTCGAAATGAACACTATGCGCATTTCAACTGCACATAAAAGAATAACATATCCCATGCTGTGAATGATTAAAGACTTAATCAGGTAGCACATTATACTGTTGATTGTTCGTACCGCTTAATCGATTTCGTAATAGAAAATCCATCATGAAATTTATCTATGGAACAAGTCACATCTACATCTAGTCTATGAAAAACGTCTAAGTGTGGGCAGAATATAGTTGTCCTACGCATTTACCACCTACGTAAAATCACGTAAAGTTTTGTAAAAACTTTCTTTTTCGTTTGTTTTACCACGCATCTGAAACCCAGACTACCGCGGAGCGTACGAACCAAAACAGATGTGCGGCTGTGTGTCCCAGATAGTCCATCCTCAACATAGATGACCAGACTGAAAAAATGCGTATCTATACCTGTGAAGTACTGGTAACTTTTCACAAATTGGCTACATGTGATTTTCTACTCCCTCATGCTGAAACAAAGTGATGCGCTTCTACAAGTTCAGCAAAGAAACACAGCAGCATTCCAACATGTCAATGGTTTGCCCCTGATGACCGTCACGGAGACAAATATACACAATTGGAATATTTGTGAGAAATATGCGTAAACACTTTATAATCTTGGTACCATGTTTGAACAGTTTCTACTGTTCGTTGACGTAGCACACACAGTGTCTAGAAGGAAAGATAATACACAGAATTGGACGAACAGAAGTGCTGTTGAGATGGTGTGAAATTTCTTACGTTTGACGGGAAAAGGAAGACAGGATTCTTGTTGATACCCATACGGCTGACAGTAATATGAATGTGATCACCAGTCAGAAGCCTGAACAACCACCTAGTGCAGAGCGAGGCTTGGGAGAAGTTGGTCAGTGAGGTTCTGGAAGGCACAGACAGGCATGTGGAGTGGCCGCCGAGCGGTTCTAGGCGTTTCTGTCTGGAACCGCGCGACCGCTACAGTTGCAGGTTCGAATCCTGCCTCGGGCATGGATGTGTGTGATGTCGTTAGGTTAGTTATGTTTAAGTATCTTCAACTTTTGTGGTCCTGTCCTCCTCAGTTGCGCGTAATACTACGGTATATTGATAATTTTCACTTATGGACCGTCTGACAGCAACTGAATAAAACACAATTTTAGTGCCATACGCGTTTCGCCTTTATTTTCTGCAAGGCATCATCAGTGGCAGGTTGCGTAGACAGTTTCTTACATATTACGCTCCTGTTGCATTTTTGGTGTTGTTCTTCTTCCTATGAGCGCCAATTTGCTGTTTTTTCCGCATTCCACAGCACTATGCACTGAACGCTTGTTTTAATGCAATGTTTTGGTTTCTGTTGCCGACTGTCAAAACGATTTTATTCAGTTGCTGTCAGACGGTCCATAAGTGAAAATTATCAATATACCGTAGTATGTTTAAGTAGTTCTAAGTTCTAGGGGACTGATGACCTTGGATGTTAAGCCCCGTAGTGCCATTTGAACCATTTTTGAGAGATGTGGGGGCGTTCTGATTCCAGTGTTCTGTGCACAGTTGCAGTTAAACATCCATGACACGACCGGCCCGATCGAAATGGTCGCACCGATTCTTCTTTGAATTTCAGTTTGTATATATCGCTATCAAGTTCACATCCTACCAAACAAAATGTTAAATGGTTAATTTCATCAGTATCATAAGTGCAGTTCAACACAGATCCGTCCACTGCAGATGTTCCTACATAACATAATATGATTGTAATATTCCGGCTGCGAGTACTAGCGATGATGCATTACTGTAATAGAGACAACAACTCTCTTTGTTGTGATGAAAACGCTATTTGATGTGAAAAAAGGCATCTAGCGTTTTGGAAACTGTTGGAGATAAGGAATGTCGATTGGACATTGTGTCTTTTTAGGTCAGATAAGATTGCGCATAGAAGTAATTTTGAAATGCAAAGGAGATACAATTTGTAATCGCAATTATCAAGAATAAAAAATTTAATTAGTGAAAAAGAAGGTAAATATCGTTTACGAAGTTTTATTCGGTGTTGGACCCATGGACCTTCATAGAACGATTAGTGTGCTTAGCAATACTGAGCATAGCGATTTCTTTACGGATTAACAATACTGGGCGAATCTGCTACAATCACGGTCCGAACGACGCTAAGTATTTCGTCATCAGATTGTGTGCTAAAGACGTTCCCTAAACGACCAGTTTGTTAGAAGATATCATACTGCCACAGTTGTTCAACCTTCTCATTCTGAAAGTGTTTCCAGAGAATCTTACGGTGACTGTGAGAGTTAACCGCCAAGAGTGACGGAGTCTTCGTCGCGAGTTGTTGTAGTTTTCTCCGACTCTGCCTGGCGTTCTATGAGAACCGGAGGTACGGAAATCTCCGACCGCCAACTCGTCCTGCACCTAACCCATTCTCTCCCTGCAGCAGCCACGAAGAAAACCTTATCATCTACAGTCAAATTTCTTTTCACAGATTTTTATATTAGACAGGTAAAAATTTTTAGAATTTATGCATCTAGGCAAAAAAATCAAAAGAGAGTTTAAATGCAGTACCTGTCTTAACTGTGTCAAAGTCAAAGGTCAAGCAAGTTAATCAACTAAATTTATTTTACGACGTAGCATTTCATTTTATTCCTCATTAGTTATATGATCTACCATAGGCACGGGTTCAAAGGTAGATGCCGTGTTTCTTTACTTCCGCAAGGCGTTCGATACAGTTCCCCACAGTCGTTTAATGAACAAAGTGAGAGCATATGGACTATCAGACCAATTGTGTGATTGGATTGAGGAGTTCCTAGATAACAGGACGCAGCATGTCATTCTCAATGGAGAGAAGTCTTCCGAAGTAAGAGTGATTTCAGGTGTGCCGCAGGGGAGTGTCATAGGACCGTTGCTATTCACAATATACATAAATGACCTTGTGGATGACATCGGAAGTTCACTGAGGCTTTTTGCGGATGATGCTGTGGTGTATCGAGAGGTTGTAACAATGGAAAATTGTACTGAAATGCAGGAGGATCTGCAGCGAATTGACGCATGGTGCAGGGAATGGCAATTGAATCTCAATGTAGACAAGTGTAATGTGCTGCGAATACACAGAAAGATAGATCCTTTATCATTTGGCTACAAAATAGCAGGTCAGCAACTGGAAGCAGTTAATACCATAAATTGTCTGGGAGTACGCATTAGGAGTGATTTAAAATGGAATGATCATATAATGTTGATCGTCGGTAAAGCAGATGCCAGACTGAGATTCATTGGAAGAATCCTAAGGAAATGCAATCCGAAAACAAAGGAAGTAGGTTACAGTACGCTTGTTCGCCCACTGCTTGAATACTGCTCAGCAGTGTGGGATCCGTACCAGATAGGGTTGACAGAAGATATAGAGAAGATCCAACGGAGAGCAGCGCGCTTCGTTACAGGATCATTTAGTAATCGCGAAAGCGTTACTGAGATGATAGATAAACTCCAGTGGAAGACTCTGCAGGAGAGACGCTCAGTAGCTCGGTACGGGCTTTTGTCAAAGTTTCGAGAACATACCTTCACCGAAGAGTCAAGCAGTATATTGCTCCCTCCTACGTATATCTCGCGAAGAGACCATGAGGATAAAATCAGAGAGATTAGAGCCCACACAGAGGCATACCGACAATCCTTCTTTCCACGAACAATACGAGACTGGAATAGATGGGAGAACCGATAGAGGTACTCAAGGTACCCTCCGCCACACACTGTCAGGTGGCTTGCGGAGTATGGATGTAGATGTAGATGTAGATGTACCCATGTATTCTTCAACCATCTTATGTAGCATCACATTTCGAAACCTTCTACTGTCTTGTTGACTAAACTGTTTATCGTCCGTGTTTCACTTCTATATGTGGCTACATTCTAATCAAATACTTCCAGAAAAGACTATCTAACCATCTATATTCGATGTCAACAAATATCTATTCTTCAGAAATAATTTTCTTCCCATTGCCATCTCAGCCCAAATAGCAAAATTGTCTGTTAATTTCAGTGTCTCGTTTCCTAATATTGTTCCCTTAGCATCACCTGATTTAATTAGACTATATTCCATTATCTTTGTTTTGCTTTTGTTGATATTCATCTTACATCCTTTTATATTTAAGTAATATCAGACGTGCTGAAATGTTTGGTCTGTAGTTTTTATGTAAAAGATGACCTCATATCCTTCATTATAAAGTGAATTGATGCAACCTTTCAAAACAGTCTTTTACTTGAATTTTAAGAATGCAACACAGCTTCCTTTCTTAATATATGATTTAACTTTGGAATAATGTAAATGAGTATGTACTCAAGGAAACCTGTTACCGTATTATGGTCTTCAGGCATTACGGATCCTCAGATTATGGTGGCAATATAGGAGGTGATGAAATGAATTGTATAAACATTTGACATACGAATTTCATGCAGGAAAAGTACGGTTTCCGAATCATTGTATGGTATCTATGCAATGAACAACGTATCAGCAAAATAATGTATACACACTTTGAAACAGAATATCTCTTTAATTAAAGGAGACAGAAATAAAATTTTTATGGGTAATTATTTAGAAGACGGTGAAAAACATAACAACACTTTCTTTTGTTTCAGGATTGTCAGCAAACATGGCGTTATCGTTTTGTTGTTGTTGTTGTTGTGGTGGTCTTCAGTGCTGAGACTGGTTTGAGGCAGCTCTCCAGGCTACTCTATCCTGTGCAAGCTTCTTCATCTCCATGTACCCACTGCAGCCTACATCCTTCTGAACCTGCTTAGTGTATTCATCACTTGGTCTCCCTCTACGGTTTTTACCCTCCGCGCTGCCCTCCAGTACTAAATTGGTGATCCCTCGATCTCTCACAACATGTCCTACCATCCGAACCCTTCTTCTAGTCAAGTTGTGCCACAAGATCCTCCTCTCCCCAATTCTATTCAATACCTCCTCATTAGCTATGTGATCTACCCATCTAATCCTCAGCATTCTTCTGTAGCACCACATTTCTAAAGCTTCTATTCTCTTCTTGTATAAACTATTTATCGTCCAAGTTTCACTTCCATATATAGCTACAGTCCACACAAAAACTTTCAGAAACGACTTCCTGACATTTAAATCTACACTCGATGTTAACAAACTTTTCTTCTTGCCATTGCCAGTCTATATTTTATATCCTCTCTACTTCCACCACGATCAGTTATTTTGCTCCCCAAATAGCAAAACTCCTTCACTACTTTAAGTGTCTCATTTCCTAATCTAATTCCCTCAGCATCACCCGACAAAATTCGACTACATTCCATTATCCCCGTTTTGCTTTTGTTGATGTTCATCTTATATCCTCCTTTCAAGACTCTGTCCATTCCGTTCAAATGCTCTTTTAAGTCCTTTGCTGTCTCTGACAGAATTACAATGTCATCGGCGAACCTCAAAGTTTTTATTTCTTCTCCATGGATTTTAATACCTACTCCGAACTTTTCTTTTGTTTCCTTTATTGTTTGCTCAATATACAGATTGAATAATATCGGGGATAGGCTACAACCGTGTCACACTCCCTTCCCAACCACTGCTACCCTTTCATGTCCCTCGACTCTTATAAGTACCATCCGGTTTCTGTACAAATTGTAAATATCCTTTCGCTCCCTGTATTTTACGCCTGCCACCTTCAGAATTCGAAAGAGCATATTCCAGTCAACATTGTCAAAAGCATTCTCTAAGTCTACAAATGCTAGAAACGTAGGTTTGCCTTTCCTTAATCTAGCTTCTAAGATAAGTCGTAGGATCAGTATTGCCTCACGTGTTCCAACATTTCTACGGAATCCAAACTGATCTTCCCCGAGGTAGGCTTCTACTAGTTTTTCCACTCGTTTGTAAAGAATCCGCGTTAGTATTTAGCAGCCGTGACTTATTAAACTGACAGTTCGCTAATTTTCACATCTTTCAACACCTGTTTTCTTTGGGATTGGAATTATTAAATTCTTCTTGAAGTCTGAGGGTATTTCGCCTGTCTCATACATCTTGCGCAACAGATGGTAGATTTTTGTCAGGAGTGGCTCTTCCAAGGCTGTCAGTAGTTCTAATGGAATTTTGTCTACTCGGGTGGCCTTGTTGTGACTCAGGTCTTTCAGTGCTCTGTCAAACTCTTCACGCAGTACCATATCTCCCATTTCATCTTCATCTACATTCTCTTCAAAAATGGCTCTGAGTACTATGGTACTTAACATCTTAGGTCATCAGTCCCCTAGAACTTAGAACAACTTAAACCTAACTAACCTAAGGACATCACACACATCCATGTCCAAGGCAGGATTCGAACCTGCGAGCGTAGCAGCAGCGTGGTTCCGGGCTGAAGCGCCTATAACCGCTCGGCCACCACGGCCGGCATTTTCTCTTCCATTTCTATAATATTGTCCTCAAGTACATCGCCCTTGTGTAGACCCTCTATATACTCCCTTCACCTTTCTGCTTTCCCTTCTTTGCTTAGAACTGGGTTTTCATCAAAGATCATAATATTCATGCAAGTGGTTCTCCTTTCTCAAAAGGTCTCTTTAATTTTCCTGTAGGCAGTATCTATCTAACCCCTAGTGATATGCGCCTCTACATCCTTACATTTGTCCTCTAGCCATCCCTGCTAAGCCATTTTGTATTTCCTGTCGATCTCATTTTTGAGACGTTTGTATTCCTTTTTGCTTGCTTCATTTATTGCATTTTTATATTTTCTCCTTTCGTCAATTAAATTCAATATTTCTCCTGTTACCCAAGGGTTTCTACTAGCCCTCGTCTTTTTACCTATTTGATCCTCTGCTGCCTTCACTATTTCATCCCCCAAAGCTACCCATTCTTCTCCTACTGTATTTCTTTCCCCCATTCTTGTCAATTGTTCCCTTATGCTCGCCCTGAAACTCTGTACGACCTCTGGTTCTTTCAGTTTATCCATATCCCATCTCCTTAAATTCCCACCTTTTTGCAGTTTCTTCAGTGTTTAATCTACAGTTCATAACCAACAGATTGTGGTCAGAGTCCACATCTGCCCCTGGAAATCTATTACAATTTAAAATCTGGTTCCTAAATCTCTGTCTTACCATTATATATTCTATCTGATACCTTCTAGTATTTCCAGGATTCTTCCATGTGTACAACCTTCTTTTATGATTCTTGAAGCAAGTGTTAGCTATGATTAAGGTATGCCCTGTGCAAAATTCTACCAGGCGGCTTCCTCTTTCATTTCTTACCCCAAGTCCATATTCACCTACTACGTTTCCTTCTCTTCCTTTTCCTACTATCGAATTCCAGTCACCCATGACTATTAAATTTTCGTCTCCCTTTCTCAAACTGAATAATTTCTTTTATCTCATCATACATTCATCAATTTCTTCGTCATCTGCAGAGCTAGTTGGCATATAAACTTGTACTACTTCTACATCTGCTTGACTACTCTGCAATTCACATTTAAGTGCTTGGCAGAGGGTTCATCGAACCACAATCATACTATCTCCCTACCATTCCACTCCCGAACAGCGCGCGGAAAAAACGAACACCTAAAACTTTCTTTTCGAGCTCTGATTTCTCTTATTTTATTTTGATGATCATTCCTACCTATGTAGGTTGGGCTCAACAAAATATTTTCGCATTCGGAAGAGAAAGTTGGCGACTGAAATTTCGTAAATAGATCTCGCCGCGACGAAAAACGTCTTTGCTTTAATGACTTTCATCCCAATGCGCGTATCATATCTGCCACACTCTCTCCCCTATTACGTGATAATACAAAACGAGCTGCCCTTTTTTGTACCCTTTCGATGTCCTCCGTCACTCCCACCTCGTAACAGAGGACGAATGACTGTAGTGTAAGCTCTCTCTTTAGTGGACTTGTTGCATCTTGTAAGTGTCCTGCCAATGAAACGTAACCTTTGGCTCGCCTTCCCCACAATGCTATCTATTTGGTCTTTCCAACTGAAGTTGTTCGTAATTTTAACACCCAGGTACTTAGTTGAAGTGACAGCCTTGAGAATTGTATTATATATCGAGTAATCGAATTCCAACTGATTTCTTTTGGAACTCATGTGGATCACCTCACACTTTTTGTAATTTAGCGTCCTGCCACCTGCTCCACCATACAGCAATCTTTTCTAAATCGCTTTGCAACTGATACTGGTCTTCGAATGACCTTACTAGACGGTAAATTACAGCATCATCTGCGAACAACCTAAGAGAACTGCTCAAATTGTCACCCAGGTCATTTATATAGATAGGAACAGCAGAGGTCCCAGGACGCTTCCCTGGGGAACACCTGATATCACTTCAGTTTTACTCGATGATTTGCCGTCTATTACTACGAACTGCGACCTTCCTGACATGAAATCACGAATCCAGTCGCACAACTGAGACGATACCCCATAGGCCCGAAGCTTAATTTTCGAGACAATGTTTCGTTGTGGAACCTATTAAAGGCATCTCGCATTGAAGTCCGAGCCAAATTTCGCGCGTCTGTAAATTTTAGCCAATCTTCAGGATTTCGCGTTCTTCTGAAATTCGCATGATTTTTCCGTCGCCTCTGCAAGAGCGTTCGGACCCGTTTTGTGTACCTCGGGGGATCAGTTCCATCTCTCCCAATTTATGAGGTATGAATCTCTCAATTGCTGTTGCTACTATATTTTTGAAATTGAGTCACATCTCGTCTACATTTGCATAATCAGTTCGGAAGGAATGGAGATTGTCTCTTAGGAAGGCTTCTAGTGACACTTTATCCGCTCTTTTAATCAAAATTATTTTGCGTTTGATTCTGGTGGATTTGGAAGAAACGGTATTGAGCCTAGCTACAAGGACCTTGTGATCACTAATCCCTGTATCAGTCATGATGCTCTCTATTAGCTCTGGATTGTTTGTGGCTAAGAGGTCAAGTGTGTTTTCGCAACCATTTACAATTCGCGTGGGTTCGTGGACTAACTGCTCGAAATAATTTTCGGAGAAAGCATTTAGGACAATCTCGGAAGATGTTTTCTGCCTACCACCGGTTTTGAACAAGTATTTTGGCAACATATCGAGGGAAGGTTGAAGTCCCCACCAACTATAACCGTATGAGTGGGGTATTTATTTGTTACGAGACACAGATTTTCTCTGAACTGTTCAGCAACTATATCATCGGAGTCTGTGGGTCGGTAGAAGGAGCCAATTATTAACTTAGTTCGGCTGTTAAGTATAACCTCCACCCATACCAATTCGCACGGAGAATCTACTTCACTACAAGATAAACCACTACTGAGAGACACAAACACTCCACCACCAATGCTGCCTAATCTATCTTTCATGAACACCGTCTGAGACTTCGTAAAAATCTCTGCAGAACTTATTTCAGGATTCAGCCAGCTTTCTGTACCTATAACGATTTCAGCTTCTGTGCTTTCTATTAGCGCTTGAAGCTCAGGTACTTTCCCAGGACAACTACAACAATTTACAACTACAATTCCGACTGTTCCTTGATCCAAGCACGTCCTGTATTTGCCATGCACCCTTTGAGATTGCAGCCCACCCCGTACTTTCCCGAGGCCCTCTAACCGCCCAGTCCACGCCACACAGCCTCCGCTACCCGTGTAGCCGCCAGCCGAGTGTAGTGAACTCCTGACCTATTCAGCGGAACCCGAAACCCCACCACCCTATGGCGCAAGTCAAGGAATCTGCAGCCAACACGGTCGCAAAACCGTCTGAGCCTCTGATTCAGACCCTCCACCCGGCTCTGCAACAAAGGTCCGCAGTCGGTTCTGTCAACGATGCTGCAGATGGTGAGCTCTGCCTTCATCTAGTAAGCAAGACCGGCAGCCTTCACGAAATCAGATAGCCGCTGGAATCCAGAGAGAATTTCCTCAGATCCAAAGCGACACACGTCATTAGTGCCGACATGTGCCACCACCTGCAGCTGGCTGCACCCTGTGCTCTTCACGGCATCCGGAAGGACCCTTTCCACATCAGGAATGACTCCACCCGGAATGCACACGGAGAGCACACTGGATTTCTTCCCCTCCTTAGCCGCCATATCCCTAAGGGGCCCCATTACGTGCCTAACATTGGAGCTCCCAACTACCAATAAGCCCACCCTCTGTGATTGCCCGGACCTTGAAGGCTGAGAATCATCCTCTGAAACAGGGCAGGCAGCTGCATCTGGCTCAGCCAGAGACAGTGCCTGAAACCTGTTTGTCAGACGCACCGGGGAGGCTTTCTGACCTGTCTCCGGGGACGTATTTCGCTGCCTGCCACGCCTTGGAACGACCTCCCAATCAACCACAGGCGAGGACTCAGCCCCACTGCAGGCAGTAACCGGGCAACCACAGCGGCAGACCAATCTGAGGACAGACGGGACGAGGTTGACATCCCCGTGATACCCAAGTCTGGCTCCCCACAGTGGTGCCCATTGGCAACAGCCTCAAGCTGCGCGACCGAAGTCAGCGCCGCTTGCAGCTGTGAGCGAAGGGATGCCAACTCACCCCTCATCCGAACACAGCAATCACAGTCCCTGTCCATTCTAATCGATGTTGAACAACAGTTACTGAAACACGAGTCCGTGCCTAGATAACGCAAGGGAAACATGCAAAGAATGTATTAACTAACCTGTACAAATGCCTAAAGACTGCGCTACAATCTGCCTGAATTTACGATTACAGTAACTAAAACTCGAAATTACACCTCCTATACGAAATTCACACGCAATTTAAGTAAGAATCTACGAAATAAACACTAAAGCGCGATGCTACAACTCTCAAATACTATAATACGCCCGAAATTTATGAATTAAATAATGCAAGTACCCAAAAACACGCAAAGAAATTACGAATTAAACTATGTAACAAATAAGTAAGCTAGGGGTATACTACTGTAGTAGGAGTGGGCTTCGTGACTATCTTGGCCACAATAAGGCGCTCACTGTGCTGTTTGTAGTAGCTTACCCGCACTCCTATTTTTTATTCATTATTAAACCTACTACTGCATTACCCCTATTAGATTTTGTATTTATAATCTTGTATTCACCTGACCAAAAGTCTTGTTCCTCCTGGCACCGAACTTCGCTAATTACCACTATATCTAACTTTAACCTATCCATTTCCCTTTTTAAATTTTCTAACCTAACCTGTCCGATTAAGGGATCTGACATACCACGCTCATATCCGTAGAACGCCAGTTTTCTTTCTCCTGATAACGACGTCCTCTTTAGTGGTCCCCACCCGGAGATCTGATTGGGGGACTATTTTATCTCGGGAATATTTTACTCAAGAAGACGCCATCATCATTTAGCCATACAGTAAAGCTGCACGCCTCCGGGAAAAATTATGGCTGTAGTTTCCCATTGCTTTCAGTTGTTCGCAGTACCAGCACAGCAAGGCCGTTTTGGTTAGTGTTACGAGGCCAGATCAGTCAATCATCCACACTGTTGCTCCTGCAACTACTGAAAAGGCTGCTGCCCCTCTTCAGGAACCACACGTTTGTCTGGCCTCTCAACAGATACCCCTCCGTTGTGGTTGCACCTACGGTACGGCTATCTGTATCGTTGAGGCACGCAAGCCTCCACACCAACGGCAAGGTCCGTGGTTCAGGGGGGAGGGTGGCGTTATCGTTTGAACGACGGAAATGAGTGCTAAAGGGTTACTGGAAAACAGAGAATGTGAGTGCGGTACGCCGACGTTGCAGAGTTGAATTTGGAACACCACTACTGACAAGAGTAAAAATTACAAGAATCAGAGATAAGTTTGAAGTCGAAGGAACGGTGCACTATGTGAAGAAGTGACGTAGCGTAGGAAAGAGAAATTCAGCAGACAGTGAGAGTGTTGATGCAGTAATCCAGGCATTCACACGATCCCCGAAGAAATCTGTGAGACAATAGTCTTGTGAGACTGGGATCTCCAGAAGCAGTGTGCTTGGAATTTTTCTGTCTCAGAAGACTAAGCCTTACATTCCAGTTCTTCTCCATGCTCTTAACGAGGATGATCCTGATAGGCGAAGCGATTTTTGTGAGTGGTTCATTAACAGACGTGCAGAAGAGCGATTTCTTTGGTCAGATGAAGCGACGTTTAAACTTGATGGAACAATTAACCGCCGTATTTGCGTTTTACTGCGCCAGGGAGAATTTGTACGTAACCGAGCAAAGGCATGTTAATCTATCAGGAGTAACAAACTGGTGTGGTCTGTCTTCTAGAGGGTTAATCGGGCCATACTTCTTCGACATTACTGTCACGGCTGACTCGTACTTGGAAATGTTGGACATGATAACTCCTGGTCTTAGCGTTAAGTTTGGAAATGAAGATTACTACTTTCAACAGGATGGGGCGCCATCTCACTTTCACCTGGATGTGAGGACATTTCTCAGTCGTGCATTCCCTGAAAGATGAGTAGGACGATGAGATCTCCAGATTTAACTCCTGTAGACTTCTTTCTGTGGGGTATACTCAAGGACATAGTTTACGCTGCGTGACAGCAAAAACTGAATGATCGCAGAGAGCAAATTGAGTAACCCTGTGATGCTATTCCGTTGGAAACAATGAAACTGGCATGTCGCTCAGTCGTAAGTCGCTGTTGACGGTGTATTGCCATGGACGGACACCAGTTTGAACATTTACTACCTTAAGTCGGAGCATGGGGCACCTGTTCTTGTTGTGGTCTTCAGTCCAGAGACTGGTTTGATTCAGCTCTCCATGCTACTCTATCCTGTGCAAGTTTCTTCATCTCGCAGTACTTACTGCAACCTACATCCTTCTGAATCTGTTTAGTGTATTCATCTCTTGGTCTCCCTCTTCCATTTTTACCCTCTGCGCTGCCCTCCAATTCTAAATTGGTGATCCCTTGATGCCTCAGAATACGTCCTACCAACCGATCACTTCTTCTAGTCAAGTTGTGCCACAAATTTCCCTTCTCCCCAATTCTATTCAATACCTCCTCATTAGATATGTGATCTACCCATCTAATCTTCAGCATTCTTCTGTAGCACCACATTTCGAAAGCTTCTATTCTCTTCTTGTCCAGACTGTTTATCGCCCACGTTTCACTTCCATACATGGCTACACTCCATACAAATACTTTCAGAAAAAACTTCCTGACATCTATACTTGATTTTAACAAAGTTCTCTTCTTCGGCCAGCCGAAGTGGCCGCGCGGTTCTGGCGCTGCAGTCTGGAACCGCGAGACCGCTACGGTCGCAGGTTCGAATCCTGCCTCGGGCATGGATGTGTGTGATGTCCTTAGGTTAGTTAGGTTTAACTAGTTCTAAGTTCTAGGGGACTAATGACCTCAGCAGTTGAGTCCCATAGTGCTCAGACCCATTAGTGAAAGTTCTCTTCTTCAGAAACGCTTTCCTTGCCATTGCCAGTCTACATTTTATATCCTCTCTGCTTCGGCCATCATCAGTTATTTTGCTCCCGAAATAACAAAACTCCTTTACTACTTTAAGTGGCTCATTTCTTTATCTAATTCCCTCAGCATCACCCGACTTAATTCGACTACATTCCATTATCCTCGTTTTGCTTTTGTTGATGTTCATCTTATACCCTCGTTTCAAGACACTGTTCGTTCCGTTCAGCTGCTCTTCTAGGTCTTTTGCCGTCTCTGAGGCACCTAACACCACTAAAATTGTATTTCATTAAAGAGATGTTCAGTTTCGAAGAGTGTATACATTATTTTGGGACACACTGTGTGTCTTTTGTATAAGAAACAATGGAAATCAATTGGAATTAATTTGGGTTTGGGTCACGATCTATTCGGCGTCGGCGGTCGATAATTTCTTATGAAATTATATCACAAGCTAAGGCAATCAAGTGCATAGTCAGTATACGAGGTGCCGGGGCTAGGACTGTATTTAACATTAAATTCTTCTAGAATATTCATATGGAAATGATGCTCTAAACCCCCCTTTTCCATCTCCGACTTTTGCTGTTGCACATGGATTAAGAAGAAATGCGAACTGACTGTAATCGACCCTGCAAGTGGAACAGAAAAGAGTTTGGCACCTGCAATAATTTAATTTGATAGAAATTAATTAGATAAAGGAAAGTTTCATTAACTTAGTGAGAACTGAAAGGGTTGCTCCACCGATTAGCAGAATGAAAGTTCTGTCCAAAATAACAATTTGATTTATTACGACTAAACTCAAAATAATAAACAAAACACATGAAACATTTACAATACATCAAATTGGATACTCAAATTAACGCTGTGAAGGTGGAGTTGTCCATAAACTAGATTGTGACACTTATGGCCAAGTGGTATGTGGAGCCAATTCCTTGCAACTCAAATCTTAAGAGAAAAACCCAGCCAACCCAACATTAATTGCTGCTACAGTAGTGAGAACTCAGACACTGAACACCCAAGACAGAACAAAGTTAGAAAAGACGAACAGGCGGGCTCTGCTGAGCTCTGATTATCACCTAGCAAAATTTCCTAATCTGCCGGTGCTGTGGACATACATTACCAAGCTGTCTTCTTAACTGCAAGGACACGATCTGGTCTACTGGAGGCGATGGCTGGTTGCTTCGACATCCTATCGTGGTGATGATAATGTCGTGAGTATAGCCCGAAACGAATTATCCTGGTCTGGTTGTTCCAGACTAAAGACTTTCTAGCAATACAAATGTGCCTCTGAGGGTGACGAAGAAGGCCCACCACACAATCACTGACGGTACAGTGATTGATTTTAACAAGTGAAGTCATGCGGTAACTCCAATACAGTCAACTTTAGCCAAAACTGCTCAAGACAGACAACACAGGCCGCTTGTACGCAGAACGCTCAATTGCCAACTGTACTCGGAAAGTTACGTTGAAGTCGAAACTTCAGCAACTTCGTCAAACAGTTACAATCAAGTAAACGTTTATTAGACAGCCAACGGAAGACAGGCTGTCCAGAGCAGCGAGAACTGTCTTGTGACCTACTCTGACCGAAAGGCGAGAGCCGACTCTCTCAAGAGCACCCATACAAGCCGAACACAGAACATTTCCGCCCCCATGACAGTGGTCGTGGTTAAACGTTCCAATAAGCAACTCAAAAACCGGCGCCAAATTCCCCTCTATTGCCGACGCAGTACTCTTCCACCAATGGAGATACTTGGCGCTAATTTCTGCGCCGATTTTGCTACGTCACGGAGCTATTCCCTGAGCAAGCCAATCACAGTTACGATTTTGCAGAAAACGCGGGAATTTGCCCGCAAAGACTGCCTCGGAACACAAGTCATTCCCACGCCTCGCTGGTAGCTCGGGAGAAAGTTTCTGTGAAGTTACGGAATCTCTAGCCGAGCCGCTCCATCAGACCTCTGTGGGCGTGTCGCCGCCGCTCTTATGACAATGTCAGCGTCTGGACAGCATCCACTCGACTCCCTCACACTCGTCGGCTTAACCCTCTCAAGATCAGCAGAATCCACCTACCAGCGGACCACCGGGGTAACGAGAGATGCTGTGTGGGAAGTCCGAATGTGAAGGAATAGCGACTCTTCACCGCATGCAATTAGAGAGGAAAATCGAATACTCAGAGCAAGAAATATGAGAGGGGGCTCATGCCACCTCTCAAGTATCTACATATTTACCTCATAAAAATTCCTAGTACGGGTTTAACCATTGCTGGCTAATCAATTAATGAATTTCGACAAGCCCAGAAGACAAGCCAATCTTGCTGGATGGACTTGTGGGGCCTATTACTGTGTCTGACGGAGCGGCGGGCCTCAGGAAGGCCTGCGGGCGTCGGCGGGAGGCAGTAAATCTGTTCCCGCTGATTCGGGCGCTTTGCCGGCGGCTTTTGTGCGCTTAACTCGACTACTGTGCTCATATTCGGCCACTCGGGCCGTCCTTTGCGCGCGGCCGCCAAGTGGGGGGGGGAGGGGGGTTTAATCTGGCTCGTTACTGGCGGCAAAGTGCCTCCCGCCGCCGCCGCCGCCCCCTCCGTAGCGCCAAGGGCGAGGAGGGGCGGGGCAGCGCAACGCGCGGCGAATATTCATTATACCGAGCCGGCCCGGCCGGCCTGGGCGTTCATACTCAGCCACAGCTGCAGCTTTAAAGAACTGCTAAGCTGACGCCAGTACTGCTTTGTCGCTAATGTGCTGTTACGTACACCGTGGTGTAAGGACACATCAGTCTAGACCAGAAGTTCACAAACTTTCTTAGAAGACCATTACAATTGCAGTCAGACATTAGCTAGTACCCCCACTACCTCCCCCTGTCTGATTTCATTTCTTTTGGTTTCATGCCATTATGTTAAGAAAACTGTAAATAACAAAGTGAATATTAATGTTTATGTCAAATGTCAAGTAATATTATAATATAATTGAAATGTAACGAATGTTGAAACTGTTGTAAGATGTTTAAAAGTGTAACTGTGCGTCTGGTCCATACGTGGGCGATGTGTTAGGATATGTAGAATGCCAAACGTCGGGTGAATACCCGGTCTGTCAGGGAGCGGTAAAAGGTGGATGGCAGGAGAGTGCGGGAAAATGCGCGCGGGCACTGCACGGCATAACGGGCTCAGTAGTAGTTGGAGTTTGGCACTGGTTTGAGCAACACCTTCTGGAGCAAGGAGGCTCTCCTGGAAGACATAGCTTCACTGAGCCTCGGGTATGCCGTTCCAACGCCCACACAGCATGGCAAAATTCCATTGGCACTAAATGGAAAATTATTGCGACGCTAAGGAGAATTAAAGTGCCGATACGTCAAGAGCCATAGCTGTGGTTGTATGTGTGCTCTGTGCCTCACCATCTCACCGCCTGCCAACTGCCGCATCGATACAAGCAGGTTGAAACTTTTAGTACTGCATTCGTATGGATCATAGAGTGAACTGTGTTTGTTTGGTGCAATAATAACCTAAAATTTGCCAGAACTTTTGCATCATTTAATTATCCTCGTAACTAACCTTGACAGGGTCCTTTCCAAACGTTGTGCAATCCGAGTGTCCCGAAATGAAAATTAAAAATTGTGTTAATAATAATGATTTGCAGAACTAGCTATATTAGAATTGTGTTTAAATAAATGTTTCGTTAATGAACCAGTAAATGAACAGCGAAGGTCTAACGAAGTAGAAAGATAACTTTAGTACTGATATAGTAATGAAATTATATGTTTCGAGACGTATTTGAAGGCATTTAAATGAGCAGTAAATAAGATGAAAAGAATAGTAACTTATATACTAGAAATCTTGAATCACTAATAAATTCAGTAATCATTTTTTTTAAATACAGCGATCATAACAGTTTCAGGGTCCCCTCCCCCCCCCCCCCTCACCCCATTCATTTGAATTCTGAAGTGTTCTAAATTGGTTTGACCAGCAAAAGTTAAAGTCAATATAAAAGTCAAAATTTATCAGTGTTTTGTCTTTATCAAAATTGATATTTTGTGTGTGGCATGAAAGTACAATTTCTAGGGTAACCTATGCCCGATTTTAATCAGATTAATTGACAGCATAAAGTTTTGTAGTAAACATTACAGTGTAGTGTTATGTATTCATAATTTTCCATACCAGTACAGAACGTGAAAGTATCAGTTCAATAGATTGTCTGGGTCTAAAATTCTAGTATATTGTGCAGTGTTACAACTTGTTGTTTTGCGCGAATATATAAAAATTTGTACAGGGAAGAAACTCAGTTAATCCCTAATTAGGCTGGCGACCGTATTATTGTCACATTGGTAACATCTTCTGGTTTGCTTTTGTTCCATCCTGACGTGTGACTGCATTTCGAACTTACTTGACGTATCATTGTTATTACATAGTGGATGTAAGTCTTATTTACCACCATTCAGGTACAATAGGTCGATATCTATGCGAAAATCCTTTCTCATAAGGTGAATCCCGCTCACTTACCATAGCACAGGCCTTAACGAGTACTGTGTCAGGGATTACACCCCCCCCCCCCCCCACCCACCCTGTTATCACTATTTTTAGCACCTAACTAAACTGTAGAATGAAAGCCTCTTTTTGGACCATTTTCATCTTTAAAATGACGAAAGACGAATGATATTTAGTTTTTGTGTGAATGTGTGTGTGTGTGTGTGTGTGTGTGTGTGTGTTACAGTGAATGCCGATGGAATCTGTGGTGCATCGTAAGCGCTACCCACACTCTCTTCTCAGAAAAGAAAGCTAACTATCCACATGCTAACTATCCCCTGAATTACTTCTCTTCACTGAGGCACAGTAGCTCTATTTAAAATCAAAGAAGTTCAAATGTGTGCACTATACTTACTACTCGTAAATCGCTTCATTGGTCCACCTTACCTCTGAGCTGGCAGAAGTTGCACGACTTCAGGCTGTTAATGCTCTGTGTCTAATAACCAAAATAATAATAATAATAAGAAGAAGAAGAACAAGAAGAAGTCAAAGGAATCCAAATTGACATTAGAAACGATAATAGATTCAATGTGAAGTGTTTAGCTTTCGCAGGTGATCTTGCAATCCTCACAAATAATAGAAAAGAAGCCACTAACTCTATAGAGAAGTTACATGAAATTGCACGAACAACTGGCCTGCAAATGTCATATGAGAAAACCCAGTATATAGAAAGAGTGCCACAAGACAAATTGCCTATTGTGACAACTCATGGGAAAATCTTACAAGTACCACATTTTAAGTACCTGGGAGAAATCATCCAGCCATCAGGGATCAACCTAAAGGCCAATGAGGAAAGAATAAATAAACTACAGAAAGCATATAAACTCACGTGGAACTATTATAACAAAAAGTCCATATCCATTAACGCAAAGTTGAGGCACTACAACACTGTCGTACTTCCGGAGGCACTGTATGCATCTGGAACAACACAAATAGGTGGGCAAACTAAAATCAAAGAAATAGAGAAACAAGAAAGGAAAATTCTCAGGAAAATTTTTGACCCGATACAAGAGCAAGGAATCTGGAAGAAGAGACTAACATCAGAATTATATAAATACACAGACAAGATTACGGATACAATAAGGAAAAGAAGAATGCAGATCTTCGGACATATCCACAGGATGAATGAAAACAGAATTTCAAAGAGAATTCTTAAAGTCACATGCTCAGGCAGAGGAAAAGCAAAATGGATAAAAGAAGTTGAAGAGGACCTCAGACAAGTACACATAACTGTAAACGATGCAGAAAATAGAAGTGAATTCTGGAACATCATTAAAAAAACAAAATTTGACACCACAACACAGAAGAGACCAGGACGCAAATGGACAGCGGAGCGATATAAACAACACAGTGAACACATGAAGAAAATTTGGGCTCAGAAAAAACATAAACAATCATCGCAAAGGAATACAACCTCAAACGCTCTCTTTAGATGGGAATGATCGAAAATAATAAAATAATAATAATAAACTGTGTACAGTGCTATAGGCGTCCTTATGTAGTTACTGCTGTGCTGTGCTGTGCTGTGCTGACAATTAATTCATTTATCCGTTCTTAAGCAAGTAATGTAGTTTTAGCTTGACGATGTCCACTATGGACAGACGGTAGTTACTGTTATTCTGAAGAAGGTTGGGTTATCCCGACTGAAACCTAGGTAAATCCTAGGTAAACGGTTCAACTTAAGCTGTTGATTATTAAAATTAAAATTAATGCGTAGTAGTTTTATTCACGGTTAACACTTTATTTAGGATAATACAGAGTTAAGTCACCAACAACTGACACATCTTCACAGCAACCATGTCCTTTACACCAAAAATATACAGCCTCATCATCATCTACTTTCCTGCGACCACGAGTACGTGTAAAGAAAGCTTGAGCATGAACTAAATAAGAGCTACTACCACCTACAACTTCACTAAAGTGAAACGTTCAACAGATTACAGCTCTACGAACAAAACTCTCAACGCCACCGTACTCACTTATGCCTCCACATCTAGCAAACACAACAGTCAACCGACCATTACGGTTACTAGGCGGAGTAGCACCACTCTGACTTACATCAAAATCAAATCTGCAACCCGAAAACACACACGGTCCATTGTGGTAATAGTAATAATCTTTTGAAAATAATTTAGTATCGACAGTGAAACGGAATCGAATCATTTAGTTTTTACGTCTCAGAAAATTTCATTTTACCCATCAGGAGGTAATTACCCCAGGTTGGGAACAACTGGCCCAGGCTAACACTATATTAGAACCTTTATGGTCCTCGAGATTGCTTAAGTATTTCGTTTGTTTCATTTCTGGTACTCACAGTGTCAGAAACTTTGTTTACAAGTTTTTTTTTCTGTTGACTGCACTGCAGTAGTTGGTCAAACATCTTAAGACAACAAAAATATTTGCCACTTTCTTCTCTAATTATTTATTGTTCTTTCGAGTGAGATTTTCGGTTATTATCTAGCATTACTCATATTGATGTTGTGCATAATAGTACAAAGTAAACAGTGAAAGACTTCTACAGTGAAAAAGTGACTCGCTAATAGGGTAGAATCAGATATTATTATTTTCGGTATTGTTTTTCGTGTGTTTCCATAAATGCATAGCACGTCGTATATCTATCTTGCATCGTCAGCAAAGGGTTAGCATTCCATTTCAGGTAAAAATTGCCCTAATGGAGGTCCCATTAACTACAACCTGGTACGACAGTCGCTTTAATCATCACTAGAACCAATGTGGTACGAAAATATAAATTTTACAAAGACAAGTAGTCAGTGATCTGTGACGTCACCTTACAATATATTTGAACGTTCATGGAGCGCGCCAACACTTCAAACTTTGTTTGAGGCACTGTCGGCGGATCTGGTCATTGTCGGCAACACGGACAAGCTGGACAAGCATTAGCATCTAATGGTATAAAAGCTTTGTTCTGCAATAATATGAACTGCGGGTAACTGCTGTACGTGTAATTATTTGTGAACAGATGCGCCAAGCAAACGATTGTACCTCTTTGCTTTGTCTTTGTGTGTGTGTGTGTGTGTGTGTGTGTGTGTGTGTGTGTGTGTGTGTGTGCGTGCGTCAATTCAAATTCGACCGGTGAGGCCAATCCACAGCTGTCTATCTCGTAAACGATTACGAATTTGTCAACGTTGAAATACAGGGGATAGGCAAAATAATGAGAACACCTGCACTTACTTGGGAATGGTTTATTAATAATGGTTGGTTCAAATGGCTCTGAGCACTATGAGACTTAACAGCTATGGTCATCAGTCCCCTAGAACTTAGAACCACTTAAACCTAACTAACCTAAGGACAGCACACAACACCCAGTCATCACGAGGCAGAGAAAATCCCTGACCCCGCCGGGAATCGAACCAGGGAACCCGGGCGCGGGAAGCGAGAACGCTACCGTATTAATAATGGTTTGGACCACCATTTACCCGTAATACAGCTTCGATTCTTCTTGGAATACTGGTATATAATGTTTGTATATTCACCAGTGGAATGTTTTGCTACTCTTCGATCAGAACGTCTTCTGACTCGTGTAGCGACAAGGGACGCGGAAATCTGCTCCGGAGTCTGCTCTCCAATGCCGCCGAGAATGGTTCGATATCGTTCAAGCCCGGGGACTGTGCTGGCCAGGGAAGACGCTGCAGTTCAATTGCATGCTCCTCGCACCACGATTGTACTGTCCTGGCTGCGCGAACGGGTGCATTATCGTCCTGAAATATGGCATCATTGTTGGGGAGCAACATTTGAATCATGGGGATCACCTGATCACCTAAAATTTTCACATAATCGTTGGCTTTAACATGGCCTTTGAAAGTTATGATGGTACCAGCAGAATACCACGGTATGGCTGCCCACACCATCACACTTCCACCTCCATATTTAACCGTTGGAATCAAGCAATCAGGATTGTAGGTTCATTTTGGCGTTCTCCAGACGTAACCCCGACCCGATGTTGGAAATAACGAAAACGTAGACTCGTCGGACCTTATGACGTGTTTCCAATGATCAGCCAACCAGGATTTTAGCTCCTGACACCATGTTTTACGCTCCTTTGCGTACGTTGTTGTTACTAATGGTTTCGCTGTAGCAGCTCGTCCATAAATATTCGCTTTATGGAGTTCTCGGCGGACAGTGGCTATAGATATGGGGTCTCGATGATGACTATTGAGCTCTGCAGTCACTTTAGACGTCGTAGTTTTGTGTTGTTTTGACACAATTCGTGTTAGTGTATGATGATCACTGTCATTTAGCTTTGATTTGTGGCCACTATTACGTTTATACTATGTAGGCTGTCATGACTATTGAAACAGTTACTCTTGAAACATTCAGTAAGCCGGCTGCCTTGGTTACTGATGCTCCAGTTAATAGGACCCCACTGAACACTGTGGAACTCTGTTAGGTCTTTGATTGCACGTCGACCTCGGCCTCTGAATATACGAAGTTTGCACTACTCGTGAACAACATGCACTGATGCCGAGTCGTTACTGAACATATGCAGTCCACCGCCACACGTACCTTCCCTGCGTTGTTGACCTTCGAACTGAACCATCCCATTATTACCACTGTTCACGTTATATTGTCTATTCACTGTATATAGTAATCTTGTACATTTTTGAGAATAATTTTGTAAGTGTTTCTAACAATGTACGATATTTATTGGTACTGCTTTTATTATGATAATTGACAGCGTGATCAATAACTAAACATTGTGCACAACAAAATAGATTGTGCTTTCATAAGCAGATAAAAAAAAGTTTTATATAATCCCGCTTCCCAGAACTTCTGAAGATAGACGTTGACCGTGGATATTGTATCACAGACACAGTCCCTTTGACTGTTCAGGGATGTCACTAAACCCGCCCAAAGTTGTAAACAACCATGAATGAGCAGCGCCAATTAGACGGAGGGGGTCCGACAGCCGATCAGTGCCAGTCATTCCACCAGAAAGGAGGTACACGTCTCCTGTTGTCTGTAGTTCAACCATACCTAGACGGTACTTATTGCGGTTCTATAGCGTCCGCATTCTTCCTTGGTGCCAGGAAGGGCTTTAAACAAGGGGAGTGTCCAGGCGTATCGGAGTGAACCAAAGCGATGTTGTTGCGACATGGGGGAGATACATAGGGACGATGACATGCCTCGCTTGGGCCACCCAAGGGCTACTGCTGCAGTGGATGACAGCTACCTACGCGTTATGGTTCGGAGGAACCCTGACAGCAACGCCAGCATGATGAATGACGCTATTCGTGAAGCCACAGGCTCTCGTGTTACGACTCAAACTGTGCGCAATAACCTGCTTGAAGCTCGACTTCACTCCTGGCGTCCATGACGACGGCCATCTTTACAGCCACGACACCATTCAGCGCGGTACAGATGGACCCAACAGCATTCCTAATGGACCACAGGATTGGCGCCACGTTCTCTTCACCGATGAATGTCCCATATGCCTTCAACCACACAATCGTCGGATACGTGTTTGAAGGCAACCCGGTCAGGCTGAACGCCTTAGACACACTGCCTGACGAGTGCAGAAAGATGGAGTTTCCCTGCTGTCTTGGGGTGGCATTATGTGGGGCCGACGAACGCCGCTGGTGGTCACGGAAAGCGCCGCAACGGCTTTACGATACGTAGATGGCATCCTCCGACCGATAGTGCAACCATATCGGCAGCATATTGGCGAGGCTTTCGTCTTCATGAACGATCATTCACGCCCCCATCGTGCATATCTTGTGAATGATCTCCTTCAGGATAACGACATCGCTCGACTAGAGTGATCAGCATGTTCTTTAGACTTGAGCCCTATCGCACATGCCTGAGAATGAAAAGGGCTGTTTATGGACGACTTTACCCACCAACCACTCTGAGGGATCTACACCGAATCGCCGTTGAGGAGTGGAACAATTTGGACCAACAGTGCCTTCATGAACTTGTGGATAGCATGCCACGACGAATACAGATCAATGCGAGAGGACTTGCTACTGGATGTTAAGAGGTACTGGTGTTTACAGTAATCTGGACCACTAGCTCTGAAGGTCTCGGAACCGAGGTGATGCAAAAGTTTTTTTGGTGTGTGTATATTCAATAATGTCCTAACAGAGCACGACGAAATTTATATTTGTCACTGAACTTTCGATGATACAAAAAAAAAAGTTCAAATGGCACTATGGGACTTAACTTCTGGGTCATCAGTCCCCTAGAACTTAGACCTACTTAAACCTAACTAACCTAAGGACGTCACACACATCCATGCCCGAGGCAGGATTCGAGTCTGTGACCGTAGCTGTCGCGCGGTTCCAGACTGAAGCGCCTACAACCGCTCGGCCACAGCAGCCAGTGTTGATACAAAGGTTGCAGTTGTTCACAGTGCACAGTACAACAGATAGCACGTGAAAGTGTTTACTACGTACATAGCAAATCGAGTTCCGAACAACATAGCAAAGATATGTGAGTGCACTCGTGTATGTTTTCAAACTCCTTCAATGGAAAATAACCAATATCACTTTACATTCGATAATGCTTAGTTATATTTGTGTGGCCCGTAACAATCGTTGAGTGTTCGTTATTGTACGTGTACTTTCAGAATATTTTTGCAACCTCTTACTGTCGTTAAATCAGTTTATACACAACTACAGTTACGTTACTTGACAACACGGCAACAATCTTTTTGATAGCAATTTATTTTTACATGTACATAAACACTATGAACAAACAACAATTCTCATTCGTTAGCTTATACTGTACATTTCTGTGAAAACACTTTCGTCCGATTGTTTACAATATTCAAACCGCGCTGCAATAAAACGTCAGTAGAAACGGTACCACCTCCCGTATAATGCGATTTGCTTTGCTACACGCACTGTCTAGTTTCTCATGCAGGTCCCGCTACACGCTGAGTGCCTTGTGTCGGTGTTGGTGACAATGACCACCCCGGCGACAATGCTGCATATCAGATTTCAAGCGGTGGCGCGCTACATAAACGATCAAAAGTATTACCTAAGCTGACCTAACATTACCCTCAAAACTTGCCAAGGTAAATTTGATATTTCCGTACCGCAGTGTTAACGTGTCAGATGTTAATGTGTCAGGATTGGCGAGGAAGGGAAAGCAGTAGGCACCCGTTGAGTTGATAAAAATTTTATGATAGACATGCTTCAGTAAGAAGCGGTTGAAGGCAGGGTTAGAGAAGCCGCCGAAACTGAATGGGCTGCTGCCAAAGAAAGCAGGAGAGGAGAGCTTCTAACCGGGTTGGAAGCTGCCAGCAGAAGAGAGCGGTCAGCCTCAAATGCTGGTTCCCTAAATTTCCTCAGTAGCGATTCATGAAAAGAACGCCTCCTTTCCTCCAGAGACTCCCACCCGAGTTAGTGAAGCATTTCCGTAACATTCGCGTGATGATCATAAATCCCTATTGGACAGCCAAATTGTAGACGCACTGTTCGATAGCGTTACTTCTTCAGCAACACGTGAGTTTCGAAGTGGTTCTGTCCTGTTTAATGCTACGTGACTTACGAGCTGAAACTAGCCGCCAGGCAGAAGGCACTGGCGAACATCACTTGGAATATAAAAAATTAAGTTTTGATAATACAGAGTGATTCAAAAAGAATACCACAAATTTAGGAATTTAAAACTCTGCAACGACAAAAGGCAGAGCTAATTACTATCTGTCGGCGAATTAAGGGAGCTATAAAGTTTCATTTAGTTGTACATTTGTTCGCTTGAGGCGCTGTTGACTAGGCGTCAGCGTCAGTTGATGCTAAGATGGCGACCGCTCAACAGAAAGCTTCTTGTGTTATTGAGTACGGCAGAAGTGAATCGACGACAGTTGTTCAGCGTGCATTTCGAACGAAGTATGGTGTCAAACCTCCTGATAGGTGGTGTATTAAACGTTGGTATAAACAGTTTACAGAGAATGGGTGTTTGTGCAAAGGGAAAAGTTCTGGACGGCCGAGAAAGAGTGATGAAAATGTAGCACGCATCCGGCAAGCATTTGTTCGCAGCCCAGGAAAATCGACTCGCAGAGCTAGCAGAGAGCTGCAAATTCCACAATCAACTGTATGGAGAGTCCTACGAAAAAGGTTAGTTATGAAACCTTATCGTCTGCAGCTGATAAGATTAAAAGAATCGATTTCTGTGATTTTATCCTTGCTCAAATGGAAACAGATGAATCTTTCGTTTCAAAGATTGTGTTTAGTGATGAAGCAACTTTCCACACTAACAGGAAAGTCAACCGTCACAATGTCTGTATATGGGGCACTGAGAATCCGCGGGAAACAACTCAGTATGAACGTGACTCGCCTAAGGTGAACGTTTTCTGTGCCATTTCAGCCAATAAAGTTTTTGGTCCCTTTTTCTTCGAAGGTGCTACTGTAACTTGACTACAGTATCTGGAGATGTTAGAGAATTGGCTGTTCCCTCAGCTCGAACAAGAGGCACAACAATTCATATTTCAGCAGGATGGAGCGCCACCACATTGGCACTTATCTGTCCATAACTACCTGAACGTCAACTACCCGAGGCGATGGATCGGCCGCCAGGCAGCCCGTGACAGAGCACTTCATCACTGGCCTCCAAGAAGCCCTGATGTTACCCCCTGCGATTTATTCTGATGGAGGTATGTTAAGGATATGGTGTTTCGGCCACCTCTCCCAGCCACCATTGATGATTTGAAACGATAAATAACAGCAGCTATCCAAACTGTTACGCCTGATATGCTACAGAGAGCGTGGAACGAGCTGGAGTATCTGGTTGATATTGCTCGTGTGTCTGGAGGGGGCCATATTGAACATCTCTGAACTTGTTTTTGATTGAAAAAAAACCTTTTTAAATACTCTTTCTAATGATGTATAACAGAAGGTTATATTATGTTTCTTTCATTAAATACACATTTTTAAAGTTGTGGTATTCTTTTTGAATCACCCTGTATTACATCCATTCAGTAACGGCCCCCACTGTACAACACAGTTCTTAACGACCATTAAACCGATCTTCTTAGCAGGTTCTTGTGAATGGGACATGGATCAGTGCAATTTCTGCGAGAAACAGAAGTCTCTCTCACTGCTGGTTGTGGGCTACCTATCCTCAGAAGACGAAAAACTAAATAAATGTCTGTGGTTATTAGTTTCGTCAATCAGCTAAGCGAATGTGACACAAGTAACTGATATAAGATGAGTTCGTGAATGGTAATAGTGCTTAAAATTGATTCTCTTTTCTCGCGCAACATCAGCGTGGCATAGCAAATATCGCCGTATTAATAAGGAACAGCAGTAGCATAACCATATAGTGCGGCGTCTCCTTTACACTTGTGTGGGCTGAGAGTTCCTATTGTTCCTTATTTCTGGTGAAAATGTCTGCACCTACGGAGACCAAGACAAACGAACCTTCCCGTGGTCACAGATGTTGCTCAATTACAGCGTCTCTTCTACTAGTGGCATACTGTTAGCGTGATACTTTTGATAAACATGACAGCTAGAATACGTGTTACTCTTTGTTGGAAATGGATAGCTCCCTCTCAGTTCACAGTGCCAAAAAGACATGTGTCAAGGGAAATAGTTATGAAAATAAATACGATATTAGTAATAATAATAAAAAAATCTCGGATTATAAATTATTATTGAGCCAATCCGTCATTGCAGAAACCTTTCGACAGAAAAAAATTACAATGAAGAAAGTGTGTTAAATATAGAAAGAAATGTATTTATAATAATAGAAATATTTATAGTAAAAGAAAACTAAAATAAAGGAACTCTTATTGCATCGATTTTTAGTGAGGCATTATGTTTGATGGGACACTCAATAAGTCGTGAAAACTATTGCGGTCTTTTTCGTTGATGATGTAAACTTCTGCTCCTTAATAATCACCGGTTTCTGGAATTTTCAATGCTGAGCGGACATTTTCTTTGGCGGGGCGTTGTCTTGTTATTTAACGTCAACAGTGCCCAAGCGCTAATGGTCACACTCATATTCATGAACATGAGACGTTGTTGGGGTAACATATGGAACAATCGCCTGCAGCCACGTAGTGCACAAGTGGTATGAAGAATTTTCTGGAAGGTATGATCATAAGCTGAAAATATTATCTGAGTCTGTAGGATAAACATGTTAGTCATTCGGTTATTCACGGAAATGTGCACGGGATTGTTTGTGGAATTTTTGGGTGAAGCAGCATTGCGAATGTTGGCCAGTGACTTCACTCAGCGGAAAAAGTTGCTATCTGATCATAAATTAAGAGTCTTACGCGAACAGCAATAACCTGTTAAATTAATGTAGAAATGCAGCGCAGCAATGCTTACTTCGGTATGAATGTGAAATGAGTACCTATTAACACAAGACTAGATGGGCGTAGGCATTGTTAGGCAGTGTGTTCCGTGCCAAAGGCAAAGTAAAACGAAGCAATACTAAACTGTACTGTTATTATTCCAAGGTGGCGTCTTCCATTCTTATAACTAAGGAACCTTCATCTTGAAAAGCTTGCAACACACATAATCTCATTAGACACTTGGTCAGGTTTATTTAGTAACAAAGTGACTTCCCCCTCTAAAGGTCGCGCTACCGTATCTAAACTGACTGCCACAGTTTTCGTATCCCAGGTGGCTTCAATGAAAAAAACTTGCCACAGTTGGCGGGTGGAATAAATACTGTTAAGCCATCGGGATCATGTTAGTATTCTACCCAGTATCAGACGACAGTGCTAAGGCATGGACTACGATCCTACTTGCAGGGAGTCAGCTGATTTGAATGGATACTGGAGGAAGGCGGTAGAAATCGCAACACAAATAAAGGATTTAGAACTTAGTACAAAGATGATGTAGTCGGTGTGCAGACGGCGAAGGAAACACTGCTTCTAAATTTGCTACCAGCATAGGCAGCAGTGCTTATCCTGCGCCTTTTTTGACTACAAAATTATCTACATCGTTGTGATTCTTAAGTTTCTCCCGGCGTATTTGATAATCAAAATATCCACGGGTATGCTGCCGGTCTATAGTGTCCAACGGGCACAATATTTCGGCGATCATACATGTCGCCATCATCAGGTGAACTGACGGACTGAGCTCCTGTGAACGTGCCGGCACGGAGATCCGTACGCTATGGCTGCTCAGAGGGAACTGGGTTCGGTCGCGACGGCGGCCGATTTAAAAACCCTACAAAGAAGGTGGAGAACAAGACGAGGGCGCTTCTCAAGGACGCAGATTTACCGGAGGGTGACGCTAAGAAATTGTTACCCCAAGGTCCGGTACCGCCTAGACTATATGGACTCCCGAAGGTTCACAAAGAGGGGGTACCATTACGCCCCATTGTCAGCAACATCAGGGCACCTACATATTGGTTGGCCAAATACCTGACGGCAATACTAAGTCCTTTTGTGGGTAAATGCCTTCATCACATCCGTAATTCCGTGGATTTTGTTAAACGCCTTGATAGCTTCAGGTTGGATGAGTCAGATATCATGGTGAGTTTTGACGTCGTTTCCTTGTTTACGAGGGTACCCCTGCGAGAGTCACTAGAATTGATTAGTCAGAAGTTTGACGAGAAGACCACTGAACTTTTTAGGCATGTCTTGACTTCCACGTATTTTCTTTTTAATGGAGAATGCTACGAACAAGCGGAGGGAGTCGCCATGGGTATCCCACTCTCACCGGTGGTAGCGAATTTGTACATGGAGAACTTCGAGGACGAAGCCCTGTCGTCATCCGTTTGGAAACCTACTTGCTTTTTCCGTTACGTGGACGACACGTTCGTCATCTGGCCACATGGTATGGATAAACTCCTTGACTTCCTTACACATCTAAACTCCATACACCCCAACATCAAATTCACTATGGAGACTGAAACGGAGGGTAAATTACCTTTCCTTGACGTCTTGGTCAAGAGAAGGGCTGACGGCACTCTAGGTCATGGGGTATATCGGAAGACTGCGCACACTGATCTGTATTTGCACGCAGACAGCTGCCACCACCCTTCACAGAGGAATGGGGTACTTAAAACTCTAGTACATAGGGCGCGCACTATCTCTGACGCAGAGAGTCTACCCCAACAATTGGAACATCTGAGAACTGTATTTCGAAAAAATGGGTACTCAGAGTGGCAGATTCAACGTGCTCTCCACCCAACCACTGCAGCACAACCTGTGGAGATGGATGAAGTCACGAGGGAGGAGGTAGGCACTGCATTTATTCCATACACAGGCGCACTCTCGGGGAAAATCGCCCGCATTCTGAAGAAACACCGGGTCGGAACTGTGTTTTGTCCTCCAAATAAAACTAGTGCACTGGTGGGGAGCGCCAAAGATGACCTCGGTTTGAGGAAGGCCGGCGTGTACCAGATTCCGTGTCAATGTGGCAAGTCGTATATTGGTCAGACGATGCGTACCGTAGAGGATCGATGCCGTGAACACCAGAGGCACACTCGACTGATGTATCCGAGCAAGTCGGCGGTCGCTGAACATTGTTTGTCGGAAAATCACGCCATGGAGTATGACCGCACGAGGATTCTGGTACAGACGTCGAGATACTGGGACAGCGTTGTTAGAGAGGCCATGGAAATTCGCACCAATGACGACCTCATAAACCGTGACTGTGGCTATAATCTTAGCAAGGCTTGGGAACCAGCGATCGGTTTAATCAAGAGTAAATCGAGCAAACGTATAGTTGTGACGACCACGGCGGACAGAGCCATCACACCGACGTCATCTCAAACGCCGTCGCAATCTGTTCCACCGCGCGACCGTGGCGCGGGGCGCGGACGGCGGAGGGAGCGCGCCGCGGGCGGAGGGTATTTAAATCGGCCGCCGTCACGACCGAACCCAGTTCCCTCTGAGCAGCCATAGCGTACGGATCTCCGTGCCGGCACGTTCACAGGAGCTCAGTCCGTCAGTTCACCTGATGATGGCGACATGTATGATCGCCGAAATATTGTGCCCGTTGGACACTATAGACCGGCAGCATACCCGTGGATATTTTGATTATCTACATCGTTGTTAGTTGAAGACTGAGTAGCTACTCGACTGAGAAGGGAGCGGTGTGTTGAGCACATTGCCCCCCGTATCGAGGCCTACGAAAAAGGTAGGCCGCGGAGCATTCATCACGAAGGTAGGTATAGCTCGATCAACTCAGCAAACACATTGCGTTTTACACCCGTTATCTCGTAGTCGGGTATGTACAGAAGAGAATTTCATCATCAACTGGAATCCTCTATACTGTTATTAGTCCTACAAAGATAGGAAGCCCATAGGCCTACAGATAATTTGTTACGGCTGTACTGCACTACAATAAAATTAAAATCATGCCACAATGATTATCACTTGCATAGGGCACTACAGCTTGTATGCAATGAGAAATATTACGCAGAAGACACTAAATGCTATAAACAAGCTGCTATACCATTTGTGTCGAGAATTGATCTTAAATTTTATCGTAACACTAGTAATACGTAAGATTTCGCAATAGTTGATTCCAGCGGAAGATGCAATTCTGTTTAGTACGTACACATCTGGTTACGAGTTAACGGGGTTAGAAACGCAGTTTGTCGGCTGAGCTGAGCGAACGAGCGAGCTCAGGCCTGCTTCTATGACGTAAGCGACGCAGCCTGTCTTTCTCGTGGGCCTCGCCGCCGTATCCGCATTCGGTGACTCTTAAGGCTGACACGGCAGCCGGTCGGTGATGTGGCGCATTCACAGCCTGTTCCGACGTTGTTTGTTTATTTATTTTGTTGCTAGTCGAAGACCTTCAACGATCCCAATTTTTCTCTAAATAATTTTATATTGTATAAAATTGTCAGCACTATAGGTTCTACACTTTAACCTCCAGGATTTTTTAAACAGAAGCGATCTGTAAATTGTCTCTTACTATATTTCTGTACCTCTGTTAAATTACAATAAAATAGTGAAATTTGATACAGTTTCAATACTACTTATAGCAAACACAATGAGACATTTTAACTTTGTATCTTATACAGGGTGGTCCATTGTTCGTGAGCGGGCCAAATATCTCACGAAATAAGCGTCAAACGAAAAAACTACAAAGAACGAAACTTGTCTAGCATGAAGGGGGAAACCAGATGGCGCTATGGTTGGCCCGTTAGATGGCGCTGCCGTACGTCAAACGGATATCAGCTGTGTTTTTTTTAAATAGGAACCCCCATTTTTATTACATATTCGTGTAGTACGTAAAGAAATATCAATGTTTTGGTTGGACCACTTTCTTCGCTTTGTGATAGATGGCGCTGTAATAGTCACAATCATACGGCTCACAATTTTAGACGAACAGTTGGTAACAGGTAGGTTTTTTAAATTAATATGCTGAACGTAGATACATTTGAACATTTTATTTCGGTTGTTCCAATGTGATACATGTACCTTTGTGAACTTATCATGTCTGAGAACGCATGCTGTTACAGCGTGATTACCTGTAAATACCACATTAATGCAATAAATGCTCAAAATGATGTCCGTCAACCTCAATGCATTTGGCAATACGTGTAACGACATTCTTCTCAACAGCGAGTAGCTCGCCTTCCGTAATGATCGCACATGCATTGACAATGCGCTGACGCATGCCGTCAGGCGTTGTCGGTGGATCACGATAGCAAATATCCTTCAAATTTCCCCACAGAAAGAAATCCGTGGACGTCAGATCCGGTGAACCTGCGGGCCATGTTATGGTGCTTCGACGACCAATCCACCTGTCATGAAATATGCTATTCAATACCGCCTCAACCGCATCCTAGCTATGTGCCGGACACCCATCATGTTGGAAGTACATTGCCATTCTGTCATGCAGTGAAACATCTTGTAGTAACATCGGTAGAACATTACGTAGGAAATCAGCATACATTGCACCATTTAGATTGCCGCACCATACATTAACCCGCCAAGGTCGCTGATGTTCCACTTGTCGCAGCCATCGTGGATTTTCCGTTGCCCAATAGTGCATATTATGCCGGTTGGGCATTTTGATCACAATAGCCATACATCAACACGATATCGAGCTTTTCCGCAATTGGAAAACGGTCCATTTTAACACGGGTAATGTATCACGAAGCAAATACTGTCCGCACTGGCGGAAGGTTACGTGATACCACGTACTTATACGTTTGTGAATATTACAGCACCATCTATCACAAAGCAATAAAAGCGGGTCAACTAGAGCATGCATATTTCTTTACCTACTACACGAATATGCAATAAAAAATGGGGGTTCCTATTTCAAAAAACGTAGCGCCATCTAGCGGGCCAACCATAGCGCCATCTGGTTTCCCCCTTCAACCTAGACGAGTTTCGTTCTTTGTAGTTTTTTCGTTGGATGCTTATTTCGTGAGATATTTGGCCCGGTCACTACTAATGGACCGCCCTGTATATTATGGTACGTTAACGTAACACACTTTTATAGTTTTTGTGCAGCAATTGGTTTTTACTTAATAACTGAAAAGTAAAGGAGGTAGCTGCGTGGAAACTTGTACCGTATCTTTTACAATAAATTGAACCTGATTCCGAAAGTATAGCTTTCTGAGTTAACTTTAAAAGTTTTTAACATTTCGTAAAAACTGTAATTTGGAAGGAACTACTTATTACGTCATACTCAGACTCGAAAACTTGGACACTGGCTTAGTTTTAAATAATATGGCCAAGTTTTGTAGCTATATTTAAACATTTAGGTGCAGTTTTGCTCGAGAGTATTGTGAAATCACTTCATTCGCTTTATTCACGGCGTACGTCAGGCGTGGCCTTCTTGACCTTGGCTTAGAAACGGAGAAAAAGTAATTACTCATTGCTACCGTGAACAAGTAATGGAGTTACTGCAACGCTGTGTGCCATTCCACACCATTCTCCCGAGTCCAGAAGCGGCTGGCTTCCCCATGTGTAGTTTCCCGTCAACACCACAACACAAATCGCTGCAGTTGGTGTGGTGCCGTGACCTGGAAGAATGGGCTGCTGTGGAATGGCGTCGTACCGTGTTCAGCGGTGAATCACGGTTCTGCACTGCCCCAGATGACTACCTTCACCGGTTATGGCGGTGATCTAGATAGATGTCTCACTCTTTCCGGTGTTTTGGACAGGTGCAGCGGTGTTACTCCTGGCATCCTGGTGTGGGGTGACATCGGATATGACTTCACATCCTGATTGGTATCAATTGAGAAAACTCTGACAACGGAATGGTACTTCTCATGTGATTTGCCATATTTCAGCAGAAAAATCTTCGTCTGCACATGGCACGCGTCTCGTGCCTCTACGAACTGTCTACGTGACGTGGAGGTACTCTCGTGGCCAGCGAGATCCCGAGAATTGTCCCGACAGAACATGCGAGGCACCTGCGCGGACGTTAACTCTATCCCGGCGCCAGTATGCAGAACATCAAGGGCACGTTTACAACAGTTGTGCTCCTGCTTGCCTCAGAGGAAGATATAGCTCCTTTATGACATCCTAGTCCGCAGCTCGTGGTCGTGCGGTAGCGTTCTCGCATCCCGCGCCCGGGTTCCCGGGTTCGATTCCCGGCGGGGTCAGGGATTTTCTCTGCCTCGTGATGACTGGGTGTTGTGTGATGTCTTTAGGTTAGTTAGGTTTAAGTAGTTCTAAGTTCTAGGGGACTGTTGACCATAGATGTTAAGTCCCATAGTGCTCAGAGCCATTTTATGACATCCTTCCCAATCGAAACTGACCGCGCGTCCAGGCCAGAGGTGATACAACGTGATACTGATAAATGGGCTCATATCCCCAAACTATCTTCAAATTTGTCACTTACATAACACCACAGTTATATTCCCTCAACTAGTCTCGTTTCATTTCGTTTCCTCTTCCTTGGTGTTTCGCTTTTTTGTCAGTCAGTGTATTATACACAGGTGGGCGAGTAGATTCCATATTTACTTTTCTAGATCTACGAAAGAGAGTTCGCAACTGTACTACTTAAAATGTACAACGTCCCTCCCGTTCTAAAGCCGTACCTTCATGTCTTTGAACGTTCCTCCTCTTCTCCATCCCACCGGAGGTTAGAGTCCTCCCTCGGGCATGGATGTGGTGTGTTGTCCTTAGCGTAACTTAGCTAAAGTTAGTTTAAGTAGTGTGTAAGTCTAGGGACCGGTGATCTCTGCAATTTCGTCCCTTAGGAATTCACACGCATTTTTTCCTCCTCTTCTCAGATCATCCTTCATTACAATCCTCTTCCTACCTATTCCTCTCATTCCTTCCACTTGTCCACCTACAGTTCTTTCTGGCAGACAATTACTAAGCAGTGATTTTTTCCCCTCTCTTGTGAATTCCAACACACTTCCTTTTTCCCCTATTTTCTTCATTACTTCTTCATTTTTAAGACTGTCAGTCCATTTCATCTGAAGTATTCTTCTCCGTACTCACATTTCAAAACTTCCTTTTTTTTTAACCGTTCTCAGACACCACACTCATTCATAACATTTAGCTCAATTGAAATTCATCTACGTGTTAATAAGTACTTCACCTTTTCAAATGCTCTCTTCGTCATACATATCCACCTTCTTAATACTTGTTTCTCCTTGCGCCTTCTTCCGGTACTGTCCATCACCTTTTGCAGTTTCTCTTCTGACTCCGCCAGTACTGCTTGATCTGCTATTGTAACTGCAACATCGAAAAAATAAAGTTACATTGATAAGACTGGAGCTAGTTGACGAGCGTAGTAAGATGAATAATCACTTAGTCCAAGTACATACTTCTACGAAGCGGATGCTACTAATGCTTCACACTAGGAGACAAGAAATACCTGCACTATGAAACCACTGCCTTCGATTTAGTGAACACATCCTTTGACGTGCTATAACCTTCGAGACATATAACGTAAGCTCGTGTCGAATAACTCGGAAAATATTCTATTATTCTTTGTTATGGACGACTGAACTTACGACAGGTGCTTCACAGTCACTATTTATTCACGTTTTATCCATGTTAATCCTACTCCGAAAACCAAATACTATAAAGGAAGCAAACTGACTACCACTTATTCAAAGTGTCTACAGTCACTGAAGCAATTAATGTGTCCAAAGAACGTAATGTGATTGTCATATGTTCAACGAGTGTTATTTTGCTGCGTCGTCAAACACAGGTAATTTTCATGATGTGGGCAGTGTGAGAGCTGAGAATGCTCCTGCTGGTGTAACTGAAATTGCTGACTATTCCGCACAACACAGCGCAAGTATTTTAATTAGCTGAACTATAAAGACGATGTCAGTAGACAAGGAATCACACGTGGTGGAACACGGCAACACCGAAAATGCACATAAGATACCTTCTGCACCACCCAAAATTTTTAGTCGTTTAATATCCATTGACAACTTAACCTTTTGAATCTATAACCCTATTACAGAAACTATATTTAATACATAATGGATGTAATAGTGTAATTAAAAATGAGATTTTCACTCTTCAGTGGAGTGTGCGCTGATATGAAACTTCCAGGCAGATTAAAACTGTGAGCGGGACCGAGACTCGAAATCGGGACCTTTTCCTTTCGCGGGCCAGTGCTCTACCATCTGAGCTATCCAGGCAAGACTCACGACCCGTCCTCACAGCTTCAATTCTGCCAGTACCTCGTCTCCTACCTTCCATAGTTCACAGAAGCTCTTCTGCGAACCTTGCAAAACTAGCACTCCTGGAAGAAAGGATATGGGGGAGACATGGCTTAGCCACAGCCTGGAGGATGTTTCCAGAATGAGATTTTGACTCTGCAGCCGAGTGTGCGCTGATATGAAACTTCCTGGCAGATTAAAACTGTGTTTAAACTGTGTTTAATCATGTAATTATTTGTGAATGCATATAACTGAATGTAATTATATTGCAAATATTGTAAATTGCTGGGTAATCTCCAAGGCAACTGATATAAATGAGTCGATAGTAAAGGCGAAATGGCAGTAGATGTGCCGTTGTTTAGCTTTGTGTATGTAGAGTCTGTCTGTTGTGTACATAGTTCGGCGTAGTCAGCGCGTACACAACTTTCCCAATAGAGCTCACCCCGCTAAGCACAACAGCGCAGGCGCAGCGCTCGTTCGTCTCCGCACTACGAGATGGCACTATCTTAGAGACGGATCAAATTCTGCTTCCGCCGATCCACGTATTAATATCTAACGCAGCCAATGAGATTGCTGCTAACTTAGAACCTTTTCTCCTCGCGGATCACACTCACGCAGTGATACCTGAACGCTCGAGGCATTATAACGAGTGTACAGACCTCCGATTAGTCAGTCTGCATTAGTCTGCACTAGTCTGTAGTCAAGTTTCAGTCTGCGCCTAATAAGATTAACGTACCAAGACCAAAGGAACTTCAGATTGTCAATTGTAAACAGCATCCAGAATCAAGTTACGTAATATCTATGATTTTTATTATTTTAATAAATGTGTGTGAAAATTAATCAAATTCTGTTTAAAGTTGGTCACCTCAGTCTGCTACTCTAAGCGTGCAAGTGGCATTTCTATCGTCTGACCTAACGGCAGAAGATAAACTCGCCACGATAAGACCACGAGACATATTGCTGACACTCGCCTACTTCGTTAGAGCGACAAGTCAAATAATCTGATGGTGTGTGTACCGAAGGTGTTACAGTACGCACACCACACTGTCGTGCTGAGAGCAGAAAGGAAGCAGAGCAGCATGTGTCATGAAAGAGTGCGGAAGTGTTTGTTGTGCGGTGCCGCAGACGCTACGTGGAGCTATGATCACGCCAGTGTAGGGGCACCTAATTCGTCAACCCGCGAGTATTGTGAGCACGGTAGGGGTGGACAGGCGAAGGAAGCTGTGATTCTGACTATTGTCTGTCGCATAATCATCCGTCGTTCTCGAAACTACTGGTGGTTCTCAACCAGCAGGAAGAGCAGCTGCTCAGCATGCTTGTCGGCTACATTCTTCGTCGTCCGCTACATCGTAACACTGTTAACTGACAAAGTATAACTAATATTATACAGGCATTATCCAGTAATATTGCTTTAACAAACTTCAATGAATAACGTCCTTGAGTAATAAGCTGCAATAGTTAAAGCTTCTAGGTTACCTGTGTTGTCAGTCTCCTCAATCATTATTATCAAGCAGTGTCCCTTTCCTTTCTACGCAATCGCCAAGTGTCGTAAAAGTATGATAACTGATGATCTGTTTAGTGACAGTTTTGTGTGTTTGATAGTGACCAGTTTCAGTCTAAATTTTGCCGCCACAGCAACTATTCAGTCTTGTAACGCATGGCAGAGGCTTGAGTATTTCGCAATTTTGAGTATCAACTTCACTCACTTAAAGTAACGTAAAATTTCACTACCAAAACTAATAACTAAAAATACAGCACAAATTAAGAGTTCCCAGTCTCATTTATTCTGTATTTAGGTTAGCAAGTGACTTCTGCTGGCATAGTACTTATTTTATTGTTCGTGTGTTAAAAGTAAATAAGTTGTTCATTTGCTGAAAGTAAATTCAGTTCAGTCTTTGCCGGCCGGAGTGGCCGAGCGGTTCTAGGCGCTTCAGTCTGGAACCGCCCGACCGCTGCGTTCGCAGGTTCCAATCCTGTATTAGGCATGGATGTGTGTGATATCCTTAGGTTAGTTAAGTTTAAGTAGTTCTAAATTCTAGGGGACTGATGACCTCAGCTGTTAAGTCCCATAGTGCTCAGAGCCATTTTTGAGTTCAGTCTTTCAATAATTAAAATTAAATTGCTTGCGTCTTTCAAAATTTTGCATTACGTTACGCTGTGGTTACTGAAGGTCATTCCTTACATAACGAAGTTTCTCTTACAGTCAGTCATTTATTTAACGAGCAACTTAACTTTGCTTTAATATTTACTACCTCTGAGTAAGTAGCAGCAAACTCAAATCTTCCGGATTCATTTATTTTTTCCTGCACTGTTATGTTGTGAAAAACGTGACAATTATCTGTTGCTACGCCAGTGATTATTTCTTAGGATTAAGGCTATTCGTTGTCCTAGTGGGCTGGCGACCGTATAATTACCAGTTGCTAATTAGTATTTTTTGTATTAAATATTATGTGGTACTCTTTTCCGCCTTCTTTGGTTCCAGCCATTTCAAGATTTTTTTCAGTATTTAGATTAGGTTTAGAATAGATTCTTCCTTCAGAAGGGTCTGTTGTATACTTTGCTCCTACTAACAGGTATTAGTCTCCTTTGGTAAAGACAGCCTCCCTCACAATAAAATTTCATAAAGCATATGCGACACGGTCATTTATATCACAGTTCAGTAGGACGATTATGAAGGTGGAGGTCACACGTGGCGCCGCTAGTAACAGGACAGTATCAATTTGGTGTTGTTCTTGGTGTGAATTTTGCATTGTGCAGATTCGTAGCGAATTAAACCCTTTCGGTATGAATAAAGTTGCTCACGCACTGCAGTAGTAAGTGATGGAAATAAGCCGTAAAATTTCTAAATTTGCATTTATCAGCGAAACAGGCAACATGATGAACATAAATGAAACGGATAATTTGATTGTACTTACTGGGGGAGGGGTGGGGGACAGTCGATAGAACAAAGGGAAATGCCGGCAGCCGAACACATTGTGGAAGTACCGGCGGGTGGCTAGCATCACAGAGGCTACCGCTGTAACCCAGTAACAGACAAAAATGAAATTCCACGCATTTGCAGATGCTGTATAATTCGGAATAAAAACCAAAACTGAATCCATTGACGGTGGATAGGAGGAAAGCATCAAGAACGAGAATCAAAACCAGCAATGCTCGGAAATATAAACTATTTGTTGAGTACACTGACCAGTAAAATTAATGCTCAGATCGAAACAATAAAAGCTCAATCCACATCAAATAATGCTAAAATTAATTCTCGGTCTGGATCAATAAAAGCTCAATCAGACTCAATTAGTACTAAAATTAATGCTTAATAGTTAACAGCAAAATTGATGCACGAATGAATAAAATGGATGGTCAGAACAAAGCAATCAAGGCTGTTAACAATAATATTGCAGTTGTTAACACGAAGGTAGATGAAATCAAGAAAGAAATAATAGTAATGAACACCTAAATCGGTAATCTGAAGCAGGGCATGACAAAGGTACAATCAAAAATAGGAAGCAATCATGGTCGTATTGATGTGGAAGTAGAGGAGATCGATCAGAACTTGGAACAGGCTTCGATCCCATTACTGAAAATAAATTGAAAAGGCAGATTAGAGTGAAAAGACGACATGGACATGGTTGCCAATTTGTAAACTTTATCAGACGTCGGTCCTAGACTGAAAAAACCCGCCAGGGTAGCCGAGAGCGCTAACGCACACCTTGCTGCACTCAGGTAGCCGCGCCGGCCCCAGATCGAATCCGCCTGGCGGATTAACGACGAGGGCCGATGTGCTGGCCAGCCTGTATGTGGTTTTTAGGCGGTTTTCCACAACCCACTAGGTGAATACCGGGCTGATCCTCGTGTTCCGCCTCAGATACACGGCTCGAAGACATCTGAACACGTTCTCACTCTCCCATGGATTACGCTCGACGCAGACAGTTGGGGTACACCAAGTCCGACCCGGAGGGTACGGGGTGGCGGCAGGAAGGGCATCCGGCCACCCCTTAAACATTAACATGCCAAATCCGATTAATGATGGCTGACCCTGCGTAACTGTGGGACAAGGCACAAGCCATAGAATAGTCCTAGACTGAAGAAACAGTTGACTGAGAGAAAGCGGAAAGTGGAAACGTTTGCAACAACCACTTGCGAAGTAGTTACAGAAATAACCGAACTAAAAAAGAGATATGGCGAAAAGCTGCACTATGTGTCTTGCCATGCACATGACATTGAAGTCTTAGAGGAAGGGGGAGCGTTTAGATATCCTCAAAAAACAGGGTGGATGATACGCTACTGGCTTCACTAAAAATTGCGAGAGGATGCTACCTGAATAGTGGATGCATAAGAAAAAAAAACTAACGCTGTAATCGATGTGCTAACGGTTGAGGCTAAGCGACGGGGCTTAAGCCTTCGATATGTGAACTTGAGCGTTCTAGAATTTGAAACGTCCCCTTAGAAAAATTATACACGACTGTGTTTAAACTGACACACAATATTTTTTAGCGCAACACAATCTGACTTTCAATAATCCCTACAAAAGAATGGCCCTGACTAACATTAACCTATACCTTTCAAAAATCACTTACCTCACAAAAATCATCGTTACTCAAGATACTGCAATACAGCGAGCGCCAATACTGGCAGCTAAATAAAAGATTCAAACTACTGAAGGCATTAACTACTGATAGGCATAGTTAGCAAATGAAAGATTTTGATAGAGAACAAACAATGTATTTACCTTAATAGTGTTGAAAAGTCATAATATATATAGCAGTTCATGACACCCAGTCTTACAAATTTCAAAACTCCGCCATTTCTCTCCCCACATCCACCACCGCTGGCGGCTCACCTCTAACTGCGCAACGCTACGCGCTATTAGCATCCAGCTGCCCAACACTACAATGGCCAACAACAATGCAAACCAGCCACAGACTGCACACAGCGCAGCCAGTGATTTTCATACAGAGCACTACGTGGCGTTAGCAATATAAAAACCTAAACAGCCTACTTACATAGCCCCCATGCTCCCTACAAAAAATTTTACAAATTGTTTTGGGCAGTGGCCAATACAGATTTGAAAAAATTTTCATAATTACAATAACAAAGATATCAAATGCACACATTTATTAATACAATGTTGGTGAAAAGCTAAAATTTTCTCACGGTCCATAAAGACAGTCCTCATCATTCATCACAGTGTTAATTACAATTTTATATGCACAAAGTCTGACCAGTAAAAGAAAATGCGCATGGAAGTAGTGGATTTCCATGCTGCCTTGAAGAAGTAGTGTTGTCCTTCCAACGGAAAGACAGTGCTGACTCTTGACATGCAGACAGGTAATGGGCCACAACAGAGCAAACCCACAGCAGAGTCAGTCGAAGTTTTGAAGAATATTGGTAGCTAGGTCATCACAGAGCAGACCCACTGTAGTCCTGGTAGAGATTATGGTATTGGTGCGCCACCAGAGGTGCAGACCCACTGAAGTCCTTGTAGAGATAATGGTATTGGTGGGTCATCAAAGATGCAGACCCACTGTAGCCCTTGTAGAGATGGCCAGAGGCCATATGTTGCGACTGTGCAGGTGCACAATCACCATCGAAGAGTCTTGCGGAGAATATAGCAAGTCCATAAACCACCACTTGTGCACTCACAAAGTTTTTGGAATTGTCCTTAGAACCAGCAATGCTGTTAATCAGTTCCTTCCTGAATTATTAACACACGTCCAAACACTAACAGTCCTCATTTTTTTCACATATATTGCATATACTATGACCAACAGAAATATGTGCAGTGAAATGAATGCTTACAAGTTACTTAATTTGATGAACTGGTGTCAATTACAATTTTATTACATGAGAATAAAATAACAAAGGTACAAAATACACCATTAAAGAACATAACAATCCAGATATTTGTAGTAATACGGGCTTTACAAAAGAATCGAAATAACATATACATCAGTGTTACAGGAATTATGATATAAGTACGCACATAAAAGATCAGAATAACTTTTGAAACATCAACTTCACTCATGAGCAACGAAACAGAACAGATAAATAATGTCTAAACATCTTTACAAAGTAAATAACATAGTATTAGAAAAATTCTACAACATAACTCTCATCAGCTAAACACATAAAGACAGGAAAAACACAAATACACAAGGGTACATAAACACATAGCGGAATAATACAAAAGGAAAGACAGGGTTCATTTTCAGTGTAACATTTGGTACTGCAGTCCAACCCAAAACTTCATTCCATAGATCTTTCAACGTTTGTTTCCACCAAAAAAAAAAAAAAAATCCTATTCATGCATGCTTTCTGTATTTATATGTTCACGTATTTCTTACCTCATCATTTATTTCCATGAAAATCCTACCTAAACCTGTTGTCTCTAAACCCAACTTTTTTGTTCATATCCTCTTTCAAAATACTTTTTCGGCCAAACCATTTTCTTATAGCTTCTCAATGCATTTCTTCCAGTTCATTACAACTAGTTCTCTTATATATCCTACCCCATCTTAAGCTAACTTAAATCTACTGAGCACAGATGCTAAACTAAGGGACGAGACAATGCAGCAGCACAAAACTATTAACACAAACAGCAATGACAAAATAAATGCAAATTGGCGAAGCATGCAGCATAAATTAGCGAAGCAAATGCAATATTACAACTAATATAAGGCAATGTGCAGCAAACAAGAAAAATAAATCCGTAGTAAAACAGGCTTAACAGAGTAATACAAAGTCAAATTCAGTAACATTATGCCTGGCAAACAGCAGGAGCAAGTGCAATAACTTATATCTAAATATGACATAGCTCAAGCAGAAAAAATATTACAGTAAAAATGGCCATGATCTGAACACTAGAGTGATGCATCACAAAAACTTACACTGCAAGGAAGTTACTAAGTCATTAAAAAAATTATTTATGCAATACCTGTGAAGGAAAATGTCTTTTTGTGCTCCTTCGTTTTTTTTTTTATGTGGATCATAAAGTTATTATTTACTGGATCCGTAGGCATAAAATATCTATATTAGTACACCTATTAAATTTTATTCTAACCAATGCTGCAGTGCAGCTAGAAACTAGATATTAAACAAAATGAGTAAGCCTTAACTAGAAAGATAATAGATGTAAAATGTTTCTCATCATTTCATTAGGCATTTCAGAAAATATCATAAATTAAGAGCTCCACAGTGTAATCATATGTTTTCAAGTTTGGGCTTGTCGTATCTGCGATGCTTTCTACAAAGAAATGTGAATAGCGAGGATAATGGCCTCTTTTTTCTCCACCTGTGCCTCTGAAAGGCACACACTAATGGCTTTTTCCAGGTGAATGTTACGCAGCTAAGTGCTTACAGTGACCTACCTTCTTTACCGAAATATTTACGATATCAGTTTCCGCTACAGTGACAGTTTGATACAAATAAAATTTCACAGGTCGAAATATTTGCGTTACAAATCTGTAGAAACAAAATCCTATAAATACAACAGTGTCCAAAAAATTTTCGCCGGCATTGTGATACATTCACACATTTACACACATTTCATAACTCTTAAAGTACGATTCTTGGTTTCTAACATCCTGTTTTACAAACCAGAGTCCCTAACTTCTATTCATTATTCATATACATATAAACACGTAATCACATTCCTCATATATGGTAGCATCATCTTATTGATCATAAACATACCTCAACAGCATAATACACATCGTCATCATAATAATAACATCATAAAAACTCAGCCAAATCTCAAAAACATTGTAGCTTTCTGCAATAATTTCAAAACCTAAAAAATATTCTCTGTTCATTTCAATAGTGTCATCTACCTCAAACGTACTTTAAAAATCATGGTCTCATACCAAATACGTCATTCAAAGCTCTCACAGTATCACAATGGTTCCGAAAAAAATATGAACAGTTCACAAAGTACAGACAAAATACAATTTCATAAGTGTGAAATTATCCAGCTGTGTAACTGCGTAAACATGTGTCACTGACGTAGTAAAAAAAAATGTTTGTTTCTCTGTTAAATAATCAGATAGCTGTCTAATTCTGTGTTAGAAAAATATGGTACTGTTGTGTAAAGTTGTATAAGCAAATACCATATTAGCTAGGGCTCCTTGTGCTTGCCAAACACATGGTACACAAAGTAAGCGTGTACCCCCCTGAGAATTAATGTAATTATACCCTCAGGTGTTACAGATTACACCAATGGAATGAAATGTATCACGGAAAACTTTTCTTGTAATTCAAAAATCTTTAAAAATAAATGTTTTAAGTACAAACCTAATCACTCAAATGCGTGTCCTATAGCACTAAATGTGCATCTTGCTGTAAGATAATTCTGTGGAAGTGTCGTAGTTATCGTCCTCTGTAAGCAAAGTTCTGCTGAAGTCAATGTACTCACCTCATCATAAACAAAAGTGAAATTCTTTGCATATAGATATTGCAGTTATTACGTACCTTACCATGATCAAGGAAGTTCTATAATGTAACGTATTGTTGTGCTAGGGAAAAGGCTGTCTCATTGTAGCTATACCATAAAAGTTACTACTAAAACATGTTTTACTTTCCAGAATAGTACAGAAAAACTGTGCAGATATAAAACAGAAACACCGCAAAAGCAATAATATAAATTGTGTCACTCATTAGTAGCGTCGTGGTATAATTGTGTAGCTATCAAATAAACTAACCACTGTGTCATCTGGTATCCCTCAGAAAGTACTTTAAATCCGCAATGTATTTTCAAGTAAACCAAAATGTTGCATTAAAATCTCATTAGCAGTGCCGGTACATGTTCTGTGAGCCTTATAGTCGTTACGTAATCGTGCAACTAACAAGCAAGAATGTGCACACACAACAACACTTTGTCGTCTGTTCATTATAACAATGCATTCGTAATTACTGTCTTAATATGTTCCCTAATTTCTAGACTGGATAGTTAACTTCAAAACATTGTTGCATGTTAATAGTTTCTACATGTGACAATGCATACTAGTAATGTGAAGTGAAAAATTTTATAGCAGAGACTAAGTTAAAAAGAAGATTATCTCTCAATAAACGGTTATACAGGTGAAATGTGGTGCAATCTTTTACCATTTCTAGTGCGCAGTTCCAACTTCAAAGCAATTATCATGTTGTATGCGTCGGTAAGGAATGCTAAAATTTTTCTCAAGGTTAGCGTCTGTGTTATTTTTCTCTGAGCCAACTGGCGCACGTGGCTGCCTGCGGTGCGAGTCATTGTCTGTCTCTTTGTTGGCGCGCATCGTTATTGGGATTAGGAGACCTAACTTCTACAAATTCACCATGCCGGGAGGGCCCGGCCCTGTTTGAATCCCGCCAGTTCTGATGATTTTCAGGTCTGTAGTTACGATCATATCGTCTGTCGTCATGTCGAAAATGTCTGTAATTAATTTCTTGTCAATGTGGTGGAGAACTTCTCCCTGAGTCGTAACTGTGTGGAGGACCGTTGTGTCTGAAGGTATTCTGTCTACTTTTGTAATAATTGTTTTGGTTCCCATACTGTCTGTTTCTATGGTTGTCTCTGTCACATTCATTACTACAGAAATGCGATCTTTCTCTGTAACTATTATTACTCTGCCAACGGTTGCATACGGGTGGTGTTTATTTTGGTCACAATTTACGTTGTAAGAATAGCCTTGTCGTGTCCAGTTATTATTTCTGTCGTCACAGAATTGTGATGCATGCGACCTGTAATTGTTGTGCTCCTGTTTTCGCATCCCGCGACTGCCTGTGTCAGTTTCTAATTCTTGTAAGAGTCCCTGAAAAGCTTCAATTTCGTCTTTGCAACGTTCTGCCAAAATAATATGTCGTAAATGTTCAGGTAATTTGATTAAGCAAATGCGGATGAGTTCTGAGGGACTGTATGGGTTTGACAGGTACTGATTCTTGTGCAACATGTCTTCAAAATATTTCACAAGACTGGAAAATTCAGATTGTTAGAAACGTTTCATCATTATGATGCTATGTTTTACTCGGTCTTGTGTAGCTTGAGACCAATATGCTGAGAGGAAGGCATGATAAAATTCTCCTTCACTGTGGCAATCGTGAATGACCAATCGAATTCTTACAGCTGGTTCATTCTCTAAATAGCCACACATAAATTCTAATCTGTGCTCTAAAGACCAGTTGGGAGGAAAAAATGATAGAATTGATGAAGCCACGCTTGTGGATGAATGTCGTTGCCAGAATTCTTAAATGTTTTGAATTTACGTGTAGTAATGAACAGCTTATAGTCAAAATCATCATGTCGGCGAGTCACATATCGGTCATTGTTACTTCGTGTCGGCAGTTCCATCTCAAAATTTGGTGTATCTTGCCATTTTCTTTCATAGTTTCCGAAGTGCCCTGTGTTATTATTTAGCGGCTGTTCCGTATTTCTATGTCCCTCTTCCAGTATTGGAGCGCGAGTGTCCTCTGAAATATGTAATTTTTGTATTACTTGTGCCAACTGATCTTGTACTTCCCGGATTGCTCTTTTGTGTTGTGTACTAATTTGATTCTGATTTTGTTTGAATTGCTTAATTTGTTCATACTCTTCCATGTCAGTGATGGCTACAGGTCTTGTGTCATTCAGATCATCATCTACCTTTGTAGATAAGTTAGTGAACTGATCGGATGGTTCGGCTACTTTCTCTGATAGTGTACTTATTTCCTCAGTGTGTTTTTCTAAACCAAGTTTCAGAGTGTCCATTTGTGTTGAAATCGTATCTACTGTGTCCTTTAAGTTTTCCTGAGTTTTTGCAAGTTGCGTAACCAAATCTGTAGATGCAACTGAGTCAATTTTAGCCTGCAAGGTCTCATGATTTTCATGAAAAATGGTTTGCAGTTCTTTTATGGCTGCTTCGTGATTCTGTAATGCATTTTCATGCCGCGAAAAAATAGGTTGAAAATGCTCACAAATTTGGGTTTTTACGTCATCACAGACATTTCGATTCAATGTTATGTAGCTCAGTAGTTAAATCTTCACGTGTTTGTTCAAGTGTGGTGTCTAACTTTTGAAGCTTTTGCTGTGTTTGTCTCTGATTTTGTTCCATTGTGTCTAACTGTTGCTGTGTTTGTCTCTGATTTTGTTTCACTTGTTGCATTAATTGCAATAATAATGTATTAGTGTCTGTAATCTGTTCCTCTATGTTTTTCAGCAGTGCATTTGCACCGACAACATTCACATTTTGACAAGTAGAAAATGTGTTTTGATTTATTTGAGAAAACGGCGAGGGCGCAAAACCTGAATCTGCAGTATTTGCAAGATTGTGCCCTGTCATTTCAGATTCCTGAGGCGAGCTGTTGCCAACCGATCGATCGCTAATGCTTCCCTGTTCACTAATTGTTTCACTGCCTACACCATTATTTGCAGCCCGCTCCATTTCCCTGTGCACAATTACCAAATTACTACTTTGAACATTAGTTAATTCATTACTTGGCGGCACTAACACACTGCTTTCGTCTGCACTGTCATTTCTCAGTTTTCTTTGAAGCATAGTATTTTTTCCCACGCCATTATTGTCACGATATTTCACATGACAACACAGAAAAGCACAATTTGAAGAGCAAAATAAGAAAACACATTAACATAGTATTGATAATAATATCTCGTTAATTGTAAGCTCAGCTGCGAAATACTTGGTGCAAATCTACATGCATGCCACAACTGTTTTACTGTACAAGAATGAAAAACTACCGCTACAAAGGAAATTCTCTCTACAATTACGCATTAGCAATAAACAAAGGCTGCACTAATTACACAAACTACAAGAAAAAAATCAGAAGATTCCAGGTTCGAATCCTGGCAGGGTCGCCATATGGAATGTCCCCTTAGAAAAATTATACATGACTATGTTTAAACTGACACACAATATTTTTTAGCGCAATGTAATCTGACTTTCAATAATCCCTTCAAAAGAATGGCCCTGACTAACATTAAGCTGTACCTTTCACAAATCACTTACCTCACAAAAATCTTGATTACTCAAGCTACTGCAGTACAGCGAGCGCCACTACTGCCAGCTAAATAAAAGATTCAAACTACTGAAGGCACTAACTACTGATAGGCATAGTTAGAGAACGAAAGATTTTGATAGAGAACAAACAATGTATTTACCTTAATAGTGTTGAAAAGTCATAATATATATAGCAGTTCATGACATCCAGTCTTACAAATTTCAAAACTCCGCCATTTCTCTCCCCAAATCCACCACTGCTGGCGGCTCACCTCTAACTGTGCAACGCTACGCGCTATTAACATCCAGCTGCCCAACACTACAATGACCAACAACAATGCAAACCACCCACAGACTGCACACAGTACAGCCAGTGAATTTCATACAGAGCGCTACGTGGCGTTACCAATATAAAAACCTAAACAGCCACCTTACAAATTTAAGAATGCGTTATTGAAAGAATATTGGTCAGAGCAGAAGCAGGAGAGTGTATGCCGCGATTTCGTAGTGTCAGAATCCCACGACGCAAACTCGCACGGATCACTGAAAGGATTTTGCGAAAATTGGACACTCAAATTAGAATATTTTCGTGAACGGCGGACCTGAATCGGAGATTGTTTGGCGGACAGAATCGGAGATTGTCTGGCAGTTGCGTCGAAGATTCCAGATGATTCCTAGAGATACATAAGCAGTAATTACAGAACAACTACTGCATTCTTAGAGAAGGCCGGAAATGAAGATATTTGGCAGAATAACAGCGAAAATTTTCAGAGTCGTAGTAGTAGCAACAATTACCACAACGGTAATCACCATAATACCAATAACAATGGCAATATTGGTAACCACCATCATTATACACTACTGGCCATTAAAATTGCTACACCACGAAGATGGCGTGCTACAGACGCGAAATTTAACCGACAGGAAGATGATGCTCTAATATGATTAGCTTTTCAGAGCATTCAAACAAGGTTGGCGCCGGTGACGACACCAAACGTTTAAGTACCATGCCGTTTCCTACTTTGATAAAGGTCGGATTGCGTTGGTCGAGATCCAATGACTGTTAGCAGAATATGGAATCGGTGGATTGAGTTGAGTAAAATGGAATGCCGTGCTGGATCCCAACGGCCTCGTACCACTAGCAGTCGAGATGACAGGCATCTTATTCGCATGGCCACGTCTGGATCCCTGACTCTACAGATGGGGACGTTAGCAAAACAACAACCATCTGCACGAAAAGTTCGACGACGTTTGCAGTAGCATGGACTATCAGCTCGGAGACCACGGCTGCGGTTACCCTTGACGCTGCATCACAGACAGGAGCGCCTGCGATGGTGTACTCAACGACGAACCTGGGTGCACGAATGGTAATACGTCCAGTGTTGATGGCCAATGTGTGGACGGAAATTGAATATCGCCTAAATGTGCTATGTGCTACCAAGGGTGCTCATGTGGAAGTTTACTGACGTGTCAAAACAACTTTGATAGTTTGTATACAATTAGACACCAGTTTAATTTTTGTTTCTTATTTCTAGTATAAGTTATCAATTCATGTAATCAGGGAAAGACTTTTCGGACACCGTGTATTTCCCTACAAATTGACACTACTATCACCTCTGTAGGTACTATGAATTAATTTCTAACAATTTTCAAATTTGTAAAGCTCTTTTCGAAACAGTCTGTATAGCTTATACGATCTCTGTTCTCTGGGACTTAACCAAAAATTTTTATTAATTTCATTGTCAGTGTTCCAGTCTCATTGGAGACGCACGTCAATTTGCACTGTTTTCTACTCACCTAGGCATGTGTCTATGTAGTACACTACTGGACATTAAAATTACTACACGACGAAGATGACGTGCTGCAGAAGCGAAATTCAACCAACAGGAAGAAGATGATGTGATATGCAAATGATTAGCTTTTCAGAGCATTCACACAAGGTTGGTGCCGCTGCTGACATGGGGAAAGTTTCCAACCGATTTCTCATGCAAAAACAGCAGTTGACCGGCGTTGCCTGGTGAAACGTTGTTGTGATGCCTCGTGTAAGGAAGAGAAATGCGTACCATCACGTTTCCTACTTTGATAAAGGTCGGATTTTGACCTATCGCGAATGCGGTTTATCGTATCGCGACATTGATGCTTGCGTTGGTCCAGATCTAAAGACTGTTAGCAGAATATGGAATCGATGGGTTCATGAGGGTAATACGGAACGCCGTGCTAGATCCCAAAGGTCTCGTATCACTAGCAGTCGAGATGACAGGCATCTTACTCGCATGGCTGCAACGGATCGTGCAGCCACATCTCGATCCCTGAGTCAACAGATAGAGACGTTTGCAAGACAACAATCATCTGCACGAACAGTTCGACGACGTTTGCAGCAGCATGGACTATCAACTCGGAGACCACGGCTGCGGTTACCCTTGACGCTGCATCACACACAGGAGCGCCTGCGATGGTGTACTCAACGACGAACCTTGGTGCACGAATGGCAAAACGTAATTTTTTCGGATGAATCCAAGTTCTGTTTACAGCATCACCATGGTCGCACCCGTGTTTGCCGACATCGCGGTGAACGCACATTGGATGCATGTATTCGTCATCGCCATACTGGCATATCACCCGGCGTGATAGTATGACATTGGCTACACGTCTCGGTCACCTCGTGTTCGCATTGACGGCACTCTGAACAGTGGACGCTACATTTCAGATGTGTTACGACCCGTGGCTCTACCCTTCATTCGATCAGTGCGAAACACTACATTTCAGCAGGGTAATGCACGACCGCATGTTGCAGGTCCTGTACGGGCCTTTATGGATACGGAAAATGTTAGACTGCTGCCCTGGCCAGCACATTCTCCAGATCTCTCACAACTGAAAACGTCTGGTAAATGGTGGCCGAGCAACTGGCTCGTCACAGTACGCCAGTCACTACTGTTGATGAATTGTGGTATCGTGTTGAAGCTGCATGGGCAGCTGTACCTGTACGCGCCATCCTAGCTCTGTTTGACTCAATGCCCAGGCGTATCAAGGCCGTTATTAGGGCCAGAGGTGGTTGTTCTGGGTACTGACTTCTCAGGATCTATCCACCCAAATTGCGTGAAAATGTAATCAGATGTCAGTTCTAGTATAATATATTTGTCCAATGAATACCAGTTTATCATCTGCATTTCTTTTTGGTATAGCAATTTTAATGGCCATTAGTGTAACAATAACTTACACCACTATAAGCAGTATTCTGCTTCATCCATTTTCAATAAGCTACCACAAGAACTCAAAAATCTTAGCAGAAGCCCAAACACTTTTAAGTCTAAACTGAAGAGTTTCCTCATGGCTCAGTCCTTCTATTCTGTCGAGGAGCTCCTGGAAGAGATGAAAAATAAACCAATTCCAGTATTACGTTGTTGATTTTCTTTATTTAATCTTACGACTTGCCGCCTGAATATGTTTCTTATATTTCATTTTATCTGTTTCTACTGTCTAGTCATAATTTGATGTATTGACTCGTTCCATGACCATGGAGACGTCTCCTTAATTTGGACCCACGGAACAATAAATAAATAAATAAATGACAGTTGTAGTGGGAATAATTACAGTAGAAATGACAGAGGCCATATTCAAGTGAATATGATACTTGGTTTTCAGCAGATTAATAATAGGCAGAAGCAAAATCAGCAATTACGACAGTCGGTTGGAAACGAGACTGTCGTACTTAATCAGGGAAACCATTAGTGGCATCTGTTTGGGGCCCACCGGGCGTGGGAAGACCCAGAAGAAAACCTAGGCAATGTCGCTATAACAAATCAGAATTGATAATTCGGCGATGGGAAAATGTGCAGGAAGAGGCAGCCGTTGGGAAAGCAACAACTGTACCGCAGTCTCCCATACAGTGTGACTGGCTGGCGGAGTTAAAGTATCCGATATCGGATAAAACTTCCGTAATCGCTCAGGGCAAGGAGGAATGCGAGGAGGTGTGGCTACGTCAGTTCGGTCCTATATACGACGAACTGAAGGGTTACAGAGAATTGTATCGGAGGTGTGCTAATGGGGAGAGCGAACAATATCTGATGCTTCTCAACTCGCATGAAATTAGCGTTTACGAAGAAACGGAAAACTCTGTACTGATGAGGCAGATTCGTCCAAATATTGCAGTAATTGAAGAAGCCAACCCCAGCGACGCTAGTCCCAAATAGAACCGAGGCGAAATTTCTGAAGAGAGGCCAGTCGAGTTTTCCGATGACGACCAGGTACAACTAATTGACAGCCACATAGTTTACAATATCTACTAGGTTAAGACTGATGTCATACAGTGAGACGAGAATGGTATGGGTTGCGTGGGCTTGGGAGAAGAATTAGAAGCAGAAACTGAGAGCATTTCTCCAAGCAATTGAGAAGATGATAGTCATCTTCTAGAAGAAAATTTACCTGACTTCACATTTAGCTAATTGTTGGTAATTCAAGGTTCGTTAATAAGAAAATTGATAGAAAGGTAGCAGTTTTGTGGTCAAAACGGCTTCATCAACGTGTAACAGGCAGAAAATTAAACCACCAGATGAACCGCTATTGGTATCAGAGCTGGATGGGTTTTCTGGAGTGACTCTGATGTGGAAGAGGACTTGTTATGGGAAAACCAAGAACGAGACAGATAAAGGTAGACAAATAATATTGCCCGTCGACATGACGGCCAGCAAATGCACATTTTAATTGATGCCTGGTAGAAATGAGTGCTATGTCCGACCCATATCCCATCAAAACCGAGCGAGGTGGCGCAGTGGTTAGACACTGGACTCGCGTTCGGGAGGACGACGGTTCAATCCCGCGTCCGGCCATCCTGATTTAGGTTTTCCGTGATTTCCCTAAATCACTCCAGGCAAATGCTGGGATGGTTCCTCTGAAGAGGCACGGCCGGCTTCCTTCCCCATCCTTCCCTAATCCGATGAGACCGATGACCACGCTGTCTGGTCTCCTTCCCCAAAAACAACCAAACAACCATCAAATATTTGTCTGTTTGGAAATTCATGGGAAACCCATTGAACATGAATTTATCGACGTGCTAGGTTATTGAAATACGACGCAGTAATTGAGTGCAACAACAAAACAATGATATGCATTTCAAAGGATAAAATCGAGATAAGGCTGAGGTTTAATGAAACAAGTGATGATGTGAGTAATCGATGATGATGATGTTTGGTTTGCGGGGTGCTCAACGGCGCCGTTATCAGCTCCCGTACAAATTCCCAACCTTTGCTCAGGCCAATCTTGCCACTTCCATGAATGATGATGAAATGATGAGGACAACATAAACAACCAGTCATCTCGAGGCAGCTGAAAATCCCTGACCCCGCCAGGAATGTGAATAATCAGTACCAAACTAATCACGTTGTAACTTGACCTGATGAGAACGGTTTAGGCAGAGATACGGAATACTACAGTATCCCGAATCTAAATGTTGACGATAGTTTGGAAGAGGAGATAGAGAGTACTGTGTACGGTGTACCAAATGCTACACCTGATCGGAAACGAGACATGTGTAACGTAATATTGAGAAATAAAAACGTGTGTTCGAATAAACCGGGGCTTGTTACTGGATGTCAGTGCAAAATAAATATAATGCCCCACGAAGCGTTCTATGGACGACTGTACGCGACACGGTATCGCTGTCCAAACAGGAGGCCATGCAACAAGAAACAGATCGAATGCTGAAAGGGTTCATAGTAGGAAAAACAGATTGCAGCGTGAGAATCGTGATAGATGCACGTACGCTGGACAAAGTTGTTCAACGTGAAACGGATAGGCCATTTAATATGGAGGAAATACTGTAAAAATTGTATAACTCACTATTTATGACGAGCCTCGACTTCAGATCGCACTTGAGGTATCTTCCAGGAAATATATTCCTGTTTTGTTTGCAGATATCATTTACCAGTATAAGGTAGTACCATTCAGACTGAACATGTCAGTGTCTGTATTTATCTGGGCGCTCGATAAAGTACTAGGCGTGGCCGTACGTTCCAGGCCGACAGTGTACGTGGACGACTTGCCGTTGGCCAATGCAACCTGGCAAGAACACTGAGATCCTTCAGACGAGATTTTCAGTGCGTTACGCAAAGGCGGAATGACTCTGAAACTAAAAAAAGTGTTGAGTTCGTGAAGCAGGAATTGAATTATCTTGGTCGCTTAGTTACTACAGCAGGAATCGCCAAAGGTCCACAGAAGTTAGAAGCAATAAAGAGTTGTCCACCTCCGAAGTCCAGAATAAAGAAAGTTTTGTGGGTTTAACCGGATTTTATCGCAAGTTCGTGTAGGGGCAGACGTTCAATGATCCAAACTGAAAAAACTTGCTATGCAAGAATATACTGTATGGACTAACGAGTGTCAGGCCGCATTTATGAGACTGAAAAGCGAATTTTTACAGAGTAACATATTGTACCATCATGACCATCGTTACCTTCGTTACCATTTCACTTGGGGTTCGTCAAATTACGGTTCAAGTGTGAAACTCTTTCAGGAAATATAGGAGAAGGAGAGAACTTTGAACACAGGACAGTTGCCTTCGCAGATCGGACGCTGACGAATACTGAGCGAAACTGTACGATTTCTGAGAAGGGAGGTCTCGCAGTCCTATGAGGTTTTATGAAATTTAAAGAATGCTCGTAGGACCAAAAAGTGATAATTCACACGGGCCGTAATGCGCTCAAAGATTGTCGTTTACTGTACGAAAGATGGACGAGATGGTCTTTTTATTTACAGAAATTTGATTGCGATGTATGTTATGTTAAAGGTACAGACATCTGCATAGCGGATGTGCAGTCGCCTTTACCTGAAACTGATCAGCGAATAGTGGAAGCCGAATCCGAAGGTGTACTAGTTTCAAGACGTAGAAGGATGAAATAAGAGAGCCTTTGTAAAAATATGCGTTGTCAACAAAGTGAGGGCAAATGCTTGAAAATAGTGAAGACCAAGTATAACGGAAAGAATAAAGTCGGAGAAAAGATTAGCAACTACTACAGAATGTACAATATCTTGTATATAGACAAATATGGGGACAGCGAGATATTGCGGGTGTGTTGGCCCACGAAATACATCACCCAAGTAGTAGACTATTATCACTTAGCCTATGGTCATTGTGGACCAAAGACATGTAATGAGAAAATAGGTGAAGTTGCGAATTTTACTGTTATGTTGAAGAGAATAACACATAGGATAATGACGTGCGGTAAGTATCAGAGGATGAAAGCGACCAGCTGCACTAATCGTGGTCCTATGCAGAGCATAAGACCTGACGATGTTCTAGAGTTAGTGTCCACGGGCCTATATGGCCCGCTGACAAATATCTGAGGGAATTTCGCCAAAATATTTGTAGTGCTTGAAGCTTTTTCAAATTTCAGTAGTTTATACGATAAGAAAGGCGACAGCTAAAGCGGTTTATAACAAACTTCTAAACGATTACTTAGTGTATATCGGCAAATCAAAAGGGATTTTCTCCGATAATTGAGCACAGTTTACTTCCATACATGCCTGATCCGGGACGACTTCGCCGAACATATTTTCACCACAAACATATGACGTGCGGCAAATTTATAAACGAATCTGAAAAGATTATGAATGCTTTGACGCACGAATTTACAGGAATCACTCCGGAGGTAATTCTATTAGACCATAAGTCTAAGAGTTTGGTGGAACGAATAATTGATTTCTCTTCGCGAATCAGTATTGACACTGCGGTGAAGAAAGAACTTTTGCGAGAGGTAACGGAAAAGAAAACCAAGGCCCGAATATGGTGTCATGAGGCGAGACTGATAAGGAGTTTTCAAAATTTAAATTCATTTATAATGGACCATTTAAGATTTCAATATATCTCAGAATAATCACCTTTTAGCTTTTCCTAATTCTGTCAAGCTGTTAGGTATACGTCACACTCACAGAACGTATCTACTTCAATTTCGCGATAAGATAATCTACTTCTAACAGAACAAACACGCGACCGCCAACCGTGTTTAGACTATCCTTTCGGAACACCGTTAGGTTTTCGCAAAAATTTCGGCTGAGCTTATATCCGGCTTTAGCCACCTTTCAGTGCCTATAACGATTTGAGCATCAGTGCTTTCTATTAGCGCTTGGAGCTCTGGTACGTTCCCAACACAGCTACGACAATTTACAACTGTTACACCAATGGTTCCTGTATCTACGTTCTTCCTGTGTTTATCCTGCACCCTTTGTGACTGAAGCCCTTCTTGTGTTTCCGAGACCCTCTAACCTAAAAAACTGCCCAGTCCATGCAACACAGCCCCTGCTACCAGTGTAGCCGCCTCCTGCGTGTAGCGGACATCTGACCTCTTCAGCGGAACCCGAAAACCAACCACCCTTTGGCGCAAGTAAACGAATATGCAGCCTACACGATCGCAGAACCGTCTGAGCCTCAGATTTGTACTCCACACTCGGATCTGTAACAGAGGTCTGCAATCGGTCCTGTAGACCATGCTGCAAATGGTCAGCTCGGCTTTCATCTAGGAAGCAAGATTGGCAGCCTTTACCACTTCTGTTAGCCGCTCAAAACCAGAGAGCATCACCGGCCAGTGTGGCCGTGCGGTTCTAGGCGGTTCAGTCAGGAACCGCGTGACCGCTACGGTCGCAGGTTCGAATTCTGCCTCGGACATGGATGTGTGTGATATCCTTAGGTTAGTTAGGTTTAAGTAGTTCTAAGTTCTAGGGGACTGATGACCACAGATGTTGAGTCCCATAGTGCTCATATCCAAAGAGCATCTCTTCTGATCGGAAGTGACACACATCGTTGGTACCGACGTGAGCAACCACCTGCAGTTGGCTGCACCCTGTGCTCTTCATGGCATCCTAGAGGACCCGTTCCACATCTGGAATGACTCCACCCGGTATGCACACGGAGTGCACATTGGTTCTTCTTCTGTTCTTGGCACCCATGTCCCTAAGGGGCCCCATAACGCGCCTAACGTTGGAGCTCCCAACTACCAATAATCCCACCCTCTGTGATTGCCCGGATCTTGCAGGCTGAGTGGTTTCCTCTGAAACAGGACAGGTGACAGCATCCGGCTCAGCGACAGCATCAGCCACAGACAGCACTTGGAACCTGTTTGTCATACAAACCAGGGAGGCATTACATGCGGCCGCCTGGGAAGCCTTTCGCCGTCTGCTATGCCCTGGGGTGACCTCCCTCTCGACCACAGGTGAGTGGTCAACCTCAGTGCGAGCAGTAACTGGGTTGGCCACCGGTGAGGACTGATCGGAGGACTCAGACGTGCTGGACGTCCGTTGGATCCACACGGCCGGCCCACAACAGTGGTGTCCATCCACTGCAGCCACAAGCTGTGCAACCGAAGCCATCAGAACCTGCAGCTGAGAGCCAAGTGTCACCCACTGGGCTCGGATCAGCACACAACAATCGCAGTCCCCGCCCATACTAAAGACCGTGGAAAACTGAAATATACAGATAAACGGATTGCACAACTCTGCTGTAGACCCTGACGAAAACGCAGGAACTGTGACTAATAAATTAGATTAATACGCAGAGATTCAGAAACCTAACTACCGAAGCACTCAGGTGAAACTAAATAATTCGCTCCTGATTAGGAACACAAAATCGGTTTACTTTCCGATGCACACAAAAACCTGAGGAATGTGGCTATCAGATATTAAATTAACACGCAGAAACTCAAGAAACTAAATTTCTGAAGCACGCAGATTATATTATAAGATTCGCTCCTGGTTAGGAACTCGTAAAAGTCACAAAATCGGTTACTTCCCTGTTGCTGCTTCTGCCTGTCTGGCTGGCTGGCTTAATGAGAAGCTTAATAATGGTTAACAAAATTCATGTAGACAGAACTGAACGCCTTTACGCACCTTCATTTCCGTTTGTGTTTCTTCAGACATTTCCTGATTCTGTTTCCCTTCAGGAATGGCTTATACATATTCAACTTACTCCTTTGCCTGATATAATCCAGTTTTCTTCTCTTTTCAGTCGATGACAACTACATCGAACATCTGGTACATTACAGAGAGGATGTAGATGACAATAATTCCACGTGGCTCATTGCCAGGTGCCAGTCCTTCAGTTGTTCGCAACTGGGCGATTTGTGTGTCCCTAAACGGCCCCAGTTACCCTCTCAGGCAAATTGGAGATGGACGGGGACCTACGGATTAACGGGAAATCCGAACCATCTGTCGCTCCTGTCGCCTTTTCACACCGTTGGGAAGTGAAAGCTAGAGTAAAGGCAGACTAAAATATTCCGTGATCCGAGCTATATTCGATCCCACGACCTCTCCATTACCGGGCACGCACTTTATCAGGCCCGACTGCAGGTTTATAGGTCAATGTTTTTTTTAAGTCTTGTCTCTCCCCTGATGAAACAGAATACTTGCACCGTGGTTAAAAACCTCGGAAATCGCCTTACTCTGGCGAAGTTTTTACAGCAATTTTCAGGTTTCTATTTTATGCTCCATTTTTGATTTAATCATTTCTGGCAACACATTGTCATCTCCTGCCGCTTTTCCTTCTTCGTTATTCACATGCCATAATACACCTCAACGGATACCACACGCCAACGATGGAAAAACATTTTTGCTAAGAATATCTTATTCTTATGTTTTTTAGGGTGGGAAATCCAAACATGATACTTAAAAAAATTGCATCACCCAGCATTTCTTCACATTTTACAGCTAAATTTACTAAATTAAGGGATTTTTAAGGAATTTAACAGCTTTTATACAGTTATAATAATTTAAAAAGGAGGTGTAATGAATGTAGATGACGTTGGTAGCACTGCTGAAAAAGATTTGCTGGCAAGAATGGTCGATTCTATTTTTGTGTTAACAGATGGTGTTTTGTTTACTGTCAACCCAACCTCACTTTCCCATTTCTGTAACTGTCCTCAATACAATGTCTAATTGTGCTTGTAAAAACTCTGCTGACAGTTTTTGTTTTATTTGTGGTGAACTTGTGATTAAAAAACATCAAAGAAACATTACAAACTTTGTGAAAAAGGTTTATTTATCATACTTTGGATCTAAACTTGGTGATCATGATAAATCTTGGGCTCTGCACAAGGTATGTTATGTGTTTTTTAAAGATGTGAGAAAATGGTCCAGAAAGGAGATAAAAAGCCTTTAGATTTGCTGTTCCTATGATATGGAGGGCATCATTCTGATGATTGCTACTTCTTCAGTGTTGATATTACTGGTCATAATTCGAAAAAGAAGAAGGTAATAAACTACCCTAACCTTCCGTCCTCCATCCTCCCAGTAGAGCATGGTGTAGATTTGCCGGTTCCTGAACCACCAGATGATATAAATTCTATTCCAACAGAAGTATTTTCTGATGTACAATCTGATTTAGATGAACCAGATGATGATGAATTCCTTTGTAATACAGAAAGTCTAGAGCCCTAGTTGTTTACTCAGACCGAGCTTATCGATTTGGTTAGGGATCTGGGCTTGAAGAAAGAAAAATTTGAAATGCTTGGCTCTAGGTTAAAAGCTTGTTTTAGGTAGCTTACTGTAAATATAAACCATGCTTATATTGTAACAAAGAGTTTCATTAACTTCCCCTTTTACCGTATAAGATTTTTATACTAATAAAAAGCATATTGCTCGAAAACTAAGAGTGATACAAAAAACTAAGGCTAGATTTGGATTCAGATCATAAAAATCTATAAAAACCAGCTAGCAAAGTAAAAAACGTCTTAAAAAATGTTTCGTTGGGCTGTGTATTTAAAGCCGTCTTCTTTTCTTTGTACAAATTGTAGTCTCTTGCTATCGTACCATCTGATAAACGTGATGTGTATCCATCATAAGGTTTTTTCTTAAACCTCAAAGTGTTTTCACTTCTTTCTCATTAGTTCAATTGTGTATTATAGCATGCTGTCTAAGACTTTTCCCTACAGTTTCAATTAATTTATCACATTCAGCCTTGTTTTTCTCACCGTTTTCTTCAAACTTTCACCTCATGCTGACAGCAGCCACGTTCAGATCATGAATTTTTCTCTTCTTTCGCTATCTTAATACTTCAAACACCGTTTCCTAAATGCATACGTACTTTTGCTAAACAGCTGTTCCTTTCTGCAGTTCGCGTTTAAATCTTCACTAAGTTGCTGAACATTTTGCTTAATGTAATGTGGCAGACTTCCCTATTCGGCACTGAATTCCCGTAATCAACATTTCTGGGTACCCTGCTTGAGTGGTTCTATTTTCCTTTCCGGCTCTGTATTTATCTTCATTCTTAATTGTAGCAGCCTCCGATCACAGCACGTTGAGACTGTGCTACTTCGATAATAAAACACCTCAGAAAGATAATTTTTAATGGTATTTGCTGTCGTTTAATAGTTTCTTGAATTCTTATAAGAGGTGTTCCACTTTCTCATGAGAGTGTAATGTATATGTGTGTAGACGGGAAGTATTTGTGAAATGAATTTTTCGAATTTCTCTACGTTTCGTTCAATATCTCCATTAATGTTTTTTTATTTTGTCCAGACAAAAAACCGACACCAATATTATCGTAAAGAAGATAACAAAACAATAACACGATGATAAATTGATGAAAAGGTGGCTGACACTAAAAGTCCCAAAATTCGTATGCGAGAGTGTAATGAACTACAGTTGACAGTTTGGTATTTTAACGCGGCAGTAGGAAAATGAAATCGGAGAACTGATGCTCTTTTAGATGAAATCACGATCATTAACAGATGTAAGTACTCGATATCTCTCTGAAACGTTTCCTTTCGCTTTCCAGACACATATCGAGGGCATTTCACTTCTTCTTCTACTACCATAAATTTGTCAATTAAGGGTTTATTTAGTGTCCATTCTACTGTCAACTATTGACATCACATGTAGCTTAGAATTCTTATCCGTATCTAGTTACTGTTCTGATTAGACAGTCCTTTCCATGCAACAGTTCTTCCATCATATCCTTACTTACAGCCACAACAGTTACACCATCAGCGAAATTATTAACATTCAGAAATTTACTTTTACTTCAACTGTTCCTTCCCTTTAGTTACTACATGTTTTCCTCTGGATACAGGTTCTTTATACACTATGTGACTGAAAGTATCCAGACACCCCAAAAACTGCTGCGGAAGCAAAGGGAACTTAACACAGCAAACATAAACATAGCCAAAGCCTTGCAGGAGGCTATGCGAGAGGCGTTCAATGAATTCGAAGGTAAAGTTCTATGTACTGACTTTGTAACCTCCCCCTCGCTTATCGACCTTAATGACAGTGAAAAATTAAACTGCGTGTGCCTAATGGAAATTTGGGAAAAGCAATCGTCACCGAAGTTAATTTGTCGGTAAAGAGGGAGGAAAGGGTTACATGTAAATGAAAGGAAAAATTCAAATGAAACTGGTGGAAATTAATTTTGAAAAGGGGTAAAGTTAATAAAGAAAGTAAATGTGCGGCCGTTACGTTAGCAATTAACTAGCGGTAATTAGATATTTGAGATTTGGGGGAAATTACGGTCGCCACTCCTAAGGACAATTACTATAGTAACTGAAAAAGAAAGGTTAATACACATATAATTAGCACTAGAAGCGTGGCAAGTGAAGGTTGACACGCGTAATGTGAAAACTGAAAGTTTGTCAGAAGTAATAAATTTCGCTACACTCTGACTTAATTTAGCAAAAGAATTAATAAAACCGGAAAATCGAAAGTTAATTTACTGACTGAAGTTTATAGTGATCTTTCTTTCTGAAGCACATCGAAATTCAGTAAAATACGGTTAGCCTTGGACTACCTCAACAATCATTTCAAAAGCTACTTGAATCTACGCAATTTAGAAATAAGAGATTTAACTTTGAACTTGAATTAAATGATTCTGAACAATTAACAATAGTAAAATTTAGTACGTACCAAGCTGAGCTGCAGTCACAGGTAAGCTAAAATACGGTAACAAAACTCGCACTCTTAATTTGTGCTTGTGTAATCTAAATATTGTAGCCAGCTACGAATACCTTAACTGAACTTTGAAATTAAAGCAGTGAAATCGAATGATGCTGGCGTTTGAATTTCAACGACACTCGGGTTCATTCCGGAAAAGGAAGGGAACTTGCTTGGTAATGAAATTGGGACAATGAGCAACAAAGGTTCATGCTATGTTGCTGTAATTTAGTTATGAAAGTGGAACAGTTTCAGAAGCTGAGGTCTGCCTTACAGTTCTAAAACTTTACGTGCTTCCAGTCTTCCTTGTTGGTTGATTGAAGGTTTGAAGCCGTCGATCGAGGAGGTGGCGACAGTCACTCATTGTCGGCCGTCGCTGTTGCAGAAGCTGGATGTTGGCGCGCCTTCTTCTCGACACGGTCACCTGGCGAAACGGGCTCTTGATGTGCGCCAGCTAATGCTTCCCGTCCGCGACACCGTGTCAGAAACTATCATAGCAAGTCGAGCGCAATTACATGCTGCCCAACCCCGAAAGCGCGGCAACTAGCGGGAGCGTCACACAACACACCTGCTCCACTGCACCACCCCAGCCAGATTCTCCCTCCGCCCGCGCTCCACGCGACAGAGTTAACACTACCAAAGATCGTAAGCACTTTGGTTTTCCACACGACCTATCCATGTATTCGTTCGATAGCATAGTTTACCCTAGGCCAGACCCAGCGTATAAATACAAATAATATTCACAAAACAAACCAATTATAAATCGACATAAATGCATATATATATACAAATAGTAAAACAATTACAATATACAAAGACCCTGATATGTTATATCTTCAGGTAACAAAATACGGAAAAAAATTTGCAGAGCAATAGATGGAAATAGGAGGATATGCATTTTCGGCGTTACAACTTGGCAGAAAATCCTAAGAAATTTTGGTCTTATGTCAAAGCCGTAGGTAGATCAAAACAAAATGTCCAGACACTCTGTGACCAAAATGGTACTGAAAAAGAGGATGTAAGATTACTAATTAACATGGCCCATCATGAGATAGAAAGAGGACGAAACCGAACGAAGGGTAGCGGTTGTAAGAGCCGAGGAAAAAAAGTGTCAAGGCAAGCGCCAGGGGAAAAAAATCTCCGCGACAGTAGGACGGGTAAGTAGCGGCTTGCTAGCTGCGACAGTGGACGCAATGTGTGGTTATGTCAGTGCGAGGTATCGCGCATCGTTACCTTTGTCGTTGAGGAAGCTCATTGTGGGGCTTGCTGCGGTTGCTGCGTGCCTGCAACAGTTCAAGGTTGTCATACCCTAGTGAGAGATCGGTCATAGATCGGCTCACAGTGTATGGCGTGTGTGTGGCTGGTTTGCGTGCTGTTTACAGTACGGTTTCCCTGCGATTGTCTGTTATTCGGCGAGTCGAGCATCTGGGGTTACCAGTAGTAGCTGTGTTGCAGGGGCTCGCCAGTACTGCCATGCTAGCGTGCTATGGACCATAGATGTTTAGTTCCTTGCAAATAGTGTCTTTGGTCTATTATGTTTCCATCCATGGTTGTGGACGTAGTTACCCAGAGAAACGATAAACGGGTTGCACGAGCGTCTCGTGTTATTGCACAGTCGTGTGAAGGGTTTTTGGAATACCTGCAAGATGGTATCTAGCCGATATTCCCGGTGAAGGTCCGCGGTGCGTGTGTAGCGCGGAGCGTTGCTTATGGTTCTGAGTACTTTGTTCTGTATGAGCTGCAGACGGCGCTGGCGTGTGGGCGCAGTGTATCCCCAGATAGGGGCTGCGTACGTCATCAGGGGTCGAATAAGTGTCATGTACATGGACCAAGACACCCACCTATTCAGTGTGCTACGCCTGTTAAGCATAGGGTAGAGCTGTTTGAGCGTCGCGTTAGCTTTGTTGGTCACGTGTTGAATGTGGTCCCCCCCAGAGTAGTTTCCGGTCGAGCCAGACACCGAGGTATTTGACCTTCTCGCGGAGACGTATTGGGCGTGCATGTAGTGTTATTGAGTTGCAGTACTGATGTTTGCGCAGTAGTTTCGGTCGTCTAGTGAACAGAACGGCTTCGCACTTGTCGACGTTTACTCTGACACGCCATTTCAGAAGCCAAGGCTCGGCCGCTTTGAGTGCAGTCTGTTGTTGTTGTTGCTGTAGTCTTCAGTCCTGAGACTGGTTTGATCCAGCTCTCAATGCTACTCTATCCTGTGCAAGCTTCTTCATCTCCCAGTACTTACTGGAACCTACATCCTTCTGAATCTGCTTAGTGTATTCATCTCTTAGTCTCCCTCTACAATTTTTACCTTCCACGCTGCCGTCCAATGCTAAATTTGTGATCCCTTGATACCTCAGAACATGTCCTACCAACCGGTCCCTTCTTTTAGTCAAATTGTCCCACAAACTCCTCTTCTCCCCAATCCTATTCAATACCTCCTCATTAGTTATGTGATCTACGCATCTAATTTTGAGCATTCTTCTGTAGCACCACATTTCGAAAGCTTCTATTCTTTTCTTGTCTAAACTATTTATCGTCCATGTTTCACTTCCATACATGGCTACACTCCATACAAATACTTTCAGAAACGACTTCCTGACACTTAAATCTATACTCGATGTGTGCAGTCTGTAGTCGTGAGTTAATGTTAGACGGCTTCAAATCTTGCGCAAGGGCGCAAGGATGGCAGTGTCATCCGCGTAGATTGCCACCGTCCTGTTGTGTGTAGCTGGGAGGTCGTTAATGTAGAGGTTATAATGGTAAGGGCCCTAGGATGCTTCCTTGGGGTACTCATGCCTGGATACCATGTCGTGTCGATTGTTTGAAACTGCGGTAGACACTTGTTGTCTTATATAGGCGCTGACGACGGCAGCGCCGTATTCTGCCTGTTAACATATCTCTGTATTTCCATACATTAGTTTCTTTGGCGCTTCAGCGCAGTTCGTTATGTACTGCGCCAGTGTTTAAAGTTAGCCAGGTCAGTTAGGTCTGTCTCTTTTTACTTTCTTTTTGAATTCTTTTCGAGATTATACTTCGCATACACGGTGTTCAGTAAGCTCATAAATTTTTACTGGTTAAAAGCAGCTGTAAGGTGTCAGGCAAAACCAACACCTTCCACGAAAACCCTGACATGATAGCAAATCGGGCAGTATGTCACATAGCTCCAAATAAATCCTGACATTAAATTAACCAAAGCAATACGATGAACGAGGGAACAAATGGAATATCACAGACTAACACAAGCACGCCTAAATGGATGTCATACCTTCCCACCGTGAAACAGACGCAGTTCCGAGGAGAGAAATAAGAACAGAAGCCGAGAGCAGAATCGTGTAAGCTAGAAGGCCCTACGATAAGGGACGGACACCCACATCGCCGGCCGACCGCCAAGACCACCCCCCAGCCCATGTTAAAAGATAGAGCCCTCCAGAAGAACAGTATAGATGTTACGATAACACTAAAAGGGCCACACCAGCTGCAAGTATTAGCGTGAGACTATACGCGTCTCTGTTACGTAGCAAACATTAAAAACATTGCCCCACCACGAAAAGTATAATATTTCTCATTGGATAGACAGAAGTTTTGTAGGCGGAGCTTAAGGTTACCATTGAGACCCTGACTGGTCAGTAGAAAACACAGCCAGATAGCTTTTCTTAAACCAACTTCGGTAAATTGTAGTAAGGAGAGGTTAGAGGGAGTTGCTTCTGAGACAGCGACGTGTGTGGAGCTGCGCCGCTCGCCGCCCCCTGATGCTGACAAACCACCGACAAGGTAATGAACGCACGCGATGCCACATGAGAGCGCATAAGGTTTCACTCAGAACTGCAGAAGTCTCATCTGTTACACCCCCTTTTTACGTAATACTATTGTCGATCGTCAATTAAACTTCGTAGTATTCACATTTGCTATTAGAAGTTAAAATCTGAAACGCGATGATTTTTCTGTTATATAATTATTGAGATGCCACATCAGTCACTGTAATTTACAACAAGTTAAATAAGTAATTAAAGATAATTGAGGGTCACTGTAGACCATTTTGATAGTTTTCTCTTTTATGAAACTTAATGTAAACCTAGATTATAGATGAGATATGTCGTAGGTCAGCCTTCTATCGATTGTAGAACTTGGAAACCCATTCAGGGAATATTCGTTCACATTTTTGTTGAACGCAGCTGGTTTTTATCATCCTGCATTAAAATATTTCCTTTCATCAACAGCGCAATTTATAAACAATGTTTTGTGAGCAGAATAAAAATTTCAATGGTAAACTTAACAGCTTTTTCGACGTTATTTTACCAACTAACTTAAAATAGGAAAGCCTTGAACCCCTTCCACTAAATTTAGTTAGTATTAAGATTCTTTTACAGAGAGTGCAGAGGAGCTGACGCTGAAATCATTAAGAATTTGATTATATCATTGCTAGTCTCACTGAACTATTCTGAACTCTACATGCCATGTGTGGTGTGGTGTCTCCTTACCAGTAACAGGTCCCAGGTTCAAACTAGTCAATTCCCTAAAAAACACGCTCAGAGCGCCGCTGCTCGAAAGTGGTAGGGAGACACGACTTACGAGGGAACCTCCCCATCGCACCCCCCCCCCCCCCTCCCAGTTTTAGTTATAAGTTGGCACAGTGGATAGGCCTTGAAAAACTGAACACAGATCAATTGAGAAAACAGGAAGAAGTTTGTGGAACTATAAAAAAATAAGCAAAATATACGTACTGAGTATTCCATGTGCAATATAGGCAACAACAAGGAAAGAGCAAGTTCAGGGGTTCCGTGGTCCCGTGATTAGCGTGGGCAGCTGCGAACCGAGAGGTCCTTGGTTCAAACCATTGCTTTGATGAAAAGTATAACTTTTTATTTTCAGTTTATGTGACAAACGCTTATGTTTTCATCACTTTTTTGGGAGTGATTATCACATCCACAAGAAAACCTAAATCGGGCAAGGTAGAAGAATCTTTTTACCCATTCGCCAAGTGTACAAGTTAGGTGAGTCGACAACATATTGCTGTAATGTGGCGCACATGCCGTCACCAGTGTCGTATAGAATATATCAGACGTGTTTTCCTGTGGAGGAATCGGTTGACCTATGACCTTGCGATCAAATGTTTTCGGTTCCCATTGGAGAGGCACGTCCTTTCGTCTACTAATCGCACGGTTTTGCGGTGCGGTCGCAAAACACAAACTTATTACAGTGAACAGAGACGTCAATGAACGAACGGACAGATCATGAGTTTGCGAAAATAAAATAAGTAAACTTTTCACCCGAGGGAAGACCTGAACCAAGGACCTCTCATTCCGCAACTGCTCATGCTAACCACGAGACCACGGCCCTCCTGAGCTCACTCTATCCTTGATGTTGCCTACGTTGCATATGGACTACTCAGTTTGTGAATTTTGCTTATTTTTTTCATAGTTCCACACAACTTCTTCCTGTTTTCTCCATTGATCTGTGTATAGTTTTTCAAGGCCTATCGCATATGCCAACTTATAACTGAATCTGTCGGGGGGTTGCGATGGGGAGGTTCTCTTGTTAGAACAGACACCACGCAGAATGTTAGGTTTAAAGTTAGCCAGGTCAGTTAGGTCTGTCTCTTTTTACTTTCTTTTTTAATTCTTTTCGAGGTTATACTTCGCATACACAGAGTTCGGTAGGCTCATAAATTTTTAGTGGTTAAAAGAAGCTACTTCAGTTTGTTCAGAGAACATAAAGAATTCCGCGCAGCGACGGTAATCGTGCAGACAGAGGTCCGCTCTGCACGAGTAATGCCTTTTAATCACTGCGCCGCAGCGTACAGCAGTCGCCGGCCGGTCGCCGGTCGCAGATGCCATCGCGGGCCGTAGCTCACTCGTTTCGCGCCATTAGGAGCGACCGCCCGGCGGCGCGGCTGCGGCGGCGTCGCACCCCGCTGTTCCCAACAGTCGGCCGCTCAGCGCAGCGCGGGTGTTGCGCTGAGTGGCTCGTCAGTTTTTACGCGGTGGTGGTGGCTGGCCTGGCAGCGGCTGCTGGCGCCCGGCCACGCAGGTGAGCTACGGCCTCTCCACGCCGGCCGCAGCTGCGCAGGCTGGCCAACCTGCCGCGCCCGCACACGCGCACGCCGCCGCAGCCTTCGACACCGGTCGATCGGTTTTGGGAACATCGGTTCGCCTCTGGAAGCACCACTTAACTCCTGCGGTCGCAGCTCCCGAGAGAAAACCGGTCGAGCCGCATGTAAGGCGAACGATTCCAGACATCTAACAAAAACATTGCGTTTCTGCCGGTTTCTAGTCACGTAAAAACAAAAAAATTTCCTTTATGCACACGTTCTCCTTCATATCGTTAACTTCACTTACTTTCTTATGTAGGTCGATTCAGCTGTCCCTAGCGATGTCGTTTAGCCGCGCGGAATTAGCCGAGCGGTCTTAGGCGCTGCAGTCATGGTTCAAATGGTTCAAATGGCTCTAAGCACTATGGGACTTAACATCTGAGGTCATCAATCCCCTAGACTTAGAACTACTTAAACCGAACTAACCTAAGGAAATCACACACATCCATGCCCGAGGCAGGATTCGAACCTGCGACCGTTGCAGCCGCTTGGTTCTGGACTGAAGCGCCTAGAACCGCTCGGCCACCGCGACCGGCCCTGCAGTCATGGACTGTGCGGCTGGTCCCTGCGGAGGTTCGAGTCCTCCCTCGAGCATCTACATCTACATCTACATAATTACTCTGCAATTCACATTTAAGTGTTTGGCACAGGGTTCATCGAACCACAATCATACTATCTCTCTACCATTCCACTCCCGAACAGCGCGCAGGACAAACGAACACCTAAACCTTTCTTTTCGAGCTCTGATTTCTCTTATTTTATTTTGATGATCATTCCTACCTATGTAGGTTGGGCTCAACAAAATATTTTCGCATTCGGAAGAGAAAGTAGGTGACTGAAATTTCGTAAATAGATCTCACTGCGACGAAAAACGTCTTTGCTTTAATGACTTCCATACCAATTAGCGTATCATATCTGCCACACTCTCTCCCCTATTACGTGATAATACAAAACGAGCTGCCGTTTTTTGTACTCTTTCGATGTCCTCCGTCAATACCACCTGGTAAGGATCCCACACCGCGCAGCAATATTCTAACAGAGGACGAACGAGTGTAGTGTAAGCTGTCTCTTTAGTGGACTTGTTGCAACTTCTAAGTGTCCTGCCAATGAACGCAACCTCTGGCTCGCCTTCCCACAATATTATCTATGTGATCTTTCCAACTGAAGTTGTTCGTAATTTTAACACCCAGCTACTTAGTTGAATTGACAGCCTTGAGAATTGTACTATTTATCGAGTAATCGAATTCCAACGGATTTCTTTTGGAACTCATGTGGATCACCTCACACTTTTCGTTATTTAGCGTCAACTGCCACCTGCAACACCATACAGCAATCTTTTCTAAATCGCTTTGCAACTGATACTGGTCTTCTGATGACCTTACTACACGGTAAATTACAGCATCATCTGCGAACAACCTAAGAGAACTGCTCAGATTGTCACCCAGGTCATTTATACAGATCAGGAACAGCAGAGGTCCCAGGACGCTTCCCTGAGGAACACCTGATATCACTTCAGTTTTACTCGATGATTTGCCGTCTATTACTACGAACTGCGAACTTCCTGACAGGAAATCATGAATCCAGTCGCACAACTGAGACGATACCCCATAGGCCCGCAGCTTGATGGGTGTGTGTGTTTGTCCTTAGGATAATTTGGGTTAAGTAGTGTGCAAGCTTAGGGACTGATGACCTTAGCACTTAAGTCCCATAAGATTTCACACACATTTGAACATTTTTTTTTTTTTTTTTGATGTCGTTTAATACAACTCCTCTTGATGTATGAGGCCTTCAAAAACTATGCGCTAGATTTTCATATTCATTTGTAAATAATAGATTTCAGCTATCAATGAACTGTGGATGAAGCCCGACCAACAGGCATTACATGCATTGATCAAAAACGATAGTGCATTGGGAATGGCTAGTTTCTAGCTGAAATCTAGATCTGCCAATAAAATTTCAAAATTAAGACTGATAGCTGAAATCTATTATTTGAAAGTCAATTTAACAGTCGCTGCGTGCAACGGGCTTCTGAATGGAAGGTAACCCGATTTTCATATTCTCTCGCTCACAGCTGGAAAACTATTAGACCTACAAGAAAATGAGCATGACTGTTCTCTAGGAAATTTAGTTTCGTTAAATTTTGTACTGGGATACGTTTCCTCCTGAGCCCATGGATTTCGAGTTTCTCAAGAAAAACGTTAAAAAGTGACATTCAAACGCACCCCCACCCCCACACTCTTTCCACATCAGTCAGGATTTGTACTATGTTGTTCGTGGCACTCCCTCCTACCACTGTGCAAATATTTCCGACTATACGAACTATTCCCGATATTCGACCTTCTTTGGTTACTATTGATTGGGCTACTACGCCACCACAATAGTCGGCTATTTAGTTAACTTTATTAAACGTCCCAGTAAGGCCTATGAAATAAAGAAGACTTTTGTAAACGTCACGCTAAAACTAATTACTTTGACGTTTCGATGGAAAATCGAATTTTACAAGCGCAGTATTTTCGTAGTCAAAACACCTGACGAATGCGGCGCAATTGCTTATTTTATACTGTTAAAATTTACAAAACTGCTATCTATAGTTTACACAAACGTCAGCTTTGCAATTTCTAAGTGCTCAACTAAGGCGGTAGTGCATGATGACAAACAAAAGGTCGAATACCGGAAATAGTTCGTGTAGTCGGAAATTTTCGAACTGTGATAAGAGGGAGTGCCACGAACAACATACCAGAAAATGTCACCAGTTGGGGGATGACTGTGGGAATAAGGGTGAGTTTGAAGATTACTTTTGTACGTTTTTCTTCAATTACTCGAAAACTGCAACCTCTAGGAATCTCAGTACAAAATTTAACTACAATAAATTTCCTACAAATAAGGTCCTATTCTTTTTTCTGCAGGAGTGGTAGTTTGCATGTAGCGAGTGAGAAAATATAAAAATCTCACGGGTGGTTTTTGAAGGACAGAAATAATATTGCAGGTTGCATAAAACGGCATTGCTACGGACAGCTGAATCACCAAATATAACGACAAGTTTGAAGAAAGATTAATGGACGGTACGCTCTTAAGTACCTCTGGGGTTTTAGGAAATAATTCCGAGAAAACTACGAGACATACAGAGAGATAGCACATATTAATGGATGGATTATATCTCCAAGTTTCTATTACTAACACACGCTGTGACGTATTTGCAGAGTGCACCACAAGAAGGGTAGGCGCGTAAGAATATACAGAGGAATCATCCACTCGATATTGTCGCGTCGAACTAGATCGCACCCGCACAAAGGGAAACCAACAGACAGATCTCCAAAACAGGTTGGTCCCAGGCGCAGACATCATTGAATTTCATGCGCATACTGACGTTTGCTGCGCTACAAGCAACATTGCGTGAATGGCGGCCGTTTATCGTATGAACGGGCTCACTATTATCATCGCGCCGGTAGCGATGCGCGATAATTCTAGGGATAAAGGAATAGGACTAGTCCTAAATTCGGTACTACAGGCCTCACCGCGCATGCGCGAGCTGGTAGCTGGCTGCTCTGGTCATGTCCCAGCTGACTGAGTCTGCCATATTGCTTTCTGGATGCTGAGTTTAGTTTCTGTTTATGGTTGTTTCGTTATCAGAAGTAACTTTTTGAGCAAGTGAGTGTAGTGCACTTTTCGTAAATAATTTCTCGGAAGTTTTTAAATTTTTGTATATTTCATACATAATTAATGATACGCTAATTTAAAATCACGACTTTGCCACTGTTATACTTAGGGGTACGCTGTGTTTACGTTTATCATTTGAAAATGCTGCGAGAAGATCTTGTACGAGTTTCTAGCTAGGCCCTAGTAAGTTTCGGGTGCTTCAGTAGACTATTATCATTCTTGATTACTTTCGTTCATCGTGTAAAAAGGGGTTAATGTGACAAGGACACCATTATCAAAATCTCACTGAATTTGAAACAGGTCGTATGATGTGGGTGCTCCTAATATGATACTGCAGGAAGACTTAGCAGGAACCTAGCCGCAGTACGTGACTGCTGGCAGCGATGGCCACGACAGTGAACCGTCGCAGGAAGGGAGGGCTCATTAGGGCCACGTGGCACTTAAGGGAGAGGAGGCCATCGTCTTCTGTGTATGGCTCTGACGTATCGTACAGCAACTGCAGCCGCAACTTCAGCTTCAGTTGGTACTACAGTGACACGACGAACTGCCACAAATCGGTTACTTCAAGGATAGTTCAGAGCCAGACGGACGCTCTGTAGTTTGCACTCATCTACCTTACATCACCACCATATGCGCCTTCAGCGATGTCAAGAGACAGCTCATGGAGGGCAGGGTGGAGGTCTGTTGTGTTTTGTGATGAAAGTTGGTTTTGCTTCGGGGCTAGTCATGGCCGAGTGTTGGTTAGACGGAAGTCAGTTTATAACCCTACCTCTACTATTGTAATTTAGTATGCTTTTACCTAAATCACAGAAAAATCTTTCTCTATGTTGTCACGTATACTATACCCCAAAAGAACAAATAGTTCTGTTACGGGGAAAGCCAGGTATAACCCTCTTACTAAAATTTAGTTTGGTTTCCAAATAAATTGTACTATGAGAGGACAGCCCTGTTAATAGGAAATGCTAATCAATAGAGTTACCCTCTCTACAGGATTTGACCGTGTGTTGTGGATAAGTGTTGTGAATAAGTATATCAGACTATTCAATTCTTTCCCTAAAATTTTATCCAGCGGTTAAATAGAAACGCAGTATGAATAAATTTGCAGAAGCTAGGACTTGTCGTGAATCACAGCAGAGCAGCGATTACCAGTCTCACAACACTTAATTACATAGTCACAGAACATACAATACAACAAGTCAAAGATACATTGTCCTAAGAGTAAACAAACAGTCTCTCACTTGCCCAAAGTACATGACTCTGTCACAGGACTACTCAGTTCCAAGTTCATATAGCGGTTTAAAACATGTACTAACGATCGCCAGCCGATCCAGACGATGAAACAGTGAAGGATTTGAAAAGCAGAAGTATGAATTTTGCCTACTGTCTTCTTACTGCTTAATTTGGTTCTTCAAAGAAATATTACTCCACCTAAACATATTGAAACTGGAATTACCTTTTGACTGTTACACCCTTATACTTTACATTTTCAAAATAGAAAAAAACCAGTAGATAACTTTAGGGAAGCTAAAAAAAATTTCGATTGGGGGAGGGGGGGCGGCAATAGAACATCGTTTTCTATAATAAACAAACTTAAATAGTGAAATACTTGAATACCAAAGAATACACTTTTTATACTGATCATTTCACTTCAAGAATACCTCTTTCTTACTGGAATTTACTTTTGAAAGCTGTTATTCCTTGAACTAATTCTGTACAGTCATTAACCCATTCTAGTAACTTGCCTACACTCTGATCGAATTTTACGTAAGCAAACTTTTGCTATAATGCTTTGTAATTGTTAAGAAAACACAAAACAATAAAAACGGTGTCTCTTTATATTAACTTAGCACTTCATAGGTCTGTAAAATAGGATATTCGGAATCATCAAACACATGGAAGGAGCCCTATGTAGGTGTATGATTAGGATGAAATAACAGGATGAACCATTTTTTTTAAAGTTCATGAAACATTACTAAAACACAGTGTAAATTAATGGTTCTCGCTGTAGAAAAGTAAATTTACTATAAAAAAAGTCTTATATGGCGGCTGTAGGCATGGGTGTGGCGAACAATTATGGGGGTTACACTACCCACAGTATGTCCTGCAAGTCTCTTGCTGCATGGCTTAATTTCTCTTCTTGGGGTCGTTCAATTCTACATACAGTAGCCCAACAACTCGCAGTAATACCGTAAGCCGTTTGCAGTCTCCATCCGTAGCATTTTGTGCGAATTTTCAGGCAAAGCTTCTCCTGCTCCACAAAGGTGTTGCCTCAGTCACTGCTGCATACAGACTGTGTGACATACTTCCTGCACTTGCTCTAGGTAGCGCGCCAACTCATCCTTGCCACCTGTTCCACTCCCCAGACCCACTTTGTTTTTAACAACAGCACCCTGCCATTTACATGAAACCTATTTCTTACATTGTTTCGCATTCGGGAGGACGACGGTTCAATCCCGCGTCCGGCCATCCTGATTTAGGTTTTCCGTGATTTCCCTAAATCGTTTCAGTCAAATGCCGGGATGGTTCCTTTGAAAGGGCACGGCCGACTTCGTTCCCTGTCCTTCCCTAATCCGATGAGACCGATGACCTCGCTGTTTGGTCTCTTCCCCCAAACAATCCAATCCAAATCTTACATTTTTGCTAAGCGTGACCACTTCTTAAACTGCCAAATTTACATCAGCATAAACAATTTATACACACAAATATTTTTAAATTCGAAACGTTATCAGAAAATTATTTAACCTAGTAATTAGTTTACATAGTATTTTACATACATTACTGTCTTACAATGTAAAGAACTTCAATCTCCACTTTAGTACACTTTACATATTCAGAAAATATAGTATCAATATGCGAAAATTTTAAAGCATGAAAATTATAAAAAATTAAATGAACCGTTCACAAATATTGTTATAAGTTGATATCCTGTGACCAGCCTGTCTGCGTGCTCGTCACACTGGACATAGACCTGCATTTATGGTCTGGGGTGCGATTTAGTGTGATAGCAGGAGCACCTTCGTGGTCATCCCACGCACCCTGATTGCAAAATTATACGCCAGACTGGTGATTCCTCTTGTGCTGTCGTTCATGAATAGCATTACTGGAGTAGAGTTCCACAACATTAATGATCGCCCACGTACCGCTGTTGTAACCTGACATCCTCTGCAGAGTGTCGACATGTTGCGTTGGCCTGCTCGATCCCAGTTGTGTCTCTAATCGAGCACACATGTGTCGTCATGTGACTACAACTCTGGCTTCGTCCACAACCAGCATTAATCGCTGCTGTATTGACCGACCAAATGTAACAGGCGTGGAACTCCGTCACACGAACTGGCATCCGGCACCTGTACGATATATGCACGTCTTTAAGCTTGCGTTCAAAATTCTGGCTGTTAAACCGGTTATTAAGTACCAGCGTTTCACATTTACAATGGTTTATCTCGCGCTTACATTAACATCTTGCAATGTTAATTACTTATATATATTCCCGAAATCTCATTACTCTACATTAATTATTCCTTGCTGTTGCGATTTTTTATGGTCAGTGCCTTATTCTCTCTGTCGATACAGACACAGGATGGAATACCAGACAGATTGAGGCATAGCGCCGTATACCGATCCTGCCTTGGAGGCGGTTAAGTGGGAGATGTATCTCATAGCTGGATAGTGACAGATGGTGACGCGAGACTGGACGCGCACGTAGTTTGTCCGATAGAGTACAGTATAGGATAGGGGACTGATATAGTTTCGATTGTGCCCACTAGAGAGCACTAAATTAATGAAAAGTTTATCATAAACTGTTCTAGTATTTTCATAAAGTGTTACTATGTATTTTTGTGTATGTAAGATGTTATAAATGTGTTTTAGCAGTATGAATGATGCGCGAGTGTGGTTTAAGGTTAATATGAAGATAATTGTTTAACGAGTTATGTAGGGGGATTTAGAGTGGGAACATTTCGAAGGAGTATGGGTAGGGACAAAGGGGATTTTTGTAGAATAGATTTGTAAAGTAAGTTTATGGTAAAGGGAAAGTTAATTCAGGTATAAATAACAATAGTAAATAACTTTATGCATAAACAAAACTTCAGCATATTAGATAATTAAGTCGGTAAAAAGTGCAGACGTTAGGTTTACTATTTTTAGGTTTACTATTTATGAAAAGCGCGGACTGACGCTGGAAAATGTTGTTTTGCTATTGGCTGTTGAGTAAACTGACCAATGGTAATGCAATGTTTTTTGCGCGCCTTTCTCTGCTGGTAGAGAAGACTTACAGCATTCCAGGGAGGAGTCGGAGCCTAGCCATGAAACAGTTCGGACGTGTGTAGTAGTAGTTCCGATGGAAATGATAAGTTGCCGGATCTAGCAGTGTTTCATACATCAAAAGTGTTGGAAAGTGACGGCATAATTATTCTGATGTGCGTGTAGAAATTTCGGAATTTTTCAGTGAATTTTGTGGCGAGAAAGGACATATTCAGCGTGGCGTATTGAGCAGGTCGTTGGCTATAAACTGTGACTGTATCGATCTTAAACAATCAGTATTTTTGTAGCTATTGCGTTTTCGGGAAATGCAACACCATAAACTTGCTAACGTGAGTAAAACGGATTGTGAGTGACTGTGTTGAGACTAGCAAGGGCTTGGCAGTGATACTTGTTCACCTAAATTTCAGAATATATTAATTAAAGAAAACATTTACAACCTTTCATTTCGTGTGAAAACATTCTCCCGAAACGTAGATTAGTGACTTTAATTGCAGCCTGGTTCACGTCGAACTACAGTAACTTTCACTCCGCTTCCCTACTGATGATATGCTGAGACAATGTTCACAGGTAGGTGCAGGTTCGTCGTTAAGGGACGGAGAGAACCGCGCAGCCGCAAAATCACCTGAAAATTGTTGCTGGATCGGAAACGACTTTACGGGTCACATTGTTCAAGTTCTCATGTGCGTGACAGAAAGAGAAATTCATAATTTTCTTGACTGGTGTACCTCGTCTGTCGTGGTTTTGTTATGTATAATATTCCAAATAATGTAGACATATGCGTGATGACAAATAATGATAAGTATGACGACCAAAATCATGAGAGTGAGAAATGAACTGAAACTGCTTGAAACAGAGATAGGTCAAGTAATGAGGTAAAGGAATTCAGATATCTCGGAGAGATCACTGATGCAAATGAACTAGAAAAGGCTGCGATATGCGAACGTATTTCAATAATGAAAAGGGAATATGTGGTGATTAAATATTCTTAGGACTGATGTGAATGACCTGAAGTGCCAAACTAACACACTAAAATACTGTTGCCAAACCATAATGCCTGTGTGACAGTGAATACCTCTGGATGAACAACAGAGTAGAGAAAGGAGAATCCCTCCTAAGCTCAGGGCTGAAGTCCAGACTGAGGCTGGCTGTAAACTTCTGAACAACAAAGAAGTCTGCCAGAATGTGGGAAGGAGCTCGGAGAATACGAGAAGCAGGAGACTGGTATTTCTCGGACGTCTATAAGTAATGGTGAAAAATGGCGTACCCAAACAAATACAGGATTCCCAAATGTCTGGAACAAAGATAGCAACATGACTTGAATTAAAGATGCTCGGAAAGACCTTAAGAATTAAAATTTATGTAGGTACCTCGAACCTTGCAACATCTGAACAGCTCATTACAAAGCCGTATGGTCCGCGAGGGCCCAAAGCATTGACTGACTACAATGACCAACCACTAAGGAAGTGCTTGTTTCCCAAGAGTGGGTCCGAAGTTTGTGTCTGCCCACTTATCTGACGGCCCAGCGCGGGTAAACGTCGTGAGGAGAACCTGAGATGAGTTTCCGGTACTGCCAGTTATTTTTCTACTCATCTCGTGAGGCCAATTTAGGAGTTATGTGAACGAAAAGTGCAACTACAAAGGTCCGAAACTGATAAGTACTGAGAACGGGTGTGTACACTTTTAAACACTCTATCGTGTACATTCACAGATGAAACTTCGGACATAGACAGTTCATATACATCTGTTCAGAAAACAGTTAACGACATGAGTGCAAAGCTGATTTTATTGACCTTTCCGTTGAGACGGTAGACCCACTAGACGTTAGTGCCATTCGAATACACCAGAGCGCACAATGGTGCGCCTGCAGGCCGGCAACCCATCCGACGACAGTGTCGTACTCACCACCCAGTCCACAGGCGTTACTGTGGAAAAAATTCTCTCCGCAACTGTCTCCGACCTGGGTAAGTAGGCAGATTGTACATACACCACATGACACTTGTTGAGTAGGAGTATAAACGGGCATTCTATAGTGAGAAGGCAGCTTCCAAAGGACAAAAGGACAACCAGCTAGAGAAACTCAACAGTTGTGTAAGGAGCGATAAGTTTCACAGTAATTCTTTCCAAAAGGCTTTATTTTGCACATGGTAGCTAAAATATCGCGATAAGTAGACTGTGAGTCATAAGTACGTTATTTGTGCCACTTAAACGTCTCCGTAAAATGTAATTGCCATCATCCGAATGTCAGAATCCGTCTGATTGTTTAATAAGTAACCGAAATAAGTGGTTTTATCCTCGTGGCAAACAGACGACGTTTGTGCGTGTCCATGGTACCAAAATGAGCTAGTGAAAGTGTGCAAAAGTTTAACAAAATCGAAGGGTTTGCATTCCTGTTTGCCACAAATGATAACGGTTTACAAAGGTTTGAATTAACAGATGTCAACAGATAAGGACGACATAAAGCAGCTTTTTGGATTGATTTTGTGTATGGGATTGGTCAAACATATAGTCACGATTTCATGTTGGTCCCACGATTCACTGCTTATTCCAACAAGGTAATGAGTATTCATTAATTAAAACTTCCGGGCTGAATTGCCGTGGTCCAGATATAAAACTTCTTCTCCTCCCTGACGTTTCGTTGCCTACTGCAGGCAACATCTTTCGAGGTGAGTCGGCGACTGGCTGCCAGGCGCTGGAGGTCCCGCTTACATAGAGCGCTTAGATGGCGCCACCACTTATCACGTGCTTACGACTTTAAAAAAGAAGAAGGATTAAAACTAGACAAGATATGGCAGTCGACTTTGTACCAACGAGGTGACAATCGATTACCTGTAACCGAGAGAGATGGCACTAATCAGAGATAGTTTTAAAGTCGAAAGCACATATAAGTACGTATAAGCGGGACCTCCAGCGCCTAGCAGCCAGTCGCTGACTCACCTCTGAAGATGTTGCCCGCAGTAGGCAACGAAACGTCACGAAGGAGAAAAAGTTTTATATCTGGACCACGGCAATTTAGCCCGGAAGTTTTAATTAATGAAGACTCCTGCCGTGAAAAGTTACATGCAATGAGTATTGATCGGTTAGAGACTTCGTTGATAACACTGAATTTCTCAGACAGTACAAAATGATCCTTTAGATCTCTTAAAAGTTTAGTTTGTCATTGACGAACGAAAGAAAAGTTTTAAAAAAATAATACTATCCTAACGAAATACTATGTTTCAACGAGTCTCTAAGACCACTGGGGTCCTGCCCACACGCCTCTTACAGGGTGCCTGAACGATGCTGCTCTCTCGGTTAGCTATAAGACAATTCAAATAAATCACATTAATGGGTTTCATTACAATAAAGTAGATTGACAATACTTTGAGTCGCAAGTAACTGGCGACATGCAAGCAATCAGTGTCCTTCGATATAAACAAGTCCATGCCAATTATCAAACAAGTCCATATGGATGACTAATCACGGCCCTTCTGGAGCCTCTCTTCTAGTGCGTCGATTCTAGTGCGGGTCTGCTAGTGCCTCTGCTCGCACGCATCTTCTAGTCCGGCCGAGGTTGCCAGGAGCGGCGCTTATACTCTCTTAAGATAGAGGCCGCTCCTGTCGTGGTGCGGTCCTAGTCAGCAAATTATTGGCTGACGTCGTCTCACAGTATTCTTTGCAGTTACGTTCATCTTCGTGCCGGCGCTTGTAGTTACGCCGGAACATTCCTCCCCTCTCCCCCCCCCCCCCTTCCCGCCCCATAAAGTAACGGACCATCGTCGTGCATTGAGTGGGACGACGGCTGGGGAGACAGGAGTGTGGGCTCATCGTTGGACTGGAAGCTGTGGCTGCAGGGGACGTCAACCATTCGGTCGTACCCCGCCGTCCGTCTTTCTCTCTGGTCCCCTGGGAGACGACCAGAAGGGCCATGAGATGATCTTTTGACTCTTTTGTTCGAACATGTTACGCGTTTCGGGATTACTTTCACTTTCTTTGAGTTGTCAAGGCTGTACTCCTGGTTGGTTAGGAAGGAGTTGAAGTTTGTGATGTCTGAAGATGGGTGTAGCCCCGAAACGCGTAGCATGTTCTAATAAACGAGCCAATTGAACATTTCATGACTTTATTGCGATTGTACAGCATTGGTTGCCAATTATTAACATAAAAATGATCGCAGGCCTGAGACGGGATTTTATGTCCTGTACATCATCCGACCAGAAGGGTACCTCCTGATGCCACGAGCCAGATGGAAGCGGCGGCGACTGCTGTTGTGTGGGCGGGTCCTACTCCACCAGTAGGACGAGAGGAGGTGGAAGAGACGAAAACTCCGTCTCCGTGGGGTGGTCCTGCAGTATCATGAAGGCACCCTCTGGCGGCTGCTGTGGCCACGCTATCCTCTGGATACGTGAATATGCGGGAAAAGACATGAAAAATCGTCGTGCACATGACAGAGGCGAAGTTGATTTTGATGTCGGCGCTGCAAGCCATATGGACCAGAAATAAGATACATGCAAGCGCCTAGTCGATGGACGATCTCGCCTCGCACCCACCGTCTGATGCCCCTAAAAACCCTCTAAAAGACAGTATCATGCGGCGCAAAGTGATACTTGCGACCTTCCTTCGGCGCCGGATGCTGTGGTGGGTGGAGCAGGTGGAGCAGTGTCCGATGGAGGCGACCGTGAAGCTGTTGCGCCGGCGATGGTCCAACTCGTGGGTGCGAACGATAGGAGGCGAGAACCAGTTGCAATGCTTGATCACTGGTGTACGTGGAACGAAGTTTGGCCATGTGCTGCTTGAGTGTTCTGACAAAACGTTCCGCAACGCCGTTTGACTTCGGATGGGACGGTACACTAGTTACATGCTGTATGCCATTGCGTTCACAGAATGTTTCAAATTCGTTTGACGTGAACTGAGATCCGTTGTCTGACACTAGCACTTCAGATAAAGCTTCGAGGCAAGATATAGAGGTGGACACTTGAATTGCGCTACGTAATGTTGTCGAGTTCATTGGCACTTGTGCAGTCAGCAGTTCCAAATACCGTTGGAAAATGACGGGTGTGGACCACTGCTAAAAGGCAAACTCTCCAATACTCAAACAAGCCCAAATGAGTGTTTACGACACACACTTTTTGAGATTCTTCATCGAGCAGTATTTCAAGATACGCGGAGCGCAAATCAGTTTTTGAAAAGTAGCGTCCAGCGCCTAGTGTGTCCATCCTGTGGGCGTGAAAGTGGATAAGTATCAATCACGGTTTGTGGGTTGACTATAGACTGAAAGTCAACACAGAGATGAATGCGACCTGAAGCTTTGAGGAGTGAAGCTAGTGGACTTGTCAATTGAATAGCTTGTATGATCGCTGCAGCTTCGCTATCATGCTATTATATAAGTTCAGCCACGACTTTGTCCTGTGAGTAGGGCTTCCCATCGGGTTGACCGTTCGTCGGATGGGAGTCTTTCGGTTTGACGCCACTTTGGCGACTTGCTCGTCGATGGGGATGGAATGATGACGATTAGTACAGCACAACACCCAGTCCCTGAGCGGAGAAAATCTCCGACCAAGCCGAAAATCGAACCTGGGCCCTTAGGATTGACATTCTGTCACAGTTTCCACTTAGCTACCGGGGGCGGACCCTTTGTCCCGTAATGCAATGGGAACATTTCTGTCCCGCGCAAAATTTCGACTGAGCATTGTCTTTCACAGTAATATGTGCAAAAAAGTTGTTAGCCTTGCCTAAACCTTCAGAAAAGAGTTCCAGGAATCCTTTCAGCAAACTATTTGTACTGTCTTGTGCATGGAATGCAGACACTGACAACACATTGTCCTGAATGTTGAAGCAAAGCAAATTAAAAGAATAAAGACCAAACACGTTCTCACAATCCCGAGATTATGGCACTGTAAAAATCACTGTACTCATATGCGAGTGATACATGGCAGGCAAAGTACAATTTCCGAGAATGGGAATGTGTTGTCCATTATAAGCCGTCAGTTGTATGGTAGGTTTAGACAGGTGTGGGGAGCCTTACAGTTCATATGTGTGACTTTGACAGAGACACCCGTGTCCAAATGAAATTTCCCACATTTCCCAGAAAGAAGTAAATGAACATAAAGTTTTACTGACTGGTGTATCACTGCTCGCTTGCCTGTTTTGCGAATGCCTGTTGCAACCTTGAATATATTACTATAATGACATGGGACTAGTGACTAGATTTTTGCGAGTGAGCCGAATTCTTATTTTTGTAATACTGCAACAGTATGGATTGTACATGTCCTTTCCTACCACAAGCATAACACTGAGCTTGTTGGGAGAGGCAGTCTTGGCGTCTGTGGCATGAATAACACCGAGGGCAAGGCTTAATTCTGTTCGTTTGTGTTGCCATCTGTTTAGCGAACTGCTTACGTGGCGTGGAGAATTGTTTACTCAGCGTGGCTAGCGTAGGCTGCCGTTGAATGGGCCGATCGCAAACAAGGGACTCAACCCGACATATAGCTGGCTGCTCAAAATTATCATCCGACAGCTCACCGGAATCGTACTGGTCTAGTATTTGCACTACCTGCTGAAATGATTGATTCAACTGTTTCAAAATCTATTCTCAGAGTTTGACATCAGGTACATGGTACAGGATCGCGTCATGCAACATAACATCTTAATATAAAGCTACGCAAGTACATTTGAATTTGAATATCCTTCTCATACCCAGCAAATCTGTTACCCACTCGCAATAAGTTTGTTCTGATCTGACCGTTTTTTGAAGCTAAAGGATTGATACCGGGTTGCTACGACATTGTTAGTCATAATAGTTATCGAATGCACCATGTGTTCATAAGTAAGTTCATTCGGAGTGGCGTTAGCGAATAACTTCTGAGTTAAACGGAACACTGCACTTCCTACCATTGGTAATAGATATGGAGGTTTCACAGTAACTGGTACATCATTGTGAGCGAGGGTATGGGCTTCGAATTGGGACAATCACTTGAGCCATTCCTCTTCTTCTACGTGCAACTGTTTACAAGATAGTATAGCAGCTGTAGTACGCAGAGCTTGTTCCACCGGGCGCGCAGCGTTGGCCAGCAGCTGCTGCCCCGTGCTGAGTAACGTAGAGGTCTGCTTCATCTGCAACTGAAACATCTGCGTTGGGAGTATGGCATCTGATGCTTGTGGCTGCTGCGCCTGAGCAGGGGGCTGGACAGGTGGGGTTGGCTTGTTGGAAGACACAAATGCAACTAAGAGACAAATGAAACTACGAAAAATTTTTTCTGCAACGCCCACCTGAAAACACACATTAGCAAAAGCTGCAAGAAACTGTTGAGGCAATAAGCGCCCCTGCAAAACAAAGAGAAGAGAGCTTTAAGCCGCCAACAACATACAAGATTCCATAGCCGTCTGGCACTGGCTTCGGCGGATGCTCGTCGCCAAATGTGGGGTCCCGCACACTCGTTCAGTATAGGATGCCTAGAGGATGCTGTGATCTTGGAATGCTATACAAAAACAACATTGATAGTCTTATTTCAACAACGTTGAAACTTCCTGGCAGATTAAAACTGTGTGCCGGACCGAGACTCGAACTCGGGACCTTTGCCTTTCACGGGCAAGTGCTCTACCATCTGAGCTACCCAAACATGGCTCACGCCCCGTCCTCACAGCTTTACTTCTGCCAGTGAAACGTCTCCTTAGAACAATTGTACATGACTGTGCTTAAACTTACACACAATATTTTTAGCGCAACGCAATTTGACTTTCAAAAATCCCTACAAAAGAATGGCCCTGACTAACATTAACATATACCTTTCAAAAATCACTTACCTCACAAAAATCTTCGCTACTCAAGCTACTGCAATATAGCGAGCGCCACTACTGCCAGCTAAATAAAAGATTCAAACTACTGAAGGCACTAACTCCTGATAGGCATAGTTAGCAAATGAAAGATTTTGATAGAGAACAAACAATGTATTTACCTTAATAGTGTTGAAAAATCATAATATACATAGCAGTTCATGATATCTAGTATTACAAATTTCAAAACTCCGCCATGTCTCTCCCCACATCCACCACTGCTGGCAGCTCACCTCCAACTGCGCAACGCTACGCGCTGTTCACATCCAGCTGCCCAACACTACAACAATGCAAACCAGCCACATACTGCACACAGCACAGCGAGTGATTTTCATACAGAGCGCTACGTAAGGTTGCCAATAAAAAAACATAAACAGCCTACTTACATAGCCCCCATGCTCCCCACAAAAAATTTTACGAATTGTTTTGGACAGTGGCCAGTAATGATTTCATAAAATTTTTCATAATTACAATAACAAAGAAATCAAATGCACATACTTATTGATACAATGTTGGTCAAAAGCTAAAATTTTCTCACAGTCCATAAAGGCAGTCTTGATCGTTCATCACAGTAAAATAGCAGTGTTTTTCTCAAAGTCTGAGCAGTAGAAGAAAATGCACACGGAAGTAGTGGATTTCCATGCAGTCTTGAGGAAGTAGTGTTGTCCTTCCAACGGAAAGACAGTGCTGACTCTCAACATGCAGACAGGTAATGGGCCACAACAGAGCAAACCCACCGCAGAGTCAGTCGAAGTTTTGAAGAACATTGGTAGGTAGGTCATCACAGAGCAGACCCACTGTAGCCCTGGTAGAGATTACGGTATTGGTGGGCCATCATAGGTGCAGACTCAGTGCAGTCCTTGTAGAAATAATGGTATTGGTGGGCCATCAAAGATGCAGACCCACTGTAGTCTTTGTAGAGACGGCCAGCAGCCATCTGTTGCGACTGTGCAGGTGCACAATCACCATCGAAGAGTCTTGCGGAGAATATAGCAAGTCCATAAACCACCACTTGTCCACTCACAAAAAAATTTGTTTGAAATGTCCTTAGAACCAGCAATGCTGTTATCCCGTCCCTTACTGAATTATTAACACACGTGCAAACACTATCAGTCCCTACTTCTCACATATTGTCCATATACTATGACCAACAGAAACGTGTGCAGTGAAATGTAACTTACAAGTTACTTAATTTGATGAACTGGTGTCAATTACAATTTTATAACAAGTGAATACAATTATAAGGTACAAAATACATCATTAAAGAACATAACAATACAGATAACAATTGTAGTAAAACAGGCTTTACAAAAGAATTGAAATAGACATATACATCAATGTTACAGGAACTATGACATAAGTAAATAAATAAATTAATGAGAATAGTTTTCGAAACATTAATTTCACACATGAGCATTGAAACAAAACAGAATTAATAATGTCTATAAACATTTTTACAAAGGAAATTGCATATTATTAATGCAAATTATATTTGAGGATAACAGTATTCCTCATCATAGTGAATGTAGCTTAGTACTAGAAAAATTCTACAACATAAGACTTATCTTATAAACACATAAAGACAGGAAGTACACAAATACACAAGGGAACACAAACACATAGCATAATAATACAAAAGGAAAGGACAGGGTTTGTTTTACTGCAGTATTTTGCAAACAAAACTTTCTTTACTTCTTGGAGGTCTCCTTTCATTCATCATTATTCCCAAAAAGTCCTATCTATACCTGCTTTCTGTATTCTATTCATATTTCTTTCAAAATAATTATTTCTTAGTGCACAATACTCATTTTTGCCAAATCTGTTTCTTATAGCTTCTCAATGCATTTCTTCCAATTCATCATAGTTAGTTTCTTATATAGTCTACCCCTTCTTAAGCTAACTTAAATCTACTGAGCTCAGATATATACACCAAGGGATGAGGCAATGCAGCAGCACATAAATCAATTAATACAAACAGCAATGAAAAAAATGGAAATTGTCAAAGCAAGCTGCAGTAAATCTAAATTACCATCAATGCAACATTACAACTAATATGAGCCAATGTGCAGCAACAAGAAAAATAAATCAGTAGTAAAACTAGATTAACAGAGTAATACAAAGGGAAATTTAATAGCACTATGCCTGGCAAACAGCAGCAGAAAATGAAATAACTTATACCTAAACATGACATAGCTCAAGCAGAAAAAATAGTACACTAAAGATAACAATGCAGATAAGGGAAATGTATAATCACATCTTAATGTCTATGTAATGAAAGTGGTGCACCACAACTTATTCTACAAAATAAATTACCAAGTACTTGAAAAGAAAATTATGTATGGAGTTCCTGTGAAGGTAAATGTCTTTTTTGTGCTCCCTCATTTTTTTGGAAAAAATTATTATTTACTCTATCTGTAGACAGAAAATATTTATATTAGTACATCTATAAAATTTTATTTTCACCAATGCTGCAGTGCAGCTAGAAACTAGATATTAAACAAAATGAGTTAATAAATACATAAAGCAAGCCATATGGCATTTCTCTCATCTAGCACGACAATAGCCGTGAAATGTTTCTCATCGTTTCATTAGGCATTTTAGTAAATATCATAAATTAAGAGCTCGACAGTATAATCATATGTTTTCAAGTTTGAGCGATGCTTTCGACAAAGAAATGTCAATAGCGAGGATAATGGCCTCTCTCCTTTTTTTTTTTCCTCCACCTAATGGCTTTCTTTTGTCAGATGACTATCTCACAGCTGGGTGCTCAAAACGCATTACGTCAAGGTCACTTACCTTTCTTTCTGAAATATTTACGACAGCAGTTCCCTACAGTGACAGTCTCATATAAAAATTTCACAGGTCGATAATTTGTGTTACAAATGTGTAGAAACAAAATCTTATGAATATAACAGTGTCCAAAAAATTTTCGCCGGTACTGTGATACATTCACGCATTTACATACATTTCTTAACTCTTAAAGTACGATTCTTGGTTTCCAACAACCTTTTTCACAAACCAGAGTCCCTAACCACTACTCATTATTCCTTACCTTATTCGTCGACACTTCTACAATATTTCATCATAACAGATACGTAGCATAATCAAGTAACTCATATAGCATCAGCTTACTGATCATAAACATACCGCAACAGCATAATACACATAGTCATCGTAATAATATCATCATAACACCTCAGTCAACTCTCAAAATCGTCGTAGCTTCATCCAATAACTTCAAAACCTAAAAAAAAAATTCTCTGCTCATGTCAAAAGTGTCATCTGCCTCAAATGTAATTTAAAATCATGCTCCCTTAACAAATACATCATTCAAAGCTCTCATACTATCACAATGGTTCCAAAAAAATACGAACATTTCACAAAGTACAGACAGAATACAATTTCATAAGTGTGAAATTATCCAACTGTGTAATTGCGTAAACATGTGTCACTGACGTAGTAAAAAAGACATGTTTGTCTCTCTCAGTTAAATGATCAGATAGCTGTGTAATTTATGTGTTAGAGAAACATGGTACCGATGTGTAAAGTTGTATAAGCAAATACCACATTAGCTAGGGCTCCTTGTGCTTGCCAAACACATGGTACACAAAGTAGGCGTGTACCCCCCTGAGGATTAATGTAATTATACCCTCAGGTGTTACAGATTATAGCAATGGAATGAAATGTATCACAGAAAACCCTTGTATCATTGTACTTCAAATATCTTAAAAAAAAGTTTTAAGTGCGAAATTAATCACTCAAATACGTGTACTGTATCGCTAAACTGTGCGTCATGCTGTAAGATAATCTCTGTTGAAGTCTCGTAGTTATTGTCCTCCGAAAGCTAAGTTCTGCAGAAGTCAATGTACTTATCTCATGATAAACAAAAGTGAAATGCTTTGTGTATAGATATCATAGTTATTACGCTTATTGTTGTGATGAAGAAAGTACTGTACTGTAACGTATTGTTGTGCTACGGAAAAGGCTGTCTCATTGTAGCTATACCACAAAAGTTACTACTAAAACATGTTTTACTTTCCAGAATAAAACAGAAAACTGTGCAGATATAAAACAGAAACACTGCAAAAGCAACATTGTAAATTGTCACCCATTAGTAGCATCGTGATAAAATCGTGTAGCTGTCACATAAACTAACCACTATGTCATCTGGTATTTCACTGAAAGTACTTTAAATCCAGAATGTATTTTCAAGTAAACCAAAATGTTGCATTAAAATCTCAGTAGCAGTGCTGGTAAATGTTCTAAGTATGTGAGCCTTATAGTCGTTATGTAATCGTGCAACTAACAAGCAAGGATGTACACACACAATAACACTATGTCGTCTGTTCGCAACAACAATGCATTCGTAATTTCTGTTTAAACAAGTTCTCTTGGTTCTTGACTGGATATTTAACTTCAAACATTGTTGCATATTAACAGATTCTAAGTCTGACAAAGCATACTAGCAATGTAAAGTAAAAAGTTATATGGCAAAGACAAACTTAAAAAGCAGATTATCTTTCAATAAATGGTTTTACATGTGAAATGTGGGGTAAATCTTTACTCTTCCTAGTACGCAGAGTTTCAACTTCAACGCAATTGTCATGTGGTATACGTCGGATTCTGTAAGGTCCATTGTAAACTAGAAAGAATTTGTGACTCAAGTGTTTCTTCTTATGTGACAATGAATGAGCTTTAATGAGAACTTTCTGACCAATATATAATTTCTTTGCATTTGCTTTACCCTGTAGTTTTCTCCTTTTGTCTGCTGCAGATTTTCTATTTTTAATAGCTAAATCAATTATGTCTTTGTGTCGAAGTTTACGTGTATTCGGAAAAGGTACAAGCTCTCTGATTCTGTTCGGTGGTTCTTCATTCCTTAGTACAAGAGTAGGTGGTAAAGCAGTGGAGTCGTGAGGCATTTCATTCAGTATGTTTTGAAATAAGTGTAAATATCTGTCCCAATGCTGATGCTTTCTGTGACAATAAAGTCTGCAAAGCTTATTGATTTCTTTCATAGTACGTTCAGACGGGTTACAATGTGGTGAGTAAAATGAAATAAAAACAGGTTTGATTTTATGATTCCGAAGCATGCGTGACCAAGCAGCAGATCTGAATTGCAGTCCGTTATCTGAAATGACTTTACTAACGTGTCCAACTTCACGTAAGAAATTTTTAACAAAGGCGTTGGATACAGACCGTCCAGTGGCTTTACGTAACGGTGTGAAAGAAACAAATTTTGAAGTAAGTTCAACAGCGACTAGAACGTGCTAAAATCCATTAGATGTTCTGACAAGCGGTCCCAAGAGATCAACAGCAGCAAATTCTTTTAATTTAGAAGGAATGATAGGAAACAGCGGAGCACAATATGAGACAGTAGATGGTTTCGCCTTTTGACAAAGTTTACAAATAGACAAGACTCTTCGAATTCTCTTTTCCATATTGTTAAAATAACAAGTCGTTCTAAGAATATGATAACATTTTCGTGCGTAGCTGAAATGAATGTACCGAATGAGCTTATTAACAAAATCGTCTGGAATGCAAAGTACCCATAGCTTGTCATCAACAGTGCAGCGTTTGAAGAGTATGTTGTTTCTAACCAGGTAATAATGCCGAATCTGTGTGTGTGTCTTTTCATGCCATTTGCTCTTGATGTCTTTCCAAATCGGATCTTTATCTTGTTCATGAGCAATGTCCTTTAAAGATGTGGTGATGAAGTTTTCAAAGGCGACTTTCTGAATGTAAAGAATACTGAAATTTTTCTCGAGGTTGCCTTCTGTGTTATTTTTCTCAAGCCCAGCCGGTTCGCGTGACAGTGCGTCCGCAACAATGTTCTCCTTGCCGGGAATGTAGACTATTGTGAAGCGGAATTCTTGCAGAAACAATGCCCAACGTTTTGACCTGTCATGATTTAATTTTGAAGACATAAGAAATTGTAATGCACGATGATCACTGTATACTTTTACGTGCTTACCAGAAAGAAAGAAACGGAATTTGTTAAATGCCCAAACGATAGCTAAAGCTTCTAATCCAGTAACGGAATAATTTGTTTCTGATTTTGTTAGCACTCGGCTAGCAAAAGCAATGGTTTTCTGAACAGTAGTGTCATTTTCTATGGCTTCTTGAAATAAATGGGCACCAAGACCGACTTTAGAAAAATCCGTGCTAAGGCAGAAATCTTGAGACAGATCTGGATGAGCTAGTATTGGCGCACTAAGTAGCGATTCTTTCAGAGAATTGAATTCCAACTGTGCTTGTTCGTCCCAGTTCTTAATAGTATTTTTTTCATAAAATTTTGAAGAAGTTCTTCCATCGTTTGCGGCCTGTCTGTTTCAGGAATGATGATAGTATTGATTTGTCTCGAATCTAAGACAAGTCTTATCGATCCATTTTTCTTCTCAACAACATGTAATGGATTGTTGTATGAGCTTACTGCAGGCTCAATAATGCCCTCATTAAGCATAGATTGTATTTCTGTTCTAACACGGTCCCTATAATGCGCTGGAATTACGTATGGTCTAACACAAAATTTAGTATGCTCACGAACACGAAATTGGTATTGAAATCCCTTGATTGTTCCTGTTTTGTGAGTAAAAACTGTGGAATGTGCTTGTAAAATCTCAAAAAGGTCCTGCCTATCAGTGTCATTACAATTCTCAATTGTTCGAATTTTATTCTGAATTAACTCATTAGTATCAAATATGTCGTCGATATCATCCCTGTCAGTACTTGCAGAGTGATTGTTAGTGTCTAGTTCCGTAGAAAATTCCGAACTGTTGTCCAACAGAAGGTAAAGCCGATTAATTTCTTCGTCATGGTTTGAGAGCCAATCTTCAAATTTCAAAGCTATTGACTTACCTTCTTTCTCTAAACATATTTCAGCGTCGTGAAAGTTTAAGATTGCTTTGTATTCATTCAAAAAGTCTACTCCCAATATAATTTCCGTCGACAATAATGGAACAATGAGAAAGTTCATAGAGAAGCTGTGGCTTTGACAAAAGAATTCTAAGTTGGTTTGTTGGCGTACATCTACACTTTTTCCAACGATTGCACCTTGTAATTTAATCTTACGTAACGAAAGTGTGGGGCAATCGTTCGATTTGTTGAATTTGCTACAGGCTGTTTCACTAATTACTGAAATGGGACTGCCAGAGTCAAGTACTGCCGTAAATTTTACGTCATTTACTGTAATGTGAATCACAGAATATGCAATGTTGTTATGTTTTACGTCGTGTTCCTGGAGTAAGATGTCCCTAATGTCTTCCATTTTTACGTAATTACTAGCTACGGCAGCTGCTTCGTCAGTTTCATATGTACGTTTCGTGGCTGCCAGCGGTATGAGTCATTGCCTATTGTCTCTTTGTTGGCGCGCGTCGTATTGGGATTTGGAGACCTAACTTCTACAAATTCACCTCCTCGAGAGGGCCCTGCTCTGTTTGAATCCCGCCAGTTCTGATGCAATTCAGGTCTGTCGTTACAATCATATCGTCTGTCGTCATGTCGGTAGATTCCACAGTTTCTTTCTTGTCGGTCACGAGGTGGAGAACTTCTCCCTGAATCGTAACTGCGCATTGGTCTGTTGCGTCTAAAGTTATTCTGTCTCCCTTGATAATATTTATTTTGGTTCCCATACTGTCTGTTTCTCTGATTGTCTCTGCGATAGTCATTACCGCAGAGAGGTGATCTTTCCTGTAGTTATTACTACTCTGCCAACGGTTGTCATACGGGTGGTGTCTGCTTTGGTCACGATTTGTGTTGTGAGAATAGCCTTGTCGTGTCCAGTTATTATTTCTTTCATCGCGGAATTGCGACGGATGTGGCCTGTAATTGTTGTGTTCCTGTTTTTGCATTCCGCGATTGTCAGTGTCAATTTCTAATTCTTGTAAGAGTCCCTGAAAAGCTTCAATGTCCTGCCAAAGTAATGTGTCGTAAATGTTCAGGTAATTTGATTAAGCAAATGCTGATGAGTTCTGAGGGGCTGTATGGGTTTGACAGGTACTGATTCTTGTGCAACATGTCTTCAAAATATTTCAAAAGACTGGGAAATTCAGATTGTTCGAAATGCTTCATCATTATGATGCTATGTTTTACTCGGTCTTGTGTAGCTTGAGACCAATATGCTGAGAGGAAGGCATGATAAAGTTCTCCTTCACTGTGACAATCGTGAATGACCGATCGCATTCTTACAGCTGGTTCATTCTCTAAGTAGCCACACATAATTCTAATCTGTGTTCTAATGACCAGTTAGGAGGAAAGCAATGACAGAATTGATGGAGCCATGCTTGTGGATGAATGTCGTTGTCAGAATTCTTAAATGTTTTGAATTTGCGTGTAGTAATGAACAGCTTATAGTCAAAATCATCGTGCAGGCGAGTCGCATGTCGGTCATTGTTACGTCGTTTCGGCGGTTCCATTTCAAAATTCGGTGCACCTTGCCAATTTCTTTCATAATTTCCGAAATGCGCTGTGTTATTATTTTGTGGCTTTTCCGTATTTCTAAGTCCCTCTTCCCGTGTTGGAGCGCGAGTGTCCTCTGAAATACGTAATTCTTGTATTGCCTGTGTCAGCTGATCTTGTACTTCCCGGATTTCTCTTTGGTGTTGTGTATTAATTTGATTCTGATTTTGTTTGAATTTCCTAATTTGTTCGCACTCTTCTGTGTCAAAAGACTACCGGTTTTGTGTCATTCAGATTATCATCTACCTTCGTAGATAAATTATTTAGCTGATCCGAAAGTTCAACTACTTTCTCTGATAATGAACTAATTTCTTCCATGTGTCTTTCTACTGTGTCCTTTAAGTTTTCCTGAGTTTTTGCAAGTTGCGTAACCGAATCGGTAGATGCAACTGAGTCAATTTTAGCTTGCAAGGTCTCATGATTTTCATGAACAATAATTTGCAGTTCTTTTATGGCTGCTTCGTGATTCTGTAATGCGTTTTCATGTCGCGAAAAAATAGGTTGAAAATGCTCACAAATTTGTGTTTTTACGTCGTTACAGACTTTTTGACATTTCGATTCGATTTTATGTAACTCAGTAGTTAAATCTTCACGTGTTTGTTCAAGCGTGGTGTGAAGATTTTGTTCCATTGCGTCTAACTCTTGCTGTGTTTGTCTCTGGTGTTGTTCCATTGTGTCTAACTTTTGAAGATTTTGTTCCATTGTGTCTAACTGTTGCTGTGTTTGTCTCTGATTTTGTTTCATTTGTTGCATTAATTGCAATAATAATGTATTAGTGTATGGAATCTGTTCCTCTATGCTTTTCGGCAGTGCATTTGCACCGGCAACATTCACATTTTGACAAGCAGAAAATGTGTCTTGACTTATTTGAGAAAACGGTGAGGACCCAAAACCTGAATCTACAGTATTCGCGAGATTGTTTCCTGTCATTTCGGATTCCTGAGGCGAGCTGTTGCCGACCGATCGATCGATAATGCTTCCCTGTTCACTAATTGTTTCACTATGTACACCATTATTTGCAACCTGCTCCATTTCCCTACGCGCAGTTACCAAATTACTACTTTGAACATTAGTTAATTCATTACTCTGCGGCGCTAACACACTGCTTTCGTCTTCACTGTCATTTCTCAGTTTACTTTGGAGCCTAGTATTACGTTTTTCACACGCCATAATTGTCACAATATTTCACACGATAAAACAGAAAAGCACAATTTGATGAGCAAAATAAAATAACATAGCAATGGAAATAATGTCTACTTAATTGCAAGCGCAGCTGCTAAATACTTGGTGCAAATCTACATGCGTGCCACAACTGTTTTACTGTACAACGATGAAAAACTTTAACTACAATGGAAATACTCTCGATAATTATGCGCTAGCAATAAATAAAAGCTACACTAATTACACAAACTACAAGAAAAAAATCAGAAGATTCCAGTGAGGTATCCTCGGCTAAGAGTCAACATATGAAACGTCCCCTTAGAACAATTGTACATGACTGTGCTTAAACTTACACACAATATTTTTAGCGCAACGCAATCTGACTTTCAAAAATCCCTACAAAAGAATGGCCCTGACTGACATTAACCTATACCTTTCACAAATCACTTACCTCACAAAAATCTTCGCTACTCAAGCTACTGCAATACCCCGAGCGCCACTACTGCCAGCTAAATAAAAGATTCAAACTACTGAAGGCACTAACTACTGATAGGCATAGTTTGCAAATGAAAGATTTTGTTAGAGAACAAAAAATGTATTTACCTTAATAGTGTTGAAAAATCATAATATACATAGCAGTTCATGATATCCAGTATTACAAATTTCAAAACTCCGCCATGTCTCTCCCCACATCCACCACTGCTGGCGGCTCACCTCCAACTGCGCAACGGTACGCGCTGTTCACATCCAGCTGCCCAACACTACAATGGCGAATATTACTGCACACAGCACAGCCAGTGATTTTCATACAGAGCGCTACGTAACGTTGCCAATAAAAAAACATAAACAGCCTACTTACACCAGTACCTCGTCTCCTACCTTCCGAACTTTACAGAAGCTCTCCTGTGAACCTTGCAGAACTAGCACTCCTGACAGAAGGGATATTGCGGAGACATGGTTTAGGCACAGCCTAAGGTATGTTTCCAGAATGAGATTTTCACTCTGCAGTGGAGTGTGCGCTGATATGAAACGTCCTGGCAGATTAAAACTGTGTGCTGGACCGAGACTCGAACTCTGGACCTTTGCCTTTCGCGGGCAAGCTGTGACGACGGAGCGTGAGTCGTGCTTGGGTAGGTCAGATGGTAGAGCACTTGCCCGCAAAAGGCAAAGGCCCCGAGCTCCAGTCTCGGTCCAGCACACAGTTTTAATTTGCCAGCAAGTTTCATATCAGCGCACATCCCACTGCAGAGTGAAACTCTGATTCTGCGTTCAACAAAGTTGACTGACAGTACTTAACTTTGGATTTACAACGGTATCGCAAGCGATAGGCGACAAGCAAACTTGTTATGTTCTCCGCTATATACAATGCCTATGTAAGCAGTTGATATAAATCATTACCAACTGCTATCGTAGCACTCTCTGCTAGGGCTGTGTTAATACTTTTCTGTTAATGTCCAACTAATGTCCGGCCAATGCTGGCAGGAGCGGCGCTTATATTATCTTTGGACAGAGGCCACTCCTTTCGAGGTGCGGTCTTAGCGTACTATTGGCTGACTTTGTCCCACAGTCTTCTTTGTGTTCTCTGTGGTTACATTCTTCATCTTCGTGCCGGCACTTGTCGTTACACTGGAACATCCATTACGATGACAAATCATATATAGGCAGTATCTCAATAAGAAGGGACACAAATATGGCAACAGAATGTTTAAATTGTGCTGCAATATTGGATACTGCTACAGTTTTCAATTTGCACTGGCGAAATACTTGAAAAGAGAACATCACGCCGGCAGCTGTGACCGTGAGGTTCTAGGCGCTTCAGTCCGGAACCGCGCCGCTGCTACGGTCGCAGGCTCGACTCCTGCCTCGGGCATGGATGTGTGTGATGTCCTTAGGTTAGTTAGGTTTAAGTAGTTCTAAGTCTAGGGGACAGATGGCCCCAGATGTTAAGTCCCGTAGTGCTTAGAGCCATTTGAACCATTTGAGAGAACATCACACTGGAAAATACTGTGATGAATTTGTGTCAAGATGCATTATGTAGCGATAATTGGTATGCCAATGTATATCTGGGAAGGAAAGCCATAATAAAGAATACTCATCTGGTTGGTACCATTTATCGCAAAGGAATTCCCTAAAAAATTCATACTCATGAAACTGATTGCAAGGGAGAACAGTCAAGAAATTTACGGTCCTGAACCGGAAAGACAAATGAGACGCTCTTTCCACCAATCATTTGAGTCAAATGGAAAATCTGACAACCGAAATAGGGGTTTATTGAAGACCAGAAATTGTTGCTGACAATAATAAGGGACCGGCCAGTGTGACCGAGCGGTTCTAGGCGCTACAGTCTGGAACCGTGCGACCGCTACGGTCGCTGGTTCGAATCCTGCCTCGGGCATGGGTGTGTGTGATGTCCTTAGTTAGGGTTAAGTAGTTCTAAGTTCTAGGGGACTGATGACCTCAGAAGTTAAGTCCCATAGTGCTCAGAGCTATTTCAACCATATAATAAAGGAAAAACTGCTATTGATCTTTCCAATCATAAAAGTGGATGTAGCAGTCCACTGAGAAATACAGTAAAACGGTGTCTAAAGTTAGCATTCGATATATTTTGAACATCGCTGTCGTTAAACGTGTTATATGTGGTCCAGAATGTGACTGGGTGGACAGTGTCAGTCTTGGTGTTTCATAAACAGTTTGCAGATGCGCTCACACGTTCATATGCAGGATCTCCAGACAGTGGCAATGCAAGAAGAAGCAAACACCCGTCGAAAACAATGGAAGGAAAGGCACATAAAGTACGTATGTATTGTTCTGTGTGTCACAAGGCAAACACAAAAACATCCGAGCACAAGGTACCTACAAAATTAACTAATCTGGTGGTAACCTCCGCAATACAAGCAAGTCTAAACCAAATTTTTATACTGAATGTTTTGATAATCTTAATTAAAATGGCAACAATTGTTGTTTAACCGCGATACTTCCGTTCTAATGCACTGATGTCGTCCAAACGAAAAGTGCATTTTCAATGTCCACGGGCTGATGTCGTCCAAACGCCAAATACACTGTCAGGCCCAGGGGAGTGTTGCCGCCCTAAGGACGAGTCCACTGCCAGTCACACGGAACTGAGGAGGCGTTTAACGTATTAAGGATATAAAACGTCGAGAAAACCTAATGGAATGTAATAGCGTGTGGGATCAAAAACGTGAAGTTAGAATGCGGAGTCGATACACTGGAGCTTACAGTTACCTTTTTCTAAGTTCCTTAAATTTCAGAACAAGATGTAAATGTGTGAGCAACGGATAACAGAGCTTAGCTCGTAAACGATGTAACCAATCTGGGCCACTGTAAGGATGAGTTAAATTAGTGGAGAAGATGTTCAGCGTAACTGAAACCAACTTTGAGACAAAGACACTGAAACGCGTCCATGTGAGCCGTTCCACTGATCTCGGGAAGCAACCTTCGGTTTTGTTATAGTTCTTAATGACTCAAATGTTCGGTATGACTATGGCTGGAGAGAAAGATGGACAAGACTGCGTGACATTACAGTAGCATTTTATCGCCAAAGGGGAGTCTCTTTTCCCATTTCAAATTCGTAACTACTTTCTGTATCTATATGTGTAATCCATTATCATGTATTCATGTCATATCTTTCCTGTCCCTACTGTCGTCTGCTAGTATGAATGTGTGGCGTGGCTGACACTTCAGGGTTCCTTAGTTGCTAGGAGGTTTCGTTGAATGTTAAGGGCAGTTTAGCCAGAATTTGTGTAGAGCATTGAATATGACTACTTTTGGTCAGAGAGGCATTTAGTGGCCACTGGACAGCATTTATTGTGAGGTTGGTACAAGCAGAAACCGCTTCGCACTCTGAGTCTTTCCGGGTTTTTGCGTAGACCATGGCAGCGGAAGAGGTTAGTTTTACTCTGTCCTACGACGCTCTGAGTAATGTATCTAGTTGCTAAACTGAAGTCTGTAAGTGATAGCTTTATTTGAGTTTCTGGTTGTCACTCTGATGTGAGGAATTGATAATCATGCCGCACCAGTTATTTCAGTCAGGAAACGGTATTAATTTCGATATTATTCAGTTTATTCGGTAAGATCTTTTGTGCAACTGCATCATGGAGTAGACGAACGGTGCCGCCCCGTGATGTACAGTTATAGTTAGTTTCGCGTGTGATGCGCGAGTGTGTCGAGTGCTTTGTGAAATGCTTGTGCTAAATTTTCTTTAATTTATTGTCCAGTTTATATTTCCTCCCCAGAAACTGAGCAGGCCGTACTCTGCTGCACAACTTGCGTTTCTTTGTAGACCACGAGGATCCAGTCAGCGTAAACACCTTACATGTTCGAACTGAAGCCTCAGTTTCATCGCGGATTAGTTGTTTCGTAAATTTATTTACAAAATTACTGAGTTATATGGAATTTGAGAAGTGGGCTTTGTTCTCTGAAATTGACAGCTAGTGGCGCCCTGACCCAGTGAGCTTACATATGGAATAGGGTTGCTTTCTTCTTAAGTTCTGTCTTTCGTTGTGAGGATGGTCAATGTGAACGTGGTGTGTGTGATGTTGATAACCAGTAATTTAACAGACTTGCCCTACACATGTCGGCCAAGTTGCTGCGTTGTAACGTCGAGATTCACGGGCCAGCATTCCAAGTAACTGTGTTTCAACTTAACATCTGTGTGTGTGATTTTTAATGAGGCAATAAACGCTAATTATTGCTAAAGTCGTTGCTCTCGCATCTCACAGAGCCATTCCGCTCCCTAGTCAGGATCCCTAATATCAGTCCCCTTAATAATGTTTGAATAAAATTTCTTATAATTATTGTATATCCAATTGATGGATTGGTATTTTATTAAATCAGACGCCACCTTTTTCTCAGTTTCATTAATAAATATTTAAATAAATTTGGGCTCCTAATCAGAAAATTTGTTTTTGGTGCTTGTTAGAGACAAGCGAACTTAGGCCCTACTTGCATAGTCTTTCTTTGGACTCAGGAAATCAGAGAATAGATATTTTGTGAAGCTGATCCTACCAGTACTTTGCGTAAGGCAAAGACTAATTTGACAAACTGCCTATTGGCTTCTGTCCCGGGTTCTTCGGCCGACGTTCATCTAATGATTTTTCTGACGTTTCGCCAGCACGAGTGGCTGGCATTGTCAAAGCTTCACCCTCCATTGCTGGTGGTGAACTGGAGGCGAGCTCGCGGCCGCAGACTATATGTACCTGGCGCGCCAACGTCCGAGGGCTTCTACGCGGTCATTTCCGGTGCGGTTCTCCTCTTGCTACCTGCGACGGTCGTTCGCTGCAGTACGGGCAGCCAGGATCCGTTTACCTTAAGGCTTTCCTCTTTCTTGTTGCAACTGTTCGCGTGTTTTTGGATTTCTACAGCTTCTCTGAACAAGCGCGTGTGATAGTGCTTCTCTACAGCCAGAATTTCCGTGTCGGCGAATTTTATTACGTGGTCAGTCTCATTCAGTGCGTGCTCTGCCACGGCCGATTTCTCCACCTGCCCCAACCTGCAATGTCGCTTATGCTCTTTGATCCTGGTGTTAATTGATCGTCCAGTCATCCCGACATAAACTTTTCCGCATGTGCATGGTATACGGTATATTCCCGACTTTGCAAGTGGGTCTCTTTTCTCCTTCGCCGATCTAAGACACTCTTTGATCTTCCTTGTCGGTTTGAAAATCGTCTTTACGCCGTGTTTGCGCAATATACGGCCGATTCTGTCCATCACTCTGGGAATGTATGGCAGACACGGCGTAAAGACGATTTTCAAACCGACAAGGAAGATCAAGGAGTGTCTTAGATCGGCGAAGGAGAAAAGAGACCCACTTGCAAAGACGGGAATATACCGTATACCATGCACATGCGGAAAAGTTTATGCCGAAATGACTGGACGATCAATTAACACCAGGATCAAATAGCATAAGCGACATTGCAGGTTGGGGCAGGTGGAGAAATCGGCCGTGGCAGAGCACGCACTGAATGAGACTGACCACGTAATAAAATTCGCCGACACGGAAATTCTGGCTGTAGAGAAGCACTATCGCACGCGCTTGTTCAGAGAAGCTGTAGAAATCCAAAAACACGCGAACAGTTGCAACAAGAAAGAGGAAAGCCTTAAGGTAAACGGATCCTGGCTGCCCGTACTGCAGCGAACGACCGTCGCAGGTAGCAAGAGGAGAACCGCACCGGAAATGACCGCGTAGAAGCCCTCGGACGTTGGCGCGCCAGGTACATAAAGTCTGCGGCCGCGAGCTCGCCTCCAGTTCAATGGAGGGTGAAACTTTGACAATGCCAGCCACTCGTGCTGGCGAAACGTCAGAAAAATCATTAGATGAACGTCGGCCGAGGAACCCGGGACAGAAGCCAATAGGCAGTTTGTCAACAAGTTGTAACGACAACTGTACATATAATAATTTTTTTTCTTTATGAGTTTAGATAAATTAATATAAGCAATGTGTTGAGTTTCTTTCTCGATTCTTTTCGTGTCATGTTAAAGAAACTGTGAGCAACTTTTGATTTTTATTATTTATGTTAGATTTCAAATAATGTGGTAATCTAAGGAAAGTGTATTTAATGTTAAATACTATTGTAAGATGTGAAAATTGTAATTTATACACTTGGTCCATACGTAGGTAATGCATTAGGATATGTGTAGTAGAAAACCTGTGGTGAATACCCTACCTGTAGGGGAGCGGGAAAAGGTGGAGGCAGGCGAGGCGGGAAAACGCACACTGGCGCGGTTCGACACAACGGGCACAGTATAACAGTCGGAGGCGAGCAACAGTCGGAAGTACACGTACTGTACCGAGGAGGCTACCCAGGAAAAGTGGATTCCATTGAGCCTCGGATGAACCGATTCCGACGACTACTTGGCATGGCTATATTCTGAGGCACAAAGTTGGAAAGATAATGACGCTAAGAAGAAGGAAAGTGCCGATGTTGTGTGAGCCTTAGCCGTGCTTGTATGTGTGCCGTGCTTCTCGCTATCTCGCTGCCCGCCATCCGCCGCACCGACTTGCACAGGTCAAACATTTATTTCATCTTTAGAAGTGTATCTGTGTGGACCAGTGTCGAAAAGGTTTCTAACTGTTCAATAATAATGTGACTTTTACCAGAATTGCTTTAGCCATGACTTATCCTGATCACTGACCTAGACAGGATCCTTACCTCGTATTGTGCAACCCGAGTATCCTGAACTGAAAGTTTAATGTTAGTGTTAATGAAAATTATCAGCAGATTAATCTATGCCATAAAGGATTCTAAAGCTATGTGTGTTATTGCAAATGTTGGTAAAGAACAAAAGCATGACTAAATTGGAAGAGAGTTTTTTGCATTGAGTTAGCGATGTTATTTAATTAATTTGAGACAGAAATAATGACAGTTAAATTATTCAGAAGTAAGACAAAAGAGTAGTTATCCATAGATTGATAAATTTGAGTGTAACTTTGTCTTCAGTACTTAATAGTTTCAGTATAACGACCATAACAGTTTCAGGGCCCCCCGCCCCCCCCTTCGCTTGTCCATTCTTTCAAACCTTGAAATGTGTTGATCAGATTTGACCAGTAAAGCTAAGTCTTTATTAATCCTAAGTGTATTAGTGTTTTTCCATCATTAGTAGTGATATAGTGTGTGTACTTTCGAGATTGCTAATGCTAGGGCAATCTATGCCCGATTTCAGTCTGATCAATATACAAAATGTAGTTCGTAGTAATCATTGCTGTGTGGTGTTGTGTAAATTTAGCTCGTCCAAATTAGTACAAAAAGAGAAAACTTTAGTTCAGTGGATTTTTCTGGTTCCAAACTTTGCCATATAACGCAACTTTACTACGTGTAGTTATGCTTGTACATGCACTCACTTGTACAAGGAAAAACTCACTCATTGCCTAAGTAGGCTGGCGACCAAATTATTAATTATAGGTGACAGATACTGTGTGTACTGCTTGTCCATGCGAAAGAGTAATTATACTGTACATCTGCTTGATGAATCACTGTAGTTGTTGACTGAGAATAAGTCCGATCTTGCTTCTATTAGGTACGCGCGGTCAACTAATGTACTAAAATCCTTGTTTATAAGGTGAAGCCCGTGAACTTTTTTTTTTTTTTTTCTTTATTGTGATTTCATGCCCCTGCCCCATATGGGCAGGGGAGGGCTGTCAGCTGCACAATCCGCCGCTCTTCAGCCGAGTGACATGGTAACTAAAACAAGAATAAATTAAGACATACATAAGGAGATAAATAAGGGGAACATAAAACAGAGTAAGGGGAGAAAATGGAGGTAAAAATACACTGTGATGTAGAAGTTCATTGGGAACAGTTAAAAAAGTCACCAGAAAGGTAAAAAACACAGTTGGCGATTCTTAAAACACAGGTTAAATGTTGGCCACAGTATTAAAAACACTCCGAAACAACACACTTAAAAACCCACTTGGAGCACACACGACGAAGAAGAAAACTATCAGGCGGGCCCTGCCGAGGGAAAGGTCGGAGAGGATGGAAAAGGGGGGGAGAGCATGGGGCAGCTGGGGAAGCGGCGGGATGAAGCGAGGAGGGGCAACCATGGGTTCACGAAGAGGCAGGAGACACATGGGGCGGGAGAGGAAAAGGGAAGACAGGGCAGGAGGGAGCGCAGAGACACTGAAAGAAGGCACAGAGATGGACGGGGAGTAGGAGGGGAAATCCACTCAGAAGGAGGGAGGGGGAGGAGAGGGAGCCCTGAGGAGGAGGCAGGAAGAGGGGTTAGAGTTGGTAGGAAGGGTAGATGTCAGGGCGAAGCTCATCATCCGGGAGTGGTAGACGGTGGAAGTTGTGTTGGGAAAGGAGATGGAGGGTGTGGAGATGGAGAGAGGGAGGGACACAACGGTAAAGGCGCGGCAACTGGTTGGGAGTGGAGAGGAAGGGAGACACCAGGGGGTGAAGGGGATCAAGGCGGCGGACAATATATAGTGTGCGGATGTGTTCAAGGAAAAGGAGAAGGTGGGGGAAGGGGATGAGGTCATAGAGGATGCGCATGGGGGACGGAAGGCGGATGCGGAAGGCGAGGCGGAGTGCATGGCGTTCGAGGATTTGGAGGGCTTTATAGAACCGGGGAGGGGCGGAAATCCAAGCGATGCTGGCATAACAAAGGATGGGGCGGATCATGGATTTGTAGGTGTGAAGGATGGTGGAAGGATGCAGACCCCACGTCCGGCCGGACAGGAGTTTCAGGAGGCGGAGGCGGTTGTGAGCTTTGTTTTGGATGGTAAGGAGATGGGGAGTCCAGGTGAGGTGGCGGTCGAGTGTGAGGCCAAGGTATTTGAGGGTAGGAGTGAGGTGGATAGGACGGCCATAAATGGTGAGGTAGAAATCATGGAGGCGGAAGGAGCGGGTGGTGCGCCTATGATGATCGCCTGGGTCTTGGAGGGATTAACACGGAGGAACCACTGGTTACACCAAGCGGTGAATTGGTCAAGGTGGGTTTGGAGGGTACGTTGGGACCGTTGAAGGGTAGGGTAAAGGGCTAGGAAGGTGGTGTCATCAGCGAACTGGAGAAGATGAACAGGAGGCGGAGGTTTGGGCATATCAGCAGTGTACAGGAGATAGAGGAGAGGGGAAAGGACAGAACCTTGGGGCACGCCGGCAGAGGGGTAGAAAGTATGGGAGTTGGAATTGTGGATAGTCACATAGGAGGGACGATGGGAGAGGAAGGAAGCAACGAGACGGACGAAGTTGATGGGGAGAGCATAGGTCTGAAGGTTGAAAAGGAGCCCAGGATGCCAGACACGGTCATAGGCGTTCTGGAGATCAAGGGAAACAAAGATAGCAGAGCGACGGGAGTTAAGTTGGAGGGAAAGAAGATGGGTAAGGTTAAGGAGCTGGTCGTCAGCAGAGAACGAAGGCCGGAAGCCACATTGGGTAAGAGGAAGGAGGCGGTGCTGGGTAAGGTGGCGGTGGATACGGCGAGAGAGGATGGCCTCAAAGACCTTACTGAACACGGAGGTGAGGCAGATGGGACGATAGGAAGAGGGAGCAGAGGGGGGTTTGTTAGGCTTAGGGAACAGCAGGACACGGGAAGTCTTCCACATGTCAGGGTAAAATCCAGTGGAGAGGAGGACATTGTACAGGGTAGCAAGGACAGACAGGAAGGATGGAGGGGATTCCTTGAGGTGACGGTAGGTGACGCCATCATGACCAGGGGCGGTGTTTCGTTTGGAGCGGAGGACGAGTGTGATATCTTGCATGGTGATGGGAGTGTTGATGTCGGAGGGGGGTAGCCGATCCAAGTACTGGAAGCTAGGGGCGAGCGGGGGGACCCATGAACTTATTACAGTACAGGCTTTATAGAGCTAACCTACGTCCATTTAGGGCGGAAGCGTTACAAGTGGCTTCCCGGTGACAGGACATCCAGTTGTTGTCAGTTACAAATTAACGTAAAGATTGAACAGTGGATGTTCAGTGGCACGAATTGCAATAAAGTTCAGCAAAATAAACTGCAGTGTGAGTCAAATATAATAGTGTGGTAAAGTTGGCATTCAATATGGACAGGAACGTAGGCAGGGTAGATGTGCCAAGTGAAATGGAGAATGCGGCTGGCAGTAGCCGGAGTTTATGTGGCCAGATAACAGATGGCGTTAGCGGAAGACAATTGGCGTACTTACAATACCACGAACACGTCAATGAACAGATTGAAAGGTTGATATCGCCTCGAACACAGCAAGGGACAAAACAGGAAGCAGAGGGTGACTTTGTAGATGATAGTGGATATGTAAATGAATCCACTGACATGTTTGATTCTCCACAGATAAAGAAAGAACCGAAAGAAACTTTTGAAATAGGATCGGAATACACCGATTCCGTACGACAAAACAGTGTGACAATTTTAAGCATAAACGATTTATTTGAACAATTAACCAAACAAATTTCAGGACAGAGTGAGCAGATCAAAACACAGAATGATCAGCTTCAAAAACAAGTCGGTAGCCAGGTTAGTCAGCTTAAAACACACGTTGACGAGCAGCTTAAAACACAGAGCCATCAGCTCTAAACACAGAATGAACAGCTTAAAGCACACGTTGACGAGCAACTCAAAACACAGAATGAACAGCTTAAAACACACGTTGATGAGCAACTCAAAACACAGGTGGATCAAAATAAAGCACAGGTTGAAGGACAGGGAATTAAAATTAGTAAACAAATAGAACAGGTAGAACAAAAAGTGGGTAATTTAAGTTCTGTGGTAAATACATTGAGACTTGAAATTGATACCATTAACAAAAATATGGATACTATGCAGGAAGAAATTGGAAACACTAATAGTAGATTCGATGTTGAAATTCTCAACATCCAAGAGAAAGTCGAACCTCTGGTTGAAACTAAGGTAGACGAAAAAGTTTTCGGTCTCAAAACTGAGATCGTAAATGAAAGTCAACACAGGATATCACAATTGAAAAAGGTAGTTTTAGACACTGAAAGGGATTTAAGTAAAAAAGTAACCGGATGTGTTCAAAATTGTGAACAAAATACTACGAAAATTCAAGGCAGAATTTTCGATCTGGAGAGCAAAATTAAAGATAGGCCTGGTGTTGTCTGTAATGGCACACCAATTACGAAGCTGTTAGAAGGAGAGGAACGCTTCGATCCAGCCAAGAAACATAACGGGTGGCATCCGTTAGATTTTATTAAAAATTGCGAGAGAGTATTTCCTGAGCACTTGTCTGATCAGGAAAAGATAAACGTTGTAATTAGCGCCTTAGCGGGTGATGCTAAGCGCTGGGGAATAAATTTAAATACCGAACGAATGACGTTCGAAGAATTCAGGCAAAGATTTACGGAAGAATATTGGTCTGAACAAAAGCAGGACCATTTATGGCGGGAGTTCATCATGGCCAAACAGCATGATAACCGGGGCAGAAATTCTTTGAAAGATTTCTGTGAGTATTGGTACCGAAAATTGACACACTTAAGAGGCCGAAGATCAGATTCAGAAATTATCTGGGAGTTATATAAAAAGCTTCCAGAAGATTCAAAGAGGTATGTAGGAAGCAATCATCGCAGCTTCCAAGCATTTCTAGAAAGGGTCGAAGACGAAGACCATTGGCGCGCAAGTCGTGCCAATTATCAAAATTTTGGTAACCGTAATAACCGAAACAATGACGAAAGAAATGACGGCGATGGATTTCGCGTCAATATAATACAGAGAGGAAGAGGCAGAGGAAGAGGCAGAGGGAATTATTCAGGTCGCGGTAGAGGGTATACCGCGCAAAATAATAACGACGCGGGAAACTAATTTCCGCGAACGTTGCGGGCCAAACGGAAGCGGACAACACATATAGGCCCCAATTTAAGAAAAGATACCGGACCGACCGTAACATAATGAGACAGGATAGGGACAGTCATGGAACGCCGCGACGTGTTGTGGCGAATCACGCGTCAGGTGCGAGCCAGAATGAGTCATCTCTGCCGCACAGAGCGCTACATGTTAACAGGCGAGTGGAGCATCAGAGGGCAACGGCCCAGCCTAGCAGAACATCTGTTCGGAAAGAAGCCGCTAGGAATACTGAAGCAGTAGGTACGAACGTAGCCGTAAGAGCTGAGGAAAATTTTACGAGTGATAATTCCGTGGCAAAGGAAACAATAAATGAAACAGTGAATACACAGAGAAGTGCGGTTAGCAGTGTTTGCAATGAGATAAAAGGCGAGGATGAATTAGCAGAAGTAACTGATTGGCGTGTACAGACCGATGATCTGTACAAGGGCCTAAAGCAATGTGAGTGGGAGGATTTTAAAAGGGAGTATGAGGCAAAGAAATTAGTTGGGGGAAAGAGAGATAGTAGGGACGTCCATAAAGTGACGTGGCCCAAATTTGAAGAGGGGAGAATAAATAGCGCCGCGCAAAGTACGCGTGCCGCCAATAGGACGCAGATTAATGATAGGAAGGATTTGGAGGATGAAATCCTCAGCATTGACGAAGGAATAACTTCTGCTAACAGTCCGCCAATAGTACAAGCTGCTACCGAGAGGCACCGTGGAGAAGGGGTAGATGATTACCTGAAAGTAATTAAAGTCCACGAGGATTACACTAAATATGAAGTCACAGTAGATGTAAATAAAGCTGATGATGAGGCCGTTTTGCCAAAAGAGGAAATTGAATTAAAATCTAAGCCTGACGACAATTCAGGGGAAGAGCTTAGTGCCTGTCTCAGAAAAGCTTGTATGTTAGAACCTGAAAGCGATCCGGAATGGTCGGATTCCGAAGATAGTTCGGATGATGAAAGATACACAAATACAGACGAAAATGAATGTACTAACTCTCCCTATTGTGCGAAAGTAGCGTACTTAAGTGAATCTGATGTTGAGGAAGAGAGTAGTGATGACTCTAGTGAAGATGAATTTTCAGGTGTAGAGGAAAAAGAATATACTTTTACTGAAAGAGGGTATGAGAAAATCAGTGAAAATAATAGGGATGCAGTTAATTGCGGTATTGTACCTAATGAGGAAGAAACTTCAAAGCAAAATCCAGACGTTGAGACCGAACAAAGAAAGAAAGAACCACCGGACGACTCAGGGTTTATTTCGCGAAGAGTTCAGGTAATTAATGACTGAACTCCCGGAACCCAAGAAACCGCCAGATATATGTGAAGTAAATGTTAAAAGCATATCTTGGGACGATGTTATTGTCGACCCGGATTTGCTCAAGAAAGACCACGGTAATGAAAAACATTCGACGGTTAAACAAACTATAATACCAATTGAAATTTATAGCGTGGAATTGCTAGTACTTCTTGATGCTGGGTCTCAGATAAGCGCAATTTCTCAGTCATTTTTCGAACATATTTGTGATAAGCCTGGGCTAGTAATTATGTCAGTGACAGGTGTAAAAATTGTTGGTGCAACTGGTAAGGCTAGCAAGCCGGTAAAGAACCAGATTTTGGTTGAATTTAGTATAAAAGGACAAAACTTTGAACACGATTTTTTGGTTGTGCCAGACTTGAGTACTGAAATGATTTTGGGGATAGATTGGTTGGATAAAGAAAAGGTTATTATTGGCTGTAGCCAGGGAGTGATCAAAATAAATAGTACATTTAGGAATTTGGAATTAAATTTTGAGGAAAGTGGGAAAGTGTTTGATTCAGAAATCGATTCTTTGTTGTTGGAGATCGACCAAGGGAATGATGGGTTGACAAATAAGTACGAGGTGTACCATGTCCAGAGTATATTAAATGAGAGTGGCGAGCAGGGGCAGGAATTTAAGGGAATGGTGGAAAATTTAGAGGGAATATCTCCCGAACAGAAAGCAGAATTGCTTGAAATTTTAGATAGTAACCGCCCCGTATTTTCGGACAAACCTGGCCTAGTTAAGAATTTTAAATACCAGATTGAGACCATAGAGCATAAACCTTTCTTCGTAAGACCGTTTTCGATACCCATATCAAAGAGGCAGGCTGTTCAAGTGGAAATGGATAAAATGATAGAGTGGGGGGTAATCGAACGAAGTAGCAGCGAGTATAATAGTCCTCTTATCATAGTGAACAAAAGGGATGGGGGAGTGAGAGTAGTTATCGACGCCAGGACTTTGAACAAAATTGTAAGGAAGGAAATAGACAGACCTGAAAATCTGGACGAAATGATCCAAAAATTTTATAACGTGAAGTATTTAACCAGTCTGGATATGACAGCCGGATACTGGCAAATCCCATTGAGTAAAGAATCCCGTAAATATACCGCTTTTCTATTCGCCGGGAAATGCTATCAGTATAAAGTAGTGCCGTTTGGGCTTAGCACTTCTGTGGCAGTATTTATTAGGGCACTGGACTTTGTGTTAGGGAGAGAACTGAGTTCCCGGCTAACCATTTGTGTAGACGATTTACTGATTGCTACAGAAGCATGGCAAGAGCATTGCGAGTTATTGCGGAAAGTTTTTGTTGCTCTACAAGCAGGGGGCATGACACTTAAGTGGAAGAAATGTGAATTTGTGAAATCAGAAATAAAGTTTCTGGGGCACATTATTACTACAAACGGCATTGGCAAGGATCCGGAAAAGTTAAGTGCAATATCAGGATGTCCAGCTCCTAGAAATAGAAAACAGTTGAAAGCCTTTTTAGGTTTATGTGGGTTCTATAGAAAGTTCGTCAAGGGGCAAGTTTTTAATAGTCTTCATCTGAATAATTTACTTAAGAAAAATAGTGCTTTTGTGTGGACAGAAGGGTGCATGAGAGATTTTGAAAAATTGAAAAACGAACTTTTGAATGACAAAATTTTGCATTACCCCATACTATCAGAACCTTTCCATATGAGTACTGACAGCAGTGCTTATGGAATTGGTATAGAAGTTTTCCAAGAAATCTGTAATGACAAAGAAATCGAACACAGGACTATCGCATTTGCAAGTAGAACTCTAACAAAATACGAGAGGAACTACACTATTTCGGAAAAGGAAGCTTTAGGCATTATATGGGGGCTAAAGAAATTTAGAAATTATCTGTGGGGCCATAAGCTCATTATACATACGGACCACAAAGCTTTGACTTTCCTTAAAGATTGCCGTTTACTTAATGGTAGGCTAACTCGTTGGGCTTTGTACCTACAACAATTTGATTATGATATTTGCTATGTTAAAGGTACTGAGAATTATGTGGCAGGTGCTTTATCTCGATTGCCTAATGGTATGAGTGAAGTGCCAAATGAAAATGGTGAAGAGGGTACTTTTCAGATAAGGTATATGAAAGAGGTTTCTGGAAAGAGGAAAATGGAGCAGATATGTAAAAATATGAGATACCATCAGAATGAGGATTCAACCTGGAAATCAGTGAAGGTAAATTTTGACAGTGTACAGTATCCTCAAATTAAGAAATATTACCAAATTTATAAAGGCATTTTATATAGGAGGAAAGATTTAGCCACTGAGGAATGGAGAGTATGTTGGCCACACCAGTTTGACACTGATGTCATAGATTATTTTCATTTAGCATTAGGGCATAGTGGGCCAAAGAAATGTTAGGATAAATTGAATAATGTAATAGTGATTACTGGTAGTATAAGCAAAAAGGTAAAGGAACGAATTAAGTCATGTGATGTCTGTCAAAAAGCCAAAGTACCGAACAAAACGAGTAGCGGACCAATGCAAAGTACGTTGCCTGAAGACACCCTAGACTTATTATCGGTGGATTTATATGGTCCCCTCCCGAAGACTTCGGGAAATTGTGCATATATTTTGGTGATATTGGAAGTATTTTCAAAATTTGTGAAATTATACCCCTTGAAAAAAGCAACAGCAAAAGCTGTATTTAATAGGATGGTCGAATACTTCAGGACCATCGGGAAACCCAAAGCAGTACTATCTGACAATCGACCCCAGTTCATATCCAAAATTTGGAAAGAAGGAATGGAGAGAAATGATGTGGAGGTTAAATATATCTCAGCTTATCATCCTGCTAGCAACCCGGTTGAAAGGTACATGCGAGAAATCGGGAGATTGTGTAGAACATACTGCAGTCACAATCATAGAACCTGGGGCAGGTTTATATCGGATTTTGAGAATGTCATGAACACACTGCATCATGAAACTACAGGATTTCCACCGGAAGAAATTTTGTTAGGCAGAAGTAGTAAAAGTTTAATTGAAGAAAAACTAGAGTTTCCCCCTTGTACAAGTTTGGGATTGGATCAAAAGAAAGAATTGGTGATAAAAAGGGCAAAGCAAAAAGCTGAATCTAGATCTAAAAGACACAATAAAAATTTAAAAGTTTCAAAATTTAAAATTGGAGATTATGTTCTTTTAACAACCCACGAAAAGTCTAGTGAACTAAACCATGAAATTTCAAAATTTAAATATATTTATAATGGACCATATATGATACAGAATATTCCACACGACAATGCTTACTACCTGATCTACCCAAAATCCAAAAGACCTTTAGGTGTAAGAAATATTGTGGACCTGAAACTGTATGTTCCTAGGAACGAGTAAATGTGCTGTATCTTATGCTGACCCAAGTTATTCTAAATATATCTAATCTTTGTAAATGTCTGTATACCCTTGAAAGTGTGCTAATGTAGTTATGTGAGTTTCAGATTACCAATTGTACTGTAACTGTAAAAATGTATGGAGAAAAGGACTGAAAAGAAAGGATAAATGCTATCCGCCAGATAAAAGATGGGACTGTCAAAAATGAAAATGGGCAGTGTATGAATTATAATATGAAGGACTGCCAAATACCAATGAGGGCAGATAAACAATCGATGGAAAATTGCAAATGTGATCCAGGAGATGTGACAATATGAAGTGAAAAGGACTGCCCAAATCCGCATAATAGGCAGCAAATATGTGTAGTTAATTTTCTGAATATATGTGTGTGTGTTTTGTTTAGTAAGTAAGAAAATGGACTGCTATTCAAAGCAAGCAGCGACAAATTATCTTATAGTGTATACAAAATATGCAATTGTTTTTGTAGTTAAATGTTTGTACTCCAGAATTTTAAATTATTTCTTTGAGAAATTTAGACAAAATGATTAAATTGCTATTTTAGTGATGTTATGAGGGGAAGTTGGACTGTGCAAAAGGCACTTGAGTAAATGACAAGTAATTATTCTTGATGTGTTAAAAAAGTGTAAACCTATATACAGTGAGTAAAAGGAAATATGTAGTGTAAATCTTTTTGGACAATTAAGTAAAGATTCGGAACCACTGTATAATTGTAAGATTTAGTGTTCCCATAAAATTTGGACTTAAGAAAATTTTCTGGAAACAGGGGCATGTGTAACGACAGCCGTACATATAATAATTTTTTTTTCTTTATGAATTTAGATAAATTAATATAAGCAATGTGTTGAATTTCTTTTTCGATTCTTTTCGTGTCATGTTAAAGAAACTGTGAGCAACTTTTGAAACGAATATTATTATTTATGTTAGATTTCAAATAATGTGGTAATCTAAGGAAAGTGTATTTAATGTTAAATACTATTGTAAGATGTGAAAATTGTAATTTATACACTTGGTCCATACGTAGGTAATGCATTAGGATATGTGTAGTAGAAAACCTGTGGTGAATACCCTACCTGTAGGGGAGCGGGAAAAGGTGGAGGCAGGCGAGGCGGGAAAACGCACACTGGCGCGGTTCGACACAACGGGCACAGTATAACAGTCGGAGGCGAGCAACAGTCGGAAGTACACGTACTGTACCGAGGAGGCTACCCAGGAAAAGTGGATTCCATTGAGCCTCGGATGAACCGATTCCGACGACTACTTGGCATGGCTATGTTCTGAGGCACAAAATTGGAAAGATTACGACGCTAAGAAGATGGAAAGTGCCGATGTTGTGTGAGCCTTAGCCGTGCTTGTATGTGTGCCGTGCTTCTCGCTATCTCGCTGCCCGCCATCCGCCGCACCGACTTGCACAGGTCAAACATTTATTTCATCTTTAGAAGTGTATCTGTGTGGACCAGTGTCGAAAAGGTTTCTAACTGTTCAATAATAATGTGACTTTTACCAGAATTGCTTTAGCCATGACTTATCCTGATCACTGACCTAGACAGGATCCTTACCTCGTATTGTGCAACCCGAGTATCCTGAACTGAAAGTTTAATGTTAGTGTTAATGAAAATTATCAGCAGATTAATCTATGCCATAAAGGATTCTAAAGCTATGTGTGTTATTGCAAATGTTGGTAAAGAACAAAAGCATGACTAAATTGGAAGAGAGTTTTTTGCATTGAGTTAGCGATGTTATTTAATTAATTTGAGACAGAAATAATGACAGTTAAATTATTCAGAAGTAAGACAAAAGAGTAGTTATCCATAGATTGATAAATTTGAGTGTAACTTTGTCTTCAGTACTTAATAGTTTCAGTATAACGACCATAACAGTTTCAGGGCCCCCCGCCCCCCCCCCCCCTTCGCTTGTCCATTCTTTCAAACCTTGAAATGTGTTGATCAGATTTGACCAGTAAAGCTAAGTCTTTATTAATCCTAAGTGTATTAGTGTTTTTCCATCATTAGTAGTGATATAGTGTGTGTACTTTCGAGATTGCTAATGCTAGGGCAATCTATGCCCGATTTCAGTCTGATCAATATACAAAATGTAGTTCGTAGTAATCATTGCTGTGTGGTGTTGTGTAAATTTAGGTCGTCCAAATTAGTACAAAAAGAGAAAACTTTAGTTCAGTGGATTTTTCTGGTTCCAAACTTTGCCATATAACGCAACTTTACTACGTGTAGTTATGCTTGTACATGCACTCACTTGTACAAGGAAAAACTCACTCATTGCCTAAGTAGGCTGGCGACCAAATTATTAATTATAGGTGACAGATACTGTGTGTACTTCTTGTCCATGCGAAAGAGTAATTATACTGTACATCTGCTTGATGAATCACTGTAGTTGTTGACTGAGAATAAGTCCGATCTTGCTTCTATTAGGTACGCGCGGTCAACTAATGTACTAAAATCCTTGTTTATAAGGTGAAGCCCGTGAGGTACAGGCTTTATAGAGCTAACGTACGTCCATTTAGGGCGGAAGTGTTACAAAGTGGCCACGAAAGCCTTAACAATTTTGTAAAGACTAAGTTGTTGAACATCTTCATCCATATCCAGATGATTACTCTGAAATTCACACTTAATTCCCAGGTAGGGGGGGGGGGCTCCATTGAACCACTTTCACATCATTTCTCTACCATCTCACTGTAACAGCTCGCCGAAAAAACAAACATATAAATCTTTCCGTCCGAGCGATGATTTCTCTTATTCTATTAAAATAGTCTTTTCTCCCCGTACAGGTGAGATCAATAAAATATTTTCTCATTGATAGGAGAACATTGGTGATTGAAACTTCGTGAAAAGATTTCGCCTCAAGGAAATAGGCATTTATTTTAATGAAAGAAATTTGGAAATTTGTGGTAACGTCTTACGGGACCAAACTGCTGAGGTCATCGGTCCTTAAGCTTACACACTACTTAATCAAACTTAGGCTAAGGACGATACACACACCCATGCTCGGGGGAGGACTCAATCCTCCGACGGGGGCAGCCGCGCGGACCGTGACAAGGCGCCATGGACCGCTCGGCTACCCCGCGTGGCTTTGTTATAATGATTGTCTCCCCAACTCAGGGATCATAGCCATGACTCTCTTTCCAGTATTTAGCCGTTTTGACGTAAGAAATGTGGCAGTGTGAGGAATGTGTCTGATGGAGGCAGGCGACGGAGTAGGAAGGGCTCCTAATGCAAGACGTGTTGCGATTTTAGCCGTCGGACGACTGGCCTTCGGTATTCCACTTGCTGCCGCGTGTCCGAGAATAATTTTTCGTCCTGGCGACTCCGGAAGACACGAAGCGGCCGAAGCTGTTCCTGCTGCCGAAGTTGCTGCGCCTTCGTGAAGAGGGAAGCATGCCGTTTTAGAATTATGGTAAGGTACTGTTGAGTGAATCTGGGGACAGCGTGTGATTCGCAGAATGTTCCTTTCTATTGTCTTTCCCAATGCATGGCCGTCTGCTTAAGCGCCTTACCCGCTTCCACGGCTATTAGAGATCTAGAAATACCGGTTCAATCTTCCTGCTTGCTTTAGCCCCGGCCTTTGGTACGTTGACTGCGAGTTCAAAAGGCCTGCACATGTCTGAACCCACTGCTTGTTATATCAGCGTAAATTTGTGATTTTCTGTAATTAAGACGTATTGTATTTTTACCTTCTTATATACAGGGTGTCCCAGCTATCTTGTCCACCCAAAATATCTCTGGAACAATAACATGCAAACTCCTGTACTCCACCACCCTCCGAGCATCCCATTTGTTGTTGCTTTGCCGTGCAGTACACCGCTTGCCAGTGTAGTCGTGCATCAGAGTAATCTAGTGACGGCACGGAGGTAGAACACATTGTGAATAAACGTTGTGTTGTGGAACTTATACTGTACAGTATAATGTACACACATGAAGATATGGTAGAAATGCTGCTGATCTATGGAGAATGTACGTTGACGGGAAAGACGTTATGAGATTGCTTGTTTGTTGATAGTACTGTTAGCGAACATTATGATTATTAAGTTAATATGTCTGTTTTCTACCCTACTCTACATACCTGTACTGTACCCTGTTGTAGGTGGACGAAATGCTGTTCAGGCAGAACGACTGTACAGAAGACGATTCCCTGACAAGCCATCGCCTTCGCGCCGGATGTTTGGTCGTCTCACATCTCGTCTACGTGAAAAGGGAAGCTTAAATCCAAGACCTCGACATCGTCCTAGAACACGCACAGATGAATGTGCTGAAGTTGCTGTGCTCGCTACCATAGCTGTGAATCCTCAAATCAGCACACGTCAAATTGAACGTGAAGTTGGTGTGTCGAAATCAAGTGCACAGCGTATTCTTAAACGTCATAAATTTCATCCTTACCATGTTCATTAACACCAGGATCTTCATGGAAATGACTTCCGCAATAGGGTGACATTTTGTCGGTGGGCTCAGCAAAAACTTCTGACTAATCCTAATTTTTTTGCAAATATTCTCTTTACCGACGAGGCATCATTCTCCAACAAAGGAATTGTCAATATGAGGAATATGCATTATTGGTCCGTAGACAATCCAAAATGGCTCCGTCAGGTAGAGCATCAACGTCCGTGGAAAGTTAATGTTTGGTGTGGGATTATTGGAGATACCATTATCGAACCTTTCTTTATAAATGGCATCCAAAATGGCAGACAATACTCCACATTTACACGACACAATCTTCCTGTTCTCTTGGAACCGGAGAATGGTCATGTGGTATCAGCATGACGGATGCCCTGCACATAACGCCTTACGAGCACGACGACTTCTGAACCGTAAGTTCCCTGGTAAGTGGATTGGACGAGGTGGCCTGCCCGATCTCCGGACCTTACACCGCTGGATTATTTTCTTTGGGGAGCAGTGAAGGATGCTGTTTACCAACATGAACCAAAAACACCAGAGGACATGAAGCAACGCATTATTGACGCTTGTACAGCCATCAAAGTGGAAACAGTAGCACGAAGTAGGGCATCCTTCATCCGCAGAGTGACCCTATGTATGCAAGCCAATGGGCATCACTTTGAGCATGAGATGTGAACGCTATGTTTAGTATGTAGTGCTGGTATCACAGTGGAAGTTTCTACAAAGGGCCATTTTACGCAGTGATGTTCAGAAACATTTGTTTGCAACAATTTGTCATTTAACGCATTAGATAAATAGAACATTGATAATTATGTGATAATAAAACTAATTGGTTAAACATGTTTACATTCATCTTCTATGTCCTACGTGAACTTCCCAAATCAAAAAATTTTTACCTAAACAACGGTAAAACTTTTAGTCCACTTGCTCGTTTCACTAAAACCATCAACATGAATTTTACTATTACGAGTGAATGATTAACTGTCACTTGCGCTAGATCTACAGTAAAGTAAAGTTTTAACGTTGAACGGCATTACCTTTTTAGTAACGGATTAACGATAAGCGAAGTTAACTTTGTGACTAACGTTGCGGTACACAGATATGTTACAGAACCGCATCACCCCTAGCCTATGGGATAAATACCTGCTGGAATGTACGACGTTAATGCAGGATGGCAGCAGACCGTATTATTCGTTTCGGACCTCTTCATAAGTATGGAAGTGTGATTACGCATGTCAATCACATCGCGATTACGGGCAGCATGGAGTTTACGCCTGGGCCTCAGGACGTGCGCTAGTAGCGCATGTCGGGTGTTTCAAGCGTCAACTTCGCGTCTCAATATCTCGGGATGTAATGGGAATATTGCGATGCAATCAACGCCATTGTGTATGTGCTTTGTCATGCTATGGATTGCTGAAGAACAAATATAGGAGGTCCATTTAAAAAAAAACATAAGTTTGTGTTAAAAACACATATGCTTTCGTTTTAGAATGTTTCCAAATATGAACATTCATGGGCGCAGCCCTACATTGATACCGGTGAAAGTCGTTTTCCTATAGCTGTTATTGTTCCAGAGATATTTTGGGTGGACAAGATAGCTGGGACACCCTGTATAATAGTTTCCTGGACTCTGGTGTAGGTTACTTTACTTATTGCTGTGAGTGGCTTTGATGCTTGCTAGTTAACTTGTTAATCTCGGAGGAAAGGATTCTTGCCAGTTCTTTGGTATTTAAGGTACTGTTTGCTGATGTAATCGAAGTTCGTTTGCCAGCGGTGTGTATTCATTCAAATCTTGCTGATTTTCCTTTCCGCATGGCGGCCCCTTTGAAACTAAATTGCTGTTAGCGTGCAAATCTTCTTATCTCCTTCTTGAGATTATGGTGTGTGTTCAGTAATAAGGATCCGATTGTTTTTTTCCTATTAATACTGGAGGGCTGGGTTTCTGCTCCTCCGTTGGTGTGTGGGTGTGCAATTACACTCGTAGTCATATTGCGTTAAGTTCCATGATTATGATTGAGAGGTTAAAGATAATTTATGATTTCATTTATTGTTTACTTTAAAGAACTTTTTTCTTGCCAGGTAATACCAGCGGTAACTAGCGCCAAGCGCAGAACTGTCTCGATTACCCAGAAGGTGTCTATACCTGATTTCTGCTTAGTAGCTACCTCGGTGTAGCATGCTGGGTTCTCAGGTGGCAGGATGTGCTGCCACTTGATCAACAGTACACGCGTGGAACAGAAAAAAATTGACGTAACATTGTATCTGTTCTGTTTTTATTTAATTATTCATTCTTTCAAATGTGTGTATCTTTTGGGGGAACCGAGTGTAAATTTTAGGGCAACCGTTTTAGTAATTTTTCATCCCTTTGGTCACTAGTGTTGTGGAACATTATGTGATACCAAGAAATTGTAAATCAATAAACAGGCTGTCGGAAAATACGATAAGGTGAACTGCAACATTGTTCGTGATATAAATTCTCCTTGTTGTAGCTGTCGCTATGAAGTATAGATACTATATTAGATTTTTCTATCGTTCTTCTGTCACATAAGCTTGCACTAAATAATTTCTGTGTCTTAATAATCACATGGTATCTCATTACAGGAACTGAAACGTAGCGATAGGTGATTAATTCTCAAGGAACTGTGACAAATTTCTTTGCCTCTGTGATGTGAATTGTTGAAAGTATTTGCTTCCGTAACTGTGACAAGTGCAAAGCTCATCTGTTGTCTTTGAACAGAGGTATTTTCATAACTCCATACAACATTTCGGGTTTCTTGTATTTTTAACTGTACAATGTGGGTCAGTAAGACAGACACTGGACTCACATTTGGGAGAACGAAGGTTCAAAACCGCGTCCGACCATCCTGATTTAGGTTTCCGTGATTTCCTAAATCGCTTCAGGCAAATGCCGGGATGGTTCCTCTGGAAGGGACGGCCGACTTCCTTCCCCAACATTCCCTAATCCGATGGGACCGACGACCTCGCTGTTTGGTCCCTTCCCCCAAAACAATTATTCAACCATAAAGGATGATTCTCTAGGAACTGGACAATGTAGGTGCGTAGAGACAGTAATAAAAGTCAGGAACAGGTGCAATGTGGTAGGAAGCCAGTCGAAAGGTTTTCAAATTATTAAATCTTCTGTATATGCCTTTAGCATTACATGTAACTACGCAGGTGGTAGGACAAAACGTTTAAATCATTTATATCTTTGTAATCAAAGGAAAGTCTTGATTCTTGGAGAATAATTTTCGTAAGCGATGTCTTTTACTGTTCACCTCTCAATTGAATGTGTTGAAATTTTATCTTCTCCTGCACTGTGGTTTAGCTTACTGCTACTTTTCGTGAAATTTCCCTATACCCGTTATTTCGTGCTACAGATCAACCACACACGAGTGTTCTGACCATGTTCAGGGTGGGCCATCAAAGCAGTATGTAAATGGATTTCTTCAAAGACAATATTACGCAGTGATCCTTAGAAATCCATACGTATCAAAACAGTGAGGTAAATATTGTATATATACGAAATGAGGTAGGTAGTCTGAAAAGGAGGAACTTCACAGGATTGAATATGCAAAAGATGATTGTTTAACGATCTCGGTATCTTCAGAGACAGAGCAGTTGAAATATCCTTAATGTTCTGTCAACATCGAAGCCTTGTTTTCCCTGCACTTTCCATTTGTTACAATCACATTCCCATAGCGATACGTCGCTCCTTGCAATTATTACGTAGGACCGCTCGCGCCTTTTGTTTATAATGTCGGCGTCGCGTTCGCTGAGATGCCGAAGCCCTGGTGGGGAACGGCTTTGCTCTCTCACAGTCAGCGGCCCAGACGGTGGGAACAAGTGTGCACTTAGTGAGGTCCCCTCGCTGAGCGGCGCGCAGCGGTATCTCTGGCGGCGAAGGGGGGCGTGGGGAGAGGCAGGCCAGAGAGTGAACAATAGCAGGCAGGAGCCGGCAGAGGGGGCAGGCCAGGGCAGAGCGGCAGATATCGCAGCCCCCGGGCACGGCTTTTAAGCGCCTTTCTGTACTCTCTCCTCGCCTCTCCGCCTTCGCCCTATCTCACGCAAGACGCTCCAATCCCGTGCGAAATCTATGCGAGTAGGCGCATTTGGAGCCACAATAAGCTTTCCGTACTAAATAGCATTCAGACCCGTGATGGAACACACTGGGCGCTAAGAGCGATAGACATGGCGTAGAACTGATGCCAGACGGTCACGTGAACGTCAGCCGCACACATAAGCCGTGGAATGAGATGGTTCGTATGTTCTAGTCGGTTATGTGGAACCACTGCAGAATGAAGGGTCGATGTGTAGACCTGACAGAACAGCAGAAAGGAGCTATCGAGGTTGATCGCACTCATAACTTTTGTGTTAGCAGAAGAGCCAACACCGTGTTACTAGTGGAGGCCGAAATGCACGCGTTTTAGCTCAAGCACGCTAGCGTGAGGAGGGAAGAGCTATACTGACGTGAGGTCTGGAACATGACAAGGAATGAGAATTCAGAAAGCGGACGTAATTAGTTTGATACTTAACTTTAATCCATTAATGATGAACGTCGCTCTTGACGGTACATGATTCACAATATTATCTGTTCAAAATACATTCTTGAAGATAGTTCTTATAGTAACTGAATATGGCGCCTTGCTAGGTCGTAGCAAATGACGTAGCTGAAGGCTATGCTAAACTGTCGTCTCTGCAAATGACAGCGTATGTAGACAGTGAACCATCGCTAGCAAAGTCGGCTGTACAACTGGGGCGAGTGCTAGGGAGTCTCTCTAGACTAGACCTGCCATGTGGCGGCGCTCGGTCTGCAATCACTGATAGTGGCGATACGCGGGTCCGACGTATACTAACGGACCGCGGCCGATTTAAAGGTTACCACCTAGCAAGTGCGGTGACACCACAATAACAACAAGCTGAACGAAGTATTGGTGTTAGTATCAGGCCTGACCGTCCCACATGTCTACAATGAAAGGTATATCACTCGTAGTCACGTAAAATGATACCTTCTTCAGAAACCGGAAGAGTCTCCCTGTCTCATATAATTTCATGACCGATTATTATCGAAGCAGAGTCGATCGAGACACCTAGCAACAAACACATAGACCCTAGCAACAAACTCTCTGACTCTAATCTACATTTATGTCACGTAAGTATTTATAACAACAGTACAGCATTTCTGATTGCTGTCTCATGCTAAAGTTATGGCACTTCCCCAATTATTTTTTGTTATTTTTTTATTTTTTTAAAAAAGCGTATGGGACTTAACTGCTAAGGTCATCAGTCCCTAAGCTTAAATACTATTTAACCTAAATTATCCTAAGGACAAACGCACACACCCATGCCCGAGGGAGGACTCGAACCTCCGCCGGGACCAATTCTTTTTTCATATTTTTTATTTTTATTATTATCTTTTTTGAGTCCCGTAAGACATCCGTATGTCGCATTTTCAAAACAGTTTAATTTATCACCCAGTATTTTGATACAATGAAGTAAAGATCGATAATAGCTAATAGGATAATAGACATCATGGCGAACCTACTCTTTTGGTTATATACAGCGCATTGAAAAATAGTACTCCGTAATTTGAGAGGAGGTAGTATGGTCGAAAATAAGACGAAAATGTCCAGTATACGTGGGCTGCAAAATGAATACCTTGAAAGAAATGAGCAGTTGTTTCCCTTCGTCACTGTGAAACACATCTCTATCTTTGCTATTACGAACAACCTACAGAATGCAGAAACGAATGAATAAACAAATCAGAACACATTATTCTGTACATGTCCTGAATAATTTTCACCATACAGGACACAGGCTCGGCGATCGCTTCCATTTACCACATCTCAGTACAAGATTATGCCTGCCATTTCTCGTGTGGAACAATAGGGATCCATTGTGCTGGTAACTGCAAAGATAAGACATCAATGCAGAAGCAATTCACAAATTTGTCAAAGCTGGACTGGTTCTGTTAGAACTAATGTACACGCTGCACTTATCCAGAACAGTGAATACTGTTTATAGTAACATAACTAACAGATTGATACCTCGTACTGTATCCATGTAGAAGAACAGAGGAATATTAATTCATTTATTTTCTGCATTTTGTAGACAGTTCGCAACAGCAAAGACCTTGCTGTAGAAGAGATGTATTTCACAATAGCTAAGATGGGCAGGTGCTCCTAGCTCCGAAGGTATACAGTTTGGTGCTCATATAAACTGGACATCTTTGTCTTACTTTGATCGATACTACCACCACTCAAATTTTGGAGTGATTTCTTTTAACAACCTCTGTATTCAGTATATGTTCGAGGAAAAAATATTGTTTTACACATACAGCTGTAGCTCAAATGCATAATCTGAATTGATATCACAAAAATATCAATTACAGTACTAAATCATTAGAGAACTATGAAATGCTACACACCAGTTTTGGTATCAGAATAAAAATTTCCTTTGTGTGAAAGACTTAAACATCAATTCCCAGTCTTTTTCAAACTTGTAAAAAGTACATTTATTTCGTTTTAGTAACATGGCAGACAGGTTTGTGGAATTAACAGAGCACTCAAGTGTGGTTGCTATAACATTTATATACATTCAGATAAATTTAATATGTTGTTGTTGTGGTCTTCAGTCCTGAGACTGGTTTGATGCAGCTCTCCATGCCACTCTATCCTGTGCAAGCTTCTTCATCTACCAGTACCTACTGCAACCTACATCCTTCTGAATCTGCTTAGTGTATTCATCTCTTGGTCTCCCTCTACGATTTTTACCCTCCACGGTGCCCTCCAATGCTAAATTTGTGATCCCTCGATGCCTCAAAACATGTCCTACCAACCGATCCCTTCGTCTAGTCAAGTTGTGCCACAAACTTCTCTTCTCCCCAATCCTATTAAATACCTCCGCATTAGTTACGTGATCTACCCACCTTATCTTCAGCATTCTTCTGTAGCACCACATTTCGAAAGCTTCTATTCTCTTCTTGTCCAAACTAGTTATCGTCCATGTTTCACTTCCATACATGGCTACACTCCATACAAATACTTTCAGAAACGACTTCCTGACACTTAAATCTATACTCGATGTTAACAAATTTCTCTTCTTGAGAAACGCTTTCCTTGCCATTGCCAGTCAACATTTTATATCCTCTCTACTTCGACCATCATCGGTTATTTTACTCCCTAAATAGCAAAACTCCTTTACTACTTTAAGTGTCTCATTTCCTAATCTAATTCCCTCAGCATTACCCGACTTAATTTGACTACATTCCATTATCCTCGTTTTGCTTTTGTTGATGTTCATCTTATATCCTCCTTTCAAGACACTGTCCATTCCGTTCAACTGCTCTTCCAAGTCCTTTGCTGTCTCTGACAGAATTACAATGTCATCGGCGAACCTCAAAGTTTTTACTTCTTCTCCATGAATTTTAGTACGTACTCCGAATTTTTCTTTTGTTTCCTTTACTGCTTCCTCAATATACAGATTGAATAACATTGGGGAAAGGCTACAACCCTGTCTCACTCCTTTTCCAACCACTGCTTCCCTTTCATGCCCCTCGACTCTTATAACTGCCATCTGGTTTCTGTACAAATTGTAAATAGCCTTACGCTCCCTGTATTTTACCCCTGCCACCTTCAGAATTTGAAAGGGAGTATTCCAGTTAACATTGTCAAAAGCTTTCTCTAAGTCTACAAATGCTAGAAACGTAGGTTTGCCTTTTCTTAATCTTTCTCCTAAGATAAGTCGTAAGGTCAGTATTGCCTCACGTGTTCCAACATTTCTACGGAATCCAAACTGATCTTCCCCGAGGTCGGCTTCTACCACTTTTTCCATTCGTCTGTAAAGAATTCGCGTTAGTATTTTGCAGCTGTGACTTATTAAACTGATAGTTCGTTAATTTTCACATCTGTCAACACATGCTTTCTTTGGGATTGGAATTATTATATTCTTCTTGAAGTCTGAGGGTATTTCGCCTGTCTCATACATCGTGCTCACCAGATGGTAGAGTTTTGTCATGACTGGCTCTCCCGACACCATCAGCAGTTCTAATGGAATGTTGTCTACTCCCGGGCCCTTGTTTCGACTCAGGTCTTTCAGTGCTCTGTCAAACTCTTCACGCAGTATCTTATCTCCCATTTCGTCTTCATCTACATCCTCTTCCATTTCCATAATATTGTCCTCAAGTACATCGCCCTTGTATAAAACCTCTATATACTCCGTCCACCTTTCTGCCTTCCCTTCTTTGCTTAGAACTTGGTTGCCATCTGAGCTCTTGATATGCATATAAGTGGTTCTCTTCTCTCGAAAGGTCTCTTTAATTTTCCTGTAGGCAGTATCTATCTTACCCCTAGTGAGACAAGCCTCTACATCCTTACATTTGTCCTCTAGCCATCCCTGCTTAGCCATTTTGCAGTTCCTGTCGATATCATTTTTGAGACGTTTGTATTCCTTTTTGCCTGCTTTATTTACTGCATTTTTATATTTTATCTTTTCACCAATTAAATTCAATATTTCTTCTGTTACCCAAGGATTTTTATTAGCCCTCGTCTTTTTACCTACTTGATCGTCTGCTGCCTTCACTACTTCATCCCTCAGAGCTACCCATTCTTCTTCTACTGTATTTCTTTCCCCCATTCCTGTCAATTGTTCCCTTATGCTCTCCGTGAAACTCTCTACAACCTCTGGTTCTTTCAGTTTATCCAGGTCCCATCTCCTTAAATTCCCACCTTTTTGCAGTTTCTTCAGTTTCAATCTGCAGTTCATAACCAATAGATTGTGGTCAGAATCCACATCTGCCCCAGGATATGTCTTACAATTTAGAACCTGGTTCCTAAATCTCTGTCTTACCATTATATAATCTATCTGATACCTTTTAGTATCTCCAGGATTCTTCCAGGTATACAACCTTCTTTTATGATTCTTGGACCAAGTGTTAGCTATGATTAATTTATGCTCTGTGCAAAATTCTACAAGGCGGCTTCCTCTCTCATTCCTTCCCCCCATTCCATATTCACCTACTATGTTTCCTTCTCTCCCTTTTCCTACTGACGAATTCCAGTCACCCATGAGTATTAAATGTTCATCTCCCTTCACTACCTGAATAATTTCTTTTATCTCGTCATACATTTCATCTATTTCTTCATCATCTGCAGAGCTAGTTGGCATATAAACTTGTACTACTGTAGTAGGCATGGGCTTTGTGTCTATCTTGGCCACAATAATGCGTTCACTATGCTGTTTGTAGTAGCTAACCCGCACTCCTATTTTTTTATTCATTATTAAACCTACTCCTGCATTACCCCTATTTGATTTTGTATTTATAACCCTGTAATCACCTGACCAAAAGTCTTGTTCCTCCTGCCACCGAACTTCACTAATTCCCACTATATCTAACTTTAACCTATCCATTTCCCTTTTTAAATTTTCTAACCTACCTGCCCGATTAAGGGATCTGACATTCCACTCTCCTATCCGTAGAATGCCAGTTTTCTTTCTCCTGATAATGACATTCTCTTGAGTAGTCCCCGCCCGGAGATCCGAATGGGGGACTATTTTACCTCCGGAATATTTTACCCAAGAGGACTCCATCATCATTTAATCATACAGTAAAGCTGCATGTCCTCGGGAAAAATTACGGCTGTAGTTTCTTCTTGCTTTCAGCCGTTCGCAGTACCAGCACAGCAAGGCCGTTTTGGTTAATGTTACAAGGCCAGATCAGTCAATCATCCAGACTGTTGCCCCTGCAACTACTGAAAAGGCTGCTGCCCCTCTTCAGGAACCACATGTTTGTCTGGCCTCTCAACAGATACCCCTCCGTTGTGGTTGCACCTACTATACGGCCATCTGTATCGCTGAGGCACGCAATCCTCCCCACCAACGGCAAGGGCCATGGTTCATGGGGAGGGGGGGGGGGGGGGAGATTTAATAAGCAACAGAAAAACTCCTTGAAGTTACTCCATACGTATCACAACAGTGGATGTATGTAGGTATGTTTTACACCCCTCCTAAACCACACAATCAATTTCAGCAAATCTGGTACATATCTCACTCACTGGCTGGGAGTCAAGAACCACCTACCCCTTAAACGGGTTGAGGTGGGGATGAAAAAAAAGCATAGTCGTCCACTACTTGAGAATGATGAGAATGAGACTACTTAGTGACTTGCAACTAACTGTACCCGTAATTTCAAACCTTTACGAGACCTTTTCTTGCTGACAGCCTCCACAAAATGATGAAAGCAAAAAAGTTTATCACTTACCACAGTTTCTCTGTTCATGCAGTAAAACTGCCGCATCAGGTGACAAGTTCTAATTCATTATTTCCTTACTACTACTTCTATTCGCAACACATTTCGTAGACAGTATCCACGAATACTACTAGATGAACCCGCAAAATGTTATAATTGTGCGACAAATACATCAGGGGCTATGATGTCACAAACACTGAGCTGCATGAAAACGTAACTGTGGGGTGAAATTCGCTAGAGGTACAGGTGAATAATGCGTTCAAATACGTGTGAAATATATTACATGTATGTGACATATGGCCCGCACGGTTGGCCGTGCGGTCTAACGCACGGCTTTCCGGGCGGGAAGGAGCGCCTGGATTCCCGGCACGAATCCGCCCGGTGAACCGGCCAGTCTGTGGACAGATTTTAGGCGGTTTTCCATATGCCCCGGCAAATGCGGGCTGTTTTTCGTTATTCCACCTCAGCTACAGTATATCGGCGATTGCTGCGCAAACAAGTTCTCCACGTACGTGTACACCACCATTACTCTACCACGCAAATATAGGGGTTACACTCGTCTGGTGTGAGACGTTCCCTGGGGGGCGGTCCACCGGCGGCCGAACCGCGCAATAACCCTGGGTTCGGTGTGGGGTGGCGGAGGGGTGAAGTGGACTGCGGTAGTCGTCGTGGGGTTGTGGACCACTGCGGCTGCGGCGGGGACGGAGCCTCTTCGTCGTTTCTAGGTCCCCGGTTAACATAACATAACAGAATATAACATGTAACATGTGCGTACGCGGGAAAAGCCGCAGGAGGAAGCTCCTCCGAAACCTGTGGATCAAAATGGCTCTGAGCACTATGGGACTTAACATCTCTGGTCATCAGTCCCCCAGAACTTAGAACTACTTAAGCCTAACTAACCTAAGGACATCACACACATCCATGCCCGAGGCAGGATTCGAACCTGCGACCGTAGCAGTCGCGTGGTTCCGGACTGAGCGCCTAGAACCGCGAGACCACCGCGGGCGGCAAACCTCTGGATCGATTTCCACCGAACTTGGTACACATATTACTTACAATCAGGAAAGAAATACTATGGGGGTGGAGGTGACAACGAGAAGAGGGAAGGGAGGAAGAGAAGATGGACAGAGAGAGGATAGGAGGAGATGAGCGAATAGGAGATTGCAATGAAGACTTACCCAGTCAACGCTAAATACTCAGCTAGCACTAATACAAACTAAAATAGTACTAGCCTTTAAGAAGTTTAATTCATTTAAGTTCAGTTTTTTACTTCGTTTTTCTGATATTAAATCCCTTAAGTTAGGATGGAGAGGGATAAATTTTGGAGGGACGTCAAAAGACAGTTCCTGATGAAATGATGTTAGTATGTCACGCAGACCTGCATCTATTTTAATTTCTGTGACTTCAATCCAGATGCTGGTTGTTAACAGTGTAAATACACTCCTGGATATTGAATTAAGAACACCGTGAATTCATTGTCCCAGGAAGGGGAAACTTTATTGACACATTCCTGGGGTCAGATACATCACATGATCACACTGACAGAACCACAGGCACATAGACACAGGCAACAGAGCATGCACAATGTCGGCACTAGTACAGTGTATATCCACCTTTCGCAGCAATGCAGGCTGCTATTCTCCCATGGAGACGATCGTAGAGATGCTGGATGTAGTCCTGTGGAACGGCTTGCCATGCCATTTCCACCTGGCGCCTCAGTTGGACCAGCGTTCGTGCTGGAAGCGCAGACCGCGTGAGACGACGCTTCATCCACTCCCAAACATGCTCAATGGGGGACAGATCCGGAGATCTTGCTGGCCAGGGTAGTTGACTTACACCTTCTAGAGCACGTTGGGTGGCACGGGATACATGCGGACGTGCACTGTCCTGTTGGAACAGCAAGTTCCCTTGCAGGTGTAGGAATGGTAGAACGATGGGTTCGATGACGGTTTGGATGTACCGTGCACTATTCAGTGTCCCCTCGACGATCACCAGTGGTTTACGGCCAGTGTACGAGATCGCTCCCCACACCATGATGCCGGGTGTTGGCCCTGTGTGCCTCGGTCGTATGCAGTCCTGATTGTGGCGCTCACCTACACGGCGCCAAACACGCATACGACCATCATTGGCACCAAGGCAGAAGCGACTCTCATCGCTGAAGACGACACGTCTCCATTCGTCCCTCCATTCACGCCTGTCGCGACACCACTGGAGGCGGGCTGCACGATGTTGGGGCGTGAGCGGAAGACGGCCTAACGGTGTGCGGGACCGTAGCCCAGCTTCATGGAGACGGTTGCGAATGGTCCTCGCCGATACCTCAGGAGCAACAGTGTCCCTAATTTGCTGGGAAGTGGCGGTGCGGTCCCCTACGGCACTGCGTAGGATCGTACGGTCTTGGCGTGCATCCGTGCGTCGCTGCGGTCCGGTCCCAGGTCGACGGGCACGTGCACCTTCCGCCGACCACTGGCGACAACATCGATGTACTGTGGAGACCTCACGCCCCACGTGTTGAGCAATTCGGCGGTACGTCCACCCGGCCTCCCGCATGCCCACTATACGCCCTCGCTCAAAGTCCGTCAACTGCACATATGGTTCACGTCCACACTGTCGCGGCATGCTACCAGTGTTAAAGACTGCGATGGAGCTCCGTATGCCACGGCAAACTGGCTGACACTGACGGCGGCGGTGCACAAATGCTGCGCAGCTAGCGCCGTTCGACGGCCAACACCGCGGTTCCTGGTGTGTCCGCTGTGCCGTGCGTGTGATCATTGCTTGTACAGCCCTCTCGCAGTGTCCAGAGCAAGTATGGTGGGTCTGACACACCGGTGTCAATGTGTTCTTTTTTCCATTTCCAGGAGTGTGTATGTCTGGTGTCATTTGTTACTGTGAAATTCTTTTGTTCTATGAAAATTTGTTTTGAGTTACCAGTATTTACATAGGACATAGTTTGAAGAACCTGACAGCACAGGTGAATTCTAGGACCATAAACCTGGAATTTGACAGCAGCCATTCAAATTCATCACGTGACACTATTAAGTCTACAAGCGGGATTTGTGGTTTGCTTAAGTTGGACCAAAATTTGTTTTTATCGACTACAGTTATAGGAAACGTCATGCATGCTAATATTAAATTTGCTATAATTTTCAGTGACATAGGGTCCGCAGTTGCGATGAATTTTTTGGAAGATTTCTTGAAGTCCTCAGCTGTCATTCTCTTTATTTCATGTACCATTATACAATTTGGCCTTAGACCATTTTAAAGTACTTTTATGGTCAGATGAGTATAGGGTAATATCAACAGCAGCGGGCAACAGTGTAACGGGGGTAGGATTCCTTACGAATAGGAAGATAGACACAGAATGAGTTACGGTGGACAGTTCAGTGATAGGGTGATTCTTATCAGAATCGACAGTAAATCAACACCCCCAACGATAGTACAGGTATACATGCCGACGTCGCAAGTTGAAGATGAAGAGATGGAGATAGTATATGAGGATGGTGAAAGGGTGGTACATACACAAAGGGGGATGAAAATCTAATAGTCATGGGGGATTGGAATGCAGTTGCAGGGAAGAAGTAGAGGAAAAGGTTACAGGAGAATACGGGTTTGGGACAAGGGATAAGAGAGGAGAAAGACTAACTCACTTCTGTAAAAAATTTAAGCTAGTAATAGCCAATACACTGTTCAAGAATCACAAGAGGAGGATGTATACTTGGAAAATGCCGGGTGATACGGGAAGATTTCAGTTAGATTACGTCATGGCCAGACGGAGATTCCTATATCAGATTCTGGGTTTGCCGGGAGGTCTAAGGAGCTGCAGTCATGGACTGTGCGGCTGGCCCCGGCGGAGGTTCGAGTCCTCCCTCAGGCATGGGTGTGTGTGTTTGTCCTTAGGATAATTTAGGTTAAGTAGTGTGTAAACTTAGGGACTGATAACCTTAGGAGTTAAGTCCCATAAGATCTCACACACATTTGGACACACACACATTCTGGATTCTAGGGCGCACTCAGGAGCAGATATAGACATACTCGTAGGTCACAATGTAGTAGTGATGAAGAGTACGCTGAAGTTTAAGAGATTAGTCAGGAAAAATTCATACGCAAACAAGTGGCATACGGAAGCACTAAGGAATGACGAGATTCGCTTGAAGTTCTCTAAGGCCGTAGATACAGGAATAAAGAATAGTCCAGTAGGCAGTACAATTGAAGAGGAATCGATGTCTCTATGAACGGCAATCACAGAAGCTGGAAAGGTTCAAATGGCTCTGAGCACTATGGGACTTAACTGCTGAGGTCATCAGTCCCCTAGAACTTAGAACTACTTAAACCTAACTAACCTAAGGACATCACACACATCGATGCCCGAGGCGGGATTCGAACCTGCGACCGTAGCGGTCGCGCGGAGCTGGAAAGGAAAACATAGAAACAAAGAAGGTAAATACAAAGAAACCATGGATTACAGAAGATATACTTCAGCTGATCGATGAAAGAAGGAAGTAAAAAAATGTTCGGGAAAGCAAACATACAAGTCTCTGAGGAATAAAATACATAGGAAGTGCAGGGAAGCTAACACGATAAGTCTGCATGAAAAATCTGAAGAAGTCGAAAAAGAAATAATAGTCGGAAGGACTGACGCAGCGTATAGGAAAATCAAAACGACCTTCGGTGAAATTAAAAGCAAGTGATGTAACATTAAAACTGGAAGTACATTTTTGAATGCAGAGGAGAGAGCGGATAGGTGGAAAGAGTACACTGAAGGCCTCTATGAGGGGGAAGATTTGTCTGACGTGATAGAAGAAGAAACAGGTTCAAATGAAACTTCTTGGCAGATTAAAACTGTGTGCCAGACCGAGACTCGAACTCGGGACCTTTGCCTTTCGCGGGCAAGTGCTCTACCAACTGAGCTACCCGAGCACGACTCACGCCCCGTCCTCAAGCCCCACTTCTGCCAGTACCTCGCCTCCTACCTTCCAAACTTTACAGAAGCTCTCCTGCGAACCTAGCAGAACTAGCATTCCTGAAAGAAAGGATATTGCGGAGACATGGCTTAGCCACAGCTTGGGGGATGTTTCCAGAATAATCAGGTTCAAATGGTTCAAATGGCTCTGAGCACCATGGGACTTCACTTCTGAGGCCATCAGTCCCTAGAACTTAGAAGTACTTAAACCTAACTAACCTAAGGACATCACAAACATCCATGCCCGAAGCAGGATTCGAACCTGCGACCGTAGCGGTCACGCGTTTCCAGAGTGTAGCGCCTAGAACCGCTCGGCCACCTCGGCCGGCGAAGAAGCGGGAGTCGTTATGGAAGAGATCGGGAATCCAGTATTAGAATTTAAGAGAGCTTAGGAGGACTTCAGATCAAATACGGCAGAAAGGATCGATAACATTCGATCAGAATTTTTAAAATCATTAGATGAAGTGGCAACGAAACAGCAGTTGTCTTTGAGTGTGTAGGATGTACGAGTCTGGCGATATACCGTCCGACTTTCGGAAAAATATCATCCACACAATCCCGAAAAATGCAATAGCTGACAAGTGTGTGAATTACGTCACAATCAGCGTAACAGCTCATGCATCCAAGTTGCTGACAAGAATAATATACAGAAGGATGGAAAAGAAAACTGAGGTGTTAGATAACGATGAGTTTGGCTTTAGGAAAGGCAGAGGCACCAGAGAGGCAATTCTGACACTACGATTGATAACGGAAGCAAGACTAAAGATAAGTCAAGACACGTTCATAAGATCTGTCGAACTGGTAAAGCGTTCAACAATGTAAAATGGTGCAATATGTTGGGAATTCTGAGAAATACAGGGGTAAGCTGTATGGAGAGAGCAGTAATATACAATATGTACAAGAGCCAAGAGGGAAGAAAGAGTAGACGACCAAGAACGAAATGCCCGGATTAAAAATGGTGTACGACAGGGATGTATTCTTTGGCCCCTAGTGGTCAATCTGTACAACGAAGGAACAATGATGGAAGTAAAAGAAAGATTGAAGAGTGGAGTTAAAATTCAAGGTGAAAGGGTATGAATGGTACGATTTGCTGATGACATTGCTATCCTGGGTGAAAGTGAAGAGGAATTACATAACCTGCTGAATTGAATGATTGCAGAAAATGGATTGGAAGTAATCTGAAAGAAGACGAAAGTAATAAGAAGTAGCAGAAATGAGAACAGCGAGAAATTTAACATCAGGATTGATGGCCACGAAGTAGATGAGGTTAAGGAATTCTGGTACCTAGGCAGCAAAATAATCTATGACGGACGGGAAAAAAGGACATCAAAACCAGACGAGCACTGGCAAAAGGGGCCTTCTTGGCCAAGAGAAGTCTACTAGCATCAAACATAGGCCTCAATTTGAAGAAGAAATTTCTGAGAATTTAATTTTTGAGCACAGCATTGTATGGTAGTGAAACATGGACTGTGCGAAAACCAGAACAGAATCGAAGCATCTGAGATGTGGTGCTACAGACAAATGTTGAAAATTGGGTTGATTGATAAGATGAGGGATGAGGACGTTCTGTGTACAATCGGAGAGGAAAGGAATAACTGGAAAACAGTGACAAGGAGAAGGGACAGGATGATAGGAATATGTTGAGACATCAGGGACTGACTTCCATGGTAGTAGAGGGAGCTGCAGAGGGAAATAACTGAAGAGGAAGACAGAGATTAGAATACACTCAGCAGACAATTGAGGACGTAGGTTGCAAGTGCTACTCTGAGATGTAGAGGTTGGCAGAGGAGAGAAATTCGTAGCGGGCTGCATCAAACCAGTCGGAAGACGGATGGCTCAAAAAATATGGAGGTAGAAAAGAATCAACGGTTACCCTATTTAGCTGTGCTGGTTATGAGTAATGGAGAGAACAGGGGCCACCCCGGGAGGAAATATCGGACAGAGGATCTAGGCACTTTCTTGCCCGTTGAGCGGGTAAGTTCCCTCAAAAGCTGAAGGAAACAGCAATCATCGACGTCATGAAGATGCAGAAGGCGTGGAAACCATTGCATTAATGATGCACAAAATATATGTACAGGACATGTGGCCTGTAATTCAACAAGTGTCTTGGTTGTCTCTCCATTAGCAAAAGATTCCGGATTAGTCTCTCATTCGGATCTCCGGTAGGGGACTGCCAAGAAGGAGAGAACCATGAGAACGAAATAGAATAACCAACGACAGGTTAAAGTTCTATAGATCGAAGGGTGCAATGTGAGAAGTTTGAACGTGATGCATAAGCTAGAAACTAGGAAAAGGAAAAATGCTGATAGGAGACTGTAGATAAAGGGCATTTCTCTAGTATTTGAATGTCATGAATGTGTAAGTGCCCTTGTACTGTTTGAAATTATATGCACCTAGTGTCATCCGAGATTCTGTGTCGCCTGGAAGCTTACTGTGCAGGCTTCATAATTCTTCAGAATTAGTTTTTCTTTCTTTTTGCCTGAGAAATTGATTTTGGATGCATTGAGGCAGGAGGATTCTGATAGCGTTTTGTATAGGATGTTACATTTGATTTGTCAAGATGCTTCAAACTATATTTTTTGCCTGTAAATAGCTTTGTTCATTCTGGTCATTAGATTTCTAGCTGTGCTCATGTTCCTAATTTTACAGTTGTTTTTCTCGGCAGGGCAACACCACTTAGTTTCACGTGATTTCTTTTTATTCCATGACGTTTAGCAGATTTGGAGAACAACAAACGGATACTTCTAAGATAAAATTTATTAGTATTTACGTAGATTAGGTACCCTTGTAGCCACAAATTTTACTTATGTTATGTTGGACAGACTGACGACTGACTCCATAATGGCATATATCTTCCACCAGGAGCAAACAGCACGCTGTGCACAACACAGTGTTTCCATTTTTCTTCCTTTTCCTCTACTTTCCTTCCCAGTAGTTAGACGAGCTCATAAAACTCCGCAGAAAGCAGCATTTCTTACATAGAACTATTGTAATATGTTTCTCAGTACGTAAGATGATTTTAAGCTGAAAAACGTTAATTCATAACTGTATGAAGCAGATACATTCTTTTGTAACTGAGATTTATCACATGGCTATTGTATGTCAATGCTTATTTACTGAGATTATTTTGTTTTACTGATAAAGGATGAACTTACTTATAATTTTTACTGTGTACTGAATATGTCATTTGTCTAACACTATGATTTGTAAAACTCTGACTAAGCACCATTGACCGATACTGTAACTTTTAGTTTGTCCACGTATGTAATGTTACAGCGTTTACCTGTATGTAATTATTTGATTGCACCTGTTATTAAGGTTTATACTTGGACAAACTGCACTGTGGTAGGACTAAGCAAAAAAATTCACAACAGAGACAGCACAGCTCTCTTCAGCTGTACTTAAAAATACTTCTGTGTCAAATATAGAACTTTATGATCAGCAGCAAGATTGTGAGATACATTTGGTTTTCAGTTGTCAACGGAGAATTTAATAGACTGATATAGTTTCCTCTGAGTCTACTCCCATAGTACTCACACGTGAACTAATCTGCATGTTCTACGGTTGTCGACGTGAGTGGAATGAAAACAATTTGTGTCTTGCACTGAGTTTTCGGCAATGATCACTTCCACAAACGATTGTACAAGAATGGTGCTGTACTGCGTGCAGTTGCGTTATTGTCCAATTTATATACGAGTATTTGATCGACGACAGTACCTTTTCTTCAAGACACTACAAATCTAACATTTGTGGTGATACTAATTTTTTGCAGTTTCCTTTTTTTCTTTGTGGCGAATAATGTTATGAAAACAAACTAGCAAGACTGTACAACAGGGAAAAATTGAAAGACTAACTCTAACATTTTTATGTCATGAAGACTTTCACATTTGTTAACTTATATCTCATGGACATCGATGTTTACGACTATGTTTGTGCACCTGTGCACAAAGATTTATTCTTTCTTTAGTCACTATTGTTACTGTATTATCTGGACTTACATACTTTTTAAACATGATTGTAATACACAGTCATTAAATTTTAATTTCGTTAACGAATTTTCCACATTAACCTTTGTCAGTTACAAAACGCACTCTGCAAAATTCTGGCCGTAGAGCCAGAGAGTTTGTGATGGAGGGCTATAGATAATTTCATGGGCATTTTTCTAGTATTTGGATGTCATAAACGCGTAACTTTTGTATTGTTTGAAATTATATGCGGGCAGTGTCATCAGAGATGCCGTGTCACCTGGAGGCTTGCTTGGACAGACTGTTTTGCAAGATTCGCGGGGGGGGGGGGGGGGGGGGGATGCCCACTGAAAACCGTGGAAGGAGGAGAGACAGCAGTCAGCAGTGGCCTGTAATGAGTTTTAGTACGGCAAGGGACGAGCGTTACGGTTGCAGGGTTGCAGTTATATACTGAGGAAGCGGAACATGTTGATTAACTAACTAATTATTTTTGATGAGGAAAAAGAGTGAAGCATTTTGAGAAGAATATTTTATCGTGATTATTGTGATGAGTAATAGAAGACGATTTAATTTAAGGTAATTCATTACAGATTTTGTACTTTGTTGCGGCAACTTGTAGTTACGCATTCTTGGTCCAGACAACCAGAGACCTGAGTACAGAGAAAGGTAAATAGCCATGCGTAATTTTCAATTTCAGAATTTGGGAGTAGGGATAACTGTTGATTATTTCATGTCTTTTTACGAGCTGCGTTTTGGAAAAGATCATGTTTGATGTTAAAGACTATTTACGTATGTCCACTCAATACCTGTATTATTTTTTATGTATAAGTAGTATAAGTAGTAGTAACAATCCTATTATCTATCTTAAAATATCTTCCAATGCTGATGCTTAATTTTAATAGATATTTGGGGGAGGGGGGGGATGAACTGAAAAGGAAAGTAAATAAGTATTTCTGGACAGCTGGATGGGGATGAACTGAAAAGGAAAGTAGATAAGTATTTCTGGTCAGCAGAATATACGGTAATATGAACAGTAACAAAAAGTGTTATAACAGAAATAAGATTCATTCTGAATAGGAAGGTAGTGCAGTTACTGTCAACGATGATAGGCTTGTTCTCATTAGATTCACCAGCAAAGAATCGCCGTCTACAATACTTCAGATATACACGCCGACGTCGCAAGCAGAAAACGAAGAGACAGAAGAAGTGTATGAGGAACTGGTAATTGTATATGTGAAGGGAAATGACAACCTAATTGTCATGGGGACTCGAACGCGGATGTAGGGGAAGAAGTAGAAGAAAGATTTAAGGGACACGATGAGCGCGACAGTAGGAATGACAGAGAAGAAAAACTATCTGAGTTCTGCAATAAATTTAAGATAGTAATAGTGAATCCATACAAAAGAATCGCAAGAGAAGGAGGTATATGTGACAAAAGGCCAGAGACACTAGAAGGTTCCAGATGAATTACATCAGACAGATATTCCGAAACCAGGTATTGTGCTTTAAGGCGAACCCAGTAGAAGATATAGATTCCAATCACAATTTAGTAATGATGAAGAGTAAATTGAAGTTTAAGATAATCGTCCGGAAGTACTAGCCAGGAAGGAAGTGATATTGAAGTGCTGAGACATGATGAGACGCGTTTCAAGTCCGTTAAGGATGTGATTACTGCGATAAGGAATACTACGCTAAGCGTTACAGTTGAAGAGGAGTTGACATCTATATCTCAGGTGCTGAACAGACAAACATAAGAAGGCAGATAACTGCGAAGATGTCATGGAAAACGGAAGAAAGAAATTGATCGACGAAACATGGGAGTACAAAATGTTCAGGGAGAACATGAACACAGAAATATAAATCACTCAGGAATGAAATACATACGAAGTGCAGGGAAACCAAGGCAAAATGGTTGCAACAAACGTGTGAAGAAATCGAAAAAGAAGTGAATGTCGGAAGGATTGACCCAGTATATAGAATGGTCAAAGTAACGTCCGATGAAATTAAAATCAAGAGCGGCAACATTAAGACTGCAACGGAAATTCCATTGTTAAACGCAGAGAAGAGAGCTGGCATGTAGAAAGAGTACATTGAAGGGTTCTATGACGGGGAGACTTGTCTGATTAAGCTGTAGAAGTCGATATGGAGACATACGGAATCCAGTATTGGAGTCTGTATTCAAAAGAACTCTGGACAACTTGAGATCAAGTCAGGCAGAGGAGCTGCATAACATTGCATCGGAATGTCTAATATCACCTCGTGAAATTGCAACCAAACGACTATTTCAGTTTTCGTGTAGAATCTATGACACATGCGATTTACTATCAGACTTTCGGAAAAACGGCATCCCCACATTTCCGAAGGCAGCAAGGGCATATAATGGAAGAAGAATCGTACAATCCTCTTGAAAGCTCATCCATTCAAGCTGCTGACAAGAATAATATACAGAAAAATGTGAAAGGAAACGGAAGCTGTGTTAGATGACGATCAGTTTGGTCTTGGGAAAGGTAAGGCACTAGAGACCAGAGTCCTGACTTTGAGCTGAGTAATGGGAGCTTGAATGGAGACATATCAAGATGCGTTCAGAAGATCTGTTGAGATAGGAAAAGCGTTAGACACTGTAAAATGGTGCGAAATGGACGAGATTCTCAGAAAAATGGATATGAGCCTTAGCGAATGACGGGTATTGTACAGTGTATAGACGAAGCAAGATATTACGATTGAGAGTCATAGAACGAAGTGCTCGGATTAAAAATGGAGCAAAATAGGAATGCTGTCTTTCATCCCTATTGTTCCACCTATATATTGAAGGAGCAAAGACGGACATAAAGAAAATCTTCGAGAGTGAGATCAAAATTCAGAGTGAAAGGATATCTATGATAAGTTTCGATGATCACATTGTATCCTCAGGGTAGATGAAGAAGAATTCAGGCTTGTGTTGAATGACATTAATAGTCTGACGAGTACATAATACGGACTGAGAGCAACCTGAAGAAGGTGAAAGTAATGAGAAGCAGTATAAATGAGATTATGAGAATTCAGTATCAAAAGTGGTGATCACGAAGTAGTCAAAGGAATTCTACTACCTTGGAAATAATATAATCCACGAAGGGCGAAGCAAGAAGGGCATAAAAAGCAGACTAGCACAGGCAAATAGGCGTTCGTGGAAAAAAGAGGTCTATCAGTGTGCATATTTCAGGATCTCAGCTTTCATGACAGCTCCTGTCGGAGACATGGTTGAATCTCAGTATCCACTCCAGTTCTGTGAGGTTTCTTTTCCCCCCCAAGACGTGACACATGTAACAGACGAGGGGCAAGTATAGCAGCATATGTACGAGGAAATTTGTTTCCCACGGTTGTGCTGAACTGTAAAAACTGACAAATATCCAGAATAAGTGTTCATTGAGCTCAACAAAAGTGTCTCACCTGTGTCATACACAATCCACCTAAAGCTGGACGTCTCTCTAACTCTGAATCTGCACTTTCATTTCTGGAGTCTTTGTATGAACACCTAACTCTAGCTGGAGATATTTTTTTTAAAAAAAACAGTCCTTCTTTACAAAAATCCATGCCCAACACTCCTGCTCAAATCTTACAATGATTCCACTTGACTGGTGTCGAGGTAGGCCATGACCTGAGGCATTTAGCGAGCCTGGGTAATCGAATTTCAAGGTCCAATACCGACAGAGCGCAGTGTGAACTTCCTGAACGTCTCCTAACGATGCATAACGACATAACGGACATTTGGGACGAGCAGCCAGCACCCGAGTGAAAATCTTCATGCACGACTGAGTAAGGTCCAGGGATCCTGGATCCACCTCATGTTTTATCTGTGGGTCGATCAGTCCTTCAGGGAGTGCTCAAGAGAGCTACACTGTGAGAGACAGTAGATCGTGGCAGATATCCTTTGAGGCTGGTGGCAGCAAATAGTGGAAAGCCTGGTATAACTCCAGAAGGAGGCTGTCAGGTCCCAGCGACTTTACTGCGCCTCCCGTCTGCGTCGCTCCCACGACCTTCTGCTCCATTACAGCTTAGATCAAATCCCTTGCAGCAGCCAAGGGGATTGTGCCAAAAGTGAAGTGAAAAATTTCTGAAATCATCTCTTGGGGATGTGATGGGCGTGAAGGGCATGCCCCACACCACGCTATCGAGGTGTCATCCATCGTCCCTCGTAAAAACGCGGATCAAGTTCATTCTCTGGTGTCGCCTTTGGCAAGGATGTAAAATACAGACGATCCCTTTTGACCGTCTGTCTTAAGTGCACGCCCTGACGATCAAGGTGGGGGCTTGCACGGGTGGTGAACAGAGCATTTGCACTATTCACCATCGTCTACCACGCAGGTGAGTGCGGCAGTGAGGAATATTCCCGTAGAATTCTGTAATGTAAATCCATTGAATGTCAAACTCACGCCATAACGTCTCTGCCATATGCAATCACGTTCTCCTGGAGGGACAGCTTGGTGCAGACTAACGACTACGAAATGGTAGACTGTCAGGTGCAGTGACAGCGAGTGCAGAAGTTCCATGTGTTCTCTATGAGCTGCCAACATTCTGGAGAAGCAAGATGGGCCATATTCTTTGATGACCAAGGGTGGTGGCACAGCACAGGTCCTTGAGCTGGAGTTTATTGACAATTGTGCCAAGCAATGCACTTGGTGAATGACGCAGTAATTGACCCTTGGTCATTTTGGCGCTGCTGAGATTCTCTCCCAAAAGCTAGCTGTCCTGGCTGCCCATAAATAGGAGCATGACCACATCCATGACGAAGGTAGAGCCACACCTCAAGCATCAGATGGATATTCGACATACGCAACAAGTTTACCTTCACCACCACTCCATTACCAGCGACAGATGCATGTGAGACACAAGTCGTGTAGTTAAATGGTCCTGTGAAATGTTTCTAAAGCCGGTCAATGTCAACGTCCGTTGCGTTGAGCATGTCCTGGAGCACGGAAGTTTTTGGCATGCTCATATGTTACTAAGATTAATTGTTGCTAGGTGATAAGTCTGATCAGCAGCTCACTCCAGTAGGTTGCTCTATATACAGTCTGCGGTCACCAGGGGCAGCTCCGTCAAATCTGACCATGTAGCTATGTTTACTGTGATGGGACAGTGATGGACACAGCCGAGGTGCCACCCACACCTTCGACACCCACGGGGTGCTTTCATTCATCCTCGGTATCGTCCGGCTAAGAGTCAGATGTGACACTTGGTAGCCACTGGTGAATACTGTCAATGAAGTGCTCGCACGTATGCTGAACATCAGAAGGAGGAATGTCAGCAGTAGACGTAGGTAGGTATTGTAGTTTGCTACGACACTGTGATGAGACAGATGGGCTGCATTGGTAGGGAGAGGGGTAATTCTACCCGACGCCTAGGTGGTGGAGTCCTTTGCGTCATCTGATTTCGGGTCCTCGTCCAGTTCATGCATCTGAAAAGTCGATGGTCAGATGGCGTACAATGCCGCTTCTTGCATTTTCTCAGGAACAATTGTTCGTCTGCGGACATATTGTTCAATGTCTGAGTGGGCGGCAGTCATTCGACGCTTCGCTTGTTGGTCGAAGGCAGAAGTCGGTACAACTCCTCACTTAAAACCCATCATCTCGAGAAGGTCAGCGTATGCGTGCGAGTGGTGGTTTTCCTTTGTTAGCTCGACCAGTGACGACGTTGAAGGAAGTATGTGGTACGGTGCACAGTCGTCGACCATTAACAGTGGAAGGGCGTTGATCCTGGGCATGAACATCTGTTTCTTTGTTAGCCACTGCACAGCTGAAGGGGAGTGCAGTATGTTTCTCTGGGAGTGCAAGGCCGCCAACTGGTAGTCTGCATTGGACACATGCCAATCGGACGTGGCCTTCCTGGCCACAAGCGGTACATGCAAAGGGCTGTCTATTTTACGTAACGATGGCCCTGCAGCCCCCGGTAACTAAATTGGACAGCACGTGCTTCATCAATTCAGATTTTCTGTACACCATTTAAAACGTCATAGAGTGTCTCAAAAGTTTGCCACTTTTAAGCTAGGAGACTTATCATATTACTCTATGGTTTGTAAGCTGTCATCGCAACATCTCGTGGGACTTCGAACAGGAGCTGGAAGACCCTCAGACTGCAGGGGACAAATCCAGCTTAGACTTCTGTAACAGCCCCTCTATGACTGTCAGATTGCCTCAATTTGGGGTCACGAACATCTCTCTACATTACATCTGTGCACATCTCTACACTTTCAGTTTTGTATAGACAATGCTACCAGTACTTGATGAAAGGACCCCAATTACTTTTGAGGTGCAGTGTGAAGATTGTCCCAGATAAATCATTCAGTTTCATGTGCTCGAGGTCTTGCGTGGTCCGCCTGAAAGGAGAACTTAATTGTGGGCCCTGGTGGCGCAAGTGTGCCATGGTGCTCTTGAAAGACAGATGCGATGTGCTTGCTGTGGCAAGAAGCTAAACAGGAATCACTTGCTCGATAAGCGGTATCCAAACAAGATGTTCTCGCCTCACCTCTGCAAAAGTGATTACCAGATGAGTTACCCATGCATGATGCACGACCTCTCCCCACAGATGCACTTCCGTCAGTATCTCGTCTCCTATCTACTAGACTTACATGAGTTCTCCTGAGAAACGTGCGAGACTAGCACTTCTGGAAAAAAGGTGAAACTTCTTTATTTGAATGTCTGTGTCTGTACTTAAATTTCGGAATGACTACGAAGATGAAACTTCTACGTTATTTGATTCTGAAACAGCTGAGTAAAACTAAACGTACTGAGCCTCTTTACTTTTTGTTATCGTGTCAACACTGACCCACTATGTTCTAGCGCAACGCAGTCTGACTGCTCAAAAACACTACAACCTGACTTCAAATAATTAATTCAAAAGAACGACCCTGACCAAAAAGGAATCTTAACAATAACCTATACATTTCATTAAGCACTTATCTCACAAAAATCTTCATTACCCGAACTACTGCAATTCAGTGAGCGTCAACACTGCCAGCTAAATAAAAGATTGTAACTACTAAAACCACCAACTACTAATAGGCATGTGGTTAGCTTAGGAAAGATTTTGTTGCAAACCAAATAATCTATTGTTTACCTTAATAATGTGACCTCCAGTTCAAACACGAATATAAATCGTCATTGACATTCAGTACAGCCGGCCAGGGTGGCCGAGCGGTTCTAGGCGCTGCAGTCTGGAACCGCGCGACCGCTACGGTCACAGGTTCGAATCCTGCCTCGGGCATGGATGTGCGTGATGTCCTTAGGTTAGTTAGGTTTCAGTAGTTCTAAGTTCTAGGGGAATGATGACCTCAGAAGTCCAATAGTGCTCAGAGCCATTTTAACATTCAGTACAAAGACATATAATCATGAATAATTTTCAATCTCCAAGTCGGATACTTCCAGATCGTTAGCTACGCTAAGATTTCAGACCCCTACTCTTCATCGATGCTAACTTCTCACATTTAACATCCATCACTGCTCGCTGTTCACTTCCAACTGCCGAACAATACTTCCATCACTGCTGGCGACTAACTTCCAACTGCCCAACACTACTGCTTATTAACTTCCAACGACGAGTCCAATCAGCCACGGAGTCTCTTACAAAGAAAGCGCAGTTAGAGATCCAACGCAAAGCACTAAACAGCGCTGCCAACACAGAATCAGCCCACTTACAAAGGATTTTGTGCAAACATTGCTTAGCCACAGCGTGGGGGATGTTTCCAAAATTAATTTTCGCTCTGCAGTGGAGGGGGTGCTGATATGAAACTTCCTGGCAGATTAAGGCTGTGTGTTGGACCGAGACTCGAACTCGGAATATTTGCCTTTCGAGGGCAAGTGCTCCATCAACTGAACTACCCAAGTAGACCTGGTACAGCAACTAGCCGCCAAAGGCAAAGGTCGCGAATTGTAGTCTCAGTCAGCCACACAGTTTTTATCTGCCAGGAAGTTTCACATCAGCGCACACTCCGCTGCAGAGTGATAATTCACTCTAGTTAATACCACTTAAGCGGGGTAGGACGTCAAACGGGCCGACTTGGAGCAGGAGAGGCACCACAGGACATTTTAATTTCCACTGTCTATACTTTTACAAGTAAATTCAAAAACATTTGTCAGCATGGCCAGGAAGGATTCACACTCGTAGCCGCGGAGGTTCAAAAACATAACAAAATAATTTTTTTTACATGTGAAATTTCATCATTTTTTTCACTTACTATTGGCTGCATTTGTTGCTGTAGATACGCTTTACTTCATAAGTAAGAGAGACTGTTCGATGAATTTTGCACAGCATACAAACCATACTTACAGGTGTCTGAAACTCTAGAATCTACTTATTTTATGAAAAAATGAGTAAGCTGTTACGTTTTAAACTTCATGTTTAGAAAAAAATCAAATTTTGTAGTTAATTACCTCAATTTTCACCACAGTTTTTAATAGATTTGGAAAATCCTAGAGTTTCATATAACTGACCGAGCGAGGTGGCGCAGTGCATAGACACTTGCCTCGCATTTGGGAGGACGACGGTTCAATCCCACGTCCGGCCATCCTGATTTAGGTTTTCCGTGATTTCCCTAAATCGCTCCAGGCAAATGCCGGGATGGTTCCTTTAAAAGGGCACGGCCGACTTCCTTCCCCGTCCTTCCCTAATCTGATGAGACCAATGACCTCACCGTCTGGTCTCCTTCCCCGAACAACCCAAAACAACCCTCATACACCTGTAAGTATGGTTTGTATAGTGTGCAAAATTTATCAAAGAATCTCTCTTACTTGTGAAGAAATATGTACCTATAGCAACAAATGCAGCCAACAGGAAGTGAAAAAATGATGAAATTTCATATCTAAAAAAGATTTATTTTGTTATGTTTTTGCACTTCCACTGCTATGAGTGTGAATCCTGATTCCTTCGTGGCCATGCTGACAAAGTTTTATGAATTAATTTATGAAAGTATAGACAGTAGAAAATAAAATGTCCTGTGGTGCCTCTCCTGCTCCAAGTCGGCCCGTTTGACGTCCTATCCCCCTTAACGATGTTTTGAGGGTTCGGGATCGAGACAGGTTGCATCACTTTTTCTACAGAAGTCGTGCAGTATCAGGATGTATATGGTACCTGAGTGACAGTGACAGATACCGGTGCCTCTGCTCTTGGGCCTCGCCAATTACGGAGACGCGTGTGCGGCCGGCGGTGACAGGCAGCGAGCGGTAGCCCGGCAGGTGGCGGCTGTTCGGCGGGCCTGCGCGCCTGCAGGGGCGGGTCTTGGCGGGCGGCCGGCGCCGCGGCGCAGCGCAAATTGTGGCGCACGCGCTGAATAATTCATGGCGCCGCGGCCCCCAGACGGCCGGTTTAGCTGCTTATGCACGGCGGGGGTGCACGCGTCGCCTCCACAGTCTTGCCGTCGGATGCGCCGGTCCTGTTTGTGACGGATGCTGAGGGGTGACAGCGGAAAAGTTGGCGCAGACCTCCCGAGATCAGCGGCTCGGTCTGAATAGTCCCTTCTAATAGCACTGTCAACATGATAACCTTCCAGCTGTGACGAGCCTGTCAAGAGTGGCTCTTCCACTCCCCGCTCTCCTCACCCCTGTGCAACACGGATGTCATAAATGGCGTAGTAATCAGTCATCTTCACATATAAATCTGCGAGGGTCACTCCAAAATGCACACTATTTTTGTAAACATACAGTTTTCATTCTGCATGTGTGAAAGTTTTACAGTGTGTAGATAAATCCTTCTTCAACTTGTTCCCGTGAGTGGCGCCGTCACAGCACGTCTTCAAGATGGCTGCTACACTTGTTCGTCAGAACCAACGTGCTGTCATAGAATTCCTGTGCTGTGGAAACGAGACAGTGGGAAACATCCACAAGAGATTGAAAAAGGTGTATGGAGATGCTGCTGTCGATCGCAGCACAGTTAGTCGGTGGGCAAGCAGGTTACGTGATGAAACGGGCAATATTGAGGACTGTCCTCGCAGCTGCAGGGCTCGTACTGCACACACTCCAGACAATGTGCAGAGAGTTAACGAATTGGTGACTGCTGACAGACGCATCACAGTGAACGAATTGTCACGCTACATTGGGATAGGGGAAGGAAGTGTTTGCAGAATACTGAAAGTGTTAGCGTTAAAAAAAGTTTGTGCCAGGTGGGTTCCCAAGATGTTGACAGAGGCTTACAAAGAAACAAGAAAAAAGGTATGCAGCGAACTTTTGGAACAGTACGAGAATGGTGGAAATGAAATTTTTGGAAGAATTGTGACAGGTGATGAAACATGGCTCCATCATTTTTCACCAGACACGAAGAGCCAATCAATGGAGTGGTATCATGCAAATTCACTCAAGGAAAAAAATTCAAAACCACACCTTCTGCTGGAAAAGTCATGGTTACGGTGTTTTTCGATTCCGAAGGACTCTTGCTTGTAGACATCATGCCAAGTGGAACCACCATAAATTCTGATGTATATGTGATGACACTGAAGGAACTTAAAGCTCGACTGAGTCGTATTAGACCACATCGCCAAAAGCAGGATGTTTTGTTGTTGCACGACAATGCACGGCCACATGTCAGTCAAAAGACCATGGAAGCTGTCACAAAACTCGGATGGACAACACTGAAACACCCACCTTACAGTCCTGACCTGGCTCCATGTGACTATCATCTCTTTGGGAAACTGAAAGACTCTCTTCGTGGAATAAGGTTTAAAGATGATGACTCCCTTGTGCACGCTGCCAAACAGTGGCTCCAACAGGTTGGTCCAGAAGTTAACCGTGCAGGTATACAGGCGCTGCTTCCAAGATGGCGTAATGTAGTTGAGAGGGATGGAAATTACGTGGAGAAATGAAAATGTTGTTCCTAAAGGATGTAACACACTGTAAAACTTTCAAACATGTGGAATGAAAGATGGATTAAAAAAAAATAGTGTGTCTTTCTTTTGGAGTGACCCTCATGTACTTCGTAAATCACCTTATGGTGGGTGGCGGTGAGCGTTACTCTCTTTGTACGTACCGAGCGAGGTGGCGCAGTGGTTAGCACACTGGACTCGTATTCGGGACGACGGCGGTTCAGACCTGCGTCCGGCCACCATCATTCAGGTTTTCCTTGATTTTCCTAAATCGCTTCAGGCAAAAGCCGGGATGGTTGCTATGAAAGGGCACAGCCGACTTCCTCTTCCATCGCTTCCTAATCCGATGGGACCGATGACCTCGCTGTTTGTCCCCCGCCTCCTTCCCCACCGACGAACCAATAAATATGCGTACATTTACGAACGCCCACAGTCTTTTAGACAACAAAGTATTTTTGCCTTTTAAGTTTTAATTCCATAGTTCCCAGAAAACCATGCGTCTTATACTGTCTTAGAGCACAGCTCTTGCGATTCCCGGTTCATAACACACGGTCGGTCAGTCAACCATTTCGTCCTACGTCACTCAGACCTGTTGGACCATAATGGAAGTGTTTGCGCCACCTAACTGGTGCGTCATAATTACAATACTGGCCATTAAAATTGTTACTCTAGAAGATATGCAGATCATCAACTGCTATTCATTGGACAAATATATTATACTAGAACTGACATGTGATTACATTTTCACGCAATTTAGGTGCATAGATCATGAGAAATCAGTACCCAGAACACCCACCACTGGACGTAATAACGGCCTTCATATGCCTGGGCATTGAGTCAAACAGAGCTTGGATGGCGTGTACAGGTACAGCTGCCCATGCAGCTTCAACACGATAGCACAGTTCATCAAGAGTAGTGACAGGGGTATTCTGACGAGCCAGTTGCTCGGCCACCAGACGTTTTCAATTGGTGAGAGATCTGGAGAGTGTGCTGGCCAGGGCAGCAATCGAACATTTTCTGTATCCAGAAAGGCCCGTACAGGACCTGCAGCATGCGGTCGTGCATTATCCTGCTGAAATGTAGGGTTTGGCAGGGATCGAATGAAGGATAGGGCCACGGGTTGTAACACATCTGAAATGTAACGTCCACTGTTCAAAGTGCTGTCAATCCGAACAAGACGTCACCGAGACGTGTAACCAATGGCACCCCATACCATCACGCCGGTTGATACGTCAGTATGGCGATGACGAATAAACGCTTCCAACGTGAGTTCACCGAGATGTCGCCAAACACGGATGTGACCATCATTATGCTGTAAACAGAACCTGGGTTCATCCGAAAAAATGACGTTTTGCCATTCGTGCACCCAGGTTCATCGTTGAGTACACCATTGCAGGCGCTCCTGTCTGTGATGCAGCGTCAAGGGTAACCGCAGCCATGGTCTCCAAACTGATAGTCCATGCTGCTGCAAACGTCGTCGAACTGTTCGTGCATATGGTTGTTGTCTTGCAAACGTCCCCATCTGTTGAGTCAGGGGTTGAGACGTGGCTGCACGATCCGTTACAGCCATGCGGATAAGATGCCTGTTATCTTGACTGGTAGTGATACGAGGCCGTTGGGATCCAGCACGGCGTTCCGTATTACTCTCCTGAACCCACCGATTCCATATTCTGCTAACAGTCATTGGATCTCGACCAACAAGAGCAGCAGTGTCGCGATACGATAAACCGCAATCGCGATAGGCTACAATTCGACCTTGCCAAAGTCGGAAACGTGATCGTACGCATTCTTCCTCCTTACACGAGGCATCTTAACAACGTTTCACCAGGCAACGCCATTCAACTGTTGTTTGTGTATGAGAAATCGGTTGGAAACTTTCCTCATGTCAGCACGTTGTAGGTGTCGCCACCGGCGCCAACCTTGTATGAGTGTTCTAAGAAGCTAACCATTTGCATATCACAGCATCTTCTTCCTGTCGGTTAAATTTCGCGTCTGTAGCACGTGATCTTCGTGGTGTAGCAATTTTAATGGCTGGTAGTATATGATGGTGCATTGTTGTCGTTCACTTCCACTAACTCAGAAGGGATTCTTGTTTTCCTTAGAATGCAGAAGATGAAGGCAATACTGCACTCTGCCCACGTGCAACACGATGTTGTTTTGGATCCTGTAAGGCGTGCTTCATTACTGTGATGCGCCGATTTCAAAGTGTACCACCGCTAATGTTCCTGAATCTAAATATAATATGTAACTCAAATATTTCTGCGCGGTGATTAAATCTATGTGTGGACTCTCATATTTGCTGCAAACGACGAGCTTCTTTGCTTATGGTAACACAGATCGTGAGAGAAGAAACAATTACTCAGTCTTTTAATAATCCCTATTTTACATGAACATAGTGTGTTTCATATCTATACCTGGATCAGAATAGCGGAACGATTTATAGCGAACACAGTTTAGGCTGGGAGGGGCGGAAGTCAGTGTGTCAATGCGAGTGCGCGGAGTATGGCTGTCGCACTAGAACCTGTGCGGTTCTGACCCGACTACACGCCGATTAAAAGTACCTGCGAGTAGAGTGGTAGGACTCAACCACCATCCACTTGTAGTACTTCCTCGAGTGCCACTTGCTAGCTCTGCTGCTTGTTTCTTAGGTACCTGGTGTGTCTTGTGGATTGTGAGTGGCAGGACGCTGGCAACACTACCCACCCACCATTGTAATCTGTCAATCACAAAGTCATTTTAATTGGACTATACATGCTCACGCTGTCTTTTCACGTGCAGTGTTGAGTTCGCTTTACAGTATCGGAATATTCTCATAGCTTAACGAATGAACTCTTGTGTATAAAATGATCCCGTTTTCCTATTATTCGCATACCTCAACAAAAGCAACGGGGAATACACTGTATTTTATAATAATCAGAAAAATTCACGTTTGCCTGGAGAATTTGTTACGAAACGAGTGCTGAAATGGAACCGAATCGTTCATGTAAATACAATAATCCACAACATCAAACTGCTTGAAGAAATGGAACCGAATCGTTCAGGTAAATACAATAATTCACAACATCAAACTGCTTGAAGAAATGGAACCGAATCGTTCATGTAAATACAATAATCCACAACATCAAACTGCTTGAAGAAATGGAACCGAAACCTTCATGTAAATACAATATTCCACAACATCAAACTGCTTGAATAAATGGAACCGAATCGTTCATGTAAATACAATGATCCACAACATCAAACTGCTTGAATACTTATAATCAATTTAGTGTGCATGTAATACATCATACTTGCGCAGACGGGTATCCCTTAATAACAAGATGAGTTTTATTGTCAAAATGAAGTAGACAGATCAGTAACAAATATTAAGCACAAAAACAATAGAAAGACGAATTTTGGCAAAGGGTAAACGACAATTCCGAATCATTTTCTTCCTCCGTGCTGTCGTTATCCATGCTATGTTCCGTGGAAATGCCACTGGTATTTCTCAAGGGTACAATCACATTTTCGATAGTACTTCCTACACTCACTTCAGTTTTCCATGCTTGTGTAACAACCGTGTGGCGTACAGCAATACATCGCTTCTTTGGTGTTATTTGTGCTGCTGCTTCGTCTGACAGTTTTTGAATTTTAGCCAAAGTTATGCTTTTGTTATTTGATGCCACATAATAATAGATCTGAGACCAAATCATTTTGGTGTCGTTGAAGTGGCAGTGGTATGTTGGATGTCTTAGAACCCCGTGGCCAGGTTCTTTAGCCACCTTGTCCACAACATACTGTGAAACTGTGGTTTATATTATTTCACTATTTACAAGACCTCCGCCTTACGTATGTTGCCATCGTCGGAGCATTTACTAACGGAGTAGCAGTAGGCATTTTTCATTGTAATGATAGAGGCCGATTTAAGTTTCCGAACATTTGCGCCTTGAATCGCTTCAGAAAACATTCGCGGTCCATGTCCTTGTGGTAGTCACTTTTTTTGTTCGCCGGTCACGGTGGGCGAGCGGTTCTAGGCGCTCAGTCCGGAACCACGCGACTGCTGCGGTCGCAGGTTCGAATCCTGCCTCGGGCATGGATGTGTGTGATGTCCTTAGGTTAGTTAGGTTTAAGTAATTCTAAGTTCTACGGGACTGATGACCACAGATGTTAAGTCCCATAGTGCTCAGATCCATTTTTTTTTGTTCGATTTGTAAACGAGGAGACATTTATGAACAAAATCAGATGAAGTTCCAGTATGCAAGACAGTAATCCTTGCGCCGTTTCCCCACAGGAAACTTCCACATCTAGTATCATCAGTACACACTTCACTGACGGAATGATCGGCGGTTATCCTCATTTCATCGAGCTACAACATGTCTTTAGACGGCACTTTAAAGATGTTTCTTAAAAACTGATGCTGCGTCATCATCTCTCTTCATTAGAGTCTTCTGTCTACTAACGTTTTTTGTAGCGGTAACAAAGGGCTATGACAACCGTTAAGTAAAAAGTCTTGTTGCCAATGATTAATGAATAATTCTGCCTCGCGAATATTACCGCTCAGTTTTGTCGTATGTGGTAACACCCGCTTATGAGGCGATGAACGACATCTTGTTGGAATGAATCCAACTTTGTTACTCGTGTTTCCGTTCTGCTCTTTTTAGCAGGCTTCCCCTTAGATGAACCTGGCTCCTCCTCTTCTTCACAGTATTTTTATCTTATAAACTTTTGCGACAGAGCTTTTACACTCTCGGAGGAAGATGGTACACCTGGAAAGACGGCGTCGATTTTGATCCGATGACAAATGCCGATGCCGATGGCACATGCCACATGAAGGATAGCTGATGATGATGATGGTTTCAGCGTAGTCTGGTAACACATAGCACAGTGGCATAGCTACCAGAGCGTCATCTGTTTCTTCCCTTTAATAGAGAATACTCACAGCCAGAGGCTCAGTGTGGTGTGAAGGAAAGAGGCAGCCATGCCACGGAGAAGTACTCGTGCTTCTTACAGCCAGATGAGCGAGTCTGGGGTCAAATAGTGGCCTTCCGAGAGGCGGGATGGTCCTTTCGGAGAATTACCACACAAGCTGGAAGGGCTGCATCACTTGTCCTACGATACTGGTATTACTGGTCACGTGAATACTCTAATACCCTTAGACAAGGTTGTGGACGCCCACGCAGCACAGACGCCTGCCAGGGTCGTCATGTTGAAAGGGAAGCAGTGGCAGACGGTACAGTCACCACAGGACAGATAAGAAGGGTTCTGAGCCGAGACGTGTCAACGCGAACTGTTGCGAACCGGTTATTAGCAGTGGGACTATACACCTATAGCCCATTCCCCTTTCACGCCACGGTATCAACGTGCACGGCTGGACTGGTAACGTCAGAGGATCACTTGGAATGGTGCACCATGGTCTTGAGCGATGAAAGCAGGTTCTGCTGCAGACAAGCGATGGTCGTTTGCAAGTACGAAATGGCCTTGGTGAGCACTGTTTCGTAGGCTGCATTCGTCCAAGACAGACCGGCCATACCCCAGGCCTTGCGGTGCGGGGTGCGATAAGCTACAACTCTCGTTCAGCCTTGGTGTTTGTGGAGGAGACGCTAACCATAGCTCAGTATGTGCAGAGTGTTGTTAGTGAGCCGTGGTAAAAATTGCTGTTTTGAAGAACGCGCCACGGCGCGTTGTGAGAAGCAGTCGCCCTCCGTTTCTGGCGGTGGCGCCGCTGTGGCAATCGCAGCTTTGGTGTCTCCCTCTGGTGGGAAAGGGGAGAGGTTGCCTGTTCACGTGCATTTAACGGGCGCTATGAGCTCGACAGTTCTCCCCCTCCCCCCCTCCCGAGTCCTTTTGTATTCCCCACCTCTGCCTTCCCCACTCCCTGTCACGTCTGCCCAGCACCCCCGACCCCTCTTATGGGTCCTCATCCTCCATCGGATCCTTTCCTCCCTCCCCCCTTCGCTTTTCCTCTCCTTTCCCCCTTTTTTACTTACCCATCATCTGTCCAGTTTCCCCCCACCTGCTCTGGGCTGTGGTATGTCAGATTTGCCAACTTTTTAGCGCAGTGTTCCAGTGAATGTTCGGTGTTGTTCGTCTTTCTAGTGTTGCGAACAGAAACCATGCTGTCACTGGATGTTACTCTTATGTCTTTTGCAAACAGAAACCAGACTGTCGCCGTGTTTTTTTAATTGTCTGTCTATTATTTTACCTGCCTGCTTTGTATGTATTTTATTAGCATCATCACCCCTTTGTTCTATGTTTTAAGATCCACAATTTTTTATCCCTGTTACTATTTAAGTCTCAGATTTTATCGCCTGTTTTTATTATTTATTTCTCTTCATCTTACTGGACAAAGTCTGTAGGCTGAAGAGCGGCATACTAAGCTACTGCCAGCCCGCTCCCTTCGGGGGGAATCGAAATTCAATAAAGGACAAAAAAAAAGAAACTCCCCAGTTGGTCAGTCTGGGTGAGTCTGGAGTCAGTCTGGTGTCAGTCTCTCGTCCCCAGCTTGCTAGTCTGTCTCTCTTCCGAATTTGTGGCGCAGTGAGAGAACTCAACGAGTGGTCGCCCGGTCGGGGGGGCTTAATTGCTGCATCTGAGTATGCGCGTTAGGGCACCAGTCTGTTACTCAGGCAACGGTCATTGGCGGTTGGATCGATCGGTTGGTCGGTCGCGCGCTGAGACACAAGATGACTTGTCCGCCTTGAGCGTCGGCGCATGTGAGGTCGCCACGTGAGTCCAGTAGGCCGCGCCGTATAGCGAGGGGTAGTGGCTTTCCGGCCGACACGAGAGCAACAGGAGTCAACCCACGACATCGGTCTGGCCGGTGCGAGCTGCGACGCCGTGAGACGGGAAATCGACGCGCCTTCCTGCGTCCGTTGAAGCGGCTGGCAGCGGACGGTTTGGGAGAGCGTTTTGGGGCTGCCCCGCCAGGTCTTCGCCAGAAATCGCAGTTGATTAGAAGTTAAGTGATTGGTGATATGTTGTTTCATTTACTTGTTAAATTCTACTTGTTTTCTTGGTGAGGTCACCGGGCGCTTTGATTTGGGGTCGTCCCACCATTCTTCTACGTTTTCCCACCCTCTGGAAGGTGGTTATTTATGAATTGAGTAGTTCGTTTTTCCCTTGTGGGTTAGAGCAACCTGCGGTTCGGGCTGTTCGGTGATCTCCCTATCAATCTGCCGTACGTTAATAGCTGCCTCTGACATGTTTGTCGGATTCGGTGTGTAAACGAATTTATTGCTTGAAGTGTAACGGCCTAGTTCCTGAAATATGTTTTTATCTTGCCTATCATCTCGAGAGGCGGTATATGTGTACTGTAGGGCATGTTTGGTCAACCTTGTATAATTTTATGTAAGATTGCATTTCATGAGCTTTTATTTAAATGGTCTTTTTAGCACGTAAAGTTGACACCCTTCCACCCTAAGACTTTTCTTAGAAGTTAATATTAAGTTGCACCTTCGGTGCAAGTTAATCTTTTAATTTTAGTGTTTTGTACCATTTCCATCCCTCCTACAGGGTACATAGTTTGTGTGCTTGTGTGAATTGTTAAAACTTTTACTTTAAGGTAATCTGGTGTGCTGCAGATTTGCACCTGTGTAGTCTTTCAGAGGTTGTTGTGAGCGGTCGTTAGAGAAGAAATTCCCATTTATTAAAAGCAATTTCATTTTGATTTCATCAGTTACTCCCTGGCGACTACTTCCACGCTCACATAGTGTGATTAAATGTGTTAATGTTCTTGATGAATCGCTAGTAAATAAAGTACATTCTTAAGAGAAGATTTTGAAAGTAAATTCACGGTTCAGATAGATCCGGTCTTTTATCGTTCTTGCAAACAGAAAGGCGATTTGTTGTTCCAACAGGATAACGGTCGACCACACACTGCTCGCGCAGCTCAATGTCCTCTGCAAGACGTGCAGAAATTTCCCTGGCGAGCACGATCAACGGAATTGTCTCCTATCGAGCAGATGTGGGATATGATGGCGTGAGGAGTGACTCATGCGATTCGTCATCCAACAGGTGTCAGAGAACTATGCGAACAGGTCCACTGGGTGCCATAGTCAGAACCTGCATTGCCGCCGGTTTAGGCTACACCAGGTACTAAAATTGGCGTTTCAGCATGATTCGATACCAGGTACCTCAGACCCGCTTGTGCTACTGATCTGCAAATGCAATCATTTCATATACTCCATTGGCACTGTTGCAAGAATGAATCATGATTGAATTGGAAACCTCTAAAATGGTGTACTAATTTCTTTTCTGGCACTGTATCTACCCTCAAAATGTCTGCAATTCTTTCGAATATATTCGTTAGAAGCAACAGAGTTGCGTCATTGTCTCTCTCCTTCTTGAACTATTACCACATCGAGTACACATTCTCGCTTGTCTGACGACATTTATCACGAGCAGATTGTCGAAGTTTTCGGTTAGGAATCACACATTTCTACATTCTTCCACTGCAAGCTGCAGACGTTCTGTAACGCAAAATAAACTAACCGCACAGAGAAACAAAACGTACAACGAAACGGATTGCGACAGATTAGGTTACTGGCAGCGACCATCGTCTGCGGTTACCTGTAGTAGCAGACGGATTGACAACGAGGAATGGGGCATAAGGTGCAACCAAGTGTGTTCACCGATTGGCTGTAAACAGCTAGACGTCAATCATTTTGATATTATGATCCAGGTACAAGCGAAAGTACATCAAAAACCATTTCATCTGGCCACAGGCATTCTAAGACATGAAAGATCGTGAGCCCTATGTTTTTTTTTCCTTTCTTTGACATGCAGTTTCTTCCTTCAAGACTGTGAAAGCGTTAACATGGCTGAAGAAATTAAGTGCCATCGTGAATCACATCGTCATTCGCCAAGCAGCTGCAGCGCTGTGGACATCCTACTGCCGCACATACGGTTGATCTTTGTTTTATCTGAGTAAAGGTCGACTCCAGGACACACCGACAAAAAATTCAAAGCGGCCACATATTGTGGACGCACTTCGCCCGTCAACAGCGGACTGTTTGACATTCATCGCGGGGAGCCAGATTTTATCGCCTCAGTGTTTCCGCCCGCGTTTAACGACGCGCCCATTTTCCGTTTCCTTTGGTTTCGTCAGGCGTCACGATCGTTAAAGGCCGGCGTCAATACAGCAGCGACGTGGCTCTTTTCAGGCCTCCCGCTTCGGTGTAGCCCAGCCCAGGCCACGGCTAACGACTGCCGTATCAGCCGCTGCGTGTCAAGGGGGTGAAAGCGGGGAGGGGCTGGCTCGGTCGAGAGGGCGCCACAGATAAGCCGCCACCCCCACGGCTAATAGCCGCCCTCATCACCACCTGATAGCCGTTCCGCGCTGGCCAAAAATATCGAAAACATTTCATAGAACTGAGCCGGCACAAATCCCCGCACCATACAGGAGGAATCCCTTTCTCCACTGGAGCGCACGTCTGGTACGAACATACCTCTCTACTGTGACGGTGTTCGCAGCGTAGTCAAAAACTCGTTAAGAGCTAGACCCACATCAAAATCTACACTGCATGTGCGAAACTCCAAACTGACGTGAAATGCAACTGTAAAAGTGTGGTAAAATAACACAGCGCATTTCTCATTTAAAAATCACATTTGGATATTGTTATGTGTGAGAATATCGTGTTGTACTGTATGTAAGAAGGAGAAAAGTCTGCCACAATGGGTTACTGATCGACAGTTTATTTTAGTTATGTCATGTTCCGTAGATCATTTTTCTCGATTATTTTATCGATGTGATGTGGAACAAGTCAGATTACAAGATATGTATACACATATGAATAGTGCTAATATTAATATTACTGAAACTTTTAGTTCTACAAATGCAACTACATTTAGAGGTAATTTTTTTTTTTGCCATTTCTGAAACCGAAACTCGTCCATGGAGGAGGAGGAGTTGCCCAAAAGGAATGATTTGAAGCTAGATATAAAACTTGATCTGCTACCTGCCAGACACTTTGTGTTGTTGGGCAAATGATCAAAGACTGTTTTTGCTGATAATGTACTGCTTTTTGAGTAACTGACAGCTTCAATAACGGATAGGAAAGATCATTTTTCCTTCTGGTGTTGTACCTATGAACATAACTGCTCTTCACGATTTGAGATCGATTATTTGTAACGAATTTCATTAGCCAATATATGTACTCTGATGGTACAGTTAAAATACCTAACTCCTCGAAAAGGTGCCTACATGACGTCTTTGGGTGAACACCACTAACTATTCTCACTGATCTCTTTTGTGCAATCAATAATTTAAGTCTAAGAGGTGAGTTACTCCAGAAAACTATTCCATAAGACAATATTGAGTGAAAATGTGCAAAGTACGTTTGGAGGCTGATCTGTTTATTACCAAGACTAGCGATTATTCGAAGAACGAAATAAGCTGAACTTAGTTGTTTGAGAAGCTCAGTAATATTCTTCTTCCAGTTCAAGTAGTCATCAATGTGAACAACCAAAGATTTGGAGAAATCTACCCTGTTAACTGAGCCCTGTTCATATGCTGCGTCAATTGTCGGTATGACTTTATTCGGTGTACAGAACTGGATACAGTGAGTTTTTTCAAAATTAAGGGAGAGTCCTTTTTCTGAGAACCAATAATTCTTTGAAAGATATCCTTAACAATATCTTCAGCCGATTTTTGTGGAATGGCACTTATTATAACACTAGTGTCATCTGCAAAATGTACTAGTTACGCTTGCTGAACGTTAAGTGGGAGGTAATTCATATGAATAAGTTACAGCAGAGGACTTAAAATTGATCCCTGTGGGACTCCCTTTGTGATAACTCCCCATTCACTAGAATTTACCACTCTCCCAGAATTATTTGTGCTATTCAGCACAACGTTTTGCTTTCTGTTCATTTAGTATGAATCAAACGAGCTGTGTGTGTAGCCTTCAATTCCACAAAACCTGAGCTTTTCTAAGAGTGTGACATGATCCACACAGTCAAATGCCTTGCAGAGATCACAAAATATACCAACTGGCGATAATTTGCTATTTAGGGCTTTTATTGTACAGAGGGATGATTGTTAACCGTCTGTCACTGCGGAGTATCGTTCCATGATATTACTGTTCACGTTAGTTGGGATACTGTAACTCATATGTGAGTAGGAAGTCTGTGGGTTCATAAGGACCATGCTCAACGCCATGCATGATCCAAATGACCCTACGTGACTAGAACCCGATAGGGCAAGAATACTGTTCGATAAACAGTGGCGGATCATTGAGCCACATTATGTACCTTGAATCACGTAATAGGTTTGTTTACAGCAAGACATATCTCACCGTCAGTGGACCTGTGCAGGTATGAGATCAGTGGGCTATATTATTCTTCTTAAGTAAACGAATCAGCCACTTGGGACAGCTCCCCACAATGACCCTAATGTATACAAACTGCTCACTTGCTCTCTTAGCTTTGTTTAGGATCTAATTAATGTCCAAGTACTTTTAACCTAATTTAATGTATGACCCGTAAGTGTAATCTCAATACCCATAATTTATTATCCAAAAATCCTAACAGACAACTTCAAATAACCTGCTTGCGCTCTTATGTTTGTGCAAGTGTAATTTAGGACAGAATGGTTTTAGTCTAATCGTACTTACCATAAATTATCATCGAAAATACCCAGTCTCACCCACTCCTATAGTGCGACTTTATCGGGGGGATTTTACGCCTCCAGCACCACTCTCCTAGGTACCCAGAACCTTGAGAGGGTTAGCATTCGCGTTCTTTAAGTCAGTCGACCAACATCACAAATCATCAGCATAAACAGCAGTACAGATCAGTGAGCACCAGCTGGGAGAATAAAACAAAGAAGACTCTCCTTCCACCTGTCCCTCATTACTCATTATCATTATTATTGTTGCTGTTATATTTACTTTTCATTTATTATTATGTCATCCACTGTGCAGCGAATCCCTGCTGACGGTGCAGACAGTCTGCAGGGCAGTATGCAAAATTCAATAGTTTTTTAACAGTTTTGAAATATATTAAAGTTTCGAAGTTCTTTTCAAGTTGAAGTGTTTTGTCTAATACTAGAAATCTTTTCAAGTTGAAGTGTTTTGTCTAATACTAGAAATTTTTCTTTTATACATTTGTACTAGATAAGCGCAACATCTGACTCGGTCAAAAAAAAATCACGTCAGTCGTCATTAACGATATCCGAGGCTTAGTAGACACAATTGCGGACACAATCACGGGACATTCTGTAGTCGAGCGAAACACATCACATATGACTGACGGCGATCGCGCAACTTCTCGCCAGAAAGACACATGGGTCTTCCTATCCTCTCAGTGCTGATGGTGAACGTAACACTTGCCAATAGGCAACCGTGCACCTTTAGCACAAAATTGCTTACATCTACTAAAAGAGTTCCCAATTTTTCTCCCAGTGAAAGCGTACTCTGTGTCATGCCCTATAGAAATCTCAGCCGGATAACGCCTAAACTTTGACCTCCAAAATTTTTCAAACGGTAATCAAGGGTAGACAGCGACGCCCGAACTCTCTCTTTTCTAATTTATTTCCTTCGGTTAAAATGGAGTATCATCTTAGAAATTAGTAAAGCTCCATCATTACGTATACTCAGTATAGTGCTGTTATCTTCACTTCTTATCCTAATTATAAATGTCAGTTAATGCGACTCTTTTTTCAGCTTTTAGTCCGAAAAATCTGTATTTTTCTAATAGTTGAAACAATGACATATATGTTTTTACAATGCATTGAATCTAATTCCAAAAGTACAGCTCTACTAACTTTAATGTTACATGCTTTTGAAATTTCGAAAACGTGGATTTTTGAGGAACCTTTTGAGCAGATCATGCTGAGACTCAAAAAATTTGACGTTCACGTAATTTTACATTATGTTGTCAAGTCTTGTAATATTAGTTCAACATTTTAGGTCACTTTAGACTATAGTGCTATTCTTTTTTTTACCGTGTCAGTCACTGCCGGCTTGACCTTGGCCCAGTGTCGGAGGAAAACGCCTGACTCTCACTCTCCATCGGAGGCACACAGGTATAGCGCTTGCTTTCCCTCATCACCCCTTACTTTATTTTGTGACAAAATTTAAGAAAAATATCAAATATTTGAAGCAGGTGATCCCTGGGAATTCATACCTCATCCCACTGACCCCCTTCACACAGCATTTTCCATTCAATTGGTCATTCTAATTCATTATTCCCATTTTCTCAGAGCCTACTGACATCTTTCCTTTAATTTCTGGCATGAGCAGCACTCCGCTTCCTCACATTTTCTTCGAATAATTGTAAAGAATCGCTTTACCTTGTCTTTATATGGCAGAATGTTATTAAACTCTCTTAAATACAGACAACGTAATACGCAATTTAAAATACAACTTTATGCAGACTTCATAGCCTTAGATTTCGGACAACTTCAAATTTTACAATATTTCATGGAAATTATTTATATACTTTACTACCGACTATTAATTCTGATATTACATACCATATTTGCTGCTACATATTCTGCTCTTATCTAGAAGTTCTAGAATTTCAATGAAAATTTTAAATTGGCTAATCCAAACTCTCCTTGGTTTGCATGAATCAAGTATTTCAGAATCGGTGAATAATTGTTATAATATGAAAATTCTCACCCAGAAACAGCTTACATACAAACATGAAAACATATAATTCTTTCTCACTGCAGATAAAAAACAAAAAGGAATGAAACCAGAAACCATAAATAAGGTTACATTCAGCTGGAACTGTACATTATGCCAAAATGTGTATCTGGCAACGATTGCTAGATTCCCTACAGGCTGTACTCTACAGAAAAGATAAGAAGAAGGTGTTAAACCTGAAAGGGACCAAGATTTCGTTCAACAGCGTCTGCACAGTAAGCCAAATTATGTATCTGCCAAAGAGTGGCAGATGACGAATCGTTACATATTGCAGTTACCTAGAAATTTCTTCAGGTCGACAAAGTTTTGGAGTCTCAGCTATATCTTATCACCTAATAATGCCCCCAACCATAATGGAAAGACTTTGATGACTAATAACCCATCTTTAAAGGTAAATTATGTGGATACTATAATCTGTAAGCATTTGCATATGACTTACCTGTTATTCGAAATGTTCTTTAGGAACAGGCATAACCTCAGTACCGTTCTCCTAGTACCCCTTATTTTTCATCACCCTAATATATAACTCACATGTCCATTACTATTTGCAATATGCTTTCCAATGAAAGGCACGGTAATTACATCAGTTATAAATAATGTAGCAACCAGTCGCGGAAATCTTCCAAGGACAGCACTTCTACTTATGGCATGTATCGTTTAGAAAAATGCACCGATGATGACTGATATCAGTCGAAATCGATCAGCAACAAGAAAAATAAATTATGTTTCCGCGACTGATTGCTACATTATTTATAATTGTATATTCCACACTCGTTGCACAGAAAGGGAACCTTATGGAGCCCAACATTCAAAAATTACATCAGTTTGACTAAGTCAATACTACCAAGTTCTGATGAAAGTTGATCTCCCTTTGGTACTTTGATTAGGGAACAGTGTCAGTTAACATACCCGCAGTTGAACCGGACATAATTAAACAAGGATGGTGTATTATTATGAGTACTTCTCTTAAACCTATTGATATCAAAGCTTCTTGCTTTACTGGTCTAGAAAGTTTTCAAGCAGCACCTACTATTCTTAAACCAGTTAATCTCTTTACAACAAAATTATTCTTATTAGGTATGGGAACAAACAAAGCTTGGGACAATGCAGTTGTTTTGCTGCCACTAGCAAGAAGAGTGCGTACTATCGTGTCTAAAAATATTTAATTCTGTACTCAGTTGGCTACTTTGTGCATCATGAAATTCATCGAGTAAATATTTCTCACTCTGGTTACAGCTAAAGTAGCATCTCTCACCCACAATCAAATTCACACTTAGATTCACGGGGTTATCAGTAATTACATTGTCAGCTGTCTTTTCTAACACATCCAGGAACATAAAATCAAAGTATTTGGTGCTTTCAGCTATCTTCGTTTGCTACAGATCAGCTACACTTTCTGAGCAACTGCGTTTCTTCATATCATTGCTATTTACATCATCGTCTGCTAATACTTCCCTTCACAAGCTATCACAGTTCATACGTTCCTCAAGCATATTAAACTGGCTGTTGCCTTAATCTGTTTACTCATTCTCCTCAAAATGCTGAAATAGTGAAGCTGCATCCTTCAGAGGAATTTTAACATGTATATTTCCATCTTATTCTGCCCCACTGCAGACTCTTAACTAAGGTACGAGCGTATGGGATTGATTCCCAAGTATGTGAGTGGCTCGAAGACTTCCTAAGTAATAGAACCCAGTACGTTGTCCTCGATAGTGAGTGTTCATCGGAGGTGAGGGTATCATCTGGAGTGCACCATGGAAGTGTGGTAGGTCCGCTGTTGTTTTCTATCTACATAAATGATCTTTTGGATAGGGTGGATAGCAATGGCGGCTGTTTGCTGATGATGCTGTGGTGTACGGGAAGGTGTCGTCGTTGGGTGACTATAGGAGGATACAAGATGACTTGGACAGGATTTGTGATTGGTGTAAAGAATGGCAGCTAACTCTAAATATAGATAAATGTAAATTAATGCAGTTGAATAGGATAAAAAATCCTGTAATGTTTGAATACTCCATTAGTAGTGTAGCGCTTGACACAGTCACGTCAATTAAATATTTGGGCATAACATTGAAGAGCGATATGAAGTGGGACAAGCATGTAATGGCAGATGTGGGGAAGGCGGATAGTCGTCTTCGGTTCATTGGTTGAATTTTGGGAAGATGTGGTTCATCTGTAAAGGAGATCGCTTATAAAACACTAATACGACCTGTTCTTGAGTACTGCTCGAGCGTTTGGGATCCGTATCAGGTCGGATTGAGGGAGGACATAGAAGCAATCCAGAGGCGGGCTACTAGATTTGTTACTGGTAGGTTTGATCATCACGCGAGTGTTAGGGAAATGCTTCAGGAACTCGGGTGGGGGTCTCTAGAGGAAAGGAGGCGTTCTTTTCGTGAATCGCTACTGAGGAAATTTAGAGAACCAGCATTTGAGGCTGACTGCAGTACAATTTTACTGCCGCTAACTTACATGTCGCGGAAAGACCACAATGATAAGAGAGATTAGGGCTCGTACAGAGGCATATAGGCAGTCATTTTTCCCTCGTTCTGTTTGGGAGTGCAACAGGGAGAGATGATGCTAGTTGTGGTACTAGGTACCCTCCGCCACGCACCGTATGGTGGATTGCGGCGTATGTATGTAGATGTAGATGTTATGGTAATTGTAAACAGTTACTTCATTTTCGTTACCACCTGACAGAAATGAACTAGTCGGATCTTCACTACTGTTTGTAATGTTTCTCTTTTCAAGTTTGTCCCTCTTTTCTAGTGTGTACAAAACTCTTTCCATTAGATAATAAATGTTGCTGAACAAATTATCAGTACTGGCTGTTGCTACTGAAGCATCATACCCGTCCTCGCTCTGTGTATGTTGGTTTACTATTAATGTGTGTTTGCGAATTATTGGTTGTTTTACTGTCTCCGCATGGTCAGCGACAGTTTCTACATAGGCGGGAATTAGTTTCCCTCACGCGGCGTATTATCTTCATTAACCATACTTTCAGACTGGAATGCATTCTGATCTCAGTTCTGCCTCAGCTGTACATTATCTACACGACTGTCTGGGTCATAACTTTGAAACAGTGGAGGCCTGCTGTGCCTCGTCCACGTTAATTAGAGTTCATATTCAGAATTTCTAATATTCTAGCATTCACGTTTCCACCACGACAGCGAACCTATTGTTAATGTGCACTTTTTCCTTAGTTAGTTGTCACTCACTCTGTCCACTCTAAACATTCTACGAATCTGTCTCTACGTGCGGAAAAGACACCTTTCTCCCAATACCAACCCAGTTTACCTTTTAATCCCGTTATTACCATTTCTGCGTCTACGTCTACATGATTACTCTGCAATTCATTACTGAGTGCCTGGCAGAAGGTTCCCCGAAGCACCTTTAAGCTACTTCTCTACCGTTCTCTGTCGAAACAGCGCACGGGAATAACGAACACCTAAATCTTTCTGTGCGAGCTCTGATTTCTTTTATTTTATTATGATGATTATTTCTTCCTATGTAGGTGGGGCCAACAAAATATTTTCACGTTCTCAGCAGGAAGTTAGTAATTGAAATTTCATGAGAAGATCCTGCCGCAACGAGAAACGCTTTCATTTTAATGATTACCATCCTAATTCGCATATCATATCAGTGGCGTTCTCTCCTATTTCATGCTAATACAAAAAGCCTGAGCTTATTTGAACTTTTATGATGGAATCAGTCAGTCCTGTCTGATGCGGATCCCACTCCACACAGCAATACTGGTGAAGAGAACAGACTGGCATTGTAGTGCAAGCAGGCTCTTTAGTAGGCTTGTTGTATTTTCTAAGTGTTTTGCAGAATAAATAGCAGCCTTTCGTTGCTTTTCCCACAACATTGTCTATGTGATCATTCCGCTTTAAATTATTCGTAATAGTAAAACCCAAAGTATTTAGCTGAATTTGTATAATTTATCATGAGATTCTAATTTAGGAGAGTCCTTTCATTGCTCATGTGCATGAATTCACACTTTTCATTATTACACTACTGGTCATTAAAATTGCTACACCAAGAAGAAATGCAGATGATAAACGGGTATTCATTGGACAAATATATTATACTAGAACGGACATTTGATTACATTTCCATGCAATATGGGTGCATAGATGCTGAGAAATCAGTACCCAGAAAAACCTCCTCTAGCCGTAAGAACGGCCTTGATACACCTGGACATTGAGTCAAATAGAGATTGGATGGCGTGTACAGGTACAGCTGCCCATGCAGCTTCAACACGATACCACAGTTCATCAAGAGTAGTGACTGGCGTACTGCGACGAGCCAATGCTCGGCCACCGTTGACCAGACGTTTACAATTGGAGAGAGATATGGAGAATGTGCTGGCCAGAGCAGCAGTCGAACATTTTCTGTGTCCAGAAAGGCCCGTACAGGACCTGCAACATGCGGTCGTGCATTATCCTGCTGAAATGTAGGGTTTCGCAGGAATCGAATGAAGGGTATAGCCACGGGTCGTAACACACTGTTCAAAGTGCCGTTAATGCGAACAAGAGGTGACTGAGACGTGTAACCAATAGCAGCCCATGCCATCACGTCGGGTGATACGCCAGTATGGCGATGACGAATACACGCTTCCAATGTGCGTTCACCGCGATGTCGCCAAACACGGATGCGACCATCATGATGCTGTAAACAGAACCTGGATTCATCGGAAAAAAACGACGATTTTCCATTCGTGCACCTAGGTTAGTCGTTAAGTACACCATCGCAGGCGCCCCTGTCTGTGATGCAGCGTCAAGGGTAAGCGCAGCCGTGGTCTCCGAACTGATAGTCCATGCTGCTGCAAACGTCGTCGAACTGTTCGTGCAGATGGTTGTTGTCTTGCAAACGTCCCCATCTGTTGACTCAGGGATCGAGACATGGCTTCACTATCCGTTACAGCCATGCAGATAAGATGCCTGTCATCTCGACTGCTAGTGATACGAGGCCGTTGGGATCCAGCGCGGCGTTCCGTATTACCCTCCTGAACCCACCGATTCCATATTATGCTAACAGTCATTGGGTCTCGACCAACGCGAGCAGCAATGTCGCGATACGATAAACCGCAATCCCGATAAGCTACAATCCGAACTTTATGAAAGTCGGAAACGTGATGGTACGCATTTCTCCTCCTTACACGAGGCATCATAACAACGTTTCAGCAGGCAACGCCGGTCAACTGCTGTTTGTGTATGAGAAATCGGTTGGAAACTTTCCTCATGTCAGCACGTTGCAGGTGTCGCCACCGGCGCCAACCTTGTGTGAATGCTCTGAAAAGTTGATCATTTGTATATCACAGCATCTTCTTCCTGTCGGTTAAATTTCGCGTCTATAGCACGTCACCTTCATGGTGTAGCAATTTTAATGGCCAATAGTGTATTTTTTCGTACCATACAGATACCTTGTCGAAATCATTTTTCAGTTGGTTTTGATCATGTGATGACTTTACAAGAACTGTGACCTTTCTGACAGGAAATAACGAATCCAGTCGCAGAACTGAGAGGATAGTCCATAGACACGCAAACTGATTAGACGTCGCTTGTGATGAATGGTATCAAAAGCCTTCTGGAAATAAAAAAAATTGTGGAATCTGATATCCGCTACCGATAGCACTCAAAACGTCGTGAGAATAAAGATGCAGAATGATATTTTTTGAATACATGTTGGGTGTTCCGTCAATAAATCGTTTTCTTGAAGGTAATTCGTAATTTTCGAATACATTTTATGTTCGACGTTATTGCTGTGGGTTTGTAATTCATCGGATTACTCCTATTTCGTTTTTTTTCGGTGTTTGTGTTACTTGCGCAACTTTCCAATCTTTAGGTACGGATCTTTCGATGAGCAAGCGGTTGTATATGGTTTTTTGACATGGAGCTATTGTATTAGCATACTCCGAAAGGAATCTGACTGTTATACAATCTGCACTGGAGGCTTTGCCCTTATTGAGTGATTCATGCTGCTTCGATGCACCAAGGATATCTGCTTCTGAGTTACTGCTCTTGGCAGTTGTTCTTGATTCGAATTCTGGAATATATACTTCGTCTTGTTTGATAAAGTAATTTCGGAAAAAAATATGTTTAGTAAGTCTTTTTTAGTGGCTCTGTCATCAGTAACATCGCCACTGTCATTATACGGAGAAGGTATAGATTCCGTCTTGACGCCCGTAATCTCTTTGGGTTTTCTGTCATATTTCGAGACAGTGTTTGGTTTTGTAAATTATTAAAACTATCTTGCATTGAAGTTCACGCTAAATTTCGAGCGGCTGTAAAACTTTTACAATCTGGGGTAATTTGCGTTCTTTTAAATTTGGTATGATTTTTCGTTTCTTCTGCAACACTGTTCTGCCTGTTTTGTGTAGCATAGGGTATAAGTACCGTTTCCCATTAATTTATCTTATATATATCTCTCAACTGCCGTCGATACTGTTTCGTAAGAATTTAAAACATATGCATTCTACGCTTATGCAGTCAAACTGGAGGGAGTGGAGACTTTCTCTTAAGAAGGTGTCGCACGAATTTTATCTGCTTTTTTTTAATAGGTATATTTTGTGTTAATTTTTTCGGTTTGGATGTTACGGTATTTGGCCTCGTCGCTACGGCGACCCTGTTGTCGCCAACGTTTTTTCCTCATGATCCTATATGTTCAGGATTACACTCCTGGAAATGGAAAAAAGAACACATTGACACCGGTGTGTCAGACCCACCATACTTGCTCCGGACACTGCGAGAGGGCTGTACAAGCAATGATCACACGCACGGCACAGCGGACACACCAGGAACCGCGGTGTTGGCCGTCGAATGGGGCTAGCTGCGCAGCATTTGTGCACCGCCGCCGTCAGTGTCAGCCAGTTTGCCGTGGCATACGGAGCTCCATCGCAGTCTTTAACACTGGTAGCATGCCGCGACAGCGTGGACGTGAACCGTATGTGCAGTTGACGGACTTTGAGCGAGGGCGTATAGTGGGCATGCGGGAGGCCAGGTGGACGTACCGCCGAATTGCTCAACACGTGGGGCGTGAGGTCTCCACAGTACATCGATGTTGTCGCCAGTGGTCGGCGGAAGGTGCACGTGCCCGTCGACCTGGGACCGGACCGCAGCGACGCACGGATGCACGCCAAGACCGTAGGATCCTACGCAGTGCCGTAGGGGACCGCACCGCCACTTCCCAGCAAATTAGGGACACTGTTGCTCCTGGGGTATCGGCGAGGACCATTCGCAACCGTCTCCATGAAGCTGGGCTACGGTCCCGCACACCGTTAGGCCGTCTTCCGCTCACGCCCCAACATCGTGCAGCCCGCCTCCAGTGGTGTCGCGACAGGCGTGAATGGAGGGACGAATGGAGACGTGTCGTCTTCAGCGATGAGAGTCGCTTCTGCCTTGGTGCCAATGATGGTCGTATGCGTGTTTGGCGCCGTGCAGGTGAGCGCCACAATCAGGACTGCATACGACCGAGGCACACAGGGCCAACACCCGGCATCATGGTGTGGGGAGCGATCTCCTACACTGGCCGTACACCACTGGTGATCGTCGAGGGGACACTGAATAGTGCACGGTACATCCAAACCGTCATCGAACCCATCGTTCTACCATTCCTAGACCGGCAAGGGAACTTGCTGTTCCAACAGGACAATGCACGTCCGCATGTATCCCGTGCCACCCAACGTGCTCTAGAAGGTGTAAGTCAACTACCCTGGCCAGCAAGATCTCCGGATCTGTCCCCCATTGAGCATGTTTGGGACTGGATGAAGCGTCGTCTCACGCGGTCTGCACGTCCAGCACGAACGCTGGTCCAACTGAGGCGCCAGGTGGAAATGGCATGGCAAGCCGTTCCACAGGACTACATCCAGCATCTCTACGATCGTCTCCATGGGAGAATAGCAGCCTGCATTGCTGCGAAAGGTGGATACACACTGTACTAGTGCCGACATTGTGCATGCTCTGTTGCCTGTGTCTATGTGCCTGTGGTTCTGTCAGTGTGATTATGTGATGTATCTGACCCCAGGAATGTGTCAATAAAGTTTCCCATTCCTGGGACAATGAATTCATGGTGTTCTTATTTCAATTTCCAGGAGTGTATATGTTCGTAAGAGGTCAAGTACGTTTTCTCAACCATTTAGACTTCGAGTAGGCTCCGGAACAAATTGTTCGAACTATTTTTCTGAGAAAGCATTCAGTACGATTTCGGACCATGTTTTAGGCTTGTCATCGACCCTAAAGAAATATTTTCGTGAACTTTTCGTGGATATTTTTACGTCACCATCAACTATAATTGTTTGAGTAGGATACCTACCTGAAGCGAGACTAAATATTCCTTTTAACTGTTCAGCAACAGTATTATCTGAGCAGCGGGTTCGGTAAAAGGAACCAATTATTAATTTATCCTGTTTGTGAAGTATAGCCTCTACCCATACTCACAGGAACTGTCTATTTCAATTTCACTACAAGATAAACTATCCTCAAACCAAAAAAAAAACCGCCCAGTCCCCTACAAACAACCCGCGCTATTCATGGAGCCGCTTCCTGTGTGCATTCGACCCACCGCCCTACGGCGCAAGTTACGGAATCTACAACCTGCACCGCTGCAGAACTCGCTGAGCCTCTGAATCAGCCCTCAGCTCTGTGTTAAAGGACCACAGTCGGTTCTGTCGACGATGCTACAAATGGTGAGCTCCGCCTTCATCTCGCAAGTAAGACTGGCACTCCTAACCATCTTAGCTAGTTGCCCAAAACCAATAAGAATCTCTTCCGATCCAAAGCGAGACACGTCGTTAGTACCATCATGAGCCACCAAATGCAGCTGACTGCATCTGTGTCCTTTGCGGCATCTAGAAGCTGTTTCTTCATACCAAGAGTAACTCCTCCCTGTACGCATACAGTGTGGACATTGGGACTCGGGAATAATTTTGGAGATGTGTTGCCAAATGGGGGAGGGGAGGGAGAGTCTCAGCGCTAGAAAATTTAGTTTCTTATAAGTCATTTTAGGGGAGATGCATTGTGTTGGTAGAGCTGATGTAATGATGCATTGTAATACGTTTCCGAATTTAAATCTATCTTCTTGAATGAATACTTTTCAGATAATACACAAAACGATGGTTTAAGTGAATTTTGGAGTGATAAATGGTACACTCCTGGCCGTGAGACTATCTAAGAATTCCTCTAAGAAGTGGTCTGTCACAGCTGACAGAAGCATGAAACTGAAATAATTTGTTTGAAAGGACTATGTTGCATTTTCTGAGACGTTTTAATCCCTCAATCCTCAAATTCAGTTTTGCTATTTAGTACCTCCTCAATCACTCTATTTTCTTTCTTAATTTCAACATCCGTTACATCGTCATGGGAAGTTTGTTTTACTGTTACTTTAACATTACCCTAGTCAGCATTTTCTATATTGTATGTATTTTCTATACCCCAATCACCTTTAGGAAAAAGTTCTACTTTAAATTTTGCATCACTCTTTTCAGTACGCTAGGCCTTTTCATAATTTGTTAGAAGCCATTAATAAATACTTCAACTATTCTCGGCTCAACTGATTTGGTTGTTTGGTTGACCTCAAAAAGCAATGCCCACTTAGTGTACAAGCGATCGTGTTGCGATGCTTGCCTAAGGAATGCACGCAGTAAGGCAGCGGCAATGATTGCCATAGGCTGGTGTGGAGAGGGGGGAGGGGGGAAGAGGAGGGTAGTGGTCTGACATGGGTGAGCGCGTGGAACAGCTAGCAAGTCCATATAGCTCTGCAATTACGTCTCCCTCCACAGTGCTGATGATGGACACAACGTCGCATCGTTTCGCTTCCACTGTCATGGCCCAAAATTGTGTTGCTGCAATTACTGCATATTTTTATATGTATTGCACCTGTCGATGTGATGATGTGACCAGGTTTTCGTAAATAGGAAGAGCTAAAGAGACAGAGGGATATATATCATAAAAATTAATTACTAGGGAAAAAGTTGTAGCACCAAGTAGGAGTTGTGTGAGATAAACGAATGATAGGTCTGTTTCTACATCTGAAAGATACTGTATATTCAAATTTCTCTCCCAGTCGCATAAGAGTAGTGTTAGTAGTGCCACTATGAGGACACAACTCAGGTTTTTTTTAAATACGCGCTGATGCTGTAATGGTCATGAGCGTTAGTAACTTTTAGATTAATCGTGGTGAGTTGATGTTAGTCGAGAGAGCATTTAAGGCGACAAACACGCCATCATCAACACCTCATTGAGTTTGTATGAGGTCGTGGAAAAAGGCTACGGGGAGCTGGATGTCCTTTCGGCGATATTATGGAAAGGCTTGCGAGTAGTGTAGGCACTCTACATAATTCCTACCAGCGGTGATCATGGGAATATAAGGATGCAAGAATACCGGGCTCCATACAGCCACTTGGTACTACTGAGAAACCGAGCGAGGTGGCGCAGTGGTTATCACACTGGACTCGCCTTCGGAAGGACGACGATTCAATACCGCGTCCGGCCATCCTGATTTAGGTTTTCCGTGATTTCCCTAAATCGCTCCAGGCAAATGCCGGGATGGTTCCTTTGAAAGGGCACGGCCGACTTCCTTCCCCATCCTTCCCTAATCTCTATGAGACCGATAACCTCGCTGTTTGGTCTCTTCCGCCAAAAAAACAACAAACTACTGAGAAGGAAGACAACCGTCTTCAGCGAATGGCTCTGGCACATTGTACTGCACCTGCAGCAGTAATTTCAACAGCACTTGGCACCACAGTGACAAAGCGAACTGTAACAAATCGGTTACTATAAGAATAGCTCCAAGTTAAATCTCATGTGGCGAGCATTCCACTGACCCACTCAGTAGTGTCAAGGGAAAGCTCATTGGAGAGTAGTGTGCAGGTCTGTTGCGTGTGCTGATGAAAGCCGGTTCTGCCTCGGTTCCAGTGATGGCCACGTGTTGGATAGAAGGATGCCAGTTAAGAGCCTGCAGCTAACAGGTCTGCGTGATACATTGGACCCACACCTGCAGTTATGGTCTGGGGTGCAATTTAGTATGAGAGCAGGGGTACTCTCGTGGTTATCCCACGTTTCCTGACTGTAAATCTGTACATCAGTCCTGTGGCTCGACCTGTTGTGCTGCCATTCACGAACAGCATTCCAGGGGCGTTAGGGGCGTTTTACAGCAGGCTAACGCTCGCCTGGATACCGCTGTTGTGACCTAACTGCCCTTTGAAGTGTCGATGCCTTACCTTGGCCTGCTCGATCACCAGATCTGACTCTAATGGATCACATATGGGGCATCATTCGACGACAGCTCCAGCGTCCTCCACGGCAAGTATTAACCGCCCATGTATTGACGGGCTAAGTGCAACAGGCTTGGAACACAAACCCATAAACTGATGTACGGCATCTGTACAATACAATACATGCAAATTTGCACTTAATATTTCCAATGGCGTGTCTCACGTTTGCATTAAACAGTGATCTTACAAAATAAATCGCTTAAATATGTTGCCTAGACAAATGTATCCCCTAAATTTCATTACTCTACTTTAATTACTTCTTGCTGTTCTGATTTTTTTCTGCCAATGTATATACAATAATTTCTTTGTTCAATACATGCAGTAATACCCTAATAGCATTGACTAGAAAGACTTATATATTCGTACATACATTTTTCTTTGCTAGATACTTTAATAATAATAATAATAAAGATCCCAATACCACAACAGATAAATGCAGACTTTGCAAACAACAAATAGAAACGGTAGATCACATCACAAGTGGATGTACAATACTAGCAAAAAGAGAATACCCCAGAAGACATGACAATGTAGCAAAAATAATACATCAACAGCTTGCCTTACAACATAAACTTATAAAACAACATGTTCCCACATACAAGTATGCTCCACAAAATGTACTGGAGAATGATGAATACAAATTATACTGGAACAGAACCATTATAACAGATAAAACAACACCACATAACAAACCTGACATCATACTCACCAATAAAAAGAAGAAATTAACACAACTCATCGAAATTATACTGGAACAGAACCATTATAACAGATAAAACAACACCACATAACAAACCTGACCTCATACTCACCAATAAAAAGAAGAAATTAACACAACTCATCGAAATATCCATACCCAATACAACAAATATACAAAAGAAAACAGGAGAAAAAATTGAAAAATACATCCAACTGGCTGAGGAAGTCAAGGACATGTGGCATCAGGATAAAGTTGACATGATACCAATTATACTATCAACTACAGGAGTCATACCACACAATATCCACCAGTACATCAATGCAATACAGCTACATCCAAACTTATATATACAATTACAGAAATCCGTAATTATTGATACGTGTTCAATTACCCAAAAGTTCCTAAATGCAATATAACATATACTGTACAGTTAAAAGCAAGTGACGCTTGATCAAGGTCCGCGTCACTTCCATTTTTAACCAGACTTAACGTCTGAGAAAGTAAAGAAATAATAATAATAATAATTAGTAGAATCTTGTTTCACAGAAAACGAAACCGAAGAAGTATCTGTGTAGTACATTTTCAGTGTCAATATTTTATGCAAAAGCTATTATTCTTTGATGTGTAGTTGTTTCACTAGACAAACTTTTTACATTCTTTAATGCATTATGTCAGATCTAGTACTGTTGTCGACAGATTTCCAAACAGAATTCATCTTTGTAGTGATTTCAGCACTGGATGCGTTCCCATTCAAAGTTTAGATGGTAAAGATGGTCCAGTGGCTTTATGCATCGAGAAAACTCATTAAAGGGGAACGGAATCACTCAGGAACAGGAAAGGAGATGCTAGCAGTCGTATAAGGAATTACTTGCTTCTGCTACTATTTAAAGTAGTAGCAGTAGCATACCACACATCCCTAAAATGGTTGTTGGGATTAAAGGTATGAGGTAAGAGTGTGTGTCAGTGGCAGAAGGCACATCAGCTGATGTAGGTCGTCAGGCATTCAAACTACAACCAAAAATCGTGAAGTGTGAGAGCATAGTCTGCAGATGAACAAAACGTGGCCGATTCATGGAGGCAGAATTCAAGGGTGAATTTTTCCTATAAACACGTGACCACATGTTAGCAGGTCAAGATAGTCGCATAACTACTAGAGAAGAGTCTCGAGAAACTACTGGTGGAATACTAGGAGATATGATGTGGAAAATTATATCAGACACTATAAAACTCGTGTGCGGAAAGTTGACCTTGGTCATTGAAAAGTCCCGTTTGATTTCCAGAAAAGAGTAAGCAATTTGAAATGATTTGACTGTAAATTTTAGTACTGTTTAATCGAGACCCTACAGGCAATAAGTTATATTAACAATAATAGATATCTTCTCAATACAGTGAAGCGGCAGGCATTCCAGACAAGCTAACGCAGTAGCGCAAGCCACGGTAACAATTATATTCTTAAATTCGGAATACTGGATATCATAACAGAAGGTCCGAGTAAAAATTTCATATTCAGTCTAAAGAAGCAGTTGCTTCACACGTAATCAAGCCATTTTTATCCACAAGCAAATGAAGGTACAGAGACTACATAGAAATGTTTCCAAAATAAGCCATTATGTCAAAATCCAGTGCAACGATTGAAACACGTACCTATAGGTAAAAAATTCAGCGTAAAAATGTAATGTCCTCACCGTACCAATCTTCCACCTCGCAAGGTGATCTACATGAGAGAGATGCCATCTCCTTCTGACAACAAAAAACCCAATCTTTGAACCAGTAGTGAGACAGTAAAAGAAATAATGAAACTTTTGCTGTAGGTTTGGTAAAGAGTGAATCAGGTTGCCAATAAAGCCTTAGAAGGTGCTGAACAGATGGGGCGAAGTACAGGAAAATTACCACGCTACAGAGTTAGTCAGTGGGCATTGTTAACAATCCCACACACACTTAAAGATAAAACCGAGATTTTTTTAACCAGTCACCAAGGCCCATACTAAGTCACTGAAATGACTTGACCAGAAAACATTAATGATGATGAGGTCTGGTTTATGGGGTGCTCAACTGCGCGGTCATTAGAGCCTGTACAAAGTCTGAATTTTTACACAGTCCATTTTCTTTTCCCAATCCAATCTAGTCACTCTCACAAATGATGGTGATGATGATGATGAAATGATGATAACACAAACACCCAGTACGTGGGAAGAGAAAATCTCCAACCCAGCCGGGAATCGAACCCTGGATGCCGTGATCCAGAAGCACCAACTTTAACCCCTAGGAGACAAGCTGTGGACAGAATACATTAAGTTGCAGCTTCCAACAAGACGTCTGTTGTTTATATGAGTTGGATTAAACCATGTAGAGGACCTCTCGGTGCATTATGACACGTCCTGTCAGCTACATCAGTATAGAAGAAAGCACCTAAAAAGCTGGAAAACAGATTCCTAACGACGATCTAAGGTAAAAAAGTCTTATGAACTCAGGTCTTGAGATACGTAGTTGTGAGGAGATTGATTATATTGTTTTCAGAGTTTTGTAAGGGATCCGTGATCCCACGACCATAGATGCTAGTATCCGACGCCCAGGTCGATAGTAGACAGGAGTCGATTGTCAAGTGCTGCAGTAGACAGTAAGACTACTGTCGAGTGAGAGTAGCACTGAAGAGTGTCGAGTGAGAAGTGGTGTGGGAGAGACGGGCAAGAATGGTGGTCGAGTGAGTTGTAAACGGTAAAATTCACCGGAGTATGACGAGTGAGCACGTCCCCCTGATCGTCGTGGGGTTGACCCTCACTAATACCGATTCGCGAGTGATTTGAAACAGAAACTGACAAGTGCAGAATTACGTGTTTCGCGTCAACCGCGTCGGCCAGCAACAACCATGGATTGCAGTGAGGATTGTTGTGGATGTTAACCATCATCATTGCGTGTGACAAAGTACCTAAAATCAGCAACCAATAAGAGATATAACCGTAATTAGACGTGTAAGGTGAAGGTAGCAACTGCCTCAGAATTTGAGTTTGCGAAGAAAATACAATACAGTTTGTACATCGCAACCTTTGTGGTCCTTAACCCATGTAGTACCAGTGTCCTATTTTGAGGACAGAGCACATATTTACTTATAACTACACAATAAATTATTAATTTGCAACTATTACTCTTCTACGTCATTTGTTGATGCTTTTTATAACAAATGTATGCTTACAGAGAGTTAAAAGCAATAAAATCAACCATTAATTGATTATTGAATACTAAGGTACACTTTTCGTTATTACAGGTATTTACTTTATGGACAATTTGAAATATTTGAAATATGCAGCAAAGAATTTTTTGTGAGTATTTATAGTCAACAATATGTCTTTTAAACTACTTGCATTGTTAGCTCAATTGGAGTTATATTCCTTGTTTTCCATTGTTATAAAGTTTGGTGTACTCGAAATAGGTCACTGGGACCTACTGTTATCATTTCAGGTATTGGTATTGCTGCACGTTCGAATATGAAACTCTGCTACTGCTGATGTATTTTCTTGTTATAACGTGGTAATTTTACCACATTTTGTTGCCGAGGTAAGTAACGACCGCCCCCCCCCCCTCTCTCTCTCTCTCTCTCTCTCTCTCTCTCTCTCTCTATATATATATATATATATATATATATATATATATATATATATATATATATATCACTCCCGGAAATGGAAAAAAGAACACATTGACACCGGTGTGTCAGCCCCTCCATACTTGCTCCGGACACTGCGAGAGGGCTGTACAAGCAATGATCACACGCACGGCACAGCGGACACACCAGGAACCGCGGTGTTGGCCGTCGAATGGCGCTAGCTGCGCAGCATTTGTGCACCGCCGCCGTCAGTGTCAGCCAGTTTGCCGTGGCATACGGAGCTCCATCGCAGTCTTTAACACTGGTAGCATGCCGCGACAGCGTGGACGTGAACCGTATGTGCAGTTGACGGACTTTGAGCGGGGGCGTATAGTGGGCATGCGGGAGGCCAGGTGGACGTACCGCCGAATTGCTCAACACGTGGGGCGTGAGGTCTCCACAGTACATCGATGTTGTCGCCAGTGGTCGGCGGAAGGTGCACGTGCCCGTCGACCTGGGACCGGACCGCAGCGACGCACGGATGCACGCCAAGACTGTAGGATCCTACGCAGTGCCGTAGGGGACCGCACCGCCACTTCCCAGCAAATTAGGGACACTGTTGCTCCTGGGGTATCGGCGAGGACCATTCGCAACCGTCTCCATGAAGCTGGGCTACGGTCCCGCACACCGTTAGGCCGTCTTCCGCTCACGCCCCAACATCGTGCAGCCCGCCTCCAGTGGTGTCGCGACAGGCGTGAATGGAGGGACGAATGGAGACGTGTCGTCTTCAGCGATGAGAGTCGCTTCTGCCTTGGTGCCAATGATGGTAGTATGCGTGTTTGGCGCCGTGCAGGTGAGCGCCACAATCAGGACTGCATACGAACGAGGCACACAGGGCCAACACCCGGCATCATGGTGTGGGGAGCGATCTCCTACACTGGTCGTACACCACTGGTGATCGTCGAGGGGACACTGAATAGTGCACGGTACATCCAAACCGTCATCGAACCCATCGTTCTACCATTCCTAGACCGGCAAGGGAACTTGCTGTTGCAACAGGACAATGCACGTTCGCATGTATCCCGTGCCACCCAATGTGCTCTAGAAGGTGTAAGTCAACTACCCTGGCCATCAAGATCTCCGGATCTGTCCCCCATTGAGCATGTTTGGGACTGGATGAAGCGTCGTCTCACGCGGTCTGCACGTCCAGCACGAACGCTGGTCCAACTGAGGCGCCAGGTGGAAATGGCATGGCAAGCCGTTCCACAGAACTGCATCCAGCATCGCTAAGATGATCTCCATGGGAGAATAGCAGCCTGCATTGCTGCGAAAGGTGGATATACACTGTACTAGTGCCGACATTGTGCATGCTCTGTTGCCTGTGTCTATGTGCCTGTGTCCTGAACCCAGGAACGTGTCGATAAAGTTTCCCCTTCCTGGGACAATGAATTCACGGTGTTCTTATTTCAATTTCCAGGAGTGTATATATATATATATATATATATATATATATATATATATATATATAATTTCAAAGTGACTTCATATCCTGTAATACATATATATATATATATATATATATATATATGACTTCATATCCTGTAATATATATATATATATATATATATATATATATATATATATATATATATATATATATTACAGGATATGAAGTCACTTTGAAATTTACAGCGTATTATGTAAGTATGTTTATGAATATGTTACCCATTACTAAATAATACAGTTGAAAATGATAAATGAATCTTTGAAAAACATTTGGAATATTTGAGGAATATTTGTCAATTGACCAAATGATATTCAAATACTATGGACGAAGTGGGCTGCAACAGTTTATCAGAGGCAAGCCTATTCGATTTGGCTATAAATTGTGGTCTCTCTGTGGAGCAAGTGACTACTGTTTCAAATTTGATTTATACTGTGGAAAGGATCCAGAAGATACTGCAAGGGATGACCTACTATTGGGATCAAAAGTAGTCATAAACATGCTGGACTGCATTGAAACACCCGAGAATCGTTGTTTGTACTTTGACAATTTCTTCATTAGTAGAGATCTTCTGAATCATCTGAGAAATTTGCGTTTTCGAGCAACTGGGACTGTAAGAGAGACTCGAGTTGGTGACTGTCCACTACTGAGCAGCAACGAACCGAAAAAGACAGTTCGAGGAAACTACGACAACCAGTTCGACAGGAATGGTGAAGTCTTATTTGTTCAATGGCCACGACAACAGATGCGTTACAATTGGTACAAATTTTGACAAAGTTGAACCTTTGGGAGCAGCTACGGCGTATAGTAGACAAGCAAGTAAGAAGACAGAAGTGCAACAACCTGCCGTTTTGAAGTTGTATAATGCGTACATGGGAGGTGTTGATCACCATGACTGGTTAGTTGGAAAATATGCGACGGTAATTAGAGGGAAAAAATGGTACTGGGTCCTATTTACACGTGTGCTGGAAATGGCCCTCATAAATGCCTGGCTCTTCTGCAGACTAGTACATGGGAAAAATGCACTGGATTTACTGGATTTCAGACATGCTGTTACAGTTACATACCTGAAATTGGACACTGGAAGACCGAATATTGGACGTCCAATGGAATACCCATCAAGTCAGTTGAGAGTGATACCAGACATCAGGTTTGATGGAATTGGTCATATGATTGACAAAAGAAGCACGCAAAGAAGATGTGTAAGAGCTAAATGCAACGGGAAACCAAAAGCATATTGTGTTAAATGTCGTGTAACACTGTGTGTGAAGTGTTTTGTACCGTTTCACAAGAAATAAATAGTTAAGACTTGAATACAGTTTAGTATGCTATACGATACTGTTAGATCCCAGCGTCCTATTTTGAGGACGGCCATTGTATCAGCACGTATAAATATTCTTTGACTGTTTTTGTACTTATTGTGCTTCATACACTATGTACATTATAATTAAGGTATAAAAAATTGAATTAAAAAAATAATTTGGGACTTAATGGGTTAATAATAGACAAACTTTCAATCATTCCACTATTCAGTTGCAAAACAGCCGCACTCGGTTGAAATACCCCCGAAACCAAAGCAGAAAAACCGATAGCCTTTCATCCAATAAGCACATGGTAATATTACCATAATAATTACCTGTTTGGCGGCTTCGACAAATTACGCAAATCCCAATAAGGAATTAAACGGGGGTGTTTCATCTTGGCTCTTGTGAAAAGGGCAGTTTCAATCTTCGGATCCGAACAATGTTATATTAAGCACCATTTTTCGTTTCAGTGGAATGACATTTGCACTTACTGAACAATTTTAGTGCAAAAATAATTCGGTATTGTCGTTACCGTGACTAAAATCAGAGTATTTCAACTAGAAACAGTGTAATGTAGCGTGTTTATGGTGAAATTAGAAATCGCGGGAACGAAACACATTATTTAGACAATACAGTGCAAAAGTTTCTTTTTACATGTTCAAGTGACAAAAGCAGTGTTAACAAACGATGAGTTAAAGTATGGACAGGAAAATCTACGTGGATTGCTGTAAAATTCATACTCTAAGAAAAGGCGGGTTTGTACGTAACCGAGAGTGAACCAGCCAAAATTCCGTTACGAAAGTATCAGGAACATGTTTTCAAGTGACTTTGTATCAGAAATTGTCTTTTGAACTGTGTAAATCGCTGAATTTGATGTGGACCCATAAACTGTTACCGCATTCGCGAGTGTTGTCTTTGGCGTAATTGTTGGATGACGTCACCCAGAGTGTGAGCGGCTAACGAAAGCATCTGAAGCAGTGAAGAGGTTCCACACGCCGCGACATCAAGGATTTAGATAGCGGAGATGTATCACACTGACCAGTGACTTCCGAGGAGCCACGTGGCTGAAGTAGAAACAACGACGACGCGGAGTTCGACATCTAGTGGCGTACCCCGGAAGTATACGACGCCTGCTCCACCTACCCGCCGATGAACGAAATACGTGACAACAGCTCCATCCCGTCGCCAACAACCGAACTTCGAGACTCCGTCAGCGCGATTCGCCGCGAGCTTCGCTTTGCACACGGCACCACACCAGCTACAACTACGCTTCGCCTGACAGCCGCCGCTCCGGAGGAGCCAACGCCAACACGACTAGAAGCGCGACTTCAAACGTCAAAAGATCGCGACTTCGACGAGCGTCGAGATGTGAGTGAGGACGAGTTGCTGGCGCGAGACTAATTAATATTGCACTATCTTAACAGTGCGGAAGGAACTTCAAATTAAATTTGTCAATTGCAGAAAATATAAAAACAATATATTTTTTTAACATTTCTTTGAGAATTTGCTCTGAAGTATGGTATGCTAATATGCATGTGTTTCCATGCTGTACAGCACCGAACAGTGTCTCATTTGCATTATTTATTGTAAACTACATGTTTATAGGTCTTTTAAGTTGTGTGTATGTTACTTCGAGATTTTGTGTATAAATGCGGTCATTGATGTCTGATCTGGGTAGGCTTCTGTAATTTATGCTGTTCAATGGAGAGGTCTATTTTGCCAGTCTGGGTTAACCTAATACAGTGAAGGGGTATTTCGTAATTAGTTAATTAGTGAGTGTCTGGGTTACTAGGAGGTTATTTTAATTTAATTTAATTTCTTTTTCTTGTCTGTGCATAGTGAATAGTTAGAATGGATCCTGAATTGAAAGAGAAGGTTGTGGAGGAGGTAGTTAGAAAAATGGAGACAGGGCAGGAGGACAAGGATGAGTCAGGAATAGGTAATAGTGGAATGTCAATGGACAGCCCATTGGGTCATTCAACCGGTTACCCTGGGACACCAGTAAAACCTATTGGAAAGGAACTGAGTCTAGAGGATGGAGAATTACAGTCAATAATATTCAAGATGTTCCAAGAAATCAAGAAAGGAAATGAAGAAACCAACAAACGTATAGAAGAGATGTCCAAAGGAAATGAAGAAATCAAGAAAGAGAACAAAGAAATTAAGAGAAGTATAGCAGAAATGTCCCAAGTATACCAGGAAAACTTAAGGAAAGGGCTGCAGAAATTCCAGGAACAGATGAGAATAACCTTTCAAGGAGAGAGATGACAAACTACAGATGAAGGTAGACCGACTCCGAGAAGAGATAGACGATATGAGAGTAGAGATATTTGGAAAAGCTGAGGGGGATGTCAAGGAAGTCAAAACTGAATTGGAAGGGAGAATGCAAGAAAAGGAAGCACACCAGAACCAACAGATTGAAGACATGGCACAAATACAACAGCAGTGCCAAGTTAATATCGGTAAATTGGGAAATAGGCAAGTGAAATTGGAGGCGGCTGTGGAACATATAGTCACAAATGAGATCAAACAGCTGCAGGAGGGAGTCCAACAGCTAGAAACTAAAACTGAAGAGATTGATAGGAAGATAAATAGTGCCACCTTATCAGTAGGGGAGGGCAACTTCATTACACTTGTAAATGCTGATAACAGGTATACCCAGACCCACATCAGACAATAATATAAACCCAAAGGGGCATTGCATCCAATGATATTTACTAAGTGGCTACGAGGAGTTCTCCCAGCACACTTACGAGATGGAGATAAAATTCAGTTCGCAATAGACAGAATGGAAGGTGAAGCTTTCCCCTGGGGAGTTAGGAAGAAAGAAGAAGTCACCAGCTACAGTAAATTTGAGGAAGAGCTTTTAAAGAATTACTGGTCCAAAAGTCACCAATGTGCAACACTTGAAGATTTACTGCATCGCAAGTCCCTTAACACTTTGAGAGGTACCTTAAGAGAATTTGCTGAGCATCTATGGGAGTTGAATGAAACATTGGAGCAGCTGTTGAATGGCGACATAATGATATCACCAATTAAAAGGAGGTTAAGTCGTAGGATGCAAGAAAACGTATCTGGAAGTCTGATTAAAGATAAAGATACTTTAATGGAAGTATTGGAGCAATTAGAAACTATTTGTGCACAGGAAAACAATCAGATGTGTGATCAGAACCAAGGTGGTAGTAATTACCGTCAAAGTCAGTTTAATGGCCCACCGAATTACAGAGGTAGGGGTGGGGGTAATGGATATAGGAACCATGGCAATGGTGGACAGTTTTATCACAATCATAGGAGAGGTGATGATGACAGTAATTATGAGAGAAGAGATGATAGACAAAGGGATAATGAGGTACGAATTGAAGAAATAAGAGAGGTGTAGGGAGCCAGCAACTCTTTTGCTGGTATACCAAGTGGCGTCTGGTACACTCCCAGCTGGGTGAGACTTCATTTCTTATTTCAAGTTTCACTCCTCTACCATCTTTCTCTATCCTTAGATTAAGAAAGTTAGTGTATAGTAGTTAGGATTGGTAGTGGTCATCCAAGTAATTTGGCCAGGAACCATCTAGCAGATTTATAGTTGACTTAAAATAAGGATAAGTAGTTACTGTTCATGTGGAGTGTGAGATGTCAAAGAATCATGTAGTTAAAAATCAGTTTAGTGTCAGTACACTGCAAAATTATGAGTGCCAGAAGTAATAAAATGAGAATGAGATCAGAAAGCTGATGTTTATAAAATGTGGTGGGAAGCTAATTGGTCAAACAAGAATTTATGTAATCTTAGAGAGTTTTTTTGTGAGGCATGTGAAGGTCAAACTGTTGTAAGAAAATTGAAGAAATGTATCAGCTTGTAATTAGGATGGCATATAAAGAAACCAATACATGAGGACATAGTTGTTCGAATAAATGATGTGAAACATGATGAACGGAGAGGCCAAGGAGCCTGGAGTAGTATTTTTATGTAGTTATTGCAGCGAATATGGAGGGTTGATGTAGTTTGAAGATGTATATTTATTTGCAGTTGAAATTGCTGTTAAGTTGAGGGAGTTATGTGTAATGAAGTATATTGAGTATGAGATGTTTGAAGTATTAAAGTATATGGGGGATTGATGTAGGCTGAAGATATATATATATATATTTGCAGTTGAAGTTGCTGTTAAGTTGAGGGAGTTATATGTAATGAAGAGTATGGAATATGAGATATTTCAAGTACTGAAGTATGTCATTTAGCACATGAGCAATATCTCTTTGCAAGTTGTTTGTAGGTATACATGTTAATCTGAGGTATGCTAATAAAACAGAAAGTGTAGCTTATGAGCAATGAGTAATTCATGTATCCAATTAGCTATCAGAGTCAATTATGGTTATACTTAGGACAAGCTTTAGAGGCAGAATTCTGGCACTGTGTAATGAATGATAAATATCCATACAGCAGATTTGAATTAATGTCAATATAACAGTCAATATTGTACTTCTCACCTGAGCATTAGTGACAATAATTCACATATGGGAGTTTAAATGTTTGGTAAAATGGAATGATCAGTAATTTAAAATTTTTCATTGGATGACCACATTAGTTATAGTCATGCAAATAGTTACATAAGACATACTTAGTGCAATAATGTAGCATTTAATATTATTGAATCAATTTGTAGAGGTATGAGGGATTGTAAAATAATTGCATAGGTCAAGGTGTAAATGTTATATTTTGTCTCATTTTCAATTTTGCTTTTGTTAAAGACTCAAATAAGTTGTGATTCTTCTTCCTTAACTTTTATGTGTGTTGGGTAAGTGAGTTATGAGTTAGAGTGATAGTAGTATGGACAGCAGGAATCCTGCTGAAAGGACGGCATACCAAAGGAGTAGCTGGCATTCGACTAGTCTTTCCTTGTCTTTGCTGTGGCAAGTTATAAAAGGTTAACCAGTAACCAATATGTAGTTAACGGCTCATACAAACCTTTCAAAGTGAAGATTTTTGGTAATTGAACCCAAGACAAAGTTTTTTAAAAATATTTACCACGCTATGTTAATTAAGACATATTGATGTATAACGTTTCTGTAGGGGCAGTTTGCTACCGGAGTCAATAGGGTATTATTTGTGATACGAAGTAATTTTCAGTATTTGAACAGGAACTTACGTTCCTCATTTTCATTTATATACTATGTGATAATATGTTCCTATTATTAATTTTCGCCTGTGGCTACAAAGAAGGTTTTTAGGGTGAGGATGTAAGGGATCCGTGATCCCACGACCATAGATGCTAGTATCCGACGCCCAGGTCGATAGTAGACAGGAGTCGATTGTCAAGCGCTGCAGGAGGCAGTGAGACTAGTGTCGAGTGCGGAGTAGTACTGTAGAGTGTCGAGTGAGAAGTGGTGCGGGAGAGACGGGCAAGAATGGTGGTCGAGTGAGTTGTAAACGGTAAAATTCACCGGAGTATGACGAGTGAGCGCGTCCCCCTGATCGTCGTGGGGTTGACCCTCACTAATACCGATTCGCGAGTGATTTGAAACAGAAACTGACAAGTGCAGAATTACGTGTTTCGCGTCAACCGCGCCGGCCAGCAACAACCATGGATTGCAGTGAGGATCAGTGTGATCATGTGATGTATATACACTCCTGGAAATTGAAATAAGAACACCGTGAATTCATTGTCCCAGGAAGGGGAAACTTTATTGACACATTCCTGGGGTCCGATACATCACATGATCACACTGACAGAACCACAGGCACATAGACACAGGCAACAGAGCATGCACAATGTCGGCACTAGTACAGTGTATATCCACCTTTCGCAGCAATGCAGGCTGCTATTCTCCCATGGAGACGACCGTAGAGATGCTGGATGTAGTCCTGTGGAACGACTTGCCATGCCATTTCCACCTGGCGCCTCAGTTGGACCAGCGTTCGTGTTGGACGTGCAGACCGCGTGAGACGACGCTTCATCCAGTCCCAAACATGCTCAATGGGGGACAGATCCGGAGATCTTGCTGGCCAGGGTAGTTGACGTACACCTTCTAGAGCACGTTGGGTGGCACGGGATACATGCGAACGTGCATTGTCCTGTTGGAACAGCAAGTTCCCTTTCCGGTCTAGGAATGGTAGAATGATGGGTTCGATGACGGTTTGGATGTACCGTGCACTATTCAGTGTCCCCTCGACGATCACCAGTGGTGTACGGCCAGTGTAGGAGATCGCTCCCCACACCATAATGCCGGGTGTTGGCCCTGTGTGCCTCGGTCGTATGCAGTCCTGATTGTGGCGCTCACCTGCACGGAGCCAAACACGCATACGACCATCATTGGCACCAAGGCAGAAGCGACTCTCATCGCTGAAGACGACACGTCTCCATTCGTCCCTCCATTCACGCCTGTCGCGACACCACTGGAGGCGGGCTGCACGATTGTGGGGCGTGAGCGGAAGACGGCCTAACGGTGTGCGGGACCGTAGCCCAGCTTCATGGAGACGGTTGCGAATGGTCCTCGCCGATACCCCAGGAGCAACAGTGTCCCTAATTTGCTGGGAAGTGGCGGTGCGGTCCCCTACGGCACTGCGTAGGATCCTACGGTCTTGGCGTGCATCCGTGCGTCGCTGCGGTCCGGTCCCAGGTCGACGGGCACGTGCACCTTCCGCCGACCACTGGCGACAACATCGATGTACTGTGGAGACCTCACGCCCCACGTGTTGAGCAATTCGGCGGTATGTCCACCCGGCCTCCCGCATGCCCACTATACGCCCTCGCTCAAAGTCCGTCAACTGCACATACGGTTCACGTCCACGCTGTCGCGGCATGCTACCAGTGTTAAAGACTGCGATGGAGCTCCGTATGCCACGGCAAACTGGCTGACACTGACGGCGGCGGTGCACAAATGCTGCGCAGCTAGCGCCATTCGACGGCCAACACCGCGGTTCCTGGTGTGTCCGCTGTGCCGTGCGTGTGATCATTGCTTGTACAGCCCTCTCGCAGTGTCCGGAGCAAGTATGGTGGGTCTCACACACCGGTGTCAATGTGTTCTTTTTTCCATTTCCAGGAGTGTATATTACAGGATATGAAGTCACTTTGAAATTTACAGCGTATTATGTAAGTATGTTTATGAATATGTTACCCATTACTAAATAATACAGTTGAAAATGATAAATGAATCTTTGAAAAACATTTGGAATATTTGAGAAAAATATGTCAATTGACCAAATGATATTCAAATACTATGGATGAAGTGGGCTGCAACAGTTTATCAGAGGCAAGCCTATTAGATTTGGCTATAAATTGTGGTCTCTCTGTGGAGCAAGTGACTACTGTTTCAAATTTGATTTATACTGTGGAAAGGATCCAGAAGATACTGCAAGGGATGACCTACTATTGGGATCAAAAGTAGTCATAAACATGCTGGACTGCATTGAAACACCCGAGAATCGTTGTATGTACTTTGACAATTTCTTTACTAGTAGAGATCTTCTGAATCATCTGAGAAATTTGCGTTTTAGAGCAACTGGGACTGTAAGAGAGACTCGAGTTGGTGACTGTCCACTACTGAGCAGCAACGAACTGAAAAAGACAGTTCGAGGAAACTACGACAACCAGTTCGACAGGAATGGTGAAGTCTTATTTGTTCAATGGCCACGACAACAGATGCGTTACAATTGGTACAAATTTTGACAAAGTTGGACCTTTGGAAGCAGCTACGAGGTACAGTAGACAAGCAAGTAAGAAGACGCAAGTGCAACAACCTGCCGTTTTGAAGTCGAATAATGCGTACATGGGAGATGTTGATCACCATGACCGGTTAGTTGGAAAATATGCGACGGTAATTAGAGGGAAATATGGTACTGGGTCCTATTTACACGTGTGCTGGAAAAGGCCCTCATAAATGCCTGGCTCTTCTGCAGACTAGTACATGGGAAAAATGCACTGGATTTACTGGATTTCAGACATGCTGTTACAGTTACATACTTGAAATTGGACACTGGAAGACCGAATATTGGACGTCCAATGGAATACCCATCAAGTCAGTTGAGAGTGATACCAGACATCAGGTTTGATGGAATTGGTCATATGATTGACAAAAGAAGCACGCAAAGAAGATGTGTAAGAGCTAAATGCAACGGGAAACCAAAAACATATTGTGTTAAATGCCATGTAACACTGTGTGTGAAGTGTTTTGTACCATTTCACAAGAAATAAATAGTTAAGACTTGAATACAGTTTAGTATGCTATACGATACTGTTAGATCCCAGCGTCCTATTTTGAGGACGGCCATTACATCAGCACGTATAAATATTCTTTGACTGTTTTTGTACTTATTGTGCTTCATACACAATGTACATTATAATTAAGGTATAAAAATTCAATTAAAAATAGTTTGGGGCTTAATGGGTTAATAATAGACAAACTTTCAATCATTCCACTATTCAGTTGCAAAAGAGCCCCACTCGGTTGAAATACCCCCGAAACCACAGCAGAAAAACCGATAGCCTTTCATCCAATAAGCACATGGTAATATTACCATAATAATTACCTGTTCGGCGGCTTCGACAAATTACGCAAAACCCAATAAGGAATTAAGCGGGGGTGTTTCAGTTTGCAGTCCATTCGTTATCTCTAAGTGTTGCTATGTATTTGATGGTGTATCATACACTATAAAGTTCAAACGTTTGCACTGGATCTTATTCTTAAATAAGTGGGATAGATTTTCTTTTCCTTTTATTTTTTTACGTGTAAACACTTTGCCAGAACAGATGGAGAAGAGTGATGAAAAGTTCATCACTCTTAGGTAGCGTGCTAACGTGGATGTTCAGGTAGGTTATCATATTTCTGATTACACTTCATTTCCTCAACAGAACAGTACTGAACATAGTTTAGCCTCTGAATTTTGTAATATTGTTATCCAGATAGCCACAAATGAACGTTGACATTAACTCTCCTCATATGGGAATTAGCGAAATGAGGTACACCAGACACACAAGTTAGTCGTGCAACCACATGAAGAAGCTTGGAAAGAGAATGTCTCAGGAGGTTTAGAAAACTAGTATCAAGAACTGAGACTCAGGTATAAGAAACTGAAAGGGCAGCCGAATCACTCAGAGGAAATAGCGGCATAGAGATAACTACAAAGGTAAAGAGAATAGTTGAATGCAGGAGGGAAATCACCGAAAATCATATTCGGTGTCGCAGACAATTAAGATATATAGAATCTAAATAATATAATGGAGCAAATGCAGGTAATAGCGAATACCAAGAAAACTACAGTATAACGTCATACTATGCATCTCTCTAAAATGGAACAAACCTTGTAAAATAACACGGGAAATGTAAGAGAAGAACGACACATGTAGTGCACTGTACCAGAAGTTTTATTATGACAATAAATAACAACTTAGAGAGCATTAAGACTCAGTTAAGCATATCAGACAGGAGAATGTCACTGTGTGTGAGAATGTCACTGTGTGTATGTGTGTGTGTGTGTGTGTGTGTGTGTGTGAATGACTGAGTGAGTTTGGGTAGGTGGGCGGGTGAGGGGGAGGGGGGTTAGAGGGTTGGGTTAGAGTGGGAGACGAACTGTAGCCAGGCTTTTGTGAGCGTTGACAGGTAGTTTGAATGAAACCAGACTACATATAGCAACACGGAAACAAGCTTTTACTGTGAAATACAAAGGCTACTGAGTACTGAATATTACCTCCAAAGCTGTTCTCAGCATATTAGATCAGCCACAAAATGAATTTTCCACGGAACTGCAACATATAATGAATTTAACTGTGATGAACCTAACACCCTTCTATCGCTTAGCAACTGTTTAGTCGGCATGGATAGAGAAAAACTGCATTTATACGTTCCATTTCCCATACTGGACATGAACGTATGACATCATTGTTTTACTGTTCAATGTTTGGTCAAGTGAGGAACTTCAGGTATGTAGATCCAGGTACCAACACAGGAGGTACTATTGATCTCAAACCTATGTCCTCATGTCACTAGCAGATTAACAAGGATGTCTGAGAGTAGGCATCACAGTTTGTCCAAAAGAGTGGTACAGACTAAGGCACAGGCGTGTGAGGTATAGCTGTACCTATGGAAAACAAAGGTAGCAGAGTGCTGAAGAGAAGTACTAGCCCGACAACCACGTTTCCAGAGTACAAGCACACTAGATTTAATCAGTATTCTCACCAGAAATTATCTTCATAAACTGTTACAAAAATGGAAAGCTCACAGGCGTGATCCAACTGGGTCTGTGTAGCAGTTGTGTACTGAGAAACGGAACTATGGTGATGTAGCAGGAGCACAATTTCACTTTCCAGTTAACATCACTGGTACGACCATGATCAAATTATCACAACGTACGCTGTATTAGCGACAAAACCTATAGAAATGTTACCAGCGCAAAAACCTAACGTTCGTCAACAACAGCTTAAATTCGGACCCACTGCGTTCATTAGAAAAAGCAGTAGCATCAAAGAAGGGCGAACTTCTACAGAATAAGTGTTGCAACACATTCAGAACTCTAGTGATAGACAAGGGTACAACATTACGATAATAAACATTACCATTACAATTAATGCCTTGGTTCTACTGACTGCTTTTGTTGAGAATTAAAACCACATGACCCTATGATCTTCTAGTCTGTCAAATGGCTAAACATTATTAAATAGCAGCAAAAAAAGTTTAACCTAAAATGAGATCGTAAATTTGTATTAGAACATGACGATTCAACACAGACAATATGGGATTAAGAAACAAAAAAAGAAATTGTGAATTCTTCTTCTTCTTCCTTATCCGGGTGCACCAATTATATCTTCCCTTCCCAGTAATTAGCAACGAAGGTTGCTTTGTCATTGACGTTCAAAATATCATCTTTAGTGCATGTTATAGACATATCTGGGCAAATCAATAGGTGGCCCATGTCCTCTATTGCTCCGCATTCACACCTATCGCTATCACTGTAGCCCCATTTAAATAGGTTTGATTTGCACCCAGTTACTCCAGTGCGCAGCCGGTTTAATGACTCCCAAGTTATAAAATATTGTTGAAATCCTGCAGATGTCTCCTCAAGTAGTTCCATTGTGGAGTGTGGCACCATTTCTTCCCAAAGAGATAGCCACCTTGCGACGGGCTTGGTGGCGAGCTCTTCAGTAGTTTCAATGAAACTCCTATGGACACGTTGTTTTCGGTGCATATGCATCGGATGTCGAGGATCATTCTTTTGTTTTGATCTTTCGATCGTGGCGGCTACTTGTCTGCGGATAGTGGGTGGTGCTATGCCTATGATGGGATAAATTTTGTCTTTGGGAGTTGGTTTGAGGCATCCTGTGGCAATACGTACAGTTTCGTTTACGGCGACGTCAACTTGCTTAGTGTGAGCAGAGTTCCTCCAAACTGGCGCCGCATATTCCGCTGCTGAGATACTCAGCACCAGACCCATGGTGCGCAAAACGTGTGGTTGAGCTCCCCACGATGAACCTGCTAGCTTCCACAGTATGTTGTTCCTGGCATACACCTTTTTTTTTTTAGTGTTGTGACGGTGCTGCTTAAAAGTAAGCGCTCTGTTCAATGTTACTTCCAGGTATTTTGGGCTGTTTGTATGCTTCAGCTCTTCCCCTTGTCACATGACTCGGAGTTTCCGTTTAGCTTGTTTGTTCCTAAGATGGAAGGCAGATACTTGAGATTTTGGTTTGAAATTATTCCCTTCGTAATAGGTAACAAGTAATTATCACATCTGTCAACACCTGCTTTCTTTGGGATTGGAATTATTATATTCTTCTTGAAGTCTGAGGGTATTTCGCCTGTCTCATAAATCTTTCTCACCAGATGGTAGAGTTTTGACAGGACTGGCACTCCCAAGGCCGTCAGTATTTCTAATGGAATGTTGTGCACTCCCGGGGCCTTGTTTCGACTCAGATCTTTCAGTGCTCTGTCAAGCTCTTCACGAAGTATCGTATCTCCCATTTCATCTTCATCTACATCCTCTTCCATTTCCATAATATTGTCCTAAAGTACATCGCCATTGTATAGACCCTCTATATACTCCCTCCACATTTCTGCTTTCCCTTCATTGCTTAGAACTGGATGTTCATGCAAGTGGTTCTCTTATCTCTAAAGGTCTCTTTAATTTTCCTGTAGGCAGTATCTATCTTACCCATAATATGCCTCTACATCCTTACATTTGTCCTCTAGCCATCCCTGCTTAGCCATTTTGCACTTCCTGTCGAACTGATTTTTGAAACGTTTGTATTCCGTTTCGCCTGCTTCATTTACTACATTTTTATATTTTCTCCTTTCATCAATTAAATTTAATATATCTTCTGTTATCCAAGGATTTCTACTAGCCCTCGTCTTTTTACCTACTTGATCCTCTGCTGCCTTCACTACTACATCCCTCAGAGCTACCCATTCTTCTTCTATGGTATTTCTTTCCCTCATTCCTGTCAATTGTTCCCTTATGCTCTCCCTGAAACTCTGTACAACCTCTGGTTTAGTCAGTTTATTCAGGTCCCATCTCCTTAAATTCCCACCTTTTTGCAGTTTCTTCAGTTTCAATCTATAGTTCATAACCAATAGATTGTGGTCAGAGTCCACATCTGCCCCTGGAAATGTATTACAATTTAAAATCTGGTTCCTAAATCTCTGTCTTACCATTTTATAGTCTATCTGATACCTTCTAGTATCTCCGGGCTTCTTCCATGTATACAACCTTCTTTTATGATTCTTGAACCACGTGTTAGCTATGATGCTCGGTGCAAAATTCTACCAGACGGCTTTCTCTTTCATTTCTTACCCCCAATACATATTCACCCACTACGTTTCCTTCTCTCCCTTTTCCTACTCTCGAATTCCAGTCACCCATGACTATTAAATTTTCGTCTCCCTTCACTACCTGAATAAGTTGTTTTATCTCATCATACATTTCATCAATTTCTTCATCATCTGCAAAGCTAGTTGGCATATAAACTTGTACTACTGTAGTACAAGTCCTAATCCATATCAGCTGAGAAAGATATGCTACTTGTGTTTGTTGCAGATCGAGCATTTGGAATGATTTGTCATGCGAAGCATCTTTATGCTGCAAGAGGTTTATCTTCGAAAAGAATGTGTTGAATTTATGTAAGTGTAGAGAAAAGCACTGTATTAAATACAGGATGTTAAATGAAGTAAGTCATTCATTGAGAAGCGGTAGTATGTAAACAATAAGAAAAAATGCCAAGCAGAGATGTGTTCTAAAATGCATCATTTAAGAACTATGAGTTCTTTTTCATCTTCGCCAATGCAAAATTCATTTCTTCCACTGAAAACTGTTTGTAAATGTGAACGCTCTACAGAATGCAGTAAACAAGTGAATAAGGAAACGAGAACACATTATTCTTTTACTGTGAAACAGCACAGCTTACAATGTAGTCGGCTACGTACTGCATACGACGTACACTTGGTAGACATCGCTAGAGGAGTTCATTTGTAGTAAGGCTTCTTTCTCTCCAAAGTCATAGTGAATCATACTGTCCTGAAATCCTCAGGATCAAATGGCAGTCATTGACGACGTTTTCCTGTGGTGTTGATACATAATTAATGGTGCTTGCATACACAAAGACTTTAAGTGTCCCCACACCCGTAAAACCAAGGGATTAAGATCAAGAGAAACAGCTGTCAAACGTACTGGACCTCCCCGACTAATTCACAGCCCATTAAATGTTTATGTGACGTGCTCTCGGCCACTTCCAAGAAAGCAGGTTGTCCCACATCATCCATGGACATCTCGAACCATTGCTGGAGATAATGCACCTCCCTTAAATATTCCACAATTTCAGTGCTGATAAATATTCTTTGTAATAAATTTGCTAAGTAATAATCGTCATTATGTGAGAATGATTTCATAGGTTAAGGTTAGGTGACATTACATATCAGCTTAGAAGCTGTACTCAGCTTTCCAAGATGGCCTCAGCGCCTAGTGACATGTTACGACGTAATATTCAATTCCACTGTCCAGTGTCCTTTGAAATGAAACGGGAGACAGTTTAATAACTAATGAGGTAACATTTGCTGTTGATAATCCTTTCGCATGGCATTTCACAGTTTTTGCAAAACATCACAGATCAAAACGAAACAAATCACTTCCAAACTCATTGAGAATACCAAAACTATTTCCTCAATTGAAACGATCTGAAAAATTATCTGCCACAAACTGGACTGAAGTGCCGCCCTTCGCGTCAGAAATAGTATTATACAGAACTTATTGATGTTCCACAACATATCATGAATCAAAGAATGATGAAGTTAACCTCTGTTCATTATCAAATAAACTTAAATTATATATTAGTCTCCGTGGGTTGATAATTATATTAACATTTTTAGTAATAATATCGAATGACATAGGATGAAAAATTTGTACACATCAACGTAGAAACTTTCTTTTGCTTAAGAATATCCATTTCATATCGATAGTAAAGTAAATAAAACGTTACAATGAGGTGCTGAAAGTCAGGGGATACTTCCAAATGTAGTGTAAGACCTTGTTTTACCCCGCGTAGTTCAACAACTCGAAGTGGCATAGACTTAACAAATCGTTCGAAGATCCCTGCAAAAATATTCAGCCATGTTGCCCATACAGCCGTCCGTAATCGTGAAGCAGGAATTTGTGTACGAACTGAACTCTCGATTATGTCCCATAAATGTTCGATGGGATTCATGTCGGGTGGTCAAATCATTCGCTAGAATTGTCCAGAATGTTCTTCAAACCAATCGCGAACAACTGTGGGCTGCTGACATGGCGGATTGTCATCCAAAAAAATTCCGCCGTTGTTTGGGCACATGAAATTCATGAATGGCTGCAAATGGTCTCAAAGTAGCCGAAGATGATCATTTTCAGTCAATGATGAGTTAAGCTAGACCAGAGGATCCAGTCCTTCCGATGTCATCAGCCCACACTGTTATGGAGCCACCACAGGCTTGCACAGTGCCTTGTTGGCAACTTGGGACCACGGCTTCGCTGGGTCTGGGAACACTACCAACCGAAATCGCGACTCATCCGACCAAGCCACGGTTTCCACTCATCTAGGATCCAACCGAAATGGACATGAGCCCAGAAGAGGCGCTGCTGGCAAAGTCGTGCTGTTATCAAAGGTTTCGCCTCGGTAGTCTGCTGTCATAGCCCACAGAAACTCAATTTGCCGCACTGCCCTAATGGATAGGTTCGTCGCACGTTCTACAGTGACTTCCGTGACTATTTCAAGCAGCGTTGCTTGTATGTTAGCACTGCCAACCTGACGTAAACGCTACTGTTCTCATTCGTTAAGCGAAGGCCATCGGCCACTGCATTGTCCGTGGTGAGAGCTAATGCCACACTCTTGACGCTGTGAATCTTGTAATATTGAATTCCCTAACGATTTCCGATACTGCATGTTCCATACCTCCATCTTCAGTTACCATTCTTCATTCAGATCTGTTAATTCCTGCGTTGCAGTCATAACCACGTCGGAAACCTTTTCACATGAATAACCTGAGTACAGGTGACAGCTCCGCCTGTGCACTGACCTCTTATACCTTGTGAAAGCGATACTACCGCCGTCTGTAAGTGATCACATCGCTATCCCAAGGCTTTTGTCACATCAGTGTAAATGGAAACATATATCTTAGTCTTGTATATAACTCAGTAGGCTATATACTGTAAATGATGTAGATTTATTTTCAGAGCGTTCGGTGGTAATAATGTGTCCACTAATTTTCATTGTGTGTAAGCGATACATGATAACTTTCTACACTCCTGGAAATTGAAATAAGAACACCGTGAATTCATTGTCCCAGGAAGGGGAAACTTTATTGACACATTCCTGGGGTCAGATACATCACATGATCACACTGACAGAACCACAGGCACATAGACACAGGCAACAGAGCATGCACAATGTCGGCACTAGTACAGTGTATATCCACCTTTCGCAGCAATGCAGGCTGCTATTCTCCCATGGAGACGATCGTAGAGATGCTGGATGTAGTCCTGTGGAACGGCTTGCCATGCCATTTCCACCTGGCGCCTCAGTTGGACCAGCGTTCGTGCTGGACGTGCAGACCGCGTGAGACGACGCTTCATCCAGTCCCAAACATGCTTAATGGGGGACAGATCCGGACATCTTGCTGGCCAGGGTAGTTGACTTACACCTTCTAGAGCACGTTGGGTGGCACGGGATACATGCGGACGTGCATTGTCCTGTTGGAACAGCAAGTTCCCTTGCCGGTCTAGGAATGGTAGAACGATGGGTTCGATGACGGTTTGGATGTACCGTACACTATTCAGTGTCACCTCGAGGATCACCAATGGTGTACGGCCAGTGTAGGAGATCGCTCCCCACACCATGATGCCGGGTGTTGGCCCTGTGTGCCTCGGTCGTATGCAGTCGTGATTGTGGCGCTCGCCTGCACGGCGCCAAACACGCATACGACCATCATTGGCACCAAGGCAGAAGCGACTCTCATCGCTGAAGACGACACGTCTCCATTCGTCCCTCCATTCACGCCTGCCGCGACACCACTGGAGGTGGGCTGCACGATGTTGGGGCGTGAGCGGAAGACGGCCTAACGGTGTGCGGGACCATAGCCCAGCTTCATGGAGACGGTTGCCAATGGTCCTCGCCGATACCCCAGGAGCAACAGTGTCCCTAATTTGCTGGGAAGTGGCGGTGCGGTCCCCTACGGCACTGCGTAGGATCCTACGGTCTTGGCGTGCATCCGTGCGCCGCTGCGGTCCGGTCCCAGGTCGACGGGCACGTGCACCTTCCGCCGACCATTGGCGACTACATCGATGTACTGTGGAGACCTCACGCCCAACGTGTTGAGCAATTCGGCGGTACGTCCACCCGGCCTCCCACATGCCCACTAGACGCCCTCGCTCAAAGTCCGTCAACTGCACATACGGTTCACGTCCACGCTGTCGCGGCATGCTACCAGTGTTAAAGACTGCGATGGAGCTCCGTATGCCACGGCAAACTGGCTGACACTGACGGCGGCGGTGAACAAATGCTGCGCAGCTAGCGCCATTCGACGGCCAACACCGCGGTTCCTGGTGTGTCCGCTGTGCCGCGCGTGTGATCATTGCTTGTACAGCCCTCTCGCAGTGTCCGGAGCAAGTATGGTGGGTCTGACACACCGGTGTCAATGTGTTCTTTTTTCCATTTCCAGGAGTGTATATATAAATAATAAATTGTATTCAGGGAAAAATCGTGTCTGAAAATCGAAAAACTGTATGAACATGTGTACATCAGAAATATTGGATTTACGTAAGAAAATCAAGTCAAGTCTGGCTAAGAGTTAGATTCTACCGTAAAGTTCATTGTTGTTGTTGTTGTGGTCTTCAGTCCTGAGACTGGTTTGATGCAGCTCTCCATGCTACTCTATCCTGTGCAAGCTTTTTCATCTCCCAATACCTACTGCAACCTACATCCCTCTGAATCTGATTAGTGTATTCATCTCTTGGTCTCCCTCTACGATTTTTACCCTCCACGCTGCCCTCCAATACTAAATTGGTGATCCCTTGATGCCTTAGAACATGTCCTACCAACCGATCCCTTCTTCTGGCCAAGTTGTGCCACAAACTTCTCTTCTCCCCAATCCTATTCAATACTTCCTCATTAGTTATGTGATCTAACCATCTAATCTTCAGCATTCTTCTGTAGCACCACATTTCGAAAGCTTCTATTCTCTTCTTGTCCGAACTATTTATCGTCCATGTTTCACTTCCATACATGGCTACACTCTATACAAATACTTTCAGAAATGACTTCCTGACACTTAAATCTATACTCGATGTTAACAAATTTCTCTTCTTCAGAAACGCTTTCCTTGCCATTGCCAGTCTGCATTTTATATCCTCTCTACTTCGACCATCATCAGTTATTTTGCTCCCCAAATAGCAAAACTCCTTTACTACTTTAAGTGTCTCATTTCCTAATCTAATTCCCTCAGCATCACCCGACTTAATTAGACTACATTCCATTATCCTTGTTTTGCTTTTGTTGATGTTCATCTTATATCCTCCTTTCAAGACACTGTCCATTCCATTCAACTGCTCTTCCAAGTCCTTTGCTGTCTCTGACAGAATTACAATGTCATCGGCGAACCTCAAAGTTTTTATTTCTTCTCCATGGATTTTAATACCTACTCCGAATTTTTCTTTTGTTTCCTTTACTGCTTGCTCAATATACAGATTGAACAACATCGGGGAGAGGCTACAACCCTTACTCCCATCCTAACCACTGCTTCCCTTTCATGTCCCTCGACTCTTATAACTGCCATCTGGTTTCTGTACAAATTGTAAATAGCCTTTCGCTCCCTGTATTTTACCCCTGCCACCTTTAGAATTTGAAAGAGAGTATTCCATTCAACATTGTCAAAAGCTTTCTCTGAGTCTACAAATGCTAGAAACGTAGGTTTGCCTTTCCTTAATCTTTCTTCTAAGATAAGTCGTAAGGTCAGTATTGCCTCACGTGTTCCAGTGTTTCTACGGAATCCAAACTGATCTTCCCCGAGGTTGGCTTCATTAACCGTGAAAAAGTTCCAATGGGGCTAGATTCATTATAAAGAGTACCTCCTCTGGCATGTCAGGCAAATCGATTGTTAGGATGTGACGATACCGTCCACCAGTCAACTTGTTTGGTAGTACGTAACGCTCTATATCCTATCACATTAGCCGAAAATCGGCGACGATGCTTTGCTTCTTGAAATGCTTGTGGATTTGCCTCAGCCCACACACATTGGTAACGAAAACTGACGCCACCATATCGCCTAAAACTAGTCTTGTCCCTGAACGGTATGTTTGTGGTGGGACATGGATTTTCACCTAATCATTCACTGGCAGAATTGCATTCTGGTAGGCTAATCCTGTGGCCGAAGAGCTTGGACACGCTTTACAGGAAATGGGTATACGCAACAAATCTTCATGCAGTTTCACGCAGACTACAGGATGACTAGAGAAGAGAGATTTTAAAATTCTACGTACGCTAATTCCGGTCTTTCTTCCACTCCTTGCAATACCCGCTTCTACACAACAGGAATACACAACAGGAATACGAATGGTGCGATGTCTGCCGTCCTTGGAGCTACGGAGTCAAAGTCTGCTAATCACTGAAAAAGACGACTGAATAATTGTGTGCAGATGGTCCCCTGCGTTCTGGATATCTTTAAGCACACAGGACGATGGATCGACTGTTGCTCCCATTTTCCAGACCATACCAGAAGAAAATATGCTCCCATCATTCTCGTAATTGCAAAGAGAAAACTACAACGCAATGAAACTTCCTGGCAGATTAAAACTGTTTGCCGGATCGAGACTCGAAATCGGGATCTTTGCCTTTTGCGGGCAAGTGCTCTACCAACTGAGGTACCCAAGCACGGCTGACGCCCCGTCTTCACACCTTTACTTCCGCCAGTACCTCGTCTCCTACCTTACAAACTTCACAGAAGACCTCTTGCGAAACTTTCAGAACTAGCACTCGTGGAAGAAAGGATATTGCGGAGATATGGCTTTTCCACAGCCAGGGGGATGTTTCCAGAATTAAATTTTCACTCTGGAGCGGAGTGGGCGCTGATATGAAATTCCCAGGCTGTGGCAAAGCCATGTCTCCGCAATACCGCTTCTTCCAGACTTGCTAGTTCGGCAAGTTTCGCAGGAGAGTTTCCGTGAAGTTTGGAAAGTAGGAGACGAGATACTGGCAGAAGTAAAGCTGTGGGTACCGGGCGTGAGTCGTGCTTCGGTAGCTCAGTTGGTAGAGCACTTGCCCGCGAAAGGCAAAGGTCCCGAGTTCGAGTATCGGTCCGGCACACAGTTTTAATCTGCCAGGAAGTTTCATATTACCACACACTCCACTGCAGAGTGAAAATCTTATTCTGGATACAATGTAATAGTATTTCACAGACTTATCAAAGTATTAATTGGTCCTATTAGAACTAGTATATGCACTGCACTCAACACAAAACTGTGAATACGATTTACAGTACCGACACTAGCCGATGTTTGCTGCATGCTGTATCCAAGGACAATAACGGAGGAATGTGTCCTTATTTTCGTACAGCATTTTGTAGGTCGTTCGTAAAAGCAGAGCGTTTGTGGTAGAAGATATGTCTCACATATTAACGAAGACGAACAGTTGCTCTAGAGCTCGTTAGATATGTGTTTTAGAGTCTATGTTTATTGGATGTTTTTTCCTTACTTTGTTCCACAATGTCACTCTTCAAAATATGGATTACTTTCTATTAACAGCTTGCATATACATATGTCACAAACACGTCACGAATTGTTGCGTTTCTTTTTACAATTTGGTACGCATTAGATGTGGACAATTCTTATTTAGGTAAACTGTTGTCTGTAAATTTTGAGTCATATAGCATGGCTGAAAATTTTCGATACAGTTAGCGAATACATTATCAATAATACAGGAGACTATATAGATACCAGTATCAAGCAATGACAACGTCAGTATTCGTAGATTTAAGCTTTAAACTGGCATTAAGGAGAGCGATGAAAATGCAATGGAATTTTCGCGCTATACATATACCAGGGGTAAAGACCAGCTGAAGATTAATACTATTTTCGGAATTTACAGCTTTGTTATGATATAGTAGGCAAATCTGAAAAGCCTTGTGATTCTTCAATTTCTCCAGGAGTATTTTATGACGAAATAAATCTCTGGTGAACAGCCTGGCATGAGTGTGCATAGGACACAGTATATTGTGTCCTATACACGCTCATATCAGGCTGTTCACCCGAGATTTATTTCGTCTGAAAAACATTATTACATACTACACATATTTCGTTTGAAACATCGTCTTAAATTTGGTTGCTGTGTCAAACATTGAAAACGTCCACCATATTGGCGTTCTTCGCCAATTAAACTCTCAAATTCGAATGCAGACAATTTACAGACTATTGTTATGCTCGCACGGGAGAAGTTTACCACCAATGATCAACTGATGCTAATTTTATAGAGTGTATCATAAGTCCGAAGGAAAGAAGAGAGAACAGGTTTGGAGCCTCGCGTCTGAAACTCCTCACGTGACCGTGCACGGCAACTAAGAGCGATTCGCTTAGTACCTGACAAGCTACACGACGACCACAATAAACAGAAGCCGATGTGTGTCTCAGATGATTCATCCAGTTCTAAGTGAAGCGGTTATCTTCTTTTCTGTGCACCTGGATTCACTACCTGATCCGTGAATATGCCCTACAAGACGCGTTGCCTAGAAAGGCATAGATTGCGAACAGCACGACTGCAATTTTGAAGCCGACTGTGTGCTCATATAACGTCAGCTCGCCTCTGCTAAACAGCCACTGCGTGAGGGTATTCAGCAGGCATGTTATTGGATCCGCAATTAGAGGAATCCAATACGATTTTTCTGCCGGATCGCCTCGATTGAATACCACATAGCAAGTGGAACGGGGGTACGGGCGTTCGACGCTTTTCATGTTGTTCTTTATGCCACCTGCACGCGATTAATAGAACAATTTTTTTCCGGTGGGGTGTTTCCGCCGAAGTTCAAATAAATTGGCATTACAGTACCCGTAAAAGCGTAAATTGGCGTACAGATATGTTCCCCTTTGTCGAACACCCATTATATTTTCTGTGAGGCTATGATTAATCCATTACCACGATGCCATGTGCTATTCATAATACATTCAATGACAATCACTTACAGTGAAAATCTCTCATACAGGTTTACATACTTTCGACAATATTAAATTTGAATCGATGAATGCATGTATATGCTTGCATGAGAAATGGCATAACTATATCTGTCGTAGCGTGGCTTCAGTCTATTGCTATATCAAGTACTCATTGCCGCCATAGCATTGCAGTAATTCAGTAGTTCTTTACAACAATTTCTGTCTAATATTTCCAATGCTTTTGCGTATGTCACATTATTTTAGGGTGGGAACTATACAGACGGTGTAGGATACGAAACTAAATACTTTGAGATGAGGTAAAGATTGTATCCGACGGTACTGCGTATTGAATGTGAAACACACCAAGGCGGGGTACCTTGAGGCACTGCAGCACTTACACTGCAGTGTGTTTATGGTTCTTTGTATTCATTCTTCTTAAGAAATAAGACAATAAGGTAAATTTCAGCCATCTTATTTGAACCAATTCACTGAAGAAGGATTTAACTTCTACTCCGTGTGAGGTAACATATGTAATTGTTATACTTCGTTTACTCAGTGGTTGTAGTAGGAGAGAAGTTTGTTTCCGGTTTGTTCCTGTGTCCTGTAATTTTTTTCGCTTAAATAATCTAAACTTAAATTCAATTAGGTTCATTCCCATGTGAAAGGTAGTATAGCCAAAAAAAAAAAAAAAAAAATGAGAGAGAGAGAGAGAGAGAGAATACAGATTCTGTTACTCCGGTATTGCTTACTTTTAATTGTGTGACCTACATGGGAACAAAAATTCTTAAAGGTGAATTACAGTCGCATGTGTTGTGGATAAACCTTAAGGTTTCTCCATGTAAAGAATTATACCTCCAGCTGATCGCAACTACCGACATTTGCGATGTGGATTTGTTTAATTTATATTTTACGTCTACTTGGTAGCGAAAAAATAATTGCACAAACAAACTTAAGCAGTAATGATGCTGTGGCTATACCTTGCAGAATTATAAACAATCACCAGTGATTTGTCCACGCTGAATTTACCTCCTTCGGAATTATATGAAATCGTTGGTATATGAAACATAGTAGAAACTTAAGGGAAACCGGTTGTTGGGGTCGTCATAGTCATGTGTCCAATTTTCCAACAGCGAGTGCTGCTAAATTTTATGCGCCGTTCTTATGTATTAACGCAGACACGTAATTCATTTCAAATAACAGTTACGAGCTTGTACAAAACTGAAATATTCGTTTTCGATCTGTAGTTCCTCGTCTCAAAATAGTCTGTTTAGAATCCTCTAGCAATAGTATAATTCTGAATGTGTACATCAGAAGACCCTGTATTTTCACAATACGTAGCAATATTCTGACCTATGTTTACTCTATGTCGCAGGTTCGAATCCTGCCTCGGGCGTGGCTGTGTGTGATGTCCTCAGGTTAGTTAGGTTTAAGTAGTTCTAAGTTCTCGGAGACTGATGACCTCAGATGTTTAGTCCCATAGTGCTCAGAGCCATTTGAACCACATTTTTTTTACTCTGTGTCAATAAGTCGACTCCTATGTTTAAAAAAAGTTAGTTAAACGTTCTGTCCCTCAGAGTGATTACATTGTATTTGCAACTAAAGAAGATCTTTCACGAATAAGAAATGTTATTCACGATAGCCAGAATACAACTGGAAAATGTTTCATGCACTTTAAGATAGGCAAGGCGTCTTACATCATTTATCCCAGGTTTGAATGAAGTAAGTTACTTGCCTATCTTAGATGCATGAAATACATTGCCAGGCAAAAAAAGTCACACGCTTTTAGTGGTTTCCAGTTAATTCAAGATTCATTGTTGCAATAGTGTATATGGAGCACTTGAAATGATTACATTTACAGATCAACGGCATAAGCTTTCCGCAGGTACCTGCTGAAACACCTATGTTAGTACGTGGTTTAGGTTCCACCAGCGGCAGTTCAAGCAATGAGTGTGGCATCCTGGATCGTACTGTTCGCGCAGTTCTGTAAGAGTTGTTGGCTGATGATTCCACACGAGTCACTGCTCGTCCCATCATATCCCACACGTGTTCGACTGGGGACACGTCCTATGAACGTGCTGGCCAGAAAATTTTCTGCTCGTCTTGCAGAGCACGTTGAGATCCACGGCCAGTGTGTGGGCGACCACTATCCTGTTCGAACAACACATCTGCCTGTTGTAAGAAAGGCAAAAGAACGGGTTTGACACATTCTGCATATACCTAGCGCTGGTCAGCGTCTCCTCCAGGAACACCAACGGTGACGAGTGTCTCGGACAAATGTACTCTACGAGACATTACTCACCAGGTATAGATTATATGCGCAAACGACCATCACTTCTGTGCAGGCAGAATCTACTTTCATCACTCAAGACCATGGTGTTCCATTTGTAGTGGCTGGTGCCAGATGTAGTGGGTGGAGCTAGAAGGCACCATATTAAAACTCGGCAAGAACTTTCCAAGTGATTTATTGTTTCCAACTACAGTGCCCCCGTTCCTCTTTCTCTGCGTCACAGGGCTCCGAAATTCTGAGGAAGCACCCCAGCGGCCCGTGCAACACAATGCTGTGTCGTGCCGGCCTTAGACAGCTGCGGAATTGTGATGGCGTCAGGATGCGCAGACAGTTGGCTCAGCATTCTGCGTCCCTACCAACTCAGCGCTGCTCGGTGTGAGCTGCAGGTGGCCAGCTGCTGCTTCTTCCCACAGGCGTGGCTGAGATCGCGGCGACGACAAACGCTCGTGATCCAGTGTCCAAATCTGTGGCCCTCACCTCGGGATGCCTCCGGCGTGTGTTGGAAGCCAGGACGACTGCCCGCAGTAGCGAGGCATGGAGTGGCCCGGCGCTGGCTGGCTGGCTACAGACCCAGTGTCGGCCTCAGGGTGTCGAACCGACGACCCACCGTGGACAGGAATGCTGGCGCCCCATCTGCTGCTGTGTGCAGCTGGTGGTGTGCCACGCCCCGCTATCCAGGCGGGTACCCACACTTAAATGAATCTCGTTAAAAAGCGGCACCTATTTATACTCGGCTGTGCACCTCTGTTTTGCCAAGTGCGCCGCTTTGCATCACGTACAACACACTAGGTTGGCCAGTGGGCCCCTTCTGCCTGCGACTTGCAACATGCAAAACAGCTACGTATACTCTCAGCAATCTGGCGCCCCTGTGGCCTCTATTCTACTTCGTAACTGTTGCTATGCATAGCCCACTGCAATCTGGCCCACACCTGTCTGTAACCTGTGCTCAGAATATCGCACAAAACTAACTATTCCTATCCTAAACGGTGGTGCCGCTACACATTACATCTTCCAAGATGAGTCTTTCACGTCACCAGTCGAGCTGTGGATGGTGTTGCTGACGTGTGATGTAAGACGTGCTAGAGGTGTGTGTGCCCATAGTCCCACTGCTAATAACCGGTTCGAAGCAGTTTGTGTTAACACGTCTGGGCTCACCAGCCCTCTTTGCGTGCAGTGGTAGGTGTACGATCTGCCACTACTCCCCTTACAATACGACGATGCTGGCGGGCGCCTGTCCTGCGTGGACGTCCAGGACTTCGTCTACGTGTGTCAGAATACTCACGTGAACACTGATACCACCATTGTTGTAGAGCTGAGGCAGCACGTCCAACTTGTGTGCCAGTTCTGCGAAAGGAACATCCAACCACTTGGAAGGCCACAGCCTGTCCCTTTTCAAACTCACTCAGTTGGATGTCAGAAGCACGAGTGCATCTCACAAGGGGAGGCCGCCAATTGTGAAATTCAGATTCCATTCATACTGCGCATAATAAAAGCTCATGGCCAGAGGTGTAATGTGGCAAAGCACCAAGATGCACTTCTCAGCCGTTGTCGAGAAAATCTACAGTTAAAAGAAACCGTTGCGGTGAAATACCCTCTAAAGTTATTGATTTTCTACAACGTCGTGGCGCAGCGGTAAACGCTCGGGTTCGTAATCCGAAGGTCGCCGGATCGAATATCGCGCCATGCAACCTTTTTTTTTAGTATTTGTTTCTTTTTTAATTCATATATATATATATATATATATATATATATATATATATATATATATATATATATCGAACATCATTATGTTTTCCGCAAACAAAATTGTATTTCACAAATGTTATTAATTGTCTTCATAATGTTAACCACGTATAGTTAACGGAAGACGTAGAAACGATATTCCGAAACGAATGCGTATAGCGTAACTTAAACGTTCGAATTAGAGTAGAGACCCCACGAACACAAATTTGCTGTGGCAGGTATGAAATATAAACTCCGTTACTCGCTCGTTACACTTGAAGGACAGATGTTGAATGGGCCGAAACGAGCCGCCGCATGACAGCGTAGTTGCCTGCTAACTTCGAAAGAAGGTAGATGCGGTCCCTAGCGCAACTTGTAACATCGTCGAAAATCAGTGCGGACGGGAGAGCTTTGGTACACCCTGTTAAAAAAAAACGGAAAAATGGAGGCGGTACAATTGGAGAGCGATCCGCCTTCACCAACATGCATAAGCAATTCATTAATAGTTTATATATATATATATATATATATATATATATATATATATCACAAAAAAGTAATAATAAAAAAAATTGTATGGCGCGAGATTCGATCTGCCGATCTTCGGATTACGAACCCGAGCGCTTACCGCTGCGCCACGACGCTGTCAAAAACTATTAATCGTAGAGAGTATTTCACCGCAACGGTTTCTTTTAACTGTCTATTTTCTCGACAACGGCTGAGAAGTGCATCTTGGTGCTTTGCCACATTACACCTCTGGCCATGAGCTTCTATTATGCGCAGTATGAATCGAATCTGAATTTCACAATTGGCGGCCTCCCCTTGTCAGTGGTACGATCGCCTGCTTGCTTCACACGTTTGCACCATACTGAGCCTGGCAGCAGACCATGACTGGGGAGGTACAGCCGCCATCCTCTTAATATGGTGGGTCCTATCTGGCGCCCTGTGCCTCTCCTCATGAGGTCAGAGCTCCACCTCTTGAGGCCGTTATCACCTGCAAGATTTCCGGCAGGCTTCTGCTCTGATGGTGTCATCCGCGAGCAGCCACTCGACGCCAAACTGGAGAACACACTGCTGAGCAAACCTCTGCGTATCCTCTTTCCTGGAAACCGACGACATAGCGGGCTTCTTGCGTGACAGATGGGCCTCCTGGCACACCAAAGTGAACCACATCATGTGCTGAAAGTGGCGTTAGCATTGCACCGCAGCACTATGTGTGATCTTGTTTTCTTTCTTTTTTTTCAGTCTTCAGACTGGTTCCGTGATACCCACCACGAATTCCTCTCTTGTGACAGCCTCTTCATCTCACAGTAGCACTCACAACCTATGTCCACAGTTATCTGCTGTATGTATTCCAATCTCAGTCTTCCTCTACAGGTTCCACTCTCAACTGCTCTCTCTAGTATCACTGAAGTTATTCCCTGATGTCTTAACAGATGTCCTACCATCCTGTCCCTTCTTATTGGCAGTGTTTCCTAAATGTTCCTCGTCGATTCTGCATAGGAGCTCCTCATTCGTTACTTTATCAGTACACCTAATTTGCAACATTCTTCTGTATCACCACTACTCAAATGATTCGATTCTCTTCTGATTCAGTTTTCCCACCTTCTGTGTTTCACTACCATACAATGCTGTCCTCCAAACGTGCGATCTCAGAAATTTGTACTATGTAGGCAGTAGCATGAAACTCAACAACATCTTTAACTTCCTGATATTGCTCTTCTAAGCAACCAGCAGCCTGCACCCCCACCACGACCTACATCTGTAACCCACCCCTGCACAGTAGTAGCTCTTCGCACCAGGATGCATCATTGCTATCAGTTCTCTGATCAGCGCTGAATTTATATCACTGTTTTGGTTTTTCTATCCTCTTCTGCTACAGGATTTTGTCCTTCATTTATCATTTCTCTACCAGCTGATCTGTTAATATGTTCTTCCATAAAAATTATTAATTTCCATTGTGGCAGGGTGCTACAGCAACCAATTTCGAGTAACTTCAGGATAAAAAAAGGTTTGGTTGAGAAATTATTTAATATCAATGACACGTTTGATCCTTTTGTGGCATCATCAGATTGTCCATGAAACAAGAAACCAATCAATTAGAAATAAGTAGAAGAGAGGCATGGTCCTTCCTATGTTTGTTTCTAATTCGTTGGTTTCTTGTTTTTGTTGACAATCTCATGATGCCCGAAACGGTGAAATGTGTCATTGATGTTACATAATTTCTCAACAAAGACTGTTTTTATGCTGAAATGTTCTTCTTAATGTTAAATTAAGGCGTTTCTGAAACAACACTGCTTCTGCACACTTAATTCATAACTTATCTTAAAAAGAAAATATAAAAAATGAAAAAAATTGTACTTGTGCTTCTCAAGATAATTAAACACACACACACACACACACACACACACACACACACACACACATATACACACATAGGCAGACACATATGACCACAAACGAATATCATATCTTCAGAGTGCTCCAACTACCACACCATATGCTCACCCTCCCTCCATAACTACCCAAATATCCTACTCTATCAACAAGTGAAGTGCCCAGGAAATAAGGTTATGGGCAGCGAAATTGAAAGTTGTTGGATACAGCTCATAGAAAACGTATTTTGTATTCATCTAGTGGAGGCAATGAGCACACCAAGAAGATAGAAGACCTAAATGTAGGCAGTAAATTAGAACCATACAACTGTAAACAGTGTCAATACGAGAGTGTGTTGAAAAGTAATGCCTCTAAATTTCTTATTGTTTTCTCAATATCGATTTAGGTATTACTTGTTATCTGTATTACTCTTTCAATGGTAATTGCAGCTCTCTGCTGCTAGAGGCTTCCGAATTGTAGTGTGTAATATGGTGGTGATTAAAGTAATTATGTCGACGCACGAAAAACAGCGCGCTGTAATCGACAAAAGTGGAAGGATGAATTCGAAGATTTCTTAAACAGATGGAGCACCGCCAGGCCACACATGAAAGCGACATCTGCAACGATCCGACTGCCAAATAAGCAAGAATATGATACCTTGGGTTTACTTTCATCGATCATCGTCCATATAGTCTCGACTTCATCCCTTGCTGAGAATGAAAGTACAGTACAAAACACTTCATGAGCAAGACAAAACTGACCCGTAACACACACTGCCGGAAAAAAATAGTACTCCTTGAAAGACGGCTCGATTTTTATCCGAAGACGGTATATGTCCCCTGGGGGATAGAAGATGTACTGATAATGGTTCCAATGTCGTTCGCAACAGGTAGTGTACTGGCGTAGCTACCGGAGCGCCAGTTGAACCTGGAGGTGGCCCACTAGTAGAAAGCCGCCACGTACAGGAAGGAGGTCTTGATGATAGAAGATGGTCCGGCAGTGACGGATGCCCGAACTTGTGGTAGCTGCCTTCGGGCCCTAATCGCTCCAACTTCCGGCGCAGACCTCTCATCGTAGTAGGCACTGCTAGGCTGCAAATACCTCAGCTGTAATTGACAATTATTTATGCTCAATAGAAATTCATATGTTGTGCCAATGTTATAAGCATTCTGTCACAATCAGACAATCCATAATAAATATAAATTATGGTTCGTTCATGAACAAGTTAATGAGTGAAACTTCCTGACAGATTAAAACTGTGTGCCGGACCGAGACTCGAAGTCGGGACCTTTGCCTTTCGCGGGCAAGTGCTCTACCAACTGAGCTACCCAACCACGACTCACGCCCCCTCCTCACAGCTTTACTTCCGCCAGTACCTCGCCGCCTACCTTTCAAACTTTACAGAAGCTCCCCTGCGAAACTTGCAGAAGTAACACTCCTGAAAGAAAGGATATTGCGGAGACATGGCTTAGCCACAGCCTGGGGGATGTTTCCAGAATGAGAGTACAGTTCTGCAAGTTTCGCAGGAGTGCTTCTGTAAAGTTTGGAAGGTGGGAGGCGAGGTACTGGCAGAAGTAAAGCTGTGAGGACGGGGCGTAAGTCGTGCTTGGGTAGCTCAGTTGGTAGAGCACTTGCCCGCGAAAGGAAAAGGTCCCGAGTTCGAGTCTCGGTCCGGCACACAGTTTTAATCTGGCAGGAAGTTTCATATCAGCGCACACTCCGCTACAGAGTGAAAATCTCATTCTCGAAACATCCCACAGGCTGTGGCTAAACCATGTCTCCGCAATACCCTTTCTTTCAGGAGTGCCAGTTCTGCAAGTTTCGCAGGAGAGCTTCTGTAAAGTTTGGAAGGTGGGAGGCGAGGTACTGGCAGAAGTAAAGCTGTGAGGACGGGGCGTAAGTCGTGCTTGGGTAGCTCAGTTGATAGAGCACTTGCCCGCGAAAGGAAAATGTCCCGAGTTCGAGTCTCGGTCAGGCACACAGTTTTTATCTGCCAGGAAGTTTTATATCAGCGCACACTCCGCTGCAGAGTGAAAATCTCATTCTGGAAGTAAAAGAGTATTCTTGCGGACGTGGGCTTGCGATAAATGACAATATACTGTCGTTACATATTGTTTAAACGATCATTTATGCCTGTTTGTCAAAATTGTCTTTTGGCACTCTTTTACGAAGGTGATGTCATCTACCAAATGTGTTTGGCCACTTTTTAAATTATCAGCATTCTGTATTATTACGTTAGGGAATGAGTCACTTAAAGTAGTAAAGGAGTTTTGCTACTTGGGGAGCAAAATAACTGATGATGGTCGAAGTAGAGAGGATATAAAATGTAGACTGGCAATGGCAAGGAAAGCGTTTCTGAAGAAGAGAAATTTGTTAACATCGAGTATAGATTTAAGTGTCAGGAAGTCGTTTCTGAAAGTATTTGTATGGAGTGTAGCCATGTATGGAAGTGAAACATGGAAGGTAAATAGTTTGGACAAGAAGAGAATAGAATCTATCGAAATGTGGTGCTACAGAAGAATGCTGAAGATTAGACGGGTAGATCACATAACTAATGAGGAGGTATTGAATAGAATTGGGGAGAAGAGGAGTTTGTGGCACAACTTGACAAGAATAAGGAACCCGTTGGTAGGACATGTTCTGAGGCATCAGGGGATCACAAATGTAGCATTGGAGGGCAGCGTGGAGGTTAAAAATCGTAGAGGAGAGACCAAGAGATGAATGCACTAAGCAGATTCAGAAGGATGTAGGTTACAGTAAGTATTGGGGGATTGTAACACCATAGCTCTAATGCTGTACTGATTTATTTTGCTTTTTTGCTTTGTTTTAATGTTATAAAATTGAGTATCTGTAAATGTGTTTGAATCAATAACATAAAATTGTATACTCCTTTCTTTGTTAAAACTTTGATGTCATGGTTTGATTCTGTGCAATGTAGTATATCTGTCATTTAAATTCTTTGTACCATTTGGAGGGAACAAAACTTACTGTATATAATTGTAATTTCTGTGTGAATACTTTTTTTTAGAAATGTGAATATGTGCAAAGGTTATGTTTTATTTAAAATGTTTGTTGCTGTTATGTAAACTGCTGACCTTCACTTAGGATTCTTAGTTTTTCTGTATGTAAAAGGTGTAGTAGTTCCCCTTGGGAACGGAACTGTGTAGCGCGCGCAAATTGTGGTTGGCTAGGTAGAAAAGGTTGAACCAAGAGTCAGTCGGGGACGAGCTACCAAACTGTGCACTGCCATGTTAATGTTGTATATCGTGCTGGTTCCGAGAGAGGCTTTTTCTGCCACTTTCCCATGCCTCGAATGGATGGATAAATAGTTGGAACGATTCTGGAATTGGTATCCATCATCGCCACCAAGAAGGGACAGAGTCCAGCAATTCTGCCCGTAAATCCACCTACCAACATGCAGTTGCCACCACATTGCACAATCACTGTGTCGGAATGCAATAATAATGTACAGTGAAGGATCAGCTTATTGGATGTTTTAGTGTGCACAAATATAAGGTAACTTATAATTGAATTCATGTAACTACCTTGATCTTTTTCCCTATTACAACACCTCTCAGGTTCCTCTCCATTTGAACTATGATTACCGAGTGTCCTAGTTTGTGGAAAAAATGAAAGCCTCAAAACATTAAATGATGTGGTTTCATCTTTGGTAATAAGAGAGTACTCAGGTTTACTGTGGATTTTCATGAAATTGTGGGAAGTTGTAAATGTAGTTTTGTGAAAGCCTCCGAGTGATGGAAATAGTCTAATTTATAGTTTTGTGGAGTTTCAAAGTCACCTATTTAATCATTTACTTGAAAGTAGAAGAATGTGGTGATAAAGACAATTTGCAGTTTCTTTTAAAGATTAAAAGCTCTTAAAACTGAGGCTTATAAAGTTTTGCTTGATAAATGATCACATTGCTGTCTGTAGTAAATTTTAAAAGGTGAGTCAGTTTCTTGCAATTTTGTCAACATTGTGTTTCACTGTAGTAAAAGTGGAAAACTGCTATAGTAGAAAATTATATGTTGATGATTGCTAAGTGTTTGTCTCTCTTGTGTATTGGAAGTGCTTATTAATAGTATAACAGGATCCACAGTTTGTCTATTATGCTAATGCTAGGTAACAAGTAATGGGAAGACCACTATTTATGAAAACCATAATTTCTTTATTCAAAAGATAGTGTGAAGCAACCTGTTAGTGGATTCCAATTAACTCTCGTTTTAAATAGTAAAGTATTTAACCGAGAGAGAATTAACCTATTCCAATTTATGATCCTGCAGTGAATGTTAATAGTAATGTTATAAAGACCATTCGGTTTGAACAAGCCCTGAAAGTAATAGTGTGTTTCGGTATCTGTTATACTTTTGCCAATAGTTTGTGCTGCTCTAGCTGTTAGCTTCGATCTTGCCGTAAACATATGCATGTGTCAGAGTTCATTGCACTCGCGTGTGACAAAGTATAGGTTGTGTTTACCCGTTAAAGTTGCTAATAACTATTTTCTTGGAGAAAAATGTTAATCATTCTCTTGCATAATTAGGCTGCCGACCGTTTTCTTTATCCGTTAGACAGTGCAGATAGGCAAAAATTTGGTTTGTTACTGTTCAAATATTTACGCAATTCTGACTTTCAATTCCGATAAGCCACCCCCGTTAGGTACAAGTCGGTCAACACAACAAAATTCCTCTCAGAGGGTAACACTGCTCTGTAGCGTTATACCATAATTGCTTTAACAAGATAGTTTTGTTTCACAACTCGCCTCCAGCTTTAAGGTTATGGAATAGCAATAGCAGACGGTAGTGTTGTAAGATGAAACAGCTTGCACAGGATAGAGTAGTATGGAGAGTTGCATCAAACCAGTCTTAGGACTGAAGACCACAACAACCTCTATTATCAATTGTAGTCAGTATTTAAATAAAGTCACTAGCAACACAGTAAACTGCTCTTAAACATATACACAAGCATGACAAAATGTGAGGTACTCATGCTGTATTCATTTGTTGCATAACTGTAGAGGACACAATGTTCTGACAAACATTTGAATAATGGAAAGATATAAAAACTAGTAAATCAATAAATAAAATAGTTACAGACATTGAAGGAGGTGTGATCAGTCATTTAAATTGATGCTTACAATCATTACATTTGCACAATATGTTGTACATGCACACTATACTAAGTATTCACAAAAAATACAAAAATGTAAAATTCATGAGCTAATAACAATAAGGTAATCAAAATATCCACGGGTATGCTGCCGGTCTATAGTGTCCAACGGGCACAATATTTCGGCGATCATACATGTCGCCATCATCAGGTGAACTGACGGACTGAGCTCCTGTGAACGTGCCGGCACGGAGATCCGTACGCTATGGCTGCTCAGAGGGAACTGGGTTCGGTCGCGGCGGTGGCCGATTTAAATACCCTCCGCCCGCGGCGCGCTCCCTCCGCCGTCCGCGCCCCGCGCCACGGTCGCGCGATGGAACAGATTGCGACGGCGTCTGAGATGACGTCGGTGTGATGGCTCTGTCCGCCGTGGTCGTCACAACTACACGTTTGCTCGATTTACTCTTGATTAACCCGATCGCTGGTTCCCAAGCCTTGCTAAGATTATAGCCATAGTCACGGTTTATGAGGTCGTCATTGGTGCGAATTTCGATGGCCTCTCTAACAACGCTGTCCCAGTATCTCGACGTCTGTACCAGAATCCTCGTGCGGTCATACTCCATGGCGTGATTTTCCGACAAACAATGTTCAGCAACCGCCGACTTGCTCGGATACATCAGTCGAGTTTGCCTCTGGTGTTCATGGCATCGCTCCTCGACGGTACGCATCGTCTGACCAATATACGACTTGCCACATTGACACGGAATCTGGTACACGCCGGCCTTCCTCAAACCGAGGTCATCTTTGGCGCTCCCCACCAGTGCACGAGTTTTATTTGGAGGACAAAACACAGTTCCGACCCGGTGTTTCTTCAGAATGCGGGCGATTTTCCCCGAGAGTGCGCCTGTGTATGGAATAAATGCAGTGCCTACCTCCTCCCTCGTGACTTCATCCATCTCAACAGGTTGTGCTGCAGTGGTTGGGCGGAGAGCACGTTGAATCTGCCACTCTGAGTACACCGCCGCGACCGAACCCAGTTCCCTCTGAGCATCCATAGCGTACGGATCTCCGTGCCGGCACGTTCACAGGAGCTCAGTCCGTCAGTTCACCTGATGATGGCGACATGTATGATCGCCGAAATATTGTGCCCGTTGGACACTATAGACCGGCAGCATACCCGTGGATATTTTGATTATCAAATACGCCGGGAGAAACTCAAGAATCACAACAATAAGGTACTTTAGAGTCGGTGACTGTAAGAAACTGTGGTGGCTCTCAGATTCAAATTGAAATAATTTGTATCACAAGAATACATTGTAGGTACAAATTCAATTCCGTTCCTGTTAATATCACGATTGCTTTAGATAACTATGCTCTAACCACGATTCTAAAACTACAATAATAAGGAAAACGGGTAGTGGTACTGAGTTGCCCATAACAGCTCTGGCTCTCACTGGCTACTCAGCAGCTGGTGATGGCTGCCTTCTTGTGGTACACAACGTCTCCAAATCCCAGTTCCTCATGTAGTCTGGGTAAACTGTACGTTACGTTCTTTACCAATGTCACTTTATGATTATGACTAAGTACTGATAATAATGTGTCATTCAATAAGATAACCCATTCTTGTATCGTATAGCAATAAAAATAAAAAATACGAGTTCCGCTGTTGATACGTGTGCTTTTAGAAATCAGTTCCACAGCACGTAGGGGTCACTCAGGGTTTCTGCTCTGACGTTAATAATTTAGACACGTGTGTCAGAGTAGTACCATAATTTATTTGTAATTATTTGCATTTAAAACAGAATACTACTATCTTACTTGGCAATAAATATAAGTTTGATGCATAAGTTGGTAGAGTTTGGATTTTGCATGTTGGTATTCAGGTTTTATGGGTTTGTTTACCAATTGCTTTTATTTGCTATTTGAGTTTACATATAGTCAATTTGTGATTTGGAAATAGTGAGTGGAGCTGAGGACGCCAAAAAACGGAGTACCGAATGGAAAAATCGGAACATTTCCGATATATTCATCTGTTTCAGTTCAGTAGAGGGGTAACAGCAGAGAAGACAGCCAGAAGCATTTGTGCCGCATATGGCCATAATGTCAATGCACAGATCACGGTTAGGAAGTAGTTTTCTCAGTTTGAGGACGATAGTTTTCGGCATTAGTGAATCTCCACGTTCAGAAAGATCTTCGGAGTTTGGTGAAGGTCGTTTAAACGTATTAATCTACAATGATGTACGTCAGTGTACTCAAGAACTAGCAGATATGCTAAAATGTGATCTTTCTACCACTGCGCGATATTTGAATGCAACGGGAAACGTCACAATAATCAGCCTATGGTCACATGTGAACATCTCCTTTTTCGCCATCAATTGGGCTCCTGAACAACACTGTATTTATGCTAACATGAGGAAAGAAAGGAATTCTTGACCCCAAACAAAGCAGGAACTCCTCATACACAGACATCTGCACGTTCACAGAAGGTAATGTTATGCATCTGGTGCAATAGTGACAGTGTGGTATACTAGGAATTGCCTCCCCAAGGTATAACCATCACAGTTCACATTTCTTGCAACAATTGGGGCTTCTTGCAGACGGAATACAGGAACATCGAGCAGGAAGACATCGTGAGGTGTCACTGCTTCACGATAACGCCCGTCGGCATTCTGCTAGACTAACAAAAAACAGTATATACAAGATGGGTTGGGAAGTCATTCCGCACCCACCTTATTCATATCTTTCGCCCTCTGATTTTCACCTTTCCTGCTCGCTTTCAAACAGCCCTCAAGGAATTTGCTTTTCTGAAAAAATGAGCTATGGAAAAACGCTACCAACTTGTGCGCCAACTCAATATAGTTGTATAATAATAGTTTCTATAATAGCGTAAAAGATTTCTGTTTCGGTGCGACACTCAAGTTTTCTGACGTCAGGCTTTGCTGTCTGTTCTTAGTGGCATTTGCCCAGTATCTTTGAACGACTGTAAGACAACCCTCTTTGTGTCCTTCAACGGTACTGTGTCACGTCTAATAATTTTCGAGGAGAAAATATTATGACAAATTGTAGCAGAATCGTTGGAGGGCCATCTTTCTTTCACGGCAGCATGGCTTGGGCTCAGCGAGGTTTTTATTTGCTTCGCACAGACAATTAGCCTCTCCTTGCCGCAGTCGATACAGCGGTTCCGGTGAGATCGCCGAAGATAAGCAGTGTAAGGCGTGGTCGGCACTTGGATGGGTGACCATCCAGGCCGCCATGCGCTGTTGCCATTTTTCGGGGTGCACTCAGCCTCCTGATGCCAATTGAGGAGTTACTCGACCGAACAGTAGCGGCTTCGGTGAAGAATACCATCATAACGACCGGGAGAGCGGTGTGCTGACCCCACGTCCCTCCTTTCCGCATCCTCCTCTGAGGATGACACGGCGGTCGGATGGTCCCGGTAGGCCACTCGTGGCCTGAAGACGGAGTGCAACTTGTCTGCTTTTCAAGCGACTCCCAACCGTTTTCTATGGGTTTTCGCATTCTTGTGACTGTCACACTTTCTAGCATATCACCTGAGCTCTATGAGAATGGTCATTGTTGCTTACTGAAAGAACTGCGTCATTATACGAGAAACGAATGCCTTCTGAGTCTCGTCCATTTACCATCGAGTCTTGGAAGAACAGTTTCGGGTGACGTGATGGTCGGCACGTCTGCACGTTCCCCATTGTCAAACATTCAGCCGGCTCTACTTTTGTTTCACTCGTTTATGCAGGAAGTATAGTGACCAGTTCTCTTCTTAGGGTGAGGTCGGCAGCGGCCATGAAAGTGCGTGGGGTCCAACGCCGAGACGCGGAGGGATTCCGGGCATAGCGTGCCGCGGCGCGCTCCTGACCCGGCCGCAGTCCGTCCCGTGATTGACGACCGTGAGTTATGCTTTGTCGGTGCCCTCCCGCAGTGGCGAGCATGCCGGCGTGCGACGCACCTGCTCTGGGCGCCTCTTGCGGCCGCAGGTCATTAGCGCCGGCTCAATACTGCCCGCTGGCGCTCAGTTTAATAAGCCGGACACACATCACGTACGCAACGCAATAGGACAACACAATGATGATTTACTTGACTGTTTCGTGAGAGTTTTCGGCCATGGCCTCTGATCACTGTCATGTCTCTAAAATTCTCGGACCAGTGTTTGGTGATGTCAGTAGAGTCCACGAAGGATGCGTTGACCGAAGTGCAGTGGCCAGTTTTCATCCGAAGCACTGGGCTAGTTCATTCGTTTTTCTCGCAAGGAGAGCCAGATATGGTTGCCCGCTTTAGGTTGCTCAGTGAGACGCTACGATGACAGAGTCGAGGTGCACGTCCTGGAATCTTGCTTCAACTACACTACTGGCCATTAAGATTGCTACACCAAGAAGAAATGCAGATGATAAACGGGAATTCATTGGACAAATATACTATACTAGAACTGGCATGTGATTACATTTTCACGCAAATTGGGTGCATGGATCCTGAGAAATCAGCACTCAGAACAACGACCTCTGGCCGTAATAACGGCCTCGATACGCCTGGACATTGAGTCAAACAGAGCTCGGATGGCGTGTACAGGTACAGCTGCCAGTGCAGCTTCAACACGACACCACTGTTCATCAAGAGTAGTGACTGGCGTATTGTGACGAGCCAGTTGCCGGCCACCATTGACCAGACGTTTTCAGTCGGTGAGAGATCTGGAGAATGTGCTGGCCAGGGCAGCAGTAGAACATTTTCTGTATCCTGAAAGGCCCGTACAGGACCTGCAACATGCGGTCGTGCATTATCCTGCTGAAATGTAGTGTTTTGCACGGATCGAATGAGGAGTAGAGCCACGGGTCGTAACACATCTGAAATGTAACGTCCACTGTTCAATATGATTTCAATGCGAACATGAGGTGACCGAGACGTGTAACCAATGGCACCCCATACCATCACGCCGGGTGATACGCCAGTATAGCGCTGACGAATACACGCTTGCAATGTGCGTTCACCGCGATGTCGCCAAACACGGAGCGACCATCATGATGCTGTAAACAGAACCTGGATTCATCCGAAAAAATGACGTTTTGCCATTCGTGCACCCAGGTTCGTCGTTGAGTACGCCATCGCAGGCACTCCTGTCTGTGATGCAGCGTCAAGGGTAACCGCAGCCATGGTCTCCGACCTGATAGTCCATGCCGCTGCAAACGTCGTCGAACTGTTCGTGCAGATGGTTGTTGTCTTGCAAACGTCCCCATCTGTTGTCTCAGGGATCGAGACTTGGCTGCACGATCCGTTACAGCCGTAGGGATAAGATGCCTGTCATCTCGACTGCTAGTAATACGAGGCCGTTGGGATCCAGCACGGCGTTCCGTATTACCCTCCTGAACCCACCGATTCCATATTATGCTAACAGTCATTGGATCTCGACCAACGCGAGCAGCAATGTCGCGATACGATAAACCGCAATCCCGATAAGCTACAATCCGAACTTTATGAAAGTCGGAAACGTGATGGTACGCATTTCTCCTCCTTACGTGAGGCATCACAACGTTTCACCAGGCAACGCCGGTCAACTGCTCTTTGTGTATGAGTAATCGGTTGGAAGCATTCCTCATGTCAGCACGTTTTAGGTGTCGCCACCGGTGCCAACCTCGTGTGAATGCTCTGAGAAGCTAATCATTCCCGGGTTCCCGGGTTCGATTCCCGGCGGGGTCAGGGATTTTCTCTGCCTCGTGATGGCTGGGTGTTGTGTGCTGTCCTTAGGTTAGTTAGGTTTAAGTAGTTCTAAGTTATAGGGGACTTATGACCACAGCAGTTGAGTCCCATAGTGCTCAGAGCCATTTGCTAATCATTTGCATATCACAGCATCTTCTTCCTGTCGGTTAAATTACGCGTCTGCAGCACGTCATCTTCGTGGTGTAGCCATTTTAATGCCCAGTAGTGTATTTTATAGAAACTATTGAATAAAAAGATTTCCTTCTCTTGTTACTTGTAGCTTTATGTGTAATCTTCATGATAACGTGCCCAGTATTTAGTTAATGGTCATAGTTATTGTGATATCTGCATTTAAGTAAGGCTCTGTGCGAAATTCGAAAAAAATTTGCAACTAAAACTACAGGTCGTTTTGTTTTTTGTTACATTATATATTGCTGCATACAAAATTCAGCTAATATATTGAAGTTGTTTTTAGTCTTGGGTGATCTCGATCTGTCACCAATCCTAAAAAAAATTCGTCTGATGTAGCACACACATTTCGGATCGCGCATGTCAGTGATGAAGCCAGAGTGTAATATTCGAAGCATTCCTTATATCTCATTAACAGGCTGAGATATCGAAATGATGTTTTGGCAAATAGCAGCATGTAGAGAGGAAAATATTTTGCCATATGCCAGTTATGCAAAACAACGTTATCCACCGATAGTCCACTAACTACGGACTTTTTCTATAAAAGAATGCAATTTTAAGGGGCATCTATAGCAGGTGAAACAAGAAATGTTGTTGGTTTCGGGACAACATTAGTGAAGTCATTGCATGTGTATTTCTGTACCGAGGATGTGCTTTTTCAAAAAGTATCAACCTTACTTTTCCTCAGTGTTACACTTACTAAACTTAATAAAATTTCAGAATTCTCTAGCAATAGCTTCTTCACAACATGTTAGTGAGGTGACATTTTGTGAACTCCACTGTGTGTTAGCAAAAGAAGCAAATTTTAACATGGCAACAAGATAAATTTAGATTCTACTCAAAATCTGCTACTCATGACGCTTCTCTGAAAGTTACAAGTGGATAACAAGATAGCAAAAAGTAAATCGCCACTTTTGTTGCGTTTTAGGATCATTCTTTTCAGATACTAATCGAAGAAGAGGTGACAGCAGATCGCCATGCAAATGTGGGCATGGGGTGGCTCCATTTGATATTTACAAAAGGAGTGAGCATAGGCTATAGAACAGCACTTCCTCTCCAGCGCTCAGATTTTCCTCAACAAAGCCTGCCTGCAACCCCACCACTACCATCCTTCCCACGTGAGCCCTCCCCACGTGAGCCCCCCCTCCCCCCACAGGAGGCATGCCGATAGTGCGTCTACCGGCCATGTTATTCTGCATGCACTCTAGGTGCATTGTTTCCCAGACATTGTCCTCCTAGAGTGTATTTATGACGAGTAAGAGGACAATCTAAAGCGCATGCCGTATCTTGCACCTAAGAACAATCGCAGAAAATATATCTGTCGCCTTGTACTAACAACCCTGAACAGTTTGTGTTTACACTGATGATTTTAGTCTGTTAGCGTTCACCCTGTTTACAACTCCAGTAAGTTACCTGTTGGCTCAACTTACTGTTGCGGATACCATTCAAGTCGTTCCACATCCACAAAATACGTGAATTTTCTTCTGAACTTTAATCTCATTGGAAATTTGACCTCTGCACTGTATATCACATTTCTCATTGAATGTCTGTTAGAAGTTTCCCATGTATTCTATTACTGATCGTCGAGAACGTGAAGAATAGAAACTATTTGCTCTATACAGTTTATCCAGGGATTTAGCTTTCATACAGACAGTTGTTGAACGGTGCATTTCAATCAGAATGACATCCGCTTCTCCCGTACGGGCAGATCCAGTCAAGAGTGAGCAATCATAGTCTGCAATGGAAAAGCGTAGAGTCTTCTAGATGTTTTTAGCGCAGTAGGAATTCCTCCTCGTCGCTATTTCTTAGCAGTTGGGGTGCAATGTGTTTCATAGATCAAAAACACTCTTTCACATTTAGCAGTGCTTGTGTGTTCCAGCTGCTAACTGTCACAATATATTGTCTTCCAAGTCTAGATTTTGAGTACAGCGCCTGACTATAAAATGTGAAGCATCCAGGAGAGGAGGAGGAAACGAAGTGAGGCTTCACGTTTTGAGAGTGTATGTTATGTTGTTTCAGTGATTATGAAATCGAGTGACAATTACTGAGAAATTTACAAAGACCTTGGAAGTTAGTCTCCTCACAAAAATGAGATTGAACCCTGTCTGACGTGGACGCTTGCATAGGTTCGGTTGGGAAGGGTGTCTTAAACGGGTCGCAAGTGCTCCCGAGGCAAGACAGCCCACAACTCCTCAAACAGGTTGCTGATATCTTGGATATTGGTATTGCAGCAGAGTTGATGTCCAACCTGGTCGGGCACATGTTCTAACAGTGATAGATTATGTAATATTGCTGAGCATTGGAGTACTTCAGCCTGACGCAGACAGTTCATAGAGACACGTGCCGTGTGTGAACGTGTATTGTCCCGTTGAAAAATGGCTCCACGATACGTCACATGGGAATAACACCTTATTACTGCGCTCTCAGAGCACCTCAGTCACTACTATACGTGACCAGAAGTCATACCTGACGGCTCCACACACTACAATGCCAGGAGTAGCACCGTTGTGGCTTTCCCAGACAGTCTGAGAATGGGCTACGGTCATCCTCGATGACGATGACGATGGTCGTCCGCAGTAGTGCAGAACCGCGATTCGTCGCTGTACTCAATATGATAACACTAATGAGCAGTCTATGCTTCCCGATCATGGCACCACTCCAAAAACAACCATTTCTGTTGTAACGTTAGCGTCAACTTGCACATGGTATGGTAATTCCTGAGTTTGGCTTCTGCTATTCTCCGACCACAGATGTAGGATAACAAGGAGTTCTCAATAATTACTATTAAAAACAGTCTTGATCACGATTTATTTAACAAGGTGACCGGTTTCGACCACTACTGTGGTCATCTTCAGACCTACAAGTTGTATACAAAGCCCTAATTAGAGGGCTACATACATTAAAGAAAATACATAAAGTTATAAAGCTATAAAGCGTTGAATTACCATTGAGTAGGAACCTCTTTCTGTTGGAGAATCACTACTGGAGAAACCAGTGCACGTCTTACTATATATAATGGAGGCTCCACCCACTTCTGACTGCATGATGTCATTACTAAGCAATGAGTTAAAAGTCGAATTACAATTTAAGATTTCTTAGTTAAAAGAACATTGTCAAGAATTAGAAATAAATACACACTAAACTTAGCTTATTAAACAGCTATTGTCAATTAAGAAGTGTTAAAAATATTTAAATAAGTAGGAAAATGAACTTCGGTTTGGCAGTACATGGGTTGCCCTCTCAAGGCCCGTCAGTGAACCATTTGGAACCACTGGTTGCTATGGTGAAGTTGGACGCCGTTGCAAAGATGAAGCAGCAGGCTTTTTTTCACTGAAGTTGTTGTAAAGTCGATAGTCGAACTAGTGGTTGCCATGGTGAGGACAAACGCCAGTGCAAAGATGTGGCAGCAGGCTTCTTTCCAACGAAGTTGTTGCGAAATGGAATGGCAAAGACTGTCGCGTTAGACGATGTATTATTGAGCAGCAACATGTCTTTATTGAAACGATTTTTAAAGAGTAAGCTACAATAATCTGTAGCTGACATGTATACTACATGCTGCACAAATACGATACGAAGTAGTTGTCCGTATAAATGAAATATTATCTATGAAGTTGATGTGTAGATTACATGGGCCAATTTTTTTTATTTTTTTTATTTTTTAAAGGCATTGCTATTCCACAAGTTATATTCCAGTCATATAAGCAAATAAAAATGAAAGAATTTAAAATTATAAAATTATGAGCCAGTGTCAAAAATAAAACGATGTGAATTAGCAATATGCAGTCTAAAAGCATATAAGCCAAAATTCTAAAACAGATAGTCAATCATAAAATAATGTTTGGTAAAATATAATTACAATGTAAAGATAAAATATTTGCTAAAAGTCTTAATAATTTTAATTTTTTTTAAACCTTTTAAAACAAAGGACAGAAGAGTAAACATTCTAAAGCAGATCATCGAAAAGCTCAAAGAAATGTTTGTTTTTGAACTGAAGTTGTTCGTTTAAAACAGATAATGGATTACTTTTGTGAAGTGAAAAAATTTCAATTTCTTCTAAGGTATTTAGCAGTGGTCCTTTTGGCACAGTATGTAATATTATCAAATTGCTAGAAATGCAACCCTCAGAATGATTGTATCCATCAAGATGTTGACCAAATATTGATTTGGTACGTGCAGTACTAGTAGTATGTTCTTTGAAACGTGTTAAAAAGTTACGGCCAGTTTGGCCAATATACTGTTTCTCACATTCATTACATATTATTTTATAAACGCCTGACTTTTGGTATCTATTTGAGCCTCCAATTGTGTGTTTAAGTTTCATCTGTAGGGGGTTATTAGTTTTAAATGCTATTGTCACGCTTGTGTTCTTAAATAATTTATTTATTTTATCTGAGATAGGTCCCATGTATATCATTTGTGTAAATCTCTTCTTGGAATTTATAACGCCATCATTATTTATTGTAATTTTTGATATAACAGATCAACCTGATGGGCATTATAATTGTTAGCAACTGCTATCTGTTTTAATGTATCAATTTCCTTTTGGATTGCATCATGCTGGAGAGGTAATTTCAGTATCCTATGTATCATAATTTTCGAAAAAGGAGTTCTCACATGGCAGGCGCGGATGTGGAAGGTTTAAGATGCGTTTGGTGCACAATACGGCGACTCCCTTGTGGGGGGTCAGACTTGGTCGACCGGAATCTCGACCACGAATATGCCTATCCTCACGTTCCGATGGAGTACAGCATCCGGCCACTGTCACAGACGTATACCCCGCGAATCTGGTTTAGAACTATTCTACCGGCTGGTCGCTTTCAAACACTGTCAGGTGGCTCATGACCTTGTCCCTCAATAGTAGGTGGTATGTCCGTGTCCTTCACAGTGACCACTCAAAAAAATGGGTCAAATGGCTCCGAGCACTATGGGACTCAACTTCTGAGGTCATTAGTCCCCTAGAACTTAGAACTAGTTAAACCAACTAACCTAAGGACATCACACACATCCATGCCCGAGACAGGATTCGAACCTGCGACCGTAGCGGTCTCGCGGTTCCAGACTGAAGCGCCTAGAACCGCAGGGCCACATCGGCCGGCGATCACTCAACATCTGACGGTGGTCACAGCACTTGCACTATGTAAATAAACTGAAAGCAGTCTTGATCGCATAACTTTTGTAATGTGGTGACCGGTTTCGATCTTTTTATAAGATCATCTTCAGACCATGAATGTCTGCCGGAGGCGGTGGCGCATGGTGTACACCACCAGCCACAAGCAAGAGGGTTGCCATGCGCCACCGCCTCCGGCAGACATTCATGGTCTGAAGATGATCTTACAAAAAGATCGAAACCGGTCACCACATTACAAAAGTTATGCGATCAAGACTTCTTCCAGTTTATTTATAATAATTACGGATCGCTGTTTTCCCGTATAAGTACTATGTTCTTTTAAATGTTAAATACTTACACTCTGTGATCAAAAGCGTCCAGACACCCCTGAAAAACATACGTTTCTCATATTAGGTGCATTGTGCTGCCACCTATTGCCAGATACTCCATATCAGCGACCTCTGTAGCCATTAGAAATTCTGAGAGATCAAAATGGGGCCCTCCGCGGAACTCACGGGCTTCGAACGTCGTCAGGTGATTTTGTGCCACTAGTGTCATAGGTCTGTGCGCGAGATTTCCACGCTCCTAAACATCCCTAGGTCCACTGTTTCCGATGTGATAGTGAAGTGGAATCGTAAAGGGACACGTGCAGCACAAAAGTGTACAGGCTGACCTCGTCTGTTGACTGACAGAGACCGCCGACAGTTGAAGAGGGTCGTAATGTGTAATAGGCAGACATCTATACAGACCATCACACAGAGATTCCAAACTGTACCAGGATCCACTGCAAGTACTATGACCGTTAGGCGGGAGATGAGAAAACTTATATTTCAATGTGGAGCGGCTGCTCATAAGCAACACATCACGCCGGTAAACGCCAAACGACGCCTCGCTTGGTCTAAGGAGCGTAAGCATTGGACGACTGAACCGTGGAAAAACGTTGTGGGGAGTGACGAATCACGGTACACAATGTGGCGATCCGTTGACAGGGTGTGGCATGACGAATGCCCGGTCAACGTCATCTGCCAGCGTGTGTAGCGTCAACAGTAAAATTCGAAGGCGGTGGTGTTATAGTGTGGTCGTGTTTTTCATGGAGGGGCTTGCACTCCTTGATGTTTGCGTGGCACTATCACAGCACAGGCCTAAATTGATGTTTTAAGCGCCGTCTTTCTTTGCACTTGCAGAGCAATTCGGGGATGGCGATTGCATCCTCCAACACGATCGAGTACCTGTTCATAATGCACTGCCTGTGGCGGAATGGTTGCTCTACTATAACATTCCTGTAAAAGACTGGCCCGCACAGAGTCCTGACCTGAATCCTATAGGACACCTTTCGGTTAGTTTGGAACGCCGACTTCCTGCCTGGCCTCACCGACCGACATCGATACCTTGCCTCGCTGGCGCACCCCGTGAAGAATGGACAGCCATTCCCCAAGAAACCTTCCAGCACCTGATTGAACGTATGACTGCGAGGGTAGAAGCTGTCATCAAGGCTAAGGGTGTGCCTCCACCATACTGAATTCCAGCATTGCCGATGGAGCGCTCCACGAACTTGTAAGTCATTTTCAGCCAGGTGTCCGGATACTTTTGATCACATAGTGTACCTACAGGACCGATAACAACACTGAACACGGACACCATTAATGCACACACGTGGGTTCTCTACTTATCAAAGAGAATTGCAGCTCTGATCATTTACTTACCCACCGACGGCGTGAAAATCTATGAAGTATTTGACCTCATGCTGTTGGCGATAATAGCATACAGAACACCTGTTAATGCTCTTCAACTACTTCAGTTTTTTCCCTTTGTAGCAAGAGCAAGATTATAGGCGTAGAGGGAATGCCTGATATACTGAGGACCCTTTGATTATTTGCGTACAATTGAGAAAGTTTTGCCTACGGCTCACATGTAATTTATAAATTAAGTCGTGTAGCTACCAAATGTGTGTATTCAGTATACCAGTCCCTGAGGATTACAGTTCCGACTTCAATGCAACTCGAAATGAGACACAGGGACACTATCAGTTACTACGTCGATACGAAAGAAACTGAGAAATGTACAACTAATAAACACAAAGATTAATACACTCCTGGAAATGGAAAAAAAGAACACATTGACACCTGCGTGTCAGACCCACCATACTTGCTCCGGACACTGCGAGAGGGCTCTACAAGCAATGATCATACGCACGGCACAGCGGACACACCAGGAACCGCGGTGTTGGCCGTCGAATGGCGCTAGCTGCGCAGCATTTGTGCACCGCCGCCGTCAGTGTCAGCCAGTTTGCCGTGGCATACGGAGCTACATCGCAGTCTTTAACACTGGTAGCATGCCGCGACAGCGTGGACGTGAACCGTATGTGCAGTTGACGGACTTTGAGCGAGGGCGTATAGTGGGCATGCGGGAGGCCGGGTGCTCAACACGTGGGGCATGAGGTCTCCACAGTACATCGATGTTGTCGCCAGTGATCGGCGGAAGGTGCACGTGCCCGTCGACCTGGGACCGGACCGCAGCGACGCACGGATGCACGCCAAGACCGTAGGATCCTACGCAGTGCCGTAGGGGACCGCACCGCCACTTCCCAGCAAATTAGGGACACCGTTGCTCCTGGGGTATCGGCGAGGACCATTCGCAACCGTCTCCATGAAGCTGGGCTACGGTCCCGCTCACTGTTAGGCCGTCTTCCGCTCACGCCCCAACATCGTGCAGCCCGCCTCCAGTGGTGTCGCGACAGGCGTGAATGGAGGGACGAATGGAGACGTGTCGTCTTCAGCGATGAGAGTCGCTTCTGCCTTGGTGCCAATGATGGTCGTATGCGTGTTTGGCGCCACAATCAGGACTGCACACGACCGAGGCACACAGGGCCAACACCCGGCATCATGGTGTGGGGAGCGATCTCCTACACTGGCCGTACACCACTGGTGATCGTCGAGGGGACACTGAATAGTGCACGGTACATCCAAACCGTCATCGAACCCATCGTTCTACCATTCCTAGACCGGCAAGGGAACTTGCTGTTCCAACAGGACAATGCACGTCCGCATGTATCCCGTGCCACCCAACGTGCTCTAGAAGGTGTAAGTCAACTACCCTGGCCAGCAAGATCTCCGGATCTGTCCCCCATTGAGCATGTTTGGGACTGGATGAAGCGTCGTGTCACGCGGTCTGCACGTCCAGCACGAACGCTGGTCCAACTGAGGCGCCAGGTGGAAATGGCATGGCAAGCCGTTCCACAGGACTACATCCAGCATCTCTACGATCGTCTCCATGGGAGAATAGCAGCCTGCATTGCTGCGAAAGGCGGATATACACTGTACTAGTGCCGACATTGTGCATGCTCTGTTGCCTGTGTCTATGTGCCTGTGGTTCTGTCAGTGTGATCATGTGATGTATCTGACCCCAGGAATGTGTCAATAAAGTTTCCCCTTCCTGGGACAATGAATTCACGGTGTTCTTATTTCAATTTCCAGGAGTGTATGTATTAACAGCTTCTATAATTCGTTTGTGGTTGAATGACTGATCTACAAAATTGTCCTATCGTCAATTATCAACACAATACTTGCCCTTTGTGTAAAAGCATAGCCGGCCGCGGTGGTCTAGCGGTTCTAGGCGCGCAGTCTGGAACCGGGCGACTGCTACGGTCGCCGGTTCGAATCCTGCCTCGTGGATGGATGTGTGTGGTGTCCTTAGGTTAGTTGGGTTTAAGTAGTTCTAAGTTCTAGGGGACTGATGACCACAGTAGTTAAGTCCCATAGTGCTCAGTGCCATTTGAACCATTTTTGTAAAAGCATATATTAAATTTTACCCTGAAAGGGGCATATTGTGAGCGTGGTCACCAGATGCGGTTCAGAATAACCTTGGATCAGAACAAGGATGGTATATGCTTTTAAGTGAGCCACACTTACCTCTTCGTCTCGGAAGAAGAAAGACTGCTACAGCCGGCCACGGTGGTCTCGCGGTTCTAGGCGCACAGTCCGGAACCGTGCGACTGCTACGGTCGCAGGTTCGAATCCTGCCTCGGGCATGGATGTGTGTGATGTCCTTAGTTTAGTTAGGTTTAAGTAGTTCTAAGTTCTAGGGGACTGATGACCACAGCAGTTGAGTCCCATAGTGCTCAGAGCCATTTGAACCATTTGACTGTGTACAACGTCTGGTGTGCTGGAGTTGCATGCTCTCGGCTCCGCCTCGTGGCCTGGAATCTGGATAAACTCCTTACCATTAATGTCATTACCCGAGTCGTTCGAGACACTTCAGACTATTTGTCACTTGAGCGGACGAGCAGATAAACTCCGCAGTTACTTTTCACATTATTTGTAAACACTGATTCTCAGTTCATTCTGCTTCTAGTTCTCCTGTTTCATTCCGAAAATCAATTTCTTGTTTTGGGGTACCACCATGTGCCAATTTATTTTGCTAATTTTTGGCTGCAAGTAAATTTCTGTGTCGTCAGCAATGCTTTTTATGAGCAAAGAGCAACAGCATTCTATGCACACATAGAGAAGCTCATGTAGCACTTGGTTGGTGGTTTATTTTGTATAAAGACCTATGTTGATTCAAAGCATCTTCCACCTCTTACATACAGCTTTATATTTTTCACGTCAATTTCAACGTATTGTCAGTAGTTTGTAAGTACTAAGCCGAATTTTTTACTCAGATACCGGTTAAGGGACACGTGACTACGTAATTTATACTTCCCACGAAGGAAAAATCCCTGGCTGTGCCAGGTACCGAACCTGTGAATCTCCCGCCATTGACCGCGTAAGTTAAAGGTAATGACGTATACTGGAGCTACATTATCCGAGCCCTTCGGTTATATACGTTGAAATTGACTAAAGCCATTAGTGACAACTATTTGTATGTCAAGTGCAGTATTCCTAACTTTCACTTCGCCGCTCCTAAATTCGCAATCGCACATAGACTCAAGTTTCTTATGATGTTATTTAAACAGATTCACACATGTTTTGAATTTCACCTCCCAGGCTACCTTTCACTGCAGGGAGAGACTGGGAATAGCAGAGCAGGGGTACAGAGGTGCTACACTGCAGATTAATCGTCTTAACATAATTAAAGCAAGGGCTGTCACGGCGGGGTGCTAAACATCACGCGAGGAGCATGTGTGGGCCGCGGACCGTCCAACGACCATCCTGCCTCTCGGCTTTGCTAGGTCCTTCTCGGAAATGCCCGGAACAGAGAGACATGTAATTTAGCGTTTTACGGTGGGCACAATTCTCAGGGTTCGGAGGGATGTGGTGTCAACGTTATTTACCTTTCGTCATCTGTTTGTGGTGTGAAGAACGATTACAGGTTCAGTAGCTGTTTGCACGGAATGAGCAACTCTAGAGATCTACCTTACAACGAGAATCCCAGTCCGTATAAGTGACGGGTACAGCTTATCTGAGATGAAACGACATTGCAATACCATGCAGAAAGAATTTAAAGATTTAGTTAATGATCAAAGAGCAAACAATTACAAAGATCGAGAGACGGGATTCGTTCTTCTGTACATCATGAAATACTTTGCGCTAAATTTTTAGGCATAGAAAACGTGAAGAAATTGGTGGTATGAACAATAAAATTTCTGATGCCCCGGGCATTATTCCATTGTCAATTGCAACAGCTATGAATGGAAGCATGACTGGAAAAAAATTTCCATTTAAAACTCGCTATTATTGAATTAATAAAGGAAAAGGGAATGCGGAATGAAAGTTAGAACACCTGTAATGGATTTCTGACATTATATTTTCAGTAGACTTGACTGCACACTATTAAAGGTAAGGCACTACAAGGTAATTTCCTTCTTATTTGATGGCGATGCATTTTAAAACAAAATCGCGTTGTAGAAGGGACACATTCTGACAAAGACAGTTGTAACGTAGCAAGTTATTACGAGGTAATATTCAGTGATGTAAGGCATGCAGCCGTGTAGCACAGTGGTTTCAGAATGGCCGCGTTTTTTCCTCACTCTGACTCACGGCGCAGCTGATGCTACCAGCCGTGAGAACGGTCTCAAGTAACATTCAGTCGGAACGCAAATTCATACCCCTTAAGAATCTAAATAAACCATAGTAACTATCATCAGATTTTGTTCAAACTAGCCGGCCGATGTGGCCGTGCGGTTCTAGGCGCTTCAGTCTGGAACCGCGTGACCGCTACGGTCGCAGGTTCGAATCCTGCCTCGGGCATGGATGTGTGTGATGTCCTTAGGTTAGTTAGGTTAAGTAGTTCTAAGTTCTAGGGGACTGATGACCTCAGATGTTAAGTCCCATAGTACTCAGAGCCATTTGAACCATTTTTCGTTCAAACTTGGTACACAATCTTATGTTATTAAAGAAGGGATCCTGTCAAAATTTCAGATTTTTATCTATCACAGTTACGGAGATTGAGAAAATTACCTAATTGTCCTAAAACCGACACTTACAATTTAAAACTCAGAAACAAGAACAGATTGGTTTTTATTATCAATAGAAGCTATAACAAAGTTCTCAGTGTACAAAATTACTTAACTGGAATTTTCTTTTCAAAACTTTAATTACGCTACATTATGTAGTATAAAAAATCATTCAGAATTATTATTTGCTTATTTTTTGTGTAAATACATGGCAATGAATGAGAGAGTGTATGCGGCACATACATTAAAACTTCTTGTAATTTTTATGTAAAACCTTATAAAACTGAACTGTGGGAAAATCGTGTTGCAACCACGATGCTGATGACGTATGTCGATGTGTGCTTGCTTTTCTAAGAGAGCAGCCAGAATAAAAGTCTGAAGCGGAAGAAATTTCTATATTAATTTACACAATATTTTGCAATTCGTTCTATTTTATTAAACAGTACATTAGAAATTGAAATTGTAATGACGTAAATGGCTATCTAATTAGTGGTTGGTTAAGGAAAGTTTTGCAGCGGGAAGGACCACTCTGATTGGTCATTCAGATCAAGAGCCAATCAGAATCAAGCGGCTCCCGCGTGCAGATAGTTAGATTGGCAGAGAGGAGCATCGAGATAGTCGCTCGCTTACCTACTTCTGAGTAACACCATGCTAGATGTCTCTGCGAAAATATTATGTAAAATGAAGAGCTAGTGAGATAATTTCAGACAGAACGTGTCGTGACTAAAGCGGTTTAAGTTACGAACATTTTGAGGAAAGTGTGATCTTTCGGAATTAATTTGTTGAAGTTTTATAAGCGTGTGATCTTTTGGCCGTAGAGACAATTCCGCGTGGCATAGTTCCTGTTCTTGGTGGAATACTTTGGCGATCACTTCTGACATAGAAGCCCACTGACACGACCGAATGTTCAACTCGCTAATAGTGGTGGGTCAGTGACTGTCAGATCGCAGAATTAATCGGGTCGGTCTTGCAGGAATTCTGGCTGCTTTTACGTGTTGGATATGTTGGATAGACCGTGAACTTTAAATGATAGCGTATTACCATAGTAGATACGGACTTGATAGCCATTTCATGTGCTTCCTTATGAATAAAAAGACGGTAATAGGATTGTCAATGGCTTACTGCAATGAAACTGCATTCTCCTACCGACCAAAATTTGTGAAAAAGAACTTACAGGAATGACTTGCAACTTGAGTTACGCGGTCTCTGTGTGGTAGGTATTAGATAGTGGTTTCATCAACGCTGCTTTACACTGCCTAGCGTGTATCTACTACTGCAGAGTGAAGGGACGTCGGAAGGAAGAAATATGGAGGTAGGTGAACTATTCGATGAAAGTGACTGAGAGAGGGCAAAGGAGATGAAAGAACGACCGAGCGACAAATCCCCGCCGCACAGCCCAGTTTCCTATCCCCACTGGCCTTAAAAAAACAAGAGGTCTGAAGAATTGATTGTGGCCTTGAAAGGATTACAAGGATATTTTTATTAAGGGGCTCCGGAACGCCCTGTACTTGCAATGTTAAAATAATGCTAATAAATTACATCTTTCCTCACAAAGTATTTGAGGTAGGAAGTTGAAATTTTTACAGATTATTTATTGGAATATGGGCTACAACTTAACACAGGGATTTTACAAAATTTTAGTTCGGTTATTAAAAATGATTTTTTTTCAATTGTAATGAAAATTCACAACATTTTTTTTGCAATTTTTTATTTATATGTTCAAAAATATACAGTTTTTTGGAAAAAGGCTGCGTTAAATTATGCAGAAGGTACTGTGTAACATTTACTGAAAGTTTGAAACAAATATGTTTGGAAGATCCTTAGAAAACATGTAATTAGTATGAGTAAATAAAAGTTTTGGGAATCGAGCGACAAAGATTGGATTAACTTTTTAGTGCATTCCAGGTCCATAGGATGGATTATCTTCATCCTCTGCAAACTCCTCCTCCAGCTTCCTCTTGTTCCTCCTCCTGTTTACTCTTGCTTGTATTTCTAGACTCTTTACAGCCCTGTCTGCAGCCCGAAGGCGTTCCTTGTCTAAAGCAAGCATCGCTCGTTGTTGTGTTCGTAGATTTTGCTACCATTTTCTTGAGTTGCAGTTACTGCAACACTGTTCCAAAAGGTGGTCATGTATGAACACTTATCAAATTTCAGTTGTATTTCACTAGCAAGTCCTACGTGCTTTATTATGGAGAGTTCCAGACCAACTTCACTACAATGAATACATCTTACACAGTTTGAAAAAATTCCTTTGAGAACCGACATATCAAATATTTCATTCACATCCGATTCGCCCATAAAACATTCATAGTTTTCACTCATTGAACCGAGCTTCTTCTGTGAAGTATTTTCTTTCCCACTCTGACTGCTATGGGCAGGTGTACTTGAGAGGTTAGGTTAACTCACTTGGTTATCGTCTTTATTGTTTACAGTAATAACATATACCTTTGGCTTTCCAACATTTCTCCTTTTCTTAAAAGCCTTCAGAGGATTTCTAATAACTTTACTTTTACTCATTATTATACTTCAACAAAACAGAGACTCGAGAAACAGAATTAATTACGAATATTTTCGAGATAACGACAGAGTAAATAAACATGAAACAATCGACAATCACACCAGCGATATATATTGAACCATCACAGGTTAGCCACAACACATACTTTATCTCACATCACTAAAATGTACCTGATGAACACGGACGTTAATAATAACACCATTTGACAACAGTTTAACAGCGCCACAGTGGGTCACGCCCATGTAGAACACATTTCAAAAAAAATTTAAAAATAGTTGTAGTCTTCGGAATTGAGTAAATTATATATCTAATAAAAGGTAATAGTCTGCAGATTCAGAAAACACAAAAAAGTAAAAATTGAACTTTTCATGATTTTGAGCCTTTCCGGAGCCCCTTAAGGTTGTGTGCACTCTGTCAATCTTAAATCTGTTTTTTGGAGATCTTTAGTGTTTCAATTGAAATCGCCCCTGCGCACGTGCTGATATAACTGTTTGATCTGCAAGGTTATATCAGTTTTAATGGCAAATCTTTTTCTGTTGAAACTTTCCAGGACGTCTACATTGCTTTCTTTAGGTAAAGTTTCCAAGTCTGAATAACGTGATTGCAAATGTGCTACGATATTTCGATATACATATTTGTGTGAAAGACCTTTTTTTCGATTGTGAAACTAAATAAGACTCTGTAAAATTATCTGTGGCTGTCTATATGCCAACAGTTTGTACCAGATACAAATTATACTACGTCTTCAGTGCGCTAAAAATAATTAAATGATATTGAAAATTGGTTTTGTTTGTGATCTACGTATAAAACCAAGTCTCTTGCAACGCGACTGCACTGCCATTTAAATGGGGGACATTCACAGTGTTCCCCACCTTTCCCATTCTCGCGCTCAGAGTGCGTGGCGTGGCGGTAGGTGAAACGTGTAGCCAGGTGGTTAGTTGGTTGCGTTGCGGGACGGGACCAAACAGCGACGTCGCCGGTCCGATCGGATTAGGGAAGGATGGGGAGGGAAGTCGGCAGTGACCGCTCAAAGGAACCACCACGGTATTTTGCCTGAAGCTATTCAGGGAAATCGCGGAGACTCTGAATGAGGATGGCCGGAGGCGAGTTTGAACCATCGTCCTGCGAATGCGAGTCCAGTGTGCCAACCACTGCACCGCTTCGCTCGGCTGCGTAGAGAGTGTAATCGCTTTGGCAATCGTGCTCTGGCACGTTCTGTGAGCCGAAATCTTGGCCGCTCCTGAGTTGATGGGTTCATTCAATGGGAATGATTTTTAGAGTAGTATTAATGGGGTACGAATATATAGGAGGCAGATGCGTATTCATGTCCAACTTGTGATTGTTCTTTGAAATTTTCGGGTCAGTATGATGTTACAAGCATTTGGTACTAGGTAGAGCTGTTGTGACATGGCTTTCTTTAGATTACAACAGTAAATCTTGCAGTATGTAACCATTAGTCGACTGTCTTTGTTGCTGCAGAGAAACGGAACCAGACCGCAACGTCTACCTGGGGAGTCTTTGATTCGAAAGCAAGAGCATCATGTACAAAGCAGTACATGTGTGTAATCGTAGGCACAGTAGACGGAGCTGGCTGTGGTAGCAGATGACGACAACTTCGAAGTGACGTTCAATCGCCCATTACAGTCATGTGGTCAAGTATCTTCTCTAATTCCATGTTGAATCTACATATAATGGATTTGGCGGATTTAATTGATGTTCAAGTGTCTTCAGCTCACTTCCATTACAGTAATATTGCACTATAAAATACATTAAAGTTACTGAAAGTGTCTGTTATTTGCAAACAAAATACGGGGTAGAAAAAGGATGAGGAAGAAATATTTACTAGAATAATGTCTTTCTCGACACCTGTCTACACTGAGCGCAACAAAAATGGTTGTCTGCACCGGTAATGGTAAACAGCACAGGAGTTAACAATAAACATATTGCACCTTCATTCCGTAATTTCGACGGAAGGTCTATTTAAACACAAGATAGGAAATGGATTTGGCAGTGATAATAGAAGACTTTGAAGCCACAGAGTTCAATTAAGCCAGTCTATCATCACTTAGCATAGATAGTGAACTGATAATTTTATTTTTAACAGAAGGCGTTGAAATATCTAGAAAATTACACTTCGGATCAAAAGAGGGTGTACTTTCAATTTGTCTCCGACAGGGACATCCAATGATATCGCTAGCAGGAGTGGCCGAGTGGTTCTAGGCGCTTCAGTCTGGAACCGCGCGACCGCTACGGTCGCAGGTTCGAATCCTGGCTCGGGCTTGGATGTGTGTGATGTCCTTAGGTTAGTTAGGTTTAAGTAGTTCTACGTTCTAGGGGACTGATGACCTCAGATGTTAAGTCCCATGGTGCTCAGAGCAATTTGAACCATCCAATGATACCACACTCGACATACTGCCCCAGCCCGTGTTTGGGTAGTGGAGAACTACTTTAAAATCTTCAATGGGTGCACGTTTTTTTGTTGTATATTACGATTCTACAGCATAATTTACATACATTTTCTTCTCAAGCATTTTATTCCTTTCGCCTCAGATCGCACTGTAATCGGAGGAATAGAAATGGGTACACAGTCATAAATTACGACATGCTACTCAGTGGCCATCGATTACCCAATGGCACTTGCGACCCTGGCTCCATGCTGCGAAGGTAAGACAGGCCAGTATTTCATAACTTTTAATTGGAAACGCCATTCGCAATGTTGTACTCCTCCTAAATATCGAACAGGGGACTACTCGATTAGCCACTGCGCACGTGGCTCGAGGCGACTGCTGCTCTACTTTTCTAATTAGAGTTATATGTTCAAACGTAGTACCGCCAACTTCAATAAAAATAGAGATCCGCTTTTGGGATGACCCTACACCTGCTGGAATGTCAGCACAGATGTTTCTGGTGTGGTCGGCGATGTCTTCACGGTCTGTTAGCACTTGCTGGTACACCTTATCTTCTAAATGACCCCACACAAATAAATCCGGCGACGTCGAAACTGGCGACGTCAAATCCGGCGACCTAGCGGGACAGTTAATAGGGCCACCTCTGATGATCCACCGACCAGTGTAAACAGGGTCTAGTACCTCCCGTGCTTCAGTTGTTTAATGCACTGAACAGTCGTCATGCTGAAACCACATACGGTGTAGAACGTCCAGGGCAATAACATGCGTTAGTTCTGTTCCAAAAACGTTCGATACTGGCGTCCGTTCAACGTGCAGTCGATAAAATACGGACCAGTGAGTTTGTTTCCAATGATATCACACCATACGTTGACCAACCAAGGACGTTGATGGTCAGCTTCCAGTAACCAGTAATGCATGTTATGCCGATTAACGCTACCGTGGTTTGTGAATGTAGACACAGCGGAAAATAGTACATCGGCAAGCAACGTGATGTCATTTGTATTTGCTGACTAGCCATACACAAAAAACTACCCGGCTATGGAAACCGTTGCCATGAAATTCTTGATGCAGTGACACGTGATATAGATGATACTTAGGACGATGCAGTATTCTGACAATACTATCTACCTGAGACACCGTAATCGTGATGTAATTGCCGAGAGCTTATCCGTGGGTTGTAGTGCACTGCCGCTAGTACAGCTATTTCATTAGCTTCTTCTCCAGTAACACGTTTCAAGACTAAGTATATTTCTTTAGGTTAAAGGTAAAATTTTTGTAGACAGTAATAAAGTAATTTACGACGAACAGCATAACAATTCTACTGCCATTAACTGTTTAAAGATTACAAAATTGAACTGGTGTATATTCGTGAAATTTAACGTGCTCCTTGTGAATACTAGTTTATTAACAGTAGTAAAAGTAAGCAGCAAGAGAAAGCTGGTAAGAAAACAAAATAAATAAAGTGAAGATCACCGTTAGAGATACTGTCTCCTATTAAACGAGCATCGTGTTTCAAATTAGGCAGATCGCAGCATAGAGCCTATTTGCCAAAGATATTAGAGTGGGCGTTGTACACCAGTATGTTATTTACTGTTAAAATTCCGGAAGCGTACGTTTCTAGAAGAATAAACCAATATATTGCATCTTCCTACATATTTCAAGAAAATATGATGACGCAAGTTTAGGGAGATTCGAAGTCACACGCAGGCTTACCAACTATCGTTTTTCCATCGCACCATTCGCAACTGCAACAGTAGAGGAGGAATGATAGTGTTACACGCAGTCTTACTAACAATAGTTTTTCGCTCGCACCATTCTCGACTGCAACAGTAAAGTGGGAATGATAGTAACACACGCAGGCTTACCAAAAATCTTTTCCCCTCTCACCCTTCGCGACTGGAACAGTAAAGAAGGAATGATTGTGATTCACGCAGGCATATCAACAACTGTTTATCTCTCACACCATTCGCGACTGCCACAGTAAAGCGGGAATGATAGTAACACACGCAGGCTTACCAAAAATCTTTTCCCCTCTCACCATTCGCGACTGGAACAGTAAAGAAGGAATAATAGTGATACACGCAGCCATACCAACAATTGTTTTTCCCTCCCAACATTCGCGACTGGAACAGTAAAAAAGGAATGATAGTGTTATATACAGGCTTACCAAAAATCGTTGACCCTCTCATCCATCGCGACTGGAACAGTAAAGAAGCAATGATAGTAGTACATACAGGCTTACCAACAATCGTATTTCCCTCGCATCATTCGAGACTGAAACAGTAAAGAAGCAATGATAGTGGTACATACAGGCTTACCAACAATCTTATTCGCCTCGCATCATTCGCGACTGGAACGGTAAGGAGGAGAATGACATTGGTACGCAAAGTACCGTCCTCCACACACTGTAAGGCGGATTGCGGATGTTAGATGCAGATTTAGATAAACCAAACACTACAATTTGTTTCTTTTTATTTACTTTTACTCTTAGCTGTAAATGTGGCCGATTGCAACTACAAGACGAAATACGTTCGCATCAGCTGGCACACGAGAGACATGTTTACCATGTGCACCGCTCTCGTTTGCCGGCGGAGTATTCCCGCGACGTTGTGTTGACTTAGCGCCCAGTTGCGGGAGAAACAGGCCGGCCTCGCAGTGCTGCATGCTGCTCTTCCTGAAAGAAATACCTCTGATAATCAAACAGGGCTTTTCGAGAAGTCACATCACATAAATCTGATTTACAGTGTACTCCAAAAGAATGACTTGATTTCAAATCTCCTTGTCTGTTGATAAAAACACACTACAAATATGGAATGAATTGCGAAGTAATCACAAAATCTTAAATTGGTAGCTATGCTATTACAAATACTCAATGAGCCCACCAGCAGCAACACGAACGACATCTAGACGATAGCTAAGTGCGTGATAAAACTTTACACGATGTATCTGCTTTTACAGAAGTTATGGCAGCCTTTATTCTGTTCTTCATTTCTTTTATCTCACGAGGTAATGGGGAGATGACCCCACAAGAAAAAATCGCATGAGGCCATATCCAGCGTTCGCGCGACTGCTACGGTCTCAGGTTCGAATCCTGCCTCGGGCAGGGATGTGTGTGATATCCTTAGGTTAGTTAGGTTTAAGTAGTTCAAAGTTCTATGGGACTGATGACCTCAGATGTTAAGCCCCGTAGTGCTGAGAGCCATTTGAACCATATCCAGCGTTGTGAGAAACTGACATGCGTTGTGCCAAAGTGGTGGGGCTCCTGCCTGTTGGAATAGAAAGTCGTCTGAGTCCTCCTGAAGTAGTGAAGAAAGACAGTTCTGCAGCATCTGAAGATAACCGAGTCCAGTCACTGTGGTTTCTTGTTCGACTTCGACCTGTACAATCAAATGGGTGAAATGGCTCTGAGCACTATGGGACTTAACATCTGAGGTCATCAGTCCCCTAGACTTAGAAGTACTTAAACCTAACTAACCTAAGGACATCACACACATTCATGCCCGAGGCAGGATTCGAACCTGTGACCGTAGTAGCAGCGCGGTTCCGGACTGAAGCGCCTAGAACCTCTCGGCCACCGAGGCCGGCTCCTGTACAGTCATCCTATCTCTTCAAACTGGGGATGCCAACGACGAATGTTTTTGGGTACAGGCGGCTCAGTGCCTAAACGCTGACGAAAATCACTTTGGACCGAAATCACCTCCTCACTCTTTGCAAACTGCAGAACACAAAACGCCTACTGTTGAGCGGACGCTGTCTTACTTCTGAATGACTGAAAACTGAGAAGAAACATTGATTGACATGTAATGGCGATTTTCTGAAACTCTAGGCCATACCTATTCAAACAAGACACATATCCTTGCCAAACTGTTCCATGCTTGGTAATTGTTACATTCTAAAATAAGGTCATTCTTTTCGAAACGTCTAATCAATATATATTATAAAAGTAAGTGTACAATGTGCGTGCCACTAAAACTCAGAATCGAGGACCGGTATGACCAAGGGAGTCATAAAGCGCGGTAGCTCTCTATCCCTCATCTATGAAGACGGTTCCCATTTTTACCTAAAGGACGAGCTTTTGAAGACATAAGGGCTCAGAGATTTCGCCCTCTAGAAATTTTCAGAACATTCTAGAGTGTTCTAGAGCATTCGAAAACATTCCATAATGTTCCGGAACGTTCCATAATGATCCGCAATGTTCTGGAATTTTCAAGAATAGTCTGCAACATCGGAGAAGATTCCCAAATGTTCGGTAACATCCTGGAGCATCCGAGATCATTGTAGAACACTCAAGAACACTCTCGAATGTTGTGGGATGTTCTGGAACATTGTGGCCATTCGAAGCCTTTTTGGTATGTTCTGGAATTCGCCACTGGTAGCACTACCCATTGGTAAATCTATATGAAGCAAGACCCCGTCGTGGATTCGAACGTCAGTTTCCTCCCAGTGATAAAGGGGTGCCGAAATAGTAGTGCACTAAGTGAACAAAAATAAGCAGCGAAGTGTGAACAGTCAAAGTGATACAGTGACTGAACATTAATCGAAAATAAAGTGTGTAAAGTGTTTCAAGTATACTTAGTGTGTCTCTTAATAGAAAGTTGATCTGATTGTATTTTAGACAATACGCAAACGTAAAAGAGCAGGAGAGCTAGTCAGTTCTGCAGCAAAACGGCGAAAGCAAAAAGAATAGCCAAAAAATGAAACAGACGAAGTGCGCTAAGCGCGTTTCAATTCCCAACGAACGAGAATGAGCACACTGAGAAGCAGAGAAACCGAAGAACAACGAAATGAACGGATTGAAGAATCAAAAACTGCGACACATTCTTATAATATAAGACTGCGAACTCAAGTCAGTCATGAAAATATCACCCTACCAGAAGCTCGGCCGGCCGCGGTGGCCGAGCGGTTCTATGCACTTCAGTCCGAAACCGCGCGACCGCTACGGTCGCAGGTTCGAATCCTGCCTCGGGCATGGCTGTGTGTGATGTCCTTAGGTTAGTTAGGTTTAAGTAGTTCTAAGTTCTAGGGGACTGATGACCACAGCTGTTAAGTCCCATAGTGCTCAGAGCCATTTGAACCATTTGCTACACCGCAATGCGGAGGCACACCGTGTATATGAATCCCTCCAATATTCATTAATACTTCTGTATAGAGAGGACGTATATCATTTTAATGTGAAACAAATCAAACATAAAACAAGCGTGGAAGCAAACAAAAAAATAACTTCCACGGAATTCTCTGTTTACCGCTTCATGATCAGAGACAGTGAAACATATAATCACATTCTCAAAACTCGCCATTTATTCCAACAGTGTATGGGCAATATGTATGCAAAAATAGAAACGGAATGGATGTTTTACATAGGACTGAATCAGAAGAAAGAACCCACAGAAGATCACATACACCTTGGAGACGCAATCACAAAGGACGGAAACGCTGACGATATTGGAACAATCGTAGTCTTACCCTCACCAAGACACATGGATGAATGCACTCAAGATGCCGTGATGTATTTACGAAAGTATGGACGAAATCATCTCTTCGTAACTTTCATATGCAACTCGTCGTGGCCAGAAATCAAAGAAAAACTAAGATACGGACAAACCCTCGTGCTTCAACACGCCATATTAGCCCAAGGTGTCCGACAAAAACACGTGAGCTTTATCGAAGTCATAAAAAATACCATATCTTTGGAACCGTTAGACGCTGGATGTATACAACAGAATGGCAAAAACGAGGACTGCCTCACTCACACAATCCCAAATGGCTACATAACAGAATTCAACCCAAGTATACCGACAAACTCATCCAAGCTGTATTTCCAAATCCACTAGAAGATACGGGACTGTACGACACAGTAGTCAAAAACATGATTCACGGACTATGGGCGCCATTAAACCCCAGATCTCCATGTATGAGGGATACAAAATGTACAAAAATTTCCCAAAACCATACTTGGACCACACGCAAACCGTAACTGATGGCTATCCCAAATACAGAAGACGATAACCGAAAAACGGTAGCTCCACAGCAAAAATACGAATACGAGGGAGCGCCGAACTGGTAATAGATAATAAATATGACACACACAGTCGTAGAATACTGAAGTTCAGTGATATCCATCAAATATGTCAGTAAGCATGTGAAGAAAGGCAGTGACATGACAGTATTTCAAATAGCCAAAGACAGTGAGCAACACACCAGGAACGACGAGATCATAACGTACCAGACGAGAAGATACATCCACAGTGTAGATAAAGCGAGGTGGATATTCGGTTTTCTCGTACACGAACGCAAACCAACTGTGCCACATCTAGTAGAATATTTGGAGAATGGAGAGAGAGTTTACTTCACAGAAGACACCTCCAGAAAAACTGCAAGCGAATCACCTCAGAGCACAACATCGACAGCTTTTTACCAACTGTGTCAAGCGGATCTACTCGCGATAACGTCCACACCTATAACACTTGGAACACAACAAGAAAAATCTTTCAACGATGAAAACAAATAAATCCAGTAGAGATCATCCAGGAATCATGAAAACTGGGGCGCTGGGCCAAGTATACACGGCACATGCGAGCAACATCAAATGTTTCTACCTCCGGACGTTGCTACACGAAATACGGGGACCAACAAGTTTCACAGATCTGAAGACTGTTCACGATTACATATACCATACGTACAGAGAAGCATGCCAACGCTTAGGACTACTCGGAAACGACAACCACTGGAAATCAACCCTACAAGAAGTCACACTCACAGTCTTGGCTGAACAAGTGAGATTCTTATTCCCCATAATTCTAACGTGTAAGCCATCGAATGCAAAACAGCTATGAGAGTCTTTCAAAGAGAGTATGAGTGACGACATACTGCACCAAAGACGAGAAGCTCATCCTGAACTGGCGATCACATTTAACGACGACATCTTGAAAGAAACACTCATTGGCTTAGAAGATAAATGTCTAGCATTGAACAACCAGGCCTTAGTAAAACTTGGGATGCAAGTAGCACGAAAAGATTCTATTTGTATGCAAAACTTCTACAATATAAAGGAAAAAACTACAACATCAACGAAGTACTTCAGCACATTTCTCACAACAAACCACTCCTCAGTGACAATCGTAGGGAAATTTGCAACGTTGTCACGGACCGGATCGACAACAAAACTGTCCGAATTATTTACTTGGACGCATCAGGCGACACCTGGAAAACGTTTCTGTTGCTGGCGGAAATACACTCATGGAAATGGAAAAAAGAACACATTGACACCGGTGTGTCAGACCCACCATACTTGCTCCGGACACTGCGAGAGGGCTGTACAAGCAATGATCACACACACGGCACAGCGGACACACCAGGAACCGCGGTGTTGGCCGTCGAATGGCGCTAGCTGCGCAGCATTTGTGCACCGCCGCCGTCAGTGTCAGCCAGTTTGCCGTGGCATACGGAGCTCCATCGTAGTCTTTAACACTGGTAGCATGCCGCGACAGCGTGGACGTGAACCGTATGTGCAGTTGACGGACTTTGAGCGAGGGCGTATAGTGGGCATGCGGGAGGCCGGGTGGACGTACCGCCGAATCGCTCAACACGTGGGGCGTGAGGTCTCCACAGTACATCGATGTTGTCGCCAGTGGTCGGCGGAAAGTGCACGTGCCCGTCGACCTGGGACCGGACCGCAGCGACGCACGGATGCACGCCAAGACCGTAGGATCCTACGCAGTGCCGTAGGGGACCGCACCGCCACTTCCCAGCAAATTAGGGACACTGTTGCTCCTGGGGTATCGGCGAGGACCATTCGCAACCGTCTCCATGAAGCTGGGCTACGGTCCCGCACACCGTTAGGCCGTCTTCCGCTCACGCCCCAACATCGTGCAGCCCGCCTCCAGTGGTGTCGCGACAGGCGTGAATGGAGGGACGAATGGAGACGTGTCGTCTTCAGCGATGAGAGTCGCTTCTGCCTTGGTGCCAATGATGGTCGTATGCGTGTTTGGCGCCGTGCAGGTGAGTGCCACAATCAGGACTGCATACGACCGAGGCACACAGGGCTAACACCCGGCATCATGGTGTGGGGAGCGATCTCCTACACTGGCCGTACACCACTGGTGATCGTCGAGGGGACACTGAATAGTGCACGGTACATCCAAACCGTCATCGAACCCATCGTTCTACCATTCCTAGACCGGCAAGGGAACTTGCTGTTCCAACAGGACAATGCACGTCCGCATGTATCCCGTGCCACCCAACGTGCTCTAGAAGGTGTAAGTCAACTACCCTGGCCAGCAAGATCTCCAGATCTGTCCCCCATTGAGCATGTTTGGGACTGGATGAAGCGTCGTCTCACGCGGTCTGCACGTCCAGCACGAACGCTGGTCCAACTGAGGCGCCAGGTGGAAATGGCATGGCAAGCCGTTCCACAGGACTACATCCAGCATCTCTACGATCGTCTCCATGGGAGAATAGCAGCCTGCATTGCTGCGAAAGGTGGATATACACTGTACTAGTGCCGACATTGTGCATGCTCTGTTGCCTGTGTCTATGTGCCTGTGGTTCTGTCAGTGTGATCATGTGATGTATCTGACCCCAGGAATGTGTCAATAAAGTTTCCCCTTCCTGGGACAATGAATTCACGGTGTTCTTATTTCAATTTCCAGGAGTGTATGTACTAAACACCACGTGGCACTTGTAGTGGCACCATATGGTATTGCTGCCACACTTATGGAAGGAGGACGAACATCCCATTCCGGCCTACAACTACTGTTGAATATAGCTGAAGATTAGTTCCCTGTATGTAAAATCTGAAGAGCAACTGAACGGGTTGAACTTCTACAGCAAGCTAAAATTATCGTCTGGGACGAATGCACAATTTTTATTATTTAACGTATGGCTAATACAGACATATCATGAAATTAAATTACTTATACATATGTACATATTGACACACAAGAAACTTAAGTATGTCTTTATAACTGAATATCCAGTCCTTCAATCCAGCGCACTGCATCTGGAGTTGCTAGCAGGAAGTTCTCTTTGGCGCCGTGATAGGCTCGAATCCTGCATTCACTGACAATGTGGTGAACAGTGTGGTATGGAGCCCCGCAGTCACAAGATGGATCAGGCAGCTTCTTCCACTTAAAGAGAGCATCCCTGCATCGCCCATAGCTGGTACGGATTCTGTTGAGAGTAGTCCAGGTCTTGCGTGGTAAGTCGAATCCACTTGGAAGTTTAGCACCTGAGAAGATGCTATGCCGGCCCACATCTGTCACTGCTTCCCGCCGACCTTTCCATTCTTCAAGAGGTTTGAAATCCTTAGCAACCATGTCAGCAGCATCGCACAGAGTTGGTTGGCGTGATTTCAGTCTCTTGCGATTTAAAAGTGGCAGGTCGCTATGCACGGGTAGGTTAGAATTCCTGGAGATTTTGTGGAATTCTCTCATAAGGGCAGCACATCTGCGTAGATCAGGAGGCATTATACCGGTTAACAGTGGAAGCCAATAAACTAGAGTACATCTGATTGCACCAGATATTATCCGCATTGTCGTATTTAGCTGGCTATCAACAAGCCTTGTATGATGACTGTTCATCCAAACAGGTGCACAATACTCAGCACTTGAACACACCAAGCCCAGAGCTCAAGACCGCAGGTTGGTTGCTGAAGATCCCCAGGTAGTTCCGCATAGCTTATGGAGGATGTTGTTTCGAGTCCTCAGCTTTTGAACTAAGTTAAGAAGGTGTTGTTTGAAGCATAGTGTACGATCCAGGATGATACAAAGATGTTTTGGGTTCCAATTATGACGAAGAATTCTGCCTCTGAAACTTACTTCCAGTTTTACGTTCGCCAACCGGTTCTTTAGATGGAAGCAACACACTTTTGTTTTACTTACACTGGGTTGGAGTCTCCAGATTTTGAAATAATTATCTAATGCAAACAGGTCATTGGCTAGAATCTCTTCTGTTGTCTTCATTTCCTGGTGTTTTAGGGCTAGAGCCAGGTCATCGGCATAGCAGTATTTTCTGGACGAAGTGTCAGGTAGATCACATAGATGTAGGTTGAACAGTAAGGGTGAGAGAACTCATCCTTGAGGCAATCCTTACTTACGCTGCTTCCACTGATTACCTGGAACTTCCGATCACTTAGCATGCTGTTAATCAGTCGAGCCATTGTTCTACAGGGTATGATGCGAAGAAATTTGTAGATAAGACCTTCCCTCTACACAGTGTCGAAGGCGGCAGTTAGATCAACAAATGCCACAGGTGTTTTCTGCTTCATTTGGTATCCTGAGTCTATGAAGGATGTGAGAGACAATACTTGCTCGCAGCAGCTACGCCCTGGTCTGAAGCCTGCCTGATCAACTGGAACGTTCTCCAAGATAGCGCTACTTATTCTGTTATATATTAGGATTTCAAAAAGCTTGTAGCAGCAGCTGAGTAGGGAAATGGGGCGATAGTTTTCTACCTTGTTGCTGGGTTTGCCAGGTTTCAGAGCAGATATTATCTTCGCCTTTTTAAACTCTGATGGAAGTTGACCAGTCAGCAGGATGTCAGTGAAGAATTCTGCCAGCCATTTCTTAGCTTTTCCTCCCATATGGATCAGGAATTCTGGATGGATACCATCGAATCCAGGTGCCTTAAGAGGTCTGAGGTCCTTCAGTCCAGAGTCAATGTCTGAAACTGTGAAGGGATGGGTATACTCAGATGAGGGAGATGCTTTCTTTTTCAGGTCACGAAGCTGTCGTCTGATATGTCTTGTATGTTTCTTGTCAGGAGGTATTGTTGAGATAGTAATGATGTGGGAAGCAATTTGGTCTGGTGTTACTTGGGAATTTTTTCTGCATGCTGGTGCACTTCTTCCCAGTTTTCTCAGGAGACTCCATGCTTTCCTGCTCGAGTGGGTAAAGTCCATATTTTCGACTGTTTCTGCCCATTTCTGCCTCCGAGACATGTCCAAGCTGGACAATAGTTCCGTAGCTATCTCTGGGTCACCATTTTGCTGGAAGTGTTGGTACAGTGTTTCATTTTCATCATTCCATCCTGGAACATATTCTTTTCGGTATCCTCTTGGCATACACTTTTTAGCTGTTGCTGTTACTGCACCAATGAAGCGTTGATAGTTATTATGTGATGGAGGTATCCATCAAATGGTCTTATCCAGTTCCGTTGAAAACTTCATCCAGTCAGCTTTCTGGAAATTCCATCGAGCATGCGGAGTTGATCGTATGACAGGAACAGAGCAGCCAATTTGTATTATTACACGTCTGTGTTGGCTGTGAGGAAAGGCATCTATCACTTTCCTTGTGGTGTTGATGGGAAAACCAGTTTCGTTGCAGCTAACAAAGCATAAGTCAGGATTTGAATCCCTGTCCGAAGCAGCTGACCTGAAAGTGACTTGATCTTTGGCATCAAACACTACATGAAGATTATTCTCTTCGATCCATTCTGCAAGCATGCTCCAATTTTCATCATTTTGAGAGTACTTCCAAAGTTCACGATGACTATTGAAGTCTCCTATGTAAATTGCAGGATGTTCTGCTGTGTGTAGGAGAAAATCGGGCCATGTTGTTATGGGTGGTTTGTAAACATTTTTAATAGTAATGCCGTGCAATTGTATGACAACTGTATGTATATCTGCCTCCACACCTACAGAAATCAGTGAAGCTTCGTATATGTTGTTACGGACATACGTAGCAATTCCATACACCTCGTGGTAAGTTACACCAAGTGCAGAATATCAAGGAATTCGACCTCGGCTTCGGAATATTTCTTCGCTGGAAACACGAGTTTCTTGAATGGCGACGACATCGATATTGTTGTCCAGCAAAAATTTTGACAGGTAGTCACACTTTGCCCTGCTAATGCTTTCGATATTCAGATGAAGGAGTCTGACAGTTGGCCCAATGTTTCTTGTTAATAGGCTCTGAAAAGAACTGTTTCTGCTATTTAGTTGATATGTCATTGCCAGGAGAGCCTATGGATAGTCTGGCTGCCTGTAATCACTGTTGCTCAATTAGCACCACCCAGGAGGCACGTGTAGGGTATTTTAAGGTTAAACCTACGGACGTGAGCAACGCTACCTCCCCGAATGCACAATGGCACCGAGGGAATCACTCGAAGCTTTGTACAGAACATTACGAGACTATGCTTATCCATTACGGATATTTTAGAACCGTGACTGTATATTGAATGTAAATAAGTCATACAATACTGCCACCAGTCACTTTTTTGAATAATAATGTTTTATTCCATGAACCGGTTTTCGAAGGAATAGAAAAGCAACTGGAATCACTCAATAGAGGAAAGTCCACTGGCCTGACGGGATACCAATTCGATTCTACACAGTGTACACGGAAGAACTTGCCCCCCTTCTAACAGCCGTGTACCGCAAGTCTCTAGAGGAACGGAGGGTTCCAAATGATTGGAAAAGAGCACAGGTAGTCCCAGTCTTCAAGAAGGGTCGTCGAGCAGATGCGCAAAACTATAGACATATATCTCTGACGTTGATCTGTTGTAGAATTTTAGAACATGGTTTTTGCTCGAGTATCATGTCGTTTTTGGAAACCGATAATCTACTATGTAGGAATCAACATGGATTCCGGAAACAGCGATCGTGTGAGACCCAACTCGCTTTATTTGTTCATGAGACCCAGAAAATATTAGATACAGGCTCCCAGGTAGATGCTATTTTTCTTGACTTCCGGAAGGCGTTCGATACAGTTCCGCACTGTCGCCTGATAAACAAAGTAAGAGCCTACGGAATATCAGACCAGCTGTGTGGCTGGATTGAAGAGTTTTTAGCAAACAGAACACAGCATGTTGTTATCAATGGAGAGACGTCTACAGACGTTAAAGTAACCTCTGGCGTGCCACAGGGGAGTGTTATGGGACCATTGCTTTTCACAATATATATAAATGACCTAGTAGATAGTGTCGGAAGTTCCATGCGGCTTTTCGCGGATGATGCTGTAGTATACAGAGAAGTTGCAGCATTAGAAAATTGTAGCGAAATGCGGGAAGATCTGCAGCGGATAGGCACTTGGTGCAGGGAATGGCAACTGTCCCTTAACATAGACAAATGTAATGTGTTGCGAATACATAGAAAGAAGGATCCTTTATTGTATCATTATACGATAGCGGAACAAACACTGGTAGCAGTTACTTCTGTAAAATATCTGGGAGTATGCGTGCGAAACGATTTGAAGTGGAATGATCATATAAAATTAATTGTTGGTAAGGCGGGTACCAGGTTGAGATTCATTGGGAGAGTGCTTAGAAAATGTAGTCCATCAACAAAGGAGGTGGCTTACAAAACACTCGTTCGACCTATACTTGAGTATTGCTCATCAGTGTGGGATCCGTACCAGATCGGTTTGACGGAGGAGATAGAGAAGATCCAAAGAAGAGCGGCGCGTTTCGTCACAGGGTTATTTGGTAACCGTGATAGCGTTACGGAGATGATTAATAAACTCAAGTGGCGGACTCTGCAAGAGAGGCGCTCTGCATCGCTGTGTAGCTTGCTCGCCAGGTTTCGAGAGGGTGCGTTTCTGGATGAGGTATCGAATATATTGCTTCCCCCTACTTATACCTCCCGTGGAGATCACGAATGTAAAATTAGAGAGATTAGAGCGCGCACGGAGGCTTTCAGACAGTCGTTCTTCCCGCGAACCATACGTGACTGGAACAGGAAAGGGAGGTAATGACAGTGACACGTAAAGTGCCCTCCGCCACACACCGTTGGGTGGCTTGCGGAGTATAAATGTAGATGTAGATGTAGATGAATAAAACTCTCAGGAGATTTTCGACAAACACATCAGGTTATCCCCAGGTGAGCACCAGCAGATGGGATAAATGCATGTTAAAAAAAGAAATCACATCTCTCGCCACGCATACAAATACTGCTACTAACAAAAAATATAAGAGCTGAACTATCGAAAGACGAAGCAACAGCACATTTTGCTCAACAAATTATACAAACAGGCGAAGCCACATGTCCCACTGACCAGACACCGGCACCATTAAATTCGACGGTGATTTGTGCAACATAGTGGCTGCTGAAAACGAACTCCTCTGCCAAATTTATCCAAACATTGCTCACATCTATATCAATATGGACTGGTTGTTTCAAAGGGCAACTAAAAATAATATTGTCGACGATATCAACTTTAATATTTAAAAGAAAGTTCTCGGTGAAGAGAGAATATACAAATCGATCGACACAAAGGTAAACATTGAAGAAAGTGTGAACTTCTCTGCAGAATTTCTAAACCCTTTGCAAGTGCCAGGAATGCCATTAAAATGCCTTCAACTTAAAATTGGATCTCCGACCATACTACTCAGAAAGTTCACCAGAACTAACTAACGGAACAAGGATAATCGTCAAACAGCTATCGAATAACATCATCGATGCCGAACTTACGACAGGAAAGTACAAACGACACACACTGTTTATACCCAAATATCACTGATCTCTTCTGAACTGCGATTCCATTTTAAAAGACTGCAACTTCCAATCAAATCAGCCTGCAGTTTAACAATTAACAAAGACCGAAGACAAACTTTGAAAACCGGCCTAAGCGGTCGAGCGGTTCTAGGCGCTTCAGTCCGGAACCGCGCGACTGCTACGGTCGCAGGTTCGAATCCTGCCTCGGGCATGGATATGTGTGATGTCCTTAGGTTAGTTAGGTTTAAGTAGTTCTAAACTCTACGTGACTGATGACCTCAGATGTTAAGTCCCACAGTGCTCAGAGCCCTTTGAAACAAACTTTAAAATGTTGCGGTGTCAACCTCAAAGACTCATGCTTCTCTCGCTGTGTACTGTACGTAGCTTGCTCTCTAGCAGTAAATTCGAAAAAAATTCTACGTTTGTACCCTAGATAACAGAATGAAAATTGTTGTTTATGAACAACTATCGTAAATAATTGAAATATGTTTTCAATAAATAAATTTTACATCTTACAAAAAATGGTTCAAATGGCTCTGAGCACTATGGGACTCAACTGCTGTGGTCATCAGTCTCCTAGAACTTAGAACTACTTAAACCTAACTAACCTAAGGACATCACACACATCCATGCCCGAGGCAGGATTCGAACCTGCGACCGTAGCAGTCGCACGGTCCCGGACTGCGCGCCTAGAACCTTACATCTTACACATAACAAGTATTGTAATTAGTTAAAATATGTTGTCAATAAATTTTTTATCTCTTATACTTTAAAATTTATCCTTTTATTCCAACTACCACAAAATTACCTGTCAGCTCCCTGGGCGAAGCCGGGTACCACAGCTAGTTTCTCACAAAAACTAGGTGAAGCGAAACTGTCTATAGACGAACAACTTTCCTAGCAAACAAAAAAGGTATTGCTCATGGAAATTAAAAGTTCCTGCCGAACAAAATTTAAAATTAGGCTTCTACCACGATTTGCGCATGTGTCGCATTGGTGTGGGAACGTTTGTTAGTGTGATACGTAGATTAAAACGCCCGAAATTTCAACATTAAACTTGCCCGTGATGCACAACGCCTCTCTTGCATTGTGTGCCACCAGAGAGCGTTGAGAGTCTCCGTGATGTTCCCGTGGCGAGTAAACGATCCTCTGAGTTGAATTGGGTACATGGCCGGCCTGTTGCTACAGTCTCGCCGATGTTTCTACCGCCTTTTTCGGCTTTTTGGTTAAGAGGTTACTGAAGCACTATGCGAGGTAGTCAGATTCTTTTTGAGTACCTATCAAGGCTACTTAATAACCTGGTCAGAAGAACGTCGAATTACGTTGAATGTAAAAGTATGGTTAGCGAGGAAGAATAAAGGATAGGCCTCAGAATTTTTTAAAAATATATTCAGACAAATGTCCAGTCCGTATTCTACTTATTACAAATTTTAAATATTTACTGGCTTTTTTATACCCAACCATTCTATTGTCTCACCCAATTCAATTGCATCTCTTCCTTACGTTTACTTTAACCAAGATACCGAATAAGGTACTGCAGTCGTAAAGGTACTCGACTGGCATCTGTGAGCACTGCAGTTCGTTCTCCTATGTTTCCCTAAATCGTTCGTGACAGATTCCGGTGTGAGACCTTTGACACAGCCGATCTCCTAACCTGTTCTTCTCTCACCTGAGTCTGTGATCCGTCACCGACAGGATGTTACACGTCAATCTCTCTCTCTGCTTATATTGTAACCAATTTCTATTTATCATTTCAGTATCAGGTTTCATGCATGTGCGTGCGTTTGTGTATGTATGTATGTATGTGTGTGTGTGTGTGTGTGTGTGTGTGTGTGTGAGTGTGAGTGGGAGGAGGGGGGGGGGGGAAATTGGTGGACGTGTTGATAATCGTGTTTGGAGTCTGTTTTTTCGCTTTATGTAAACTACCGGAGAATTTTCGTCGCAGAAGAAATGTAACTATATAAACTTTCATTCGCAATGACATTTCTAAGAGTGAATATGAGTCCCGCTATCCCAAAGCTCTGATGGACCTTCTTTGAGTCCACTGCAGTAGAATCTACTGTGAAATCTGGTTCCATTCCTGTTAACTTGATGAGATCCCTCTTGGGCAAGAGTATCTAAAATTGTGCCAGTTAGGCTATAAAGGGCTTAGGGGGAGAAGATTCAATGAAACAGCAGTAACTTAGTCCACAGCTCACTCTGAGTTACTTGACAGTGGCTTTTAACTAGATAGTTCAATCTAGTACAATACGAGAACAGATTCCGACATGTATTAGAAGCTTGCTACAATTTTCTCTAGTTGATCAATTCCAATGTAGTTATTGTTATTAGTCTTATAGCACGTTCCCCTCAGAAATCTATATACAAGTCCTTATGAAATAGGAAGTTATCCTCTTTACGCGACACATCGCGAATTAATGTCGTGGTTATAGCTTTGCTGATGCGTGCTCTCTTTATATACGATGCAATTGGACTTCACTGCAAAACTTACAGCTTTATCACGCTACGGAAAGATATTATATACATTGCATTGGTTGTTTTACACCGTCGTTGGCCTTCCATCGCAACGCAATCTCCGTGCTCTTCATCTGTACAAGTATAGTCTATTATCTTTCTTGCGTCGCTCTGCAATCGCCGTTTACCAGTTTTTTTTCTAGTTCTACTTCTTTCCAATTTCCGAGTTGTCTTTCTAGTAACACTTTCTGAGGTATTCTGTTACCATCCATATTTTTCTACGAGAATTACAATTTCAGATGTTTTTATTCCATCCAGTGTAACACTGATAAAACTTTTTCCGTAATTCAACTGGTATCACCTTCCATTATCCTGGGCATTATCAAGGTTCTGCAACAACCTCTCCGGTACATCGTTTCCATTGCGTGAAGCCTTTTTTCATTATCTTTCACGGTGTCCCTAGCTCCGTCCCGTAAGACACAGTACTTTCTACAAAACGCCTGTACTGTTGCATTTTTGTGCAAGCAGGGACGGGTGTCTACTGTCATCCCACAATGCTACGCACGGTGATTCAGCGAGTCCTACCACTGTCGTTTTATGCAGCTCGGAATGTAATATCCGGCCATCATAAACCACGCGTGAGTTTTTCGTATTCCCCTGTTTATTACGCGACTACTATTACTCCTACAGAAAAAAATGAACAGAACTTTTTTGTAGGAAATTTTGTACGGGGATACGTTTTCACTGGTAATCGTAACTGCCGATTTATTCAAGAAAAACGTACAAAAAGAACCATCAAACGCACCGCACTCTCATACTCAGTCCCCAACATTGAGGATTTCCAGTACATGGTTCATGCCACTTGGTTCTTTCGCTGTACAAAAATTTGTGACTGGGCGAATTATTTTCTACATTCGACCTGTCCTCGTCTTCATTGGCTGTCTTTAGTATGTCACTGTGGCCGAGCGGTTCTAGGCGCTACAGTCTGGAACCGCGCGACCGCTACGGTCGCAGGTTTGAATCCTGCCTCGGGCATGGATGTGTGTGATGTCCTTTGGTTAGTTTGGTTGAAGTAGTTTTAAGTTCTAGGGGACTGATGACCTCAAAAGTTAAGTCCCATACTGCTCAGAGCCATTTGAACCATATTATGTCACTGGCTTAGTCGATCACCCACAAATTGTGAAATTGACGTTTGTGTAAATTTTACATATCAGTTTTGTAAATCTTAACATCATGAAAAACAGTTACATGTTTGGATTCTCAGGCCTTCTGATTACGAAACTACTTTTCTTGCAAGGCTTAAGTTTCGATCAAAGTGTCAACGTAATAAGTTTTAGCGTAATGTTTACTAAAGTCGTTATTCGTTCATTAGTTTCATACGCATGTTTAAACAAATAGTGTTAACAAACAGCAAACTATGCTGGCAGGGTAATATCTCAATCAATAGATAAGAAAAAGCTCGAATATCGGGAACAGTTCCAGCAGTCAGAAAATTTTGCACCGCTTTAGGAGGGAGTGCAACGAACATCGTACTACAAATCCTGGTCAGTGAGGGATGAGTGTCGGGTGAAAGTACGTTTAGAGGTAACTTTTGCCTGTTTTTCTTGAATAACTCGATAATCATAGTCTCTGGCGAGAACTTATCCTGGTACGTAGTTTAACTAGATTAAATTTCCTACGAAAAGTTTCAGCTAATTTTTCCTGTAGGATCGATAGTTCGCGCATTGCTAGCGAGAGAATATAAAAATGTCGTGCGTTGTCTATGAAGCCCAACAATAACATTACGGGTTACATAAAACGACAGCGGTAAGGGCATCTGAATCAGTTTGTGTGTAGCTACTTACTTGTGGCCTGTGTTTTCTTCACTTTATCTTGGAAATCCAGGCGCTGTGAGTCTGACATCAAGTGTTTGTCTAAGGTTGTATTTTTAATAGTTCCTACCAAACATGTTACGCACTGGTAAGACACAGTACTCGCATTCGGGAGGTAGATGGTTCAGATGGCCGTCTGGCTATCCTGCTGTAAGTTTAGCGTGGTTCCCCTAAATCGATTAAGGCAAATGCTGAGACGATCCCTTTGAAAAGTACATGTCCGACTTCCTTCCACGTTTCCTCATCCGAGCTTGAACTCTGTCCCTGAAGAATCTGGTCGTCGACCAGACGTTAAATCGTAATCTTCCTTCATATTCAAATAATATCCGTCACGGATTTTAAGAAAGTCCCACCCCTCCGTTTCTATGATAATATACCACGTTTTTGCAACATTAACCCTCCCTACCCTACTCCCTGTTCTCCTGCACATATTTTCTTGAAAGATAACTTACGACTTCTTCATCTTCAGCCACAATCGTCCACAAACTACATGTACGCTCACCTCCTACTCGCAAAATCGCAGTTTGACATCGACTCCCCCAGATTTAGGAACCTTATCAGTATATACGTTTTATGAACGAGGTAGGAGAGGAGCAACAACCTTGGAGCAAACGCTTGTTAAGTGTGAACGCTTCCGACTATCGGTTACCTACTTTGACTGTGAGAAACCTTTTTCATTGCTTGATATAAACTGAGGAGTTCCTTTCATTCATTACTCTCCACAACTTTTATCATTCGCACCATCTCGTAAGCCGTGTTGAAGAGAGAATAACGCAGTATGTGCTTGACAGACAGCAGTAATTCAATATCTATTTCCTTTGGCAGCTCAGTTTTCCGAAAGAATAATACGGTAGTTTCTAGTTTCCAAAACGAACTGAAGGCCTGACTGTAGTCTAAATTCACTACAATTACAAACTGGCAATGACACACAGGCCGCCGGCCGTTGTGGCCGAGCGGTTCTAGACGCTTCAGTCCGGAACCGCGCTGCTACTACGGTCAGAGGTTCGAATCCTGCCTCGGGCATGGACGTGTGTGCTGTCCTTAGGTTAGTTACTTTTAAGTAGTTCTAAGTCTAGGGGACTGATGGCTTCATATGTTAAGTCCCATAGTGCTCAGAGCCATTTGAACCATTTGAACACATAGGCCAAGACGCATATGACCCTTAGGCAGACACACGTATTTCGTTCACACATCGCCATGTTAATTCCGTATGAAGGAACTGAGATGGAGAAAACGCGAACAAGTAAAATAGATTATAGTTTCTGAACATTCTGACACAAAGAAGATACCTGTGAAAAACATGAGATTTGTTTCACAAGTTGAGCTTTCTTTCACAAACTAAGCACCAGAGAGTGCATCACTGATTGAGAAACTGTGTGATGTAAAGTCCTCAGATGCTAAGATTTGATCAAAAGATGGTGTAAGGAATCGCCCTAACGCTGTTTGCTGTTTATATGCGAGTTCACACAGCACCACGGGATCAGCTGCTGGTGATCAAAAATAATATATTGTCAATTAACGGCGAGTCAGATGATGGTGAAGGTCGGAGAAAGTGGTGATAGGCGCAAGTTTCGGAAAAAGAAAGAGCTAAATGTAAGATAAACAGTAAGAAACAATACAGTCTTCAGTTCACTACTGACAATTCCACTGCATAACTAATCAGTTAATGCAACAGTCATTTTATTGTAACATACAGTCGTGTTTGTATTAGTTAAATTAGCAGCGTGTACAGATCGAACAAGTCTGAAAGAGCAGACACCACACATTCGTATAACTGATTTGCCTCGACGAGCAACGAGTCAGTTATCCTCAGTGTGGATGCGCATTTACACCCGAGCTCCTGCGGGAATCTAAAATTAGCTAGCATGGAGGACATGTACAGAGACTGTGGTCGGCTGGCGCTCGATGGGAGATTTAGTCGGCCTGGGAGCGTACCGATATAGTCCGCGCATTAGCGATACACATTGTGTCCGAGTAGTGCAGCGTTTAACGCAACTAGCTAGTGAGTAGGGAATCCCAAGTTACAGACCCCGTTCAGCACACATTTTCATTTGTCGCCGCTGATACCGCATAAAGTCCCGATACAACTCACATCATCAGTTGCCTCCCTTTCATTTCCTTTCTCCTCCTCCACCTTCAGTTTACATAATAAACGGCAACTGCAAAATGCGCATGGTGTCTGTTCTTTCGGTCACGTCCGCAGGCACCACACATTCATATAACCAGACTATACAAATGCGTCGTGATACAATAACGCCTACAAGTACGTGTCTGCATTGTCTGATATGACCAAAACTATTTCTAAAAAACTATGCTGAATAACAAATGATATAACATTATACTCAGGATTAGGGCCGGTTCAAGGCCCAAGTGACACAAGCGACCACTTGCAGCGGAAAGTTGAGAGTGGAAAATTAGTACACGGCGTGCAACATACGTAATTAGTAGCGAAAATTGACACATGTCAAAGCTTACGACAATATAAACCAAAATGTTCTCTCAATAACAATCAGAAAATGTGAGAACTGAGTTTCTCCTGACGTATACAATTTTCAAACAACTTAGCGGGAATTCAGCCAGGTAATATTCACAGCGTCCGTCGATATTTCAGCTGGAGTACACCCCGCCATTTTCAGGGCACAAACTTGAAAATGGTGAGGCGTACTCCCGCCGAAATATCAGCGGTCGCTGTAAATATTACCTGGCTGAATTCCTGTAAGTTGTTTGAAGAAAGGTCAGAAAATTAGTGTATCCTCAGCCTTTTTGCAAATATTTTCATGTTGAATCACTTGGGAGACGGACGATTCAGTTCAGACTGGCATTGAAACACCCTGTATATATATATATATATATATATATATATATATATATATATATATATATATATATATATATATATATATATGGATTTGTTTGTGTGTGTGTATTTTGCTGTGAGTATATGTTTGTGTGTGTGTTTTTTTAAAAATGAATATGAGTTTACATGTTTGTGTGTGTTGGAGGGTGGGAGAAGAAGAGGGGAAGACGATTCATTAAATATTTATCCTGATCACATTTCAGTTTGTTATTGTTCTGGTGGCTAGCATGATCAGAGAGTTATTTTTTATATGGATTTCGTTGCTGAGTACCTTCTTCTCCATTGCAGTGGCTCTTTGTATGTGAAAGTTATCTTGCAATGTCAGGAGCTTTTTGTTGTGATTATTCACTCTGATAACTGTCATGTCACATTCCATGTTTTATCCGGTGATCGGCGAAGGTACAATGGCTATTTTCATATTTCCAACTACTTATTTGTTCTTTATACCTAGTTTTTAAGTTCCTGCTTGTCATCCCCAGATATACTGATTTACATGGACTTTAATTTCTATTCCAAATGTTTCTTTTGTTTCCTTTACTGCTTGCTCAATATAAAGATTGAATAACATCGGGGATAGGCTGCCGCCTTGTCTTACTCCCATCTCAACTAGTGCTTCCATTTCGTGCCTCTTGACTCTTATAACTGCCATCTCGTCTCTGTACAAATTGTAAATAGACTTTCACTCCCTCTATTTTTCATTCCTGCCACCCTTCGAATTAGAAAGAGATTGTTTGAGTCAAATGCTGAACATATAGCACAAAAATGAGAAAAAAAGAATGACTATTGAAGTCACACTTCCATATCGATACCCAGCATTAGTAACTTGTGATAAACGTCTCATAGCTCAAATTGTTATTATCATGTACATTTTATCACAATTTAGAAACAATGGTAAGCTTGGCGGGAAAGATCGATCTTCCACTCCGCATAATACTACCTGTTGACGGAGAAAACGCAATGAAATACTTTTTCAGGAAATTATCAACCATGTTGCAGATGAAGCTGTCATTCACCGTCACGGAATGTCAACAGATGATCAAAACGAGTTGCAAAATGACTTAGACACTATATATGTGTGGTGAAAGAAGTGGGAATTGACTCTAAATCGTGAAAAATGTGAAGTTATCCGCATGAGCACTAAAGACAATCCGCTAAATTTCAGTTACATGACAAATCGCACAAATCAGAAGGTGGCAGACTCCGCTAAATACTTAGGGTTTACAGTTACAAATAACTTAGACAGGAACGCAGATATAAATAATGTTGTGGGGGAAAGCAAACCAAAGGCTGCGATTTATTGGAAGAATATTTAGAAAATGTAGTCATAACAGGTCTGTTAGAGAGACTGTGCTTGTCCGCTCTTTTCTGGTGTACTGTTGTGCGGTTTGCCATCCGCATAAAATAGCATTGACGAGGAACATCGGAAAAGTTCAAAGAGGGGCAGCTTGTTTTGTACTATCACGAATAGGGAAAAAAGTCCCACGAATATGATACATGAACTGAGGTTGAGCTGTGCTGCGGCTCTTATTGGTGCTGTTTTAGGTTTCCTTCCTCTGTTGGAGGCCAGGCTGTATCATTTAGTTGACATGCTTGCGGATGTTTGTATTCTTCTTGTGTTGACTGGCGCCACTTGGTTTCGCAAGCGTTGCCTGTCTGCTAGTGGCAGCAGTGGCGTTATCGATATGTAGTAACTGTGGCCCTATCTTTGGGGTGAAGTCGTTGTTTTTCCGGGTCGTGTGAGTGAGCAGATCGGTTGGGGACTCCGGAGGAGCCAAGAGGGCGTCCGAATACACACCGGGACCGCTGGCAGCATGCATGCACTGCCGGACGGAAGGGCTACGGTCGCGAGCGTGCATGACCTAGTCGTCTACCAGATCCAACAAGTTTTGAGTCGATTATAATCCTAGCAGTGAAACCTGCACCATTGTGACATCTCGCGAATCTCCAGTGACTTAGGTTCGTATTGTTGCTCGCAGTGTCGCCAAGACGAAGAGCACCGAGTGGAGTGCTTGGGGAAGGCTGATCTAATTATCTTTCCTCGAGTCCTGTTACTAATTACTGCATTCTATGTGTTCTATTTGCTAAGTTCAACCAGCGGTGTTTTTCCTGCCTGGTGGCCGCTAACGCCCCAGTTACCTGCCCTGGAGGTTGGTGTATGTAATGGCAGTGTATGTTTCCTCGCCTTGCCGCTGCTATGCGGTAAGGCGTGTAGTTTTGACAGTTTCCTTGATTTTGAGGTCGGTTGGTGTTTCTTCTACTCTGGTAGTACTGGTTCCTTTCTCCTTTCAGACGCTCTAAACACAGAATTCTGAGGACGTAGTGCTGACCGCCGGTTCCGGCTTTGGCGTGGTGTTCCATCGTTGCGTTGGTTACCGGACGTTAGTTTGCTTCAGCAGATTATCATTAGTCATTGGTTAGACTGCCACTAGTCAGAGTTACCATATTGTGAAGTGAACGCAGTATTGGCTGCCTTTCTCATCGCTCGCGAAAGTGTTTTCGGCCTGACGTACTCAGAGGTCGATTCCTGGAGCACCGTCTGTGACTAGTCCTTGTGTTTTATTATTGTATTACCAAGTTACCATCATTTGTATCACCTGTTTGGTGATCAGTTGCTTGTCCTTTTGAATTAACCTTGTTATTATATTTGCTGTTTTATTGCAAGTTTTTTAATATAATTGCCATTTTGGGCGTTACAGCAAGTTTAAACGGTTGTCCTACCAAGTTTACTATCATTTTGTCTCACCTGTTTGGTGATCAGTTGCCTGTATTTTAAATTAACTGTTTCTATTGCCTTACTATTGACAGAATGTTTGTTAAATTTTTTTAATAATTGCCACTCTTGACGTTAAAGGCCTTAAGCCGTGACTGTCGCTACTTGTCATAAAATTATAATGTGGCAATTGTATTTTAGCGGTTAACCTTTAAGACCTTGGTGATTTATTTTCAATATTTTAATAACTGTAGTTCGTAAGTTACAACAAGTTAAACAATTCTTAATTTATTGCCATTAATGCCTTCAGCTGTGAAACAATTCGTAATTTATTGCCATTAAGGCCTTCAGCGGTGAAACAGTTCTTAAATTATTGCCATTATTTTAGTTTGTTGTTGATTTTAAATAAATTGTGTGTAATTAAAAGAAAAGTCAACCAATAGTAACTGATTACGACCCCATCCATAATCGTAACCGAATCCGGCCTCCCTTGACCACCAGGTCTCAGAGATGGCAGCCATTAAAACAAAGGCAGGATCTTCTCATGAAATTTCAATCACCAGCTTATTCCTCAGAGAGTGGAAACGTTTTGTTGACCCCCAAGTACATACGAAAACATGATATTGTAATGAACTAAGAGAAATCAGAGCTCGCACTGTGGAACGGTAGAGAAGTAGCTTAAAAGTGTTACCATGAACCCTCTGCCAGGCAGTTGATTGTGAACTGCATGTTGGATGTTGCTTGAATTGATCCAAAATAATCGTTTCAGTATTGTTTAGGTGGACAGGTAATGCAAGATATACTTAGATGATGATTTAAATGTCAGGAAATCGTTTCTAAAAGTATTTGTATGGAGTGTAGCCATGTACGGAAGTGGAACATGGACGATAAATAGTTTGAACAAGAAGAAAATAAAAGCTCTCGAAATGTGGTGCTACAGAAGAATGCTGAAGATTAGATAGGTAGATCACATAACTAATGAGGAGATGTTGAATAGGATTGGGGAGAAGAGAAGTTTGTGGCACAACTTAACTAGAAGAAGGTATCGGTTGGTAGGACATGTTCTGAGGCATCAAGGGATCACCAACTTAGTATTGGAGGGCAGCGTGGAGGGTAAAAATCATAGAGGGAGACCAAGAGATGAATACACTAAGCAGATTCCGAAGGATGTAGGCTGCAGTAGGTACTGGGAGATGAAGAAGCTTGCACAGGAGAGAGTAGCATGGAGAGCTGCATCAAACCAGTCTCAGGACTGAAGACCACAACAACAACAACACTTAGATGAAAGTTTATGGCTTCTCCTAAAGTAAACTGCAATGAAATCAACAAATATTTTTTTTTTTTTACAATGACCGCTATGCCATGACTTGATTTACAAATATTGACGAGACCTGAGAATTTGACCTTGGGAAGTAGACTTTGAGGACGAGCTCACAGGCGAACGACTCGTGCCTAAATCCCATCGTAATTAGGCACCGACAGCAAATTAGCCTTAATCACGGCCTTACTTTATAATATCCGCGATAATATACTCGGAAGGAATTTAATATCCTGTTTCTGTGGTTTATTTTACAAACCAATCAAATTACAAGTTTTCTCTCGCACGGAGTTAATAAAAGCAGTTTAATGAAATTCCCCGGCGGAGCAGCGCGCAGAAGTGCGCCGGCTTCGGAGGCAGGCGGGCCTCCTCGACGGCAGTTTGCAGTCGAGTGGTTGGCAACATTGATCCTGTGGGGCGGCGTCACGCAGTGTGCGTGTGACCCCCTCCCCCCTCCCCCCTCCTGTCTACCTCTTCCTCCCCCCCCCCGACCCCCCCTCCCCCCCCCCCCCTCCGACAACCGATCCCTGAAATCACCCGCGGGACTTTATCAGATGTTGTCCCGGCCAATTATCCAACTTCGCTAAGAATCCCGTCAATCGCTAATAACGGCAAGACTGCGAAATTGCTGAGCGAAGACTGCTTGCCTCTCGGCCGGAAGTCTATTCTGCCTCTAGTGGAGGCTGCACGCAGCTCCGGCATCGTGCCGCCGATCGCTAGACCCAGAGGCTGCAGAGGAATGGGACCGCTGAAGTAACGACGGCATCCGCACTTAATTGTTCTTTGCAAACTGGTACTCACGGAAATGAATCGAAAAACTAAGGAAAAAAAGGCTCCAGTCATCTTTACCTCACCTAGCCCTCCTGAGAGCGATTTTCCGATATTTTCCAAAAGAGTTCCGCGCGACAGCTGCTGTAATTGTTCCTGGTAGGAGGGCGTGGTTTATGCTTCGCCATTGCTAAGCAGCTCTTAAATTTCGTAAAATAGTAACTTCTAATCCTAGCCGTTCTACTTGACCTCACTCTATTGGTATTTAATAGTGATTTTACTTACAAGGGAACCTCCCCATCGCACCCCCCTCAGATTTAGTTATAAGTTGGCACAGTGGATAGGCCTTGAAAAACTGAACACAGATCAACTGAGAAAACAGGAAGAAGTTGTGTGGAACTGTGAAAAAATAAGCAAAATATACAAACTGAGTAGTTCATGGCAACATATGCAACATCAAGGAAAATTCGGTTCCAGGAGCGCCATGGTCTCGTGGTAACGTGAGCAGCTGCGGAAAGCAAAGTCCTTGGTTCAAATCTTCCATTGAGTGATAATTTTTATTTTTTATTTTCAGTTTATGTGACAAACTCTTATGTTTTCATCACTTTTTTGGGAGTGATTATCACATCCACAAGAAAACCTAAATCGGGCAAGGTAGAAGAATCGCCAAGTGTACAAGTTAGGTGGGTCGACAACATATTCCTGTCATGTGATGCACATGCCGTCACCAGTGTCGTATAGAACATATCAGATGTGTTTTCCTGTGGAGGAATCGGTTGACCTATGACCTTGCGATCAAATGTTTTCGGTTCCCATTGGAGAGGCACGTCCTTTCGTCTACTAATCGCACGGTTTTGCGATGCGGTCGCAAAACACAGACACTAAACTTATTACAGTGAACAGAGACGTCAATGAACGAACGGGCAGATAATAACTATGCAAAAATAAATAAAGTAAAATTTTCACTCCAGGGAAGACTTGAACCAAGGACCTCTCGTTCTGCAGCTGCTCACGCTACCACGGGACCACGGCGCTCCTGAACTGACTGCGTGCATGATGTTGCGTATGTGGCCCATGGACTACTCAGTTTGTATATTTTGCTTATTTTTTCACAGTTCCACACAACTTCTCCCTGTTTTCTCAATTGATCTGTGTTCAGTTTATCAAGGCCTATCCACTGTGCCAACTTATTACTAAATCTGAGGGGGGTGCGGTGGGGAGGTTCCCTTGTTAGAATAAGACATTGCCATTACTGGCAAAGCATTGAGACTGAGAGGGTGAACAGGAATGTCGAAATGGAACTGGATAAATAATTGCTTGATAATTGGAAAAATTGACTACAATGAATAGCTGCGAAAATTTTGAAGGTAATTTATGAATCTGTGCACAATATTGGGTGAACTTTAACTGATACAAATATCAACAGACCTTGAATATCATTTCATTCACCGCGTAATCACCGCAATAATTGTAATTGTCAATCTGTCTATAAATTCTTAAACACACGAAGGGCAATATTTTTATTATAAGTAAACCCAGTTCAATAGGTGCCTATCAAGTCTGAGTCGTTACCTTCACATTATTTCCATTACGTTTAGTCGTGAGTGTAACAATGTCCGTGCAGGAACGCTCCTCCAGATCTGGCGTTAATTATTCTCGCCTGCACCGGACCTCTTGATGCAGGATCTCGGCGGCGACTGAAATGATGAACAGATAGGAGTTGAACTTATAAACTTGATCATAAACATTCCTTTTATAATAACTTTTCATGCTACTTTTAACGAACGGTTAAAATACACATTTTTAGCAATGCCGGTACGACGGAGCCGAGCATACGTCCGTACTCTGCCACTCCCCGAAACAAAAGTGAGAAGATACATGAATTAATAAATTTGAGAGCATATTTCTTATTTTGTTTCATACAGATATTTAATGGTGTATCAAAACATTGTCCTTGCCACAAAACATCTAGTTAATTTACTTTTGGCTTTGTCTTTGGTTTATAACTCACTCAGTTTACATATAGCATATATGGAAGGAAAGAAAAATAATATGATTCAATACAGGGGGCAGCCAAAAATAATACTCGACTCACCTCAGAACCACTCAATGCTCATGAAGTTACGAATTGCGATGAAACTGTCACATAAAGAAGATTGGGGACAGTACGTGATCATTGCTCTGAGGGAAAGTGATTTGTGTCCAGACATTTGACCTCGTGACTCCTGTTCAAAGCCGTCATACATTGTCCCCGTTATCAACAGTTACATGAAAAGACAAAAATATAATTTTAGTAGACACTTAACAAGCACATCCTTCAACTTATAAAACAGTTTTTGAAACGTTAGTGCATAGGTTAGGCAGCCGATTTCAGATGATGACTGTCACTGATAATTTCACGACGCTACGCACTACTAATTTACACTCAAAAAACAACAGAAGTAAATTCGAAGCAAAGGTAAAATCTAGCTCAGTGGTTCCCAACAGGTGGTCCGCGGACCCCCAGGGGTCCGCGAGCTATGCCAGAGGGGTCCGCAAGATGCCATTAGAATAAAAAAATATATTGAATATATTTCGTATAACAGATTTTTTGTTTTGGTCGCTCAATATTTTTTCAAAAATGAATATGTCAATGTTTTTTCTAAGTACCAAAAATAGAAAACGTATAAAAAGTCTCTTAATTGGGCTTTTTTAGGTACTTGATAGTGTGATACGACAAGGTACCAATCATGCTCGATGAGGGGGGCCTCGAGAAAATTTTGTTTGGAACCTCTAATCTAGATGAACAAAATATCAACCTGAACATCTAGATGTGTATCAACAGTCCCTCATAACAATATATGCCGCTTGGTATAACCGTACACACCTTCTTACATGGAACACGGTAAGTAATAAATACAGCCTTCAGTAGTACCGACACTAAGTTTTCACAAAGAACAAGCCACGCCGTTTCTCTCCGGACCATAGAACCAAACCTAACATGCTTTATATTTACGTAGATTCAGCAACTATAGCAGCATATGGCAGTGCCAGTTTGGTAGAGATGCATTATTTCACGCACCAAATGGAGTGAAGTATGCAAAAATTGTTAGCGCTGTGACCAAAAATTTTTAAGTGGTTTCAGTTCATGAGAAGCATTAAACTAAAGGATTACAGTTCAGATGAATACTGAGCAAGGAATCACAAACACTCAATACGACTCATATTCATTGGAATATGTCCTAAAATGATGACAGGACAAGATCCATGGGTCCTGTCCCTTTACAAAACTAAAACAAGTCATTGTAGCGTTGGCTCTCCGATGATTTACGACAGGCGTTCGTGAGCTTTCTCCTCACGCTCGTACAGAGATGCACTTGACGACGACTTAAATGTTTTACAGTAGCAACGTCCTTGCAACTGTTGAGCATCTGTGGAGATTACATACTGAACCATTTCATTTCAGTTACATTATAAAAGCTGTGGCCGCGGCGAGCACGAATGCCAATTTCAAGAGCTGCCGTGCTACCCTACGTCCTTCAGACTGCCTGTTTACCACGCGTAGTATATTCTCACTGCTGTACGAGCCCCCATTACCTCGATACTGTCTCTCAAATCTTAATTATGCAATGTAAAGGTCGAACCATGTAAGACGCACAAAATACCAATAGCAGCACCACATTCATAAACAGATTTTTCAAAGAAAGTACTTTTACTACACGCTAAGACACAAATGGCAACGATCCACGAAGAAATTGTTCGAATTAGACGGAAATCGGGATATGTGTTGTACATGAACAGGAAAACAAATGATTCATTTAAGAAAAACTGGATGATTTATTCAAGAGAAAGAGAGTCACAGATTGAGCAAGTCAGTATCGCGTTGGTGCACTTCTGGCCAAAGCAAGCAGTCATTCGGCTTGGCCGTTGACTCGTTGAGTTGTTGGATATCCTTCTGAAGAAAATTCTGTCAAGTTAGCGTTAGATCGTCAAAATCCCTAGCTGGTTGGAGGGTCCAGTCCAGTCCATAATGCTCCGAACTTTCTTAATTTGGGGGAGATTCGGCGACTTTGCCGTCAAAGGTAGGGTTTCCGAAGCACGAAGACAGGCGGAAGAATCTCTCACTGAGTGCGGTCAGGCATTATCCTGCTGAAAAATATGTCCAGAACGGTTTGTCATGAAGGTCAACAAAATTGTGCGTACAGTATCGTCAACGTACCGTTGTGTTGTGAAGGTTCCCCGGACGACCACCAAAGAGGTTCTGCTATGAAAAGAGATGGCACACCAGACCATCAATCTCGGTTGGGCCGTGCAGCGGGTGATGGTGGGGCTCATATTCCAGTGCTGCCCGGGTCGTCTCCAGAAACGTCTTCAGCATGGAATCACATTGAGTAGAGTAGAGTTGTCTTCAGTGATAACTCCCGCTTAGAAATGAACCTCGATGACTAGAGAAGACATGTCTAGAGACTCCCCGCGCTGTGGTAGGATATCAACCTATCGCCAACCATACAGCCCAACAGCAAGTAGTGATGGTCTGGAGTGTTACTTCATTTCATAGCAGAACCCTTTTGGTTGTCGCCCTCTTGGTTGTCGACACCCTTACAGCACAGCGGTATATCGACGATACACTACGCTACGTTTTGTTACCCTTCATGGCAAGCTGTCCTGGGCTTACATTTCAGCAAAATAGCGCCCTCCCGCACACGCCGAAACTTTCTACTGCTAGTATTTGTGCTTGTCAAACACCCTTCTTGGCTAGGAAGGTCGCCGGATATTTCTCCAACTGAGAAAATGTGGAGCAATATAAGCAACGTCCTCCAACTACCTCGGGATTTTGACGATCTAACAGACGAGTTGGACGGTATTCGGTACGCTACCCCTGAGGAGGACGTCCAAGAACTCTGTCAATCAATGCCAAGCCGAATGACTGCTTGTGTAAGGGCCAGAGCTGGACCAAAGTTTTACTGATTTGCCCAATCTGTGAAGCTCTTTTTTGGAATAAAACATCCTATTTCTCTAAAATTGTAATCATTTTTTTGTTTCTACATCTGCATCACATCTACTGGTTTCCATCCGATTCAGATAATTCCTTCGTAGTGCGTTGTTTTTTTTTTAGTCTTAAATGTCAAATGAAAAGTTTTTTGATAAATATTGGAAACCACCACAAACATGTTACTTGAAAAAAATAATTACTTTAATAGTACTAAGTTTATTGCAATAGGTGTAATGGTGTTCCAGGTATGATCAATATTTCATTTCAATCATTAAGATATCCATTTCAGTACTACGCAGTTCATCACTGTGGTATCTATATTTTGTTCCTTAAAAAACTCTGGATGTGTCTAGACCAGTCCAGCTATCAACCTTTATAGCAACAAAACGCTCATGCACAGGCACCCAAAGTGGTGCGGGAAAGTGGGCAGGAGCAGGAGGTTCCACTTACCTCCTCCTGGAAACTGGTTTACCGATTGTTAACTCGTTATGAATTCTTGAAAATAATTGTCGACTGACCTAAGAAACCCCTGATTTATTACTGCTGTGCTGAGAAATGTTATGACTTCAAAAATCGTGTTTGTTTGTCACACACACTCTTGGAGGAATACCACGTTGCTTCCCCTGGACGGCGACCGCAGTGGTTACGGCGATGTCCTGAAGTCGGGGTGGATGCCGACCAACTCGGAACGCTGCGGTCCCCTAGGATCTGCACACCGCATCCCAGTACGGCCCTTTATGGAGGTACACAGTGAACTGCGGGCCAAGATCCTTCTGCACGGCGGCCGACTCTTAACTCCCAAGGCATTGCTCTCCTTCAACACTTTGAGTAAACAGAGCCAAAAAATGTAACTTAAAAACTTTTTTACATACCTTTTACTGCACGAGTCGACAAAAAGAAAAGAAAATATGTAAACACCACAGCACATCCAATAATATGTTAAGATGTGAGACATACGAAATGGCAGTTTTTACTCATTATTTTAATGGATATGGAACATGGTTTCCCTCAGTCGCTCTGATTTAATTACTTAGTTAGTGTCATGTTCTATGGATCATTTTCTACGATAAATCTTAATGGTGTTAAACGAGTCATTTTAAATACACATCGAAAATTAATTTATAGATGTGGCTACATGCTGAACAATTATAAGTTCTTCTTTTTGAGTTAATAATTTCTATCGACTACCTTATACACAGTACAATAATGGAAATTATTCTACGAAATAGAAGGAGTTGTCAAGAGAGAAACTTTTTTCAGTTTGTTTTTACAATTTCACTTTGCTGTCTCATAGATATTTTGTATCCCCGGACAAGTGACCAAACATTTTAGTTGTACCACTGTGCATCCCTTTGTGGCGTTAGCTGTCTTATTCAGTGGTTTGGCATTTAACTAATTTGTAAATGAAAATGATAATCTTATTTTATTACATTGAGTAATTACTAAATAATTTTTCTCCCGGCTAAAGATTTGGTCAAGTTGCTAAAGAACTCCAAGTTGACGTCGTGTTAAAGTGTTGTCTGTCAGTTGTGTAAGTGTCACTAAATCACAGTTCATACAACAGATTCTATACAACTATCGATTACGATGGAAATAGTTATCTTTAGCAAAATGATCATTAAAACCAACGAATATCAGCCGCGCACAACACTGACGTACACTCCTGGAAATTGAAATAAGAACACCGTGAATTCATTGTCCCAGGAAGGGGAAACTTTATTGACACATTCCTGGGGTCAGATACATCACATGATCACACTGACAGAACCACAGGCACATAGACACAGGCAACAGAGCATGCACAATGTCGGCACTAGTACAGTGTATATCCACCTTTCGCAGCAATGCAGGCTGCTATTCTCCCATGGAGACGATCGTAGAGATGCTGGATGTAGTCCTGTGGAACGGCTTGCCATGCCATTTCCACCTGGCGCCTCAGTTGGACCAGCGTTCGTGCTGGACGTGCAGACCGCGTGAGACGACGCTTCATCCAGTCCCAAACATGCTCAATGGGGGACAGATCCGGAGATCTTGCTGGCCAGGGTAGTTGACTTACACCTTCTAGAGCACGTTGGGTGGCACGGGATACATGCGGACGTTCATTGTCCTGTTGGAACAGCAAGTTCCCTTGCCGGTCTAGGAATGGTAGAACGATGGGTTCGATGACGGTTTGGATGTAGCGTGCACTATTCAGTGTCCCCTCGACGATCACCAGTGGTGTACGGCCAGTGTAGGAGATCGCTCCCCACACCATGATGCCTGGTGTTGGCCCTGTGTGCCTCGGTCGTATGCAGTCCTGATTGTGGCGCTCACCTGCACGGCGCCAAACACGCATACGACCATCATTGGCACCAAGGCAGAAGCGACTCTCATCGCTGAAGACGACACGTCTCCATTCGTCCCTCCATTCACGCCTGTCGCGACACCACTGGAGGCGGGCTGCACGATGTTGGGGCGTGAGCGGAAGACGGCCTAACGGTGTGCGGGACCGTAGCCCAGCTTCATGGAGACGGTTGCGAATGGTCCTCGCCGATACCCCAGGAGCAACAGTGTCCCTAATTTGCTGGGAAGTGGCGGTGCGGTCCCCTACGGCACTGCGTAGGATCCTACGGTCTTGGCGTGCATCCGTGCGTCGCTGCGGTCCGGTCCCAGGTCGACGGGCACGTGCACCTTCCGCCGACCACTGGCGACAACATCGATGTACTGTGGAGACCTCACGCCCCACGTGTTGAGCAATTCGGCGGTACGTCCACCCGGCCTCCCGCATGCCCACTATACGCCCTCGCTCAAAGTCCGTCTACTGGACATACGGTTCACGTCCACGCTGTCGCGGCATGCTACCAGTGTTAAAGACTGAGATGGAGCTCCGTATGCCACGGCAAACTGGCTGACACTGACGGCGGCGGTGCACAAATGCTGCGCAGCTAGCGCCATTCGACGGCCAACACCACGGTTCCTGGTGTGTCCGCTGTGCCGTGCGTGTGATCATTGCTTGTACAGCCCTCTCGCAGTGTCCGGAGCAAGTATGGTGGGTCTGACACACCGGTGTCAATGTGTTCTTTTTTCCATTTCCAGGAGTGTATGTTACCTGAAACAATATTCTTCGCAACTCGTGCATAATTAATTTCGGCTCCATACATCAGCTAGAAAAATTTCTTATAAGAATCGTGCTATGAGCACTGTTATTAAAAAACCAATCTGATTCGAATCATTTTCATTAAAATGAGTTCGGGGCCACCGGTGCACATTTATTTTTACACATTTGTATTACGTTCGGCATTTATGTCTGCAGAGTTGCGTAATTTGAATTTTCCGCTGAGATAATTGTTAAGATGGCGGCAGACAATTGATAATTACAATTTCTTCAGTTTGATATGCGTCTGCAACCTACAAAAGCCAACCAACAAAAGGTAAAAAACAAAGGAAGACAAACGGAGATCATAAAAGGAATTTACAGTTATCATTGTCTTTGTATGATACACATCGATAAGTTCAATTACATCATAGAATATTATATAAATAATTAATGTTTATCATCGTTTTCACTGTTTTTTCATATGTCGGATAGATAACGTTTATAAATATTAGAGGCATAATTTCCTCTCGTCGCACTGTAACTAAAATTTATCTCGTGGCTGTTACACCTTTTTATTCTAAAGGTAACCTCATTGTGGAGCAACGAATGTAACTTTCCCATCTGATGTTGTAATTATGTACAGCATTGTTTCTTTTAAACTGTAGAGGGTTATTTATAACAACTTCATGAGGACGTAAATATAATATGAAGCAATAGTCAGAATGCCCAACTCTTTAAACAGACGTCTAAAAACAATGAGGACTTCTTTTTAAAGATGGGTTACCCCAAAACATTATTCCATATCCTACTAAAGAATTAAAAAAATGCAAAATATGCCGACCAACTGATTTGTCTCTCTATGCGAATTGCAATGATCCTAAAAGCAAATTCGGCTGAACTGTTTTGTGCGTTTCCAGATGTGCTGTTACCAGTTTCAATTCTCATCGATATGCACGCCTAAAAATTTTGAATTCTCCACACTCTTTATTATTTCTTCACCACACGTTCCAAGTATCATTGTTGTAGAATCCCTAGATGAGCAGAAATGAATATGTTGTGTATTTTTAAAACTGAAGAACAGTCAATGATACACTGTTTATCATTTCTTACCTTTGTGTATGTGTGCTTAGACTGATTACAATAACAGTATTATCTACAAAATGAACTACTTCTGCTTTTTATATATTAGATGGAAAATCGCTTACGCATATGAGGAACAAAAGAGGGCCTAAGATAGAGCCTTGAGGATAGCCATAGGTTATTTTTTCCGTCAGAGTAACGTCCCTGGACTATAGTGGTTGAATTTTCAAGTACAACGATCTGCTTTTTTTGGTAAGGTGCGACATTATATACTGGTTGGCTATTCCATCAAACACATAAGACTTCGGTTCATCTAAGAAAATGCTGCTATTCGCACAGTCAAATGCCTTAGGTGGGTTGCAGTAAATACAAACCTGCACTATCTTAACATTTAATGCTTGCAAAATTTGGTGAGTGAACATGTAAATGGCACTCTCAGTAGAGCAACTGTTCTGAAATCCGAACTGAAATTTGCTGAGGATATTATTGTTGCTCAAGTGTGATATTTTTCTAGAATACACCACCTTCTCTCATTTCAGTTTCAGATATTTAATTTTTCATTTGCACCTAACATTACTGACATACCAAAGTACCTCTTGCCCTCGTCCCATACGTGTATTACCTAACTCATTGGGTACTTCGAAGTAATCGTGTGATGATACATTTTCATATCATTACCATGAAAAAATGTGGCATCCACGAAAATTTTTATAAGACAACATTAAACAACAATCAAACATCATCATGTTTGAGGTTTCAAAGTAACATTCACACTACATTACATGGGCAATTAATCTTACATGACCAAATTATTAGAAAGTCATTAAAATCATAATACCATGCAATTACATCCCTGAACTTAACAGCCTCCTCGATTCGTTTAGGAAGGGAGTCCACTAGGTTCTGCAGGTACATTTCATTCAGGTTCAGCGACTCGCTGAAGATTTGTTCAGTTAATTCCAACAAAGTGTGAGGATGCTGATACCGACGTTTTAGCCGTTGTTCCACCATGTCTCACAGATTTTCCTTGGGGTTCATTTCAGGTGATTTATCAGGCCAGATGCGATATAATAGAGCGGGAGAGTGTTTATGAAATCAGTGAAATATTCTTAGTGCCTGATGAACTTTTTTGCTGTCGCCGTCAAATGTAGAGTTATGGATAGCATACTCATAATGCAGATGTTGACCGAAAAGACACATGATCATTCAGGATGTCTAAATAAACATGCTCGTTCGTCAGTGGTCATCTTAGTGAGCGGGTGAAGTTAGTGATAAAAACACGTCCAAAACATCACAGACCAACTTCCAGCTTGCAGATGACCTTGCACAAATTCAAGATAGAATGCCACATTTGGCGTTCGGTGCAGTCGACAACTTGCGTAATTAGAATACAGGCAAAAACGTGATTCGTCAGACCATATTAAGTTCCGCCAGCCAGGTGCTGCCCAGGTTCGAAGATCTGTAGCCCACTGACGACACGTCGCTTTGTGTTTCTGTGTGAGTAGTAGCTTCTTGTGTGGTGACCGATTCCAAATGTTCATTGCACGCAGTTACCGTCGCAATGATCTCTCGCTAACGGTTGGAGATGAACCTTCATTAACTGCCTGCAGGAATTCCTGTCGGGTAGGGAAACGATTTTGATCCGCAAGCAGTGAAACGTGTCTCCGGTACCTCTCAGTTAGGATATTTTTCCGGTCACAATTCTGATACAGTGTTTCGTCGCCTCGTGTGTTACACCACTGCTTGTAGACCCACTGAACAATCCGCCGTGGAACACCAACAAATCCAGCAAGTTCATCCAGCGAACGGCCTTTGGTGCAGAAAAACACGATTTCTCCTTTCTGCCATTCTGTCGTTTCTACGTATAATGTTCGCTTGAAACATAATAATGTCTCACTTATCGCTAGTCTTATGTTTACGTAGAGACAGATTGAGCACGTAACTCGAATGCTGAGCCATCTCTAAAGCCTCAGTGACTCATCTGTGAGTGCGCACTGGAGCCACTACATTTGTCCGTTGAGCTTATAAACCTTTTGAGATATAATATGTTTTCTCTACTTTCTATCGTATTTAGTTCTTTGGTAGCGACAAGTTCTCAAACTCACCGAATGAGTTATATTAAAAGGGCATTTTAGAACCTTGCCCCCTTCTCTATGTCTTCGCGGACGTCCATGGTCCTGTGATATAGCTAATTAACCCTAATATAACATCTACAGCCATAACGTTTACAAGGAGAAAAACAATAACGAATCCAACCAGAATCCGGTGATGTGACTTCTTGGGTACAATATTTAAAATGCTGTAAACGTCTCTGACGGATATATAAAATTCTGTTATGTTAAAAACCATTCAAAAACCAAGATCGCACAAAATACTTTTTTATTCATGACGAACAGTTTCAACAGTTTTAGCTGTCATCTTCAGGTCATAAACATTTTTCTGTAGTAAAACATGTTCATTTCACGCTGAACCTGATGTACAAGATATAAGAAGCACACTATAAACGTTTGTCAACGCTAAAATATTTAAAAACACACAGCACCTTGTCCAAAAGGCCATATACATATACATATTGCTCACAGATGCTTGTTACATGACACAAATTCGGAACACAATTGCGAATCTGTTCACATATGCTGCAAATCCGCTTTAAATGACCTACAAGGTACTGTATTTTGTATGCTATTTAAAGTGGATTTGCACGGCTTATTACATGTCCAACATATGTACCTTGCACACCATTTAAAGTAGATTTTCACTGTTTAGTACGTGTCCAACATATGTGAACAGATGTGCTATTGTTTACCTCATTTGTATCATGTAACAAGCTTCTGTGAGCAATATCCATAAGGAAATAGCCTTTTCGGCAAGGTGCTGTGTGTTTTTAAATATTTTAGCGAAGTGAAACGTTTATAATGCGCTGAGCTTTATCTATTTGACATCTTATGCATGAGGTTCAGCGCAAAATGAACATGTTTTACTACCAAAAAAATGTTTAAGACCTGAAGATGACACCTAAGACTTTTCAAACCGGTTGCCTTGAATAAAAAATAATTTGGCTTTGAACGGTTTTTAACAATTGAAACAGATCGCCCTTCAATACTTTCACAATGAGATAATTAAATTGTTATGTTAATAGGTCATTGCTTCATTCTTTACTAAGAGAACTGTGTTTGAGGACAATAAAAAAGCCCGGAAGGACGAATGTTGTGGAGATAAGACACATCCTCTCATTTTCCTGTTAACACTACATTTCAAAAGCTTGTATTACATTGTCATCGGAAAACCTCAACGTTTCTCTTTCTTCTGCGTGAACTTCATTCCATCTTGGTTTCTTCTTGGTTTCTGCTTGCTCTATGTACATACCGAACGACATGTAGGAATGTCTGCAGCCTTGTCTCACATTCTGTTCAACTATTAGCCCCCTTTCATGTCCGGCTCTTATAAGTGTAATCCCGATTTTTTACAAGCTGTAGCTCGCCTTCCAGGTTTTTCTTCTTTGCTTAGTTCTGCCTTGCCATCTGGGATCATGAAGTCCATACAGATGCTACTCTTTCATTCAAAGTTTTTCTTCTTTAACTTTCCTGTACGTAGCATCTGCGTCTACACCATTGATGCATTGTTCCATAGCTTTTCATTTCCTTTCTAACCATTACTGCTTTTGCTATTTTGCATCCTCTGTCAATCTCGTTTTTAGAAGTCGTTGTTACCATTTCTCTGTTCCATCTGCTGCATTTTTATATTTTCGCCATTCACCAATCCTAGTTAAGAGCTCCTTTGTCATCCAAATATTTCTGATGAGCTTTGTCCTTCTGCATCGTTGTTCCTCAGCTGCCTTCACTACTAATATCTCAGAGTTACCCATTCATATTCTGTTCCATTTCTGTTGCCTATTTTAAGCAGTCGTCGCGTAATGCTCGCTTATGAACTCTCATCCACGTATGATTGTTTCAACGAATTCAACGGTTCCTTCTTTCTGTGTGTCTCTGTTTTTCTTCAGTTTTTATCAGCATTTCATGATTAATATATTACGATCAGAGTCCTCATCCGCTCTTACAAATATTTTATCTTTTAAAATCTCGTTTTTATATCACGTTCTTACTGTTGCGCAAGATATCTGAAAACTTGTGGTGTCTCCAAGTTCTTTCCACGTTTGCAAACTCCCTTCGTGATTATTAAAGCCAGTCACACTGGTCAAATTGTGCTCTGCGCAAAATTTTGTCGGACGACTTCCCATTTCATTCTTCTGTCTCCAGACAATGTTCCCATATTATCTTCCCTTGTCTTTCTTTTGCTATTATCGAATTGCAGTCCCTTATCGCTATTGAACTAGTGCCTCACTTAACGACCTGAATAATTTCTTTTATGTTATACATTCTTTCAATCTCTCCATCTTCCGCGAACCAGTGCCACGTTGTGGCCGTGTGCCTTTTGTGGTTGTGAAGGCCGTTCACTATGCCGTAATAGTAGTTTACTTTCACTCCTGATTCCTTCCTCAGTAATAGACTCTCTCCTGTATTACCACTGTTTGATTTTGTGTTGGTAACCCTTGCTCATCTGTCAACATATCATGTCGTCGCAACATAGAGCCGCGTTTCCTCGTAAATTTAAGCTTGTAGTTTACTTTACTTTAGCTTGCCTAGGTATAGTAACAACACAGCAAGATCTTGTCTGCGTGTGTTACAAGAACACATCAATCAATCACCCAGACTCCTGCTCCTGTAAATACTGGAAAGGTTGCTACTCCTCTTCAATAAATATCTGTTTTCTCTACAGACATCCCTTCCTCGTGGTTGCACACAGACTACGGGTACCCGTATTGTTGACACATTCGCTATTAATGTAAACAGTTGTCTAGTTTTGGCCCCATAAAATTCGTTCAGATTAGCCGATCACACAGCTTGTAAGTGCAAGCAAATTCGGTACTTGTTCTGCAGAATATCTTTAGTAAGAAGACACAGCACAATATATTTACTTAAAAAAGGCATTTACTCCTGTATAACCACTAGGTGCAAGCGACTGTTGCACGGAGATTTCTTCTTCTGACGTGTCACTTCACTAAATATTAGCTACCGTGACATTTGTCATATAACTTGTGGAGTGTCCGTTGTTCCTCAAAAAGCATTCCAGAGTTTTCAACTCGCATCCGACGAGGTACTGCGTCTTCCATATTCGTCCTGCGCGCGCTGTAAGTGTATTCATAATACATGTCTGTGGGACGGAACAAACACTGGTAGCAGTTACTTCTGTAAAATATCTGGGAGTATGCGTGCGGACCGATTTGAACTGGAATGATCATATAAAAATTAATTGTTGGTAAGGTGGCTGATAGGTTGAGATTCATTGGGAGAGTCCTTAGAAAATGTAGTCCATCAACAAAGGAGGTGGCTTACAAAACACTCATTCGACCTATACTTAAGTATTGCTCATCAGCGTGAGATCCGTACCAGGTCGGGTTGACAGAGGAGATAGAGAAGATCCAAAGAAGAGCGGCACGTTTCGTCACAGGGTTATTTGGTAAGCGTGATAGCGTTACGGAGATGTTTAGCAAACTCAAGTGACAGACTGTGCAAGAGAGGCGCTCTGCATCGCGGTGTAGCTTGCTGCCCAGCTTTCGAGAGGGTGCGTTTCTGGTTGAGGTATAGAATATACTACTACCCCACACTTATACCTCCCGAGGAGATCACGAGTGTAAAATTAGATAGATTCGAGCGCGCACGGAGGCTTTCCGGCAGTCGTTCTTCTCGCGCGCCCTACGCGAGTGGAAGAGGAAAGGGAGGTAATGACAGTGACACCTAAAGTGCCCTCCACCACACACCGTTGGGTGGCTTGCGGAGTATAAATGTAGATGTAGATGTTGATTTGAGGTACGTAACGAAGAAACCTGAGACCAAATCTACAGGCAATGCGTCACAAACGCTGTCTCTATTCGTATACAAGAGCATTTAAATATTAGTAAAAAAATGGCTCTGAGCACTATGGGACTCAACTGCTGAGGTCATTAGTCCCCTAGAACTTAGAACTAGTTAAACCTAACTAACCTAAGGACATCACAAACATCCATGCCCGAGGCAGGATTCGAACCTGCGACCGTAGCGGTCTTGCGGTTCCAGACTGCAGCGCCTTTAACCGCACGGCCACTTCGGCCGGCTTAAATGTTAGTAGGTCTGGTTTAAAAAGATGGATCAGGTAGTTGGCCGTGGCAATACAGTAGGCGTCATCCCAACCTTTGCCTGAAGCAATTTAGGGGGACCACGGAAAACGTAAATGAAGATAGGCCGAACAAGACTGGAGCCTCCATTATCACAAATACAACAACAATCTGCTAGAAGCAGATAAACCTCGTTGGGTTTGTTCCTAATGTATATTACTGCTTTACAAAGAAGTTTTATAAAGAAAATTTTTCAGTGCCAAAAACAGTACACACAGCACATGTACTATACATACATTATTTCATAACGTAAGGCTACAAACATTGTGGGCTGAGATCAGGCCAAGGACGACAATTTTTGTTTTCCATTTGCTTGCCTGTAAAACTGAGTCCGTGTCCCTCAATGAAGAGTGGTGTGTTGAGCTCGGAAAGACGGTACGATATCAATATTATGCATATCAGATTTTTTGAATAAGATTTCCAGAAATCCAAAGAAGAGCATTGTAGTGCAAAGTCGTGTTGCGAAATGACAGGGATGTTTCCTTGTTTCTAATAATTACTTGCATTATATTTTTTTCCTATCTCCTTGTCTGTAAGATCCAAGCAATCCTTAACCGTATACAATGTTTTGCTTAACAGGTAATCATTTCCCTACTTTTTTACTTTCTTTAGATAAATTTGTTTTAAAGAAGACCACACGGCAGTCGTATTCTTTGTACACTAATGGAAAAATTCGCAGCACCAAAAAATAATTAATGTAGAGTATTGAAGTTTCGTGAATTTACTTGTCTATGTAACACATGTAATTGGTTAACATTGCAAGACCACAGGTTAGTGTTAGCTCGAGACAGGCCATTGCAAATGTGAAATTTTGGTCCATTAATAGCCGGTGTAACTGCCACAGTGTTCAATGCAAGCATGCAAACATGAATGCATTGTGCCTAGGTGCCGGATTCAGTTAGTGCAACGGAGTTCCAGGACTGTTTTTGGCACGTCAATAGGGGGACGGTTAATGCTGTTTGTGGACAATGCTGGAATTGTCTCCGAAGATGTCCCATATGTGTTCGACTGGAGACAGGTCTGGTGATCAAACTGGCTATGGCAACATGTGGTTGCGCTCAAGTCGGTGTGTCACTTAGAAGGCGCCCACTTGTTGGCTGACCTCGCCCACGCATTTTGCCGAGTTGAGCACCATTTCTTGCAGGCTGTCTTATAGAAGATGCGTCTGCCCCCAATATCGGCTGGTGTGGTCTCTGCCTCATCCACGCAGCCCCTCCCACTGTCCTTGCCACCAGTCACCATTGAGCATTTCGTGCGACAAGGTTGCCCTCATTTACGCTTCTGCAGTGTGCATTTTAAATATGGTTCCTATGCTGGCGAGGTAGTTCCCTTGGCGAGGGCGGCAGGAGACATTTGTACGGTGATCACGTGGCTTCAGTGCTATGGTGAGGTGGCCGAGAGCCGTACCAACTTGCGGAAGTCGTACTACACGGATGTTGGCAGAGGACTGGCTATCAGTATGCCAGTACCCTTCACCAAGGATCCGGATAATGAATGTTTGGGAGTGACCTTCCGTAGGAATTGCTACACCAAGAAGAAATGCAGATGACGAACGGGTATTCATTGGACAAATATATTATACTAGAACTGACATGTGATTATATTTTCACGCAATTTGGGTGCATAGATCCTGAGAAATCAGTACCCAGAGCACCCACCTCTAGCCATAATAACGGCCTTGATACGCCTGGGCATTGAGTCAAACAGAGCTTGGATGGCGTGTACAGGTACATCAAGAGTAGTGACAGGCATATTGTGACGAGCCAGTTGCTCGGTCACCATTGAGCAGACGTCTTCAATTGGTGAGAGATCTGGAGAATTTGCTGGCCAGGGCAGCAGTCGAACATTTTTTGTATCCAGAAAGGCCCGTACAGGACTTGCAACATGCGGTCGTACATTATCCTCTTGAAATGTAGGGTTTCACAGGGATCGAATGAAAGGTAGAGGCACGGGTCGTAACACATCTGAAACGTAACGTCCACTGTTCAAAGTGCCGCCAATGCGAACAAGAGGTGACGGAGACGTGTAACCAATGGCACCCCATACCATCACGCCGGGTGATACGCCAGTATGGCGATGACGAATACACGCTTCCAATGTGCGTTACCGCGATGTCGCCAAACATGGATGCGACCATCATGATATTGTAAACAGAACCTGGATTTATCCGAAAAACTGACGTTTTGCCATTCGTGCACCCAGGTTCGTCGTTGAGTACACCATCGCAGGCGCTCCTGTCTCTGAAGCAGCGTCAAGGGTAACCGCTGCCATGGTGTCAGAGCTGATACTCCATGCTGCTGCAAACGTCGTCGAACTGTTCGTGCAGATGGTTGTTGTCTTGGAAACGTCCCCATCTGTTGACTCAGGGATCGAGACGTGGCTGCACGATCCGTTACAGCCATGCGGATAAGATGCCTGTCATCTCGACTGCTGGTGATACGAGGCCGTTGGGAACCATCACGGCGTTCCGTATTACCCTCCTGAACCCACCGATTCCATATTCTGCTAACAGTCATTGGATCTCGACCAACGCGAGCAGCAATGTCGCGATACGATAAACCGCAATCGCGATAGGCTACAATCCGACCTTTATCTAAAGTCGGAAACGTGATGGTACGCATTTATCCTCCTTACACGAGGCATCACAACAACGTTTCACCAGGCAACGCGGGCAACTGCTGTTTGTGTATGAGAAATCGGTTGGAAACTCTCCTCATGTCAGCACGTTGTAGGTGTCGCCACCTGCGCCAACTTGTGTGAATGCTCTGAAAAGCTAATCATTTGCATATCACAGCATCTTTTTCCTGTCGGTTAAATTTCTCGTCTGTAGCACGTCATCTTCGTGCTGTAGCAATTCTAATGGCCAGTAGTGTATGATCCGCTAGCAAGTTACTCTCCATATCTTACGAACACTAGACATGATCACGTGGGCACATTTTGTGAACGTGTAACTCGCTGCGGAACTTAATCATTACACACACGTTCTCCCACTGCCCGCTACAATTGCTACCGACTTCCAGTCAGCCTTTGGTCATTTCGTCAGCGATTTTAGGATGTTCCGTACCCGTCATGAGACACTGACGTTGACCACACATGCGAGCGTCATTGGACCGATCAACATACAAAATAGCAGGAATGCTATCTTTCTGCCTGCGGACAATGCATCATCTACGTGCTCCGGACAAGGACGCCCTCACTGGTACACTGATTGAGTAGGTGGAGCCTCAATCCCTCCAGCTGTCGATTCTTGTTGAACATAACGCGCCGCCATTACGTCACATTCGGACCTATCTGGTCGGCATATCTGCTGAATATCCTACCGGCCACATGAGCACCTTGAACCAAGAGCTCCTACCGCTACTTTCAATGGACATTCGCTCGGAACGTGACTGAGCGCTCGACATCCAGCGGTTGGCTGGAAGCGGGTCAGGAGCAAAATCGCCTTGCCTTCCCACTTGGTGAGGGCGCTGTCGTATGTTATAACGATTGAAAAATTCTCCACCCGACAACGGTTATGCACTCTACATCTTGCCGAGGACCCTCTCTGCTCCAGATGCGCCACTGTCGACAAGCCAACACCACCGTTTCGTTTTTGATACGGACGCCGACTGTTGGAGCTCACGCGTCCCATTTTGGCACTGTTGATTCAACGGACGCCTCAGTCCGTAGAGCCCACCGAACTGATCCATCCTGACGTCAGTTACTGCATTGCGACTCGTCACAACGCCACGGTGTGGGTTAGACGTAAGACGTTGTCATACTTTTCTAGTGAGGGTTTCGCAGAGTAATTAAAATTTTGGCACTATTTAACGAGCAACTACACAGTTCTACGGAGCAAGGCATCGTACGTTTCGCTCTTTGCGAATTATTGGTGGTTGCTGTTGAAGCACGCTCTAGGCCATTAAGGTGTACCTGGTGTGAGAAGAGATTGAAGATATCACAAGCTGGACCGATGAGAGAGATCAAAGGTATTGATAGGGTGTGTAACTCTCCCTCAAACAAGGGACGACCTGGCTGCTGTGAACACACGTGGAAGAAGATTTTTTTAAAAAAGAAAAATAAATACAATAACAGCATTTTTTTTACAAAACGATCACACCCGTATTTCATTTTGTTCGTGAGTGAAGCATGAAGTGGTTGCAAACATCCTTCTTAATTAGCGTTTAGAGTAAATGTGGCTGCGGCAGTAGATATCGTTTTTGTTTGTAGGTTACACAAGTGTTTGGGAGTAGTATGGATGTTAGGTGCCAACGCCTGAAGTGGAAGAGGTCTAGAGAAAAAAATGTCGGTAGAGCACTAAACTGCAAGAGACATAGGTCCTGAGTTCGAGTCTCGGTCCAGCACACAGTTTTGATCTCCCAAGAAACTTTACAATGATGATATTGGAGCATCCTGTATGTTCACCTGGGAAACACCTATATTGATGAATTTTAACTGTGATAAGTGTTTCAGTGACAGCTTAGCCTTATTTTATATTTCCTTATGTTTTGTTGTTGTGGCCTTCAGTCCAGAGACTGGTTTGATACAGCTCTCCATGCTACTCTATCCTGTGCAAACTTCTTCATCTCCGAGTAACTGCTGCAACCTACATCCTTCTGAATCTGCTTCTTGCATTCTTCTCTTGGTCTCCCTCTACGATTTTTACCCTCCGCGCTTCCCTCGAATATCTAATCCCTATCTAGTACGTATCAACCGCACTAGCTGTTGGAAATCGCTAAAGTATATCACCTGAACTTTATATTCGGAAACGGTGCAAGGAAAAAATACTAAGTGTTTAATATAACGATACAACCCCTGGTACAGCATCTCGGTATTTCGTATTTTCCATTTTCCATGGCTTGCTAGGGTGTCGTATTACTTTAAAATCAATTCCTAAGACACGAGCAGAGTTTTGAAACCACAACATATCTGCCATTTTTATGTTCTCTGTCACACTGGCACTAGCATTACGAGGCGAAAAGTATCCAGTAAACCAGCACTTGTGCTTCTTTCTAAGATTTCGTCTTTATCTCAAAGTAATACCGGCTGCGGCAACATCTGCTGCTGCCTAATCGGACGTCGTGAGCGATAGAATAACGTACGTACTTCTGTTTAGGTGGGAATGAAATCAAACATGCGCTCGTCTCGAGAAAGACGGCCAACCACTCAACGCATGCATCTTTCTGCAGGGAGAGGCAAATACGACGCACTTCGACTGCACACAAGGTGCAACTGTGAAGAAGTACTATCACGAATTTGGCAACAGTTGTATGACAGCTATAAATCACTTTGAGATACCGTGTTACAAGTTTTAGGTAGCCTGCGGCATAATGATCATAAGACGAAGAAAAATAAAAATTAAACTTTATTTTATTCACTTAAAAATAGGGGCAGGCAGCGTCGTACAAAAAAATAAATAAGGAAATAGAAAAAATTAAAAGTAAAAGAAACAGGAGGAAATACATATTATTTCAAGACGTACACGCGGAAAGAAACTACATCAGACCCAGTCAATAAAATTCTTCTGAGTCTGAGGTTGCATTGTCAACTACAAAATTCCGACGTTCCGGCGACTGTTGCAAGTCGCCTTCCTCATGGTGCATTGTTAACTGCTGAGTGAGCACTTACCTTGTTGCTTATGCACTATGGAGGAGTACTGTCATTGGATATGTGGGTGAGGAGGAAGGGTATCAGGTGTTCTTTTATTGGTCTTTGCATTGAGTGTTGTCAGTGGCAGAAATAGGTGTTTTCCATTTTTTGTAGTTGACAATGCGGCCTCAAACCCAGAAGAATTTTACTGACTGTGACATAGACCACTAAAGTCTACTTTTACAAAATACAGCAACTGCACACAAAAATAATAAAATAATCTGTATGTGTGTGTTCTGACAATATAGCTGTAACGTTCATCTCTGTGTCAGAACAAATAGATGTTAGGGGTATGTTAATCTCTATGGTACTGCAACTCTTCATTTAAGTAAGCAACCCATTATGGTGTCCGTTTTCTCGTGTACAAATGTCTCTATTGGTCGGTTACACCTTCTGCTTTCTTTTTTCCTTCTTAATGCGTGAATGCGATGGCTTTATTTAATTTTTTTGCGATATATACAACTGAAAAGCAAACAATCAGGATTTAATTATTCTGGAACGAAGGTCTGAATCGAGCTGGACTATAAAAGGAGAGTACAATATAGCGTATGCGATGCAACATAAATTTATTTTGTTAACAGGTTTCCGGCTTAACGTGGCCATCATCATACTTTAAGTAATTGTATCGTCGTCGAAGAGGTAATTATGAAGTTGTTCTACTAAGAAGCGACGGGAGAAACAGTTAACATGAAACAAACTTCGTACCGATAAATAACTGTCCCAATAACTAGCTTCATCAACAGAGATGGGTTACCGCGTCTGTTATGGTGCGCTAACACGCTGACAGCGTTTCTACGAATTATCTGTCTCTTACACCGAAATCGATTTTCACGATCTAGACTACAGAGGTTTAACGAGACGAGGGCATCCAGCGATAATTTAATTGCCCAGTATTATTGTGAGGGTCACAGTATCGAAACTATTTGACTGTGAAACATTTCATACGCCGCGGACGTACACACAATCTGTGCCAAGCGCCAGTATTTATTAACTGCGCCCGTAGCCACTTTTACCATCAAAAGACTGGAGAATATGTATAATTTATAGTGAGTGGCTATACTCTAAAAGACCCAGTGTAGACTCTAATTATCGAATGGCAGTGAAACTTGGTAGATATGATAATGCTGTTATGCAGAACCGATTTACTCTGAAATACAGTTAGTTGCAGCTGTGGCCACAAGGTGCAAATCCGTCGCTACACACTGACTGTATGACGGTGTGACATCCATGCTGTCATTTGACAGGGCAGTGAGTGAACACTATGGCTATCGAGAAGACAGGCCGTGCGCTATTAGTGAAACTGTTTTTTAGCTATTACGGTGCTGTGTTGAGAGAGTATCGCCGACTAAAATGCCTGAGGAGACGCCCTTGTTGTTAAATGGTTTAAAGAAGATGATAATCAAATTTGAAAATACGAAAATAAATGGCGTGGTAAGTGAAGAGGAAGACGGTTTATCCTGTTGGAACATATTGACGTGGTTGGTTTTGCTGTAACTGACCATGAAGTGCTAGTGCTTGCGCAGTGTCACGAGAATTGTCCATTCCATGGCTTTGAGGTCTATTTTACGCAGATACCCGTAAACATCCAGATGATACAACGACTGAAACCTTATGATCCGCAGTGACGTTCTGAATTTGCTCTTGGTTTCTGGCATGGATCGAGGTTGATGACATTTGCCGGGCAATATCCTGTGGAGTGACGATGCACATTTTACGCTATAGGGTGCAGAGAACTGCCGAATTTAGGTTACTGTTAAACCTCGTTTAGTGCATGAAAAGCCTTCGTAGTCACCGTACATGACTGTGTGGTGTGCATTCACAAGCACCTTCATTCTCAGGCCGTATATCTTTCGAGAGTGTACACCGAGAGGGCCTATCAGGTGTTCCGTGACGTCTGTACGCTATCTAAGCCTCCTTGTACAGCACGTGATTCCTGCTTTGGAAGAACGCAAATGTGTGGAATCCACTGTATTCATGCAAGATGGGGCAACATCTCATGTGGCTTGCCTGGTGAAAGATCTGCTTAATGCAACCCTCCACGAAAACGTTATCTGCAGAGGTTTTACAGATGCAAACCCTGTAAGATCACCCTACCTCAGTCCGTGTGACTTTTGGCTCTGGTGAAACCTGAAAGCACGCTTTTAGCAGCGACGCTTTCGGTCTCCACCTGATATGAAGGCCAGTAAAGAGGAATACATTGCTCAAACTCCACCGGAACTGCTGAGAGCAGCTGCTGACCACGTCGTGTTACAAATGCAACATCTATTCGATGTCTCCAGTGCTCATATTAAAAAAATGTGTAATCGGCTGTTAATAGTAAAATCAGCATTATGACTTTCTCACTTGTTTGACCTTCTCCGCCCCACACCCTATTAATTGTTTTTGATAGTAAATCGATTCGCTATTAACACATTAGAACATCCAGCACGTTGGGCTGCCATACGATAATTGCAGCCCACACTGGATCTCCGTCAGTAGCTGTACTTTAATTATTACCACCTGGTACATCATTGCCAGTGTAGTAACCTTACACAATATCATCACTGATTCCCAACCGCCATCGTGGGAAGACAGTACATCGAGTACAGTTAGAAGTCTGACCCTTGAGATAGTTCGAAAGATGTCCCTCCTCAATTTACTGCGATACAATATCCTTAAGCAACGAAAGCTTCCATTAACTGAATGTCAGAGTCATCGTTCTCTACATTACCACATGCATCACGCATAGTCTACTCCTAGATTTTCAAAAACAGTTATTATAAATGTGACTAACTGATGACACGTTATTGATACGAATTTACCTACAAACACTGTTTTTGAAGTAATTATTGTGCCATAGGTAACAAAATTAATGTTCCTAAGTTGCAGCTGTTTTCCTTTCCACTTGTATGTAAAGTACCTTCATCACTGGAAACTAATCGTGAAAGGAAGGTGCTATCTTCCATCTCCTCGCTCAGAATGAATTCATAGAACTCCACAAGATGTTTTCAGACTCATGAAGAGAGCATGTAGCAGCTGAATCATGTGTGCTTACAAGTGCTGACGTCTGCATAAAATATGCTAGACTGATCCCATGAGGAATGGCTAATCTGCCGCTGGTACGTCGAGAAGATTTTTGTTAATCACGGTTAAAACTCTGTTGAATGAGCTCTAGGTGGTGATTAAGGGCTGGGAGGCAACCTCTGGACTTTCCTTCACACAAACTACCAATGACCTCAAAAGGATCTAAATGGCAGGTAAGTATTCCAAAATGTAGGGTTCGTTCCTTACAAAAAGTTGGCAAAGTACGGCAAGTTATCGATTGTAGATCGTAGCATGAATCTCACGAAGCGGCAGATACTTCAGCCATTTTACCATACAGAGACCATCCACTGCGCCTGTCTTTTGCTTTTATTTTTCAGTGTTTATTTTTGTACAGAAGAAGTTTATCTGCCTTGCTTTCTACAATTACGTAGTATTTTCCTTCAACTAGCTTGGATTTCGGCAATTGTAAAATATATAGATAAAAACTTAAATGTTCAAGCTTATCTGTCTCCCTTTCCACAGCTATGTCGCAGTTTCCTTCAACCAGCTTGGACTTGAGCAATTGTACCCAATATAAATATAAAAAGTAAATGTTCATTTACACAAATTTATGTATCTCAGAAAGTTCTTGAACGATTGCTTTGAAATTTTGTCACCACATTGAATTCTAATATGGGTGTGATTTAGATATCTAATTCTTTAATATATATATATATATATATATATATATATATATATATATGTGTGTGTGTGTGTGTTTGTGTGTGTGTGTGTGTGTGTGTGTATGTGTGTGTGTTTATGTGCGCCTGTATGTGTGTGTGTGTAATATACAAAGAGAAAACATTATCACGCAGAATTTCAAAATGTACCTTTCTGATTTACTTCATATTTTTATACGAGTGTTGTCCAGAAAGTAAGTTCCGATCGGTTGCAAAATTGAAACCACAGAGAAAATCAGAAACATTTTATTTGCAAAAGTTGGCTTTACTGTCCAGATGCTTCTCTACATAGTAGCCGCTCCGACTTAGACTTTTGTCAGAGCGTTATACGAAATTTCCAACTCCATCCGATAATTCTCTACACTGGTCTATAGCGCGTAGCCTGCGACCAAGTGTTATCTTCGTATCCAGCCTTTCATGTGAACAGAGGTGATACTCAGGACAAGACAATTAGGGCTGTGTTGTGGGTCGTCGAACACTTCCCATCGAAAAGGCTGCAGGAGCATCTTCACTGCCCCTGCAGACTGCGGCTGAGAATTGCCATGAAGAAGGAAGTGCGTGGCAGTTGTGTTAGGTGGGCTGAATTCATTAAGGCGAAGCCTCTCAGCGGCATCTTTACTCGCTCACAGTGCGCTCACAACTGAAAAGAGCGTCTTGATACGATCGACGGGCATACTAGACACACTGCCCAACACATCTGTGAAAAGCCTTGCCGGGTTTTCACAGTGGTTTCCATTTCGTGACTGACTGGAACTTACTTTATGGACAACCATCCTACGTTTCTGTAATAAACGCCAGACACATATACACTATATACTTTTTAACAAAATATTTATGTATGAAATATACAATAACGAAAAATAGCAAACAGGAAAGTTATATTAATGGCTAATTGGTTTGTCATTAGTATGCTACTACACAATCTGAATTTGCAATAACAATAAACAGGAAGATGGATAGAGAGGTGGGAGGACATGAACATAGAAAATGGAGAGGAGGAGATGGATAGAGAGAGAGGACAGGAGGACATGGAGAGAGAGAGGGGGGAGGAGGAGATATAAAAGATAGAAGTTGTAGAAGGAGATGATGAGAGAGGGTGGAAGAGAATACGGACAGAGAGAGGGGGAGAGGCGAGGGACAGAGATATAGGGATGGAGGAGGAGATGGACAAAGAAAGGAAGAGAGCGCGATGGATGTAGTCAGATGAGAGAAGGGTAATAGGATGTATAGCCAGTCGCCATACACAACGCAAACGTATGATTTCCTTTTTCTTTCTTTTTCCCTTTAAGCAGACTGAGCCACAGCAGAGCGTGACCAGGAAAAGATAGTCTCCCATAAACTGGCTGTAGCCATTTCATTTTCTCCCTTTTTCTAAAAGGACAACAGAGACTGTAACACCGAAAATGCTGATAGAATACCTTCGGCACCATCCAAAATGTTTAGGAGTTTAACATCTGGTGATACATTGTAATATACCGCTATTTCTGAATCTGTACGCTTTATTAAAGCAACTATATTTAATACACAATCGATGTAATCGTACATTTATTTGTGAACTATATAACTCATTGTAATTATTACACAAGTATTGTAAATTAGTGGGTAATCATCAATGATACTTTGTTTAAATGTATCGATAGCAACGACGAAGTAGCAGTAGCTGCGCTGTTGTTTATCTGTATGGAGAGTGTCTGTAGGGCTGCGAGCAGAGAGAAGACACAGCAGCTTGAGTCTTGACAGAGGCAGCAGTGTTTGTTGGGCGCTCCCGCAGATGCAGTGTGCAGTTTTGATGGCGACACTGTGGGCGCACCCACTTTATTAACCAGCGAATGTCGAGAGCGCTGTCGGAGTGGACAGGTAGAGGAAGCTAAGCTGCAGTTCTAACTGATGCCTATCCCATAATTATCCGTGGATCTGGAAACGACTTGTGGTTCTCAACCAGCAGCCGCTACATTCTTCGTCGTCCGCACAGCTACAACATAGTAAAACTTTTAACTGGCAGAGTCGACATCTTTATTCCTCATGTCTACAGATTTATTTCTCAACGCAGTCACCCTGGCGACGAACGCATTTCTCACGACGAGAGGCCAGTTTCTTGATACCCTCATTGTAGAATGCATGACTTCGATGACGGAGCCACAATCTCAACTCTACTTGCACCCCGTCATCACTGTCCAAGTGAAGACCTCGAAGGTGTTCTTTAAGTTCTGGAAACAGATGAAAATGGGATGAGGCCAAGTCGGGACTGTATGAAGGATGATCGGTAACAGTGACACCAAGGTGTCGGATTGTTGCAGATGTCGCAGCGTTCGGGTATGGTCTCTCATTGTCATGCTGAAAGAGACTGTGCCCCATGTGTGAAAGAACTGCTCGAATACCATACTCGGTTACAGCACGCTGGTTTTCACGCACTGACCTAGGACGTTACACACCACAATGTTACTCGCTACAGTTCAAAACCCTCTACGAGTAAAGGGCAGGAAAAATGTAGACACGAAGGAGAAAGACATAGACTGTTAATAACGGTTGTTTTATTTAGAAAGCTTCAAGAGTTTTCACATAAGAATAAGAGGGCAATAATATCCCGCACGCACTCGTACATTTGAGACAAGAATTTGACACACACAGGTTGTTAACGATAGCCCAGCATACCAAATATTCTCTCGGATACGCGAGCGGGTTGAAGGCTTCTTAAGTATGAGGGTGAGTCAAATGAAAACCTTAAATATTTCTTTAAATATTATTTATTGTGCAGAAATGGTACAAGGCTGTATCACTTTTCAACATAATCTCCCTCACGCTCAATGCAAGTCCTCCAGCGCTTACAAATCGCATAAATTCCTTTAGAAAAAAAATTCTTTTGGTAGTCCTCGCAACCACTCATGCACCGCGTGGCGTACCTCTTCATCAGAACGGAACTTCTTTCCTCCCATTGCGTCTTTGAGTGGTCCAAACATATGGAAATCACTTGGGGCAAGGTCTGGTGAGTATGTTGGATGAGGAAGACACTCAAAATGCAGGTATGTGATTGTTGCAACTGTTGTGCGGGCAGTGTGGGGCCATCCATTGTCATGTTGCAAAAGGACACCTGCTGACAGCAATCCACGTCGCTTTGTTTTGATTACAGGCCGCAAATGACTTTTAGGAGATCTGTGTATGATGCATTGGTTACAGTGGACCCTCTAGGCATGTAATGCTCCAAAATGACGCCGTTCTGGTCCCAAAAGAGAGTCAACATAACCTTCCAGTCTGATGGTTCTGTTCGAAACTTATTTGGTTTTGCTGATGAGCATTGACGCCATTCCTTGCTCACTCTCTTCGTTTCCGGTTGGTGGAAGTGCACCCGGGTTTCGTCCCCAGTAACGATTCCTGCAAGGAAGCCATCACCTTCTTGTTCAAAGCGCCGAAGAAGTCCTTCACAAGCATGAACACGTCCTTCTCTCATTTCAAGAGTCAGCTACCGTGGCACCCACCTTGCGGCCACTTTGTGAAACACGATCACATCATGCACAGTGTGGTGTGCTGACCCATGACTAATCTATAAACATGCTGCAATGTCATTTAGTGTTACTCGGCGGATATCTTTCACTATGGCTTCAACTGCTGCAGCGTTCTGTGGAGTCACAACTCGCTGTGCCTGACCTGGACGAGGAACATCTTCCACTGATGTCACACCATTTGCGAACTTCCTACTCCATTCGTAGACTTGCTGTTGTGACAAACATGCATCACCGTTCTGAACCGTCATTCGTCGATGAATTTCAATAGGTTTCACACCTTCACTACGAAAAAACCGAACAGAACACTGTTCTTCCCTGGTGCAAGTCGCAAGTGGGGCGGCCATCTTTATACTAATGCTGCGACGGTATGTGCGCACATGCACTATGCTGCCACCTACAGGCCATTCTGCACGCTGTTTGTAGCACGCTTACCAACTTACAGGATAATTGCCCGAAATTTTGATTTGTTATTACAAATTTAATGTTTTCATTTGACTCACCCTCGTAATAGAAACCAGTGCGTTGTCCTGGACGGCAGGTGTAGAGCATTGGATTCGCGGTTTTCTGTGTTACGGAGTCGCATTACCTAACTATCTAGGGAAGGCGTTTGGGAAGGCGTTTGGTTTACTGGGAAAATTCCAGGAAAGTGTGGCCCTTCCATAAATTAGGTGGTATACAGAAGACTAGTACGGTCCACTCTTTGGGACGTCCGCCATGTCGGATTAAACAACGTCATGGAGACAATGCAGACGAGTTGAACTAGAAATATTACCGGTAGGTTCGATCGACGCTCGAGTATCAGGAAATCCGGCTTCAACTCAAATGGGAATGTCTGGAGGGAAGACGATGTGTCTTCCACCAAACGCTGTTGAGAAAATTGAGAGAACCGCCGCTTTCGGCTGACTGCAGAACGATTCTATTGCCGCCATCGTACTTTTCGTTTAAGGACGGCGAAGAGAACGGAAAATAAACTGAGGCACGTACGTAGGTATACAGACAGCTGTTATTCTGTCTCTCTCCATTTTTGAGTGGAACCGGAAAGGGAATGACGAATAGTGGTACAGGGTGTCTACCCTACACTATGCACCGTATGGTGGCTTCCTGTGTGAGTATGTAGATGTAGAGGTAGATACCAGGTTTACCGACAGCCCACGTCGTGGATACAGCACACAGAAGCCCAGGCCGCTACATTCAGCACTATGTGGCCGCACATTTCGACCTATCGGTGGTACTAGCGTAGGCTTGTGCACGCCAAAACCCAGGGACAATCCCTTCTGGTCACTCCTGCTTGAGTTAATGTCCTGAGCCAGGTCGTGGGATAGTAGCTCGTACAACTAAGCTGAACGGGAAAGCCATAAAGCGCAGGCGTACCGTTGTTGAAAGACCAGCTCTTAGCCCGTTTCCACTGAAGTGATCCATCCAAACATCATAGCCGGCGTAGCGCAGCAACGCGACGTGGTATGGACAAGCCGTTGAAAGTCCCCTGCAGAGATACTGAGCCATGCTGCTTCTTTTGGGTGCATAACTGCAAAAGTGTTACTGGTGCATGATTTTGTGCACAAATCGACCTCTCGACTATGTCCCATAAATGTTCTATGGGATCCATGACGGGCGATCTGAGTGGCCAAATCATTCGCTCGAATCGTCCACAATGCTCTTCAAACCAGTTGCGAAAAGTTGTGGCCTGATGACATGGCACATTGTCATCCATAAAAATTGCGTCGTTATTTGGGAACGTGAAGTCCATGAATGGCTTCAGATGGTCTATAAGTAACCGAACATAAACACTGACAGTCAGTGATCGGTTCAGTTTGAACAGAGGGCTAGTCCATTACATGTGAACACAGCCCAGCCGGCCGGAGTGGCGGTGCGGTTCTAGGCGCTACAGTCTGGAACCGGGCTGCCGCTACGGTCGCAGGTTCGAATCCTGCCTCTGGCATGGATGTACGTGATGTCCTTAGGTTAGTTAGGTTTAATTAGTTCTAAGTTCTAGGCGACTGATGACCTCAGAAGTTAAGTCACAGAGTGCTCATAGCCATTTGAACCATCTGAACACAGCTCACACCATTATGTGGCCACCGCCAGATTACACAGTGCCTTGTTGACAACTAGCGGTCTATGGCCTCGTCGGGTCGTTCCAAACTCTGACCCTACCACCAGCTCTTATCTACTGAAGTCGGAACTCATCTGACCAGGCCACGGTTTGCTAGTAGTCTAAGGTCCAGAGACCAAGACATTCACTACAGGTGATGTCATGCTGTTGCGAAAGGCACTGGCGTTGGTCGTCTGCTCCCACAGCCAATTAAAATCCAATTTCGCCGCACTGTCCTAAGAGATATGTTCGTCGTTCGTCCGAAATTGATTTCTGTGGTTACTTCACTGAGTGTTGCTTGTCTGTTAGCACTGAAGAATCTACGAGAACGCTGCTGCTCTCAGTCGTTAACTGAATGCCTTCGGCCACTGAGTGGTTCATGATGAGAGATAAAGCCTGAAACCTAGTGTTCTCGGTACACTCGACACTCTCGGCATATTGAATTCCCTAACGATTTCCGAAATGGAATGTCCCATTCGTCTAGGTCCAACTAACAGCCTGCATTCAGAGACTGTTTATTCCCGTCGTTCGGCCATAATCATTTCCCAAACATCTTCACATTACCCATCTGAGTAAAATTGCATCTCCACCAGTGCGCTGCCCTCTTATACCTTTTTTACACCATCTACCGCCATATATATATATATGTTGATATCGCTATCCCATAAACGAAAATTGGTAGGTGTGTTTTTACCTCTGAAAGACAATGTCTGTTCACATTTTGCATACGTCGCAAAACAATGCCTCTAGTACCACCACTACGAGGATGCAAGTCTTGTATGCTACAACGGTAGTCAGCGTTAGTTTGAGATTTGACGTGGTGAGTTGATGTTAGTCAAGAAAGCCTTTAAGGCAACAAAGACGCTAATACTGACACATCACTGACTTTGAACGAGGTCGTGTAAGACTTCAGAAAGGCTGGAAATGAATGTAGTCACTATACATAATTGCTGGCACAGGTGGTCACGAGAATGTACGGTGGCAACAAGACCGGGCGTCAACGAGAGGAAAGACGCTCCTGTTCGGCGTATGGCTCTGGCGCATCGTATTACATGTGCAGCAGTAATCTGAGCAACAGTGTGCTCTACAGTGACACAAAAAACTGTTAGATGTTTGTTACTTCAAGGACCAGCTGTCACAGAGTCACAATTCGTAGTAATTGATGGGAAAACATCGCGTAAAACAGAAGTGATTTCTGGTGATCCACAAAGTAGTGTTATTGGCCCTCTTCTGTTCCGTATCTGTATAAATTATTTAGGAGACAATCTGAGCAGTCGTTTTAGGTCGTTTACAGATGGTGCTGTCCTCTATCGTCTAGTGAAGTCATCAGAACATCAAAACTAACTGCAAAACTACACTCCTGGAAATGGAAAAAAGAACACATTGACACCATTGAGTCAGACCCACCATACTTGCTCCGGACACTGCGAGAGGGCTGTACAAGCAATGATCACACGCACGGCACAGCGGACACACCAGGAACCGCGGTGTTGGCCGTCGAATGGCGCTAGCTGCGCAGCATTTGTGCACCGCCGCCGTCAGTGTCAGCCAGTTTGCCGTGGCATACGGAGCTCCATCGCAGTCTTTAACACTGGTAGCATGCCGCGACATCGTGGACGTGAACCGTATGTGCAGTTGACGGACTTTGAGCGAGGGCGTATAGTGGGCATGCGGGAGGCCGGGTGGACGTACCGCCGAATTGCTCAACACGTGGGGCGTGAGGTCTCCACAGTACATCGATGTTGTCGCCAGTGGTCGGCGGAAGGTGCACGTGCCCGTCGACCTGGGACCGGACCGCAGCGACGCACGGATGCACGCCAAGACCGTAGGATCCTACGCAGTGCCGTAGGGGACCGCACCGCCACTTCCCAGCAAATTAGGGACACTTTTGCTCCTGGGGTATCGGCGAGGACCATTCGCAACCGTCTCCATGAAGCTGGGCTACGGTCCCGCACACCGTTAGGCCGTCTTCCGCTCACGCCCCAACATCGTGCAGCCCGCCTCCAGTGGTGTCGCGACAGGCGTGAATGGAGGGACGAATGGAGACGTGTCGTCTTCAGCGATGAGAGTCGCTTCTGCCTTGGTGCCAATGATGGTCGTATGCGTGTTTGGCGCCGTGCAGGTGAGCGCCACAATCAGGACTGCATACGACCGAGGCACACAGGGCCAACACCCGGCATCTTGGTGTGGGGAGCGATCTCCTACACTGGCCGTACACCACTGGTGATCGTCGAGGGCACACTGAATAGTGCACGGTACATCCAAACCGTCATCGAACCCATCGTTCTACCATTCCTAGACCGGCAAGGGAACTTGCTGTTCCAACAGGACAATGCACGTCCGCATGTATCCCGTGCCACCCAACGTGCTCTAGAAGGTGTAAGTCAACTACCCTGGCCAGCAAGATCTCCGGATCTGTCCCCCATTGAGCATGTTTGGGACTGGATGAAGCGTCGTCTCACGCGGTCTGCACGTCCAGCACGAACGCTAGTCGAACTGAGGCGCCAGGTGGAAATGGCATGGCAAGCCGTTCCACAGGACTACATCCAGCATCTCTACGATCGTCTCCATGGGAGAATAGCAGCCTGCATTGCTGCGAAAGGTGGATATACACTGTACTAGTGCCGACATTGTGCATGCTCTGTTGCCTGTGTCTATGTGCCTGTGGTTCTGTCAGTGTAATCATGTGATGTATCTGACCTCAGGAATGTGTCAATAAAGTTTCCCCTTCCTGGGACAATGAATTCACGGTGTTCTTATTTCAATTTCCATGAGTGTATTTATAAAAGATATCTGTTTGGTGGAAAAATTGGCAGTTGACCCTAAATAATGAAAAGTGTGAGGTCATCTACATGAGTGCGAAAAGGAATCCGTTGAACTTCGGTTACACGATAAATTCAACTAACTACCTAAGAATTACAATTACGAACAATTCAAATTAGAAAGAACACATAGACAATGTCGTGGGGAAGGAGGAACAGTGACAGCAAATTATTCCCAGAACACTTAGAAAGTGTAACAGATCGACTAAAGAGGCTGCCCTTGTTCATCCTCTTTTGGAGTACTGTTGCTCAGTCTGGGATCCTTTCCAGACAGGATTAACGAATTACATCGAGCAACATGTTCTGTATTATTCCGAAAAAGGGGACAGAGTGTCACTGAGATGATACAGGATTTGTGGTGGACGTCATTACAAGAAAGGCGGTTTTCGTTGTGGCGGAATCTTCTCACAAAAATTCAGTCACAAACTTTCTGCTCCGAATGCGAAAATACTTCGCTGATACCGACTTACACAGGAAGAAACGATCATCATAATAAAATAAGTGAAATCACTGAAAGATTAAGCGTTTGTTTATTCCGCGCACTGTTCGTGATTGGAAAAACAGTGAGGCACTTAAGGGGACATTGTATGTCCTATGCCGCCAATGTTAAATTATCGAATGTTGTGACCAATCACCTCGGAAACTTTTTATGACACCAACTTACAATTTTCCATAATTATTGAATGCACCTTTCTAGATACAATGAACTATTGCTTAAATTGTATTGTGGGGCATGTTACCTTTTTTTTCAAACACTCAATCTTTGACAGAAGTTTGTAAATAAATGAACATAAAAACAAAACAATTCATGATATTTTAATTATTCTAGTTCCATATGTATTGAACCCCGCACTTGGCATGCTCTGAAAATTTCATGTCTGTACCATTAGTACTTTTTTAGAAAACGAGTCATTTATTGCAAAATATTTAGTTCAGAGATATTAAAATTTAAAACTTTTTTAATTACAGATTCTTAAGTAGACTTACATTTCTGTGTCTTTTAAGCACTAGAATTTCCCTGGCTCATATTCTATGTTTTCTTAAGTCTCACAACAGCCCAGTGCTTGTCCCTTTCTTTCTTGCTTCTTTTGTCGTCCGCTGAGCATCTAACTCTGCTTCAGGTACACGAAGCTCATCCAGTTCCCGCAGTCGTTTGTTCTGTCCAAATCTTACCCCTATCTTCTCCGGAACTTTAATTCTTTCATAGTTCCCACCATTAAAAGTAATGACAGCATCAGACACTGCTAGCTTTAGAGTTATAAGGCCACACCACACAACATAATTGAAGGGCTCATTCACATTCTGGGTCTTCCCATGTAAACACTTCTTTAGTAGCTCAGGATTTGCGAAATATAGTAGGTTAAAATTCCTATAATATCATCTTTTACCACTGTCACCCGTTTCTTAAGTTAATTTCCTTTTCGATCCACTAGGTGACGTAGTCACTACCGAAACGTTATCGTGGTTTCCTTCACTGCTAGCACACGTGTTTTCAAGTACTTCAGAAGAAAATGCAGGTGTCACAAATCCATTACCCGGAAATTTTTTTCTTGAAGTTACTTTTACGCTTAGTCATCTTATTTACGTATAAAAAGCAGTAGTAGTTACCTTACTACAAAAATAGGCAATAATCACACTACCTTCAACGACAACTAGTATCAGAAACAAAAGACTGATTTGTTTATTCATAATACCAACTTCTGAGACGTAGCAATAGGCGCAAAACAAAGCAACTCACTGCCTTCTAGACTGTGTAGTTCCCATGATATGACTGCTCAACTGTGGCAGTATATGCGTAGCTGCGAAATTTGACAGTCACATATCAACATACAAAATATTATTTGAAGGTCTCACAATTGTCTGATTTTAATATTATAGACCCAACTGTTCAGGAAAGTCCAAAGTACACTATGGAGTAGAAAACAGAAAATGTCAAATTTCAACGAATTTCACGTACAATATTCCCTTAAGTGTGATTTGAAGAGTATCTATGTAGATGTCGATGTAGACAGCTGCGAGCCAGACGACCTGTAGCGTGCTTTCCACTGACTCCAAAGCAACCCCGTTTGTGACTTCATTGGCGTCAAGTGATTGGTTGGTTGAACTGAGGGAGGGGATTAAACAGCACGGTCGTCGTTCCCATCGAATTACGGAAGATGGAGAAAGGAAATCGGCTGTGCCCTGTCAAAGGAGCCAACAGTCGTCGGTCCCATCGAATTGGGGAAGGATAAAGAAATCGGCCGTGCCCTGTCAAAGGAACCATTCCGAAATTTGCCTGGAGAAATTTAGGCAAATCAAGAAAAAGTTAAATCGTCATGGCCGGAATGGAGTTTGAACCGTCGTCTCCCGAGTGCGAGTCCAGTGTGCTAACCACTGCGCCGCCACCTCGCTCGGTCAGGTTGTAACCTCCCCACAAAAATTTTGTATATATAATAATAATGATTATGAATATGATTTTAGTATAACCTCAGAACAAAATTGGTTCCCATTTATAACCTCCCTACAGAAATTCATTCACATTTAGCCTCCACATAAAATTTGTTTTCCATTTAATGTACCCACAAAATTCTTTTCTCATTTAGTGTAAGCTCGAAACAGAAAAATTCCTAAACCTCGTAATAAAAAATAAATTCAGTAACCTGGTAAATTTTGGACGACAGCAGTGCTGCGTCATGGCCCTGTAAGATCATTCTGAATAAAAAAGCAAAAATTCTTACCTCAATAAAGTCGCCAACTTGCTCTTACAATAACTTTTCCCGGCTCAGCTCTGTGCAATGCTGGCCGACAGATTTGTCATTTATGAAAGGAAGCAACTGATTTTTCTTTTGCAACAATCGGAGTGATCATGGATTGGAGAAATTAATAAATTCTTTAAATTGAAATGAATGCTTGTTAGAAATTACTTTATATGACAAAGATTATTACTACGACATATTTAAAATATTTACATGGGAGTTCACATAACATTACTAGATATGCGCGAGGCTGCTTTTTACCTTATAGAATAATACTCAGGCTCCGGCATCGCTGCACCGCGACCGGCCCAGCCAACATGATACACTATACCAGACCAGAGCAGACTCCACACAAGTGCAGACTAGCGCAGACTAGCGCAGACTAGTGACAACTTACTGCTACAGCTACACAGTTCGTACTGAGTCAACACTGCTCTCTGGTCAGCGATTCTCTTATACCTTGCATATCGCAGGCAGCGCATGAGCAATACATCAAAATTACATCTGCTCGGACCTCTTACATAAAATTACATCTGGTCGGACCACTTACAAGGTGTCAGGCGAGATGGTAGGGTGGAGGTATGTTGTGTTTTGTAATGAAAGCCTGTTCTGCCTCTGTGTCAGTGATGGCCGTGCGTTGGCCAGAAGGAGGCCAGTTGAGGACTTGCAACCAACCTGTGTGCGTGCTAGACACACTGGACCTACACCAGGAGTTGTGGTCTGGGATGCGATTTGATATGACAGCAGGAGCACTCTCGTGCTATTACATGCACCTTGAAAAAATGGTTCAAATGGCTCTGAGCACTATGGGACTTAACTTCTAAGGTCATCAGTCCTCTAGAACTTAGAACTACTTAAACCTAACCTAAAGACATCACACAAATACATGCCCTAGGTAGGTCACACGGTTCCAGACTGTAGCGCCTAGAACCGCTCGGCCACCCCGACCGGCAACGCACCTTGACTGCATAATTGTACGTCGACCAGGTGATTCGATCTGTTGTGCTGCCATCCATGAGCAGCATTCCAGGGGATGTTTTCCAACAGGATATCACTCGCCCACATACCACTGTTGTAACTCAACATGCGCTGCAGAGTATCGACATGTTGCCTTGGCCTGCTCATTCACCTGCCTCCAATCGAGCACATATGGGACGTCATTGGACGACAACTCCAGTGTCATCTACAAATAGCATTAGTCGTCCCTGTATTGACCGACCAAGAGCAACTCTCATGAAACTCCACCCCACAAACTAAGTTCTGGCACATATATAACGCAATGCATGCACGTTTACACGCTTGATTTCAAAATTCTGGCAATTGCATGGGTTAGTAATGTATCAACATTTCACATTTGCAATGGTTTGTCTCGCATACATTAACCTGGTATTCAGCAGTGTTAATCACTTAAACATGTTACCTAGACGAACGTATTCCCGAAATTTGATTACTCTACATTAATTGTTTTTTGGTCCTACAAATTTTTTCCATAATTATATCTAGGTACAATTATCCAGAGCAGCATTAACTGGGAAGACGACATAAAACAAGTTGTACGAAAAGGAGATGCCACACTCAGGTTCATAGGAAGAACGTTAAGGAACTGTAGCTCATTCACGAAGGAAGTAGCCTATAAGGCGCTTGTTCCACCGAGTCTTGAATATTGTTTTTCAGTATGAGATCATTACCACGTAGGACCGATACAACAGGTAGAGATGATCTATCGAAGAGCGGCGTGTTTCGTCACGAGATAGTTCAGTCGGCGCAAGAGCGTTATCGAATGCTCAACAAACTCCATTGGAAGACGTCACAAGGAAGGCGTCGTGCATCACGGAGGGTTTCACTACCGATATTTCGACAGAGCTCTTTACGGGAAGAGTCTTTTAATATTCCTTCCTTCCATTCACGTCTTGAAAATGACCACTACAAGAAAATTCCAGACATTAGAGCCTAAACAGAGGCTTACAGACTATCATTCGTCCCTCGCCCCATTCGCGAGTGGAATATAGTAGGGGAGGGGGGGGGGGGGGGAAGTTAGTGGAGCCAGACGCACCCTCCGCCACACATCGTTAGGTGCCTTGCGGAGTGTGTTGCAGATGTAGATGTAATGAAATGAATGTGGTTCTGGCAGGCCAGTTTAACTTTGCTCTCTTCGCTAGAGGCATTAATAAACACCTTTTATTTGTTAATGTATTATAAATACGACGTTGTATGTTACGTAACTGCAGAGGAAATAGAATAACACATTCCCTAGTAGCTCGCGGAAACTACACTCCTGGAAATTGAAATAAGAACACCGTGAATTCATTGTCCCAGGAAGGGGAAACTCTATTGACACATTCCTGGGGTCAGATACATCACATGATCACACTGACAGAACCACAGGCACATAGACACAGGCAACAGAGCATGCACAATGTCGGCACTAGTACAGTGTATATCCACCTTTCGCAGCAATGCAGGCTGCTATTCTCCCATGGAGACGATCGTAGAGATGCTGGATGTAGTCCTGTGGAACGGCTTGCCATGCCATTTCCACCTGGCGCCTCAGTTGGACCAGCGTTCGTGCTGTACGTGCAGACCGCGTGAGACGACGCTTCATCCAGTCCCAAACATGCTCAATGGGGGACAGATCCGGAGATCTTGCTGGCCAGGGTAGTTGACTTACACCTTCTAGAGCACGTTGGGTGGCACGGGATACATGCGGACGTGCATTGTCCTGTTGGAACAGCAAGTTCCCTTGCCGGTCTAGGAATGGTAGAACGATGGGTTCGATGACGGTTTGGATGTACCGTGCACTATTCAGTGTCCCCTCGACGATCACCAGTGGTGTACGGCCAGTGTAGGAGATCGCTCCCCACACCATGATGCCGGGTGTTGGCCCTGTGTGCCTCGGTCGTATGCAGTCCTGATTGTGGCGCTCACCTGCACGGCGCCAAACACGCATACGACCATCATTGGCACCAAGGCAGAAGCGACTCTCATCGCTGAAGACGACACGTCTCCATTCGTCCCTACATTCACGCCTGTCGCGACACCACTGGAGGCGGGCTGCACGATGTTGGGGCGTGAGCGGAAGACGGCCTAACGGTGTGCGGGACCGTAGCCCAGCTCCATGGAGACGGTTGCGAATGGTCCTCGCCGATACCCCAGGAGCAACAGTGTCCGTAATTTGCTGGGAAGTGGCGGTGCGGTCCCCTACGGCACTGCGTAGGATCCTACGGTCTTGGCGTGCATCCGTGCGTCGCTGTGGTCCGGTCCCAGGTCGACGGGCACGTGCACCTTCCGCCGACCACTGGCGACAACATCGATGTACTGTGGAGACCTCACGCCCCACGTGTTGAGCAATTCGGCGGTACGTCCACCCGGCCTCCCGCATGCCCACTATACGCCCTCGCTCAAAGTCCTTCAACTGCACATACGGTTCACGTCCACGCTGTCGCGGCATGCTACCAGTGTTAAAGACTGCGATGGAGCTCCGTATGCCACGGCAAACTGGCTGACACTGACGGCGGCGGTGCACAAATGCTACGCAGCTAGCGCCATTCGACGGCCAACACCGCGGTTCCTGGTGTGTCCGCTGTGCCGTGCGTGTGATCATTGCTTGTACAGCCCTCTCGCAGTGTCCGGAGCAAGTATGGTGGGTCTGACACACCGGTGTCAATGTGTTCTTTTTTCCATTTCCAGGAGTGTAGTTAAGCCACTGTCATCCAAAGTGCAAGACAGGAACCTATCCTGGAAGTGGGCAAAGTAGTCCCAATTGCTTGTGAGTGTGAAATAGCTCCACAGTACAACAAAATCTCCCGCAATACTGTAACTCGCACAGCTTCCTCCACTCTCTGCGCTAGCGCACCTGCCCCACGTATACTCCGTTTCTTCTCGCTCTCTCCCAGCACTTTAGTTACGAAGATCTATAGGATGTAAATATCATCATTCATTGTTAAATGTCGTTGTACCGAGTTTTACTACTCTCCAATGATCTGCTTGCAAGGTATATCACTTGAGGATCTATTGCAGGGCGCGAAACCCGGGTCTGGTTTCAAAATGCCTATCTAACTGCTTCCAGGGGCAACAAAACTTCGAATTTCAATATTTCGTAGGAAAAGTTATGGAATGTAAAAAATTGAATGCGGGCGTTTTCTGCTAATTAAGAGGTAAATCTTAAATGAAACATTCAGCACAGTATGAGAAGTGTTACAGTTACAAAGGGTGTTCGGAAATTCCGGTTACAAACTTCTAGGACTCGCATTGCCGACTGAGTAGCTAATATTCGTTGATCCATTATGGATCGTGGAAAGACGGCTGACATGAGTATCTTGATGCAATAATTTACCAACAGCCGTATGCTTTGTAGAAATTTATTTTATTTTATGAACTTCTATGTGCTACCAGTTTCGACATTACATTGATGCCCTCTTCAGGCCTCACTCGTGAAAATCGTAAAATCGCTATACACGGAAGGAGCCATGTAACTGGATCCGTGAATAAATCGTCCTGCAACAGCTATTGGTTTCCAGGAGACACCAGGTGAGATGGACAGTGTGTACCACACCATGCCTCGTAGGTACTAAGTCTGCAACAACGTTGGTGGTCGCCACATCGAGCCACTGTTGTAATGCCGAGAGGTTCTAGGCGCTTCACTCCGGAACCGCGCTGCTGCTACGGTCGCAGGTTCGAATCCTGACTCTTGCTTGGATGTGTGTGATGTCCTCAGGTCATTTAGGTACAAGAAGTTCGAAGTGTAGGGGACTGATGACCTCAGATGTTAAGTGCCATAGTGCTTAGAGCCATTTGAGCCATAGTGTTCTGTACGTAGAGTGTGCTGGGTTCTTTTTTGTTTTGGAATAACGTAAACGCGTAATGTTTCAAATGTGTTTAAATGATAAATGGATGTTTCGTTACGTTATCATTCCAATTGTTACCTAATAACTGTACTACGTCGCGCCTAATTCTGTTTATCAAGCACAAGAGGATGGATTAAACATCTGAATTCCGTCGTAGAACGGAAACGGTACGTTTCCGGACATCAGTTTCTATTCAAAATATTATGTACTCACTCCTCTCTACAAGTCGTAGAAGTCTGCAACGTGAGTTTGCGAACACCCTGTGTATTGTGTAGATGTCTTGTGGCAGTGTGACTAACAGCACACAAATACCAAGATTATATTCATCCATTATTTGAGAATGAGGGCAATGTGTGACTTTCAACAAACTTTACAAATAATTTCAAACCTTTACGAAACTGTTTCTCGCTGACGCTGTCTACAAAATGACGAAAGAAAAAACTTTCATCGCTTTCTATACTTCTGTTGTTCACGCAGTGAAACTGCCGCGTCAGACATGACGTTGTAATTTATTTCTTCTTTGTTATTAACTGTACTTGCGGCGCGTTTTGCTGACGGTGTCCACGTATAACACTGAATACACTCGCAAAAAATATCATTGTACGACTCGTGTTCCAGGGAATAGGTCATAAACAGTGTGGTGTTGAATACCTACTTTCTTCTTAAAATGGAGCACAGATTATCGAAAATGTAGTGATCCTGTGCTTGGTACTGAAAGTGGTTAGCGATTTGAAACGAATTTTGAACTTAATTTTAAACCTTTCCTAAACTTTGTCTCGCTTACATATTTATTGTCAAATATTAGGAAACTATGCTTAATATCCGACCAACGTTTTAATACCATAAGCTGGATGTTTCTGTTCCTTGTCCGAATTTATTAATTCAATATCTCTCTTAATAAATAATTAAAAATAAAAAACCACAAATACATTCATATAATTTCGAAAAAGTATTCCTAATACCGCACCAGGTATCATGGTAACGCCCTGCGCGACTTTGGGAATACTAGGTCTAACAGCGATAAAACAGAATTATGGAACGAAAAAAGGTTAGCTGAATATGTCAGAATAATATTAAAATTAATTAAATGTACAATTACCGTTGAATTACGCGAACTACCCTAGACTATACATAGTTGTAATTTACCTTCCAAACAGAAATACCAAATAAAGGGTTTATAATCAGCAACTTCAGAACGTTATTCATGACACCACATACGACATTTAGTACAAGCTATCCATTTTTCTCCCGTCAATCAAATAAAGCTGCTCACAGAAAGGAGGGACGCAGTCATTTTCGCTGTCTTTTCGTCGTCTGTTAACTCAGTCTACTTGATCAAGACCTCCATCTCATTCTGAGAACTGGTCAAATAACTGCATAAGTGCAAAATTTCTTTTCTTAATTATAATGGCTTCCGTCTTAGGAATGGTTTTTTTTTATGTTTCCCAGTGCGGTGAGATTTGAGCCGTGCACGGCTCCCGTTTATCCCATTCATTGTTTCTCATCTTCTATTCCGGCACTGGCCCCTTGTTTTCTTATTCCATTCACTAGCGCCAATAACTTCCTACCTTACTTGCACGTGAGCGGCAGCAGCAGCGCGTGTCGATAAGTGCGCTGTCGAACCATCTCTGGGGTGACCGACAGTATTTCCGGGTCGTCGTGTGTCTGGGAGTGGCTTCGGGACGGACCAGGAGTGCAGTCGGGACGCAGCAACAGTGAAGTCGGGGGACGGAGCTCCAGTGAGACGCCGACAGCCATTGCTCGCCCACCGCTGGCTACACACGTGAACTGACCGACGGAGGCAGATTGGAGCGGGACGACCGTTGGTTGGTCATTCGGTTGGTCGTCTCATCGGCCGACGCATATTTGGTCCTCTTACCGTGTCCGGGCCTGGAGAGTGCGTCGGTTTGCGTGGAGCAACGAGGAATTTTCTGCGGGACGTAGTTTAGCAGGGGCCGCTGGTGGTCTCTACGCAGTGTGTGGGGCTGCACCCATTGCTACGAGGTCCGTGGCTCACCAACCTTGGACACGAAAGTTCTGATGTAGTCTACCAGCAAGTCAAGACTGTTCACATTGTGTCGTTTGGAGTTCGTTGTCGTAGTTTGGGATATTTCCACGAGCAACAAAGTCTGTGCCGGCCGAAGAGGCCGTGCGGTTAAAGGCGCTGCAGTCTGGGACCGCAAGACCTCTACGGTCGCAGGTTCCAATCCTGCCTCGGGCATGGATGTTTGTGATGTCCTTAGGTTAGTTAGGTTTAACTAGTTCTCAGTTCTAGGGGACTAATGACCTCAGCAGTTGAGTCCCATAGTGCTCAGAGCCATTTGAACCATTTTGAACAACGTCTGTTTTCAAGTTGGGAAATTATAACCACCCTCCGGTGGAGTTTCACTGTACTTGGTGATTTGAATTGAAGTGCACCAGCAAAATGTTCTGCCCTGTGGCCGTTAACGTTCCGGTTACCTGCCCTGTGGCTCAAATGGCTCTGAGCACTATGGGACTTAACATCTGAGGTCATCAGCCCCATAGAATTTAGAACTACATAAACCTAACTAACCTAAGGACATCACACACATCCATGCCCGAGGCAGGATTCGAACCTGCGACCGTAGAAGTCACGCAGTTTCGGACTGAAGTGCCTAGAACCGTACGGCCACCGTTGCCGGCACCTGCCCTGTGCCTTGACATAAATTCAGGCAGTGTATTTTCCTCATCGTGTTGTCGCTGTCCAGCATGGTGTGTAGTTTGACAGCTCAATGTATAATTGGTTGTGGGCGCCAATACCTTGCCCGTTGTTCCATTGGATGCCACGCCGGTTTAGCCGAGCGGTCTAGGGCGCTACGGCCATGAACTGTGCGGCTGGTCCCGGCGGAGGTTCGAGTCCTCCCTCGGGCATGGGTGTGTGTGTGTTTGTCCTTAGGATAATTTAGGTTGAGTAGTGTGTAACCTTAGGGGCTGATGACCTTAGCAGTTAAGTCCCATAAGATTTCACACACGTTTGTTCCACTGGACTCCCTGTTGTGTGCTGCTCGGATGAATATGAGGTTATCTTGCCGGTGGGTCCGTTGACTGTCGGTCGGTTGGGTTGTCGTCGGATCGTGAATGTTTGCCCCGACTGCCTGTCTCGCCTAAGCGAGCGGTACAGTTTGAATTCCAGGCCGACCCTCGAACATCTGAGCGCCCTTGGGTGTACTGCCTTATTTTTATTTGTTCTTGTTGTTTGTACGTGAATGGCTTCTATAAAGCACTCCGTATTCAGGCCACGAGTGGCATACCGGAACCATCCGACCGCCGTGTCATCCTCAATGGATGATGCGGATAGGGGGGGCGTGGGGTCAGCACTCCACTCTCCCGGTCGTTAAGATGGCATTCTTGACCGATACCGCTACAGTACGGTCGAGGAGCTCCTGAATTGCCATCACGAGGCTGAGTGCACCCTGAAAAATGGCTACAGCGCATGGCGGCCTGGATGGTCTCCCATCCAAGTGCCGACCACGCCCGACAGCGCTTAACTTCGGTAATGTGACGGGAACCGGTGTATCCACTGAGGCAAGGCCGTTGCCAGTATGGCTTCTAGCAGATTTTTTAAAAAATTGAAGTTTTTCTCCCCTTAATTCTTAAGATTCTTTATGCCTTGAGCCTGATTTAAAGAACTGTTTCAGGTAAGACCTTTGGCGTTTTTAAAGGTTTTAATGTTGATGAATTTTAAGTGTTGGGCCTTCAGCCAAAATTAAAGAACTGTTTCACGTAAGGCCTTTGTTAAAAAAATTAATGTTATGGAGTTCTAACTGTTAGACCTTCAACCGATTTGAGTTTAACTTGTTTGGTCTTGAAGTGTCTGATTCCTTGTGCCTTCAGCCTAATTGAAGAACATACTTATGTGGATATGGTGTCTGTTCTTTCGGAAATGTCCGAAAGAAGAGATATCATATCCACACAAGTATGTTCTTTAATTAGGCTGCAGGTACAACGAATCAGACACTTCAAGAGAACATACTTATGTGGATATGGTGTCTGTTCTTTCGGACATATCAACATAAGTGTGTTCTCTTGAAGTGTCTGATTCCTTGTACCTGCAGCCTAATTAAAGAACATACTTGTGTGGATATGTCCGAAAGAACAGACACCATATCCATATAAGTATATACTTCTGGCAATACCGGCTATGACCTTCCACGTGGTTGCACACATATTACCCGAAGTCTTATGGGACTTGGTAAGAATGTCTTGCACGAGTAATGTGTCTGTTATGTAGGGAAACTACGAATGTAGTGTGTGAACATATAAGGTGAGAATTAAGTTTCGAGGGAGGCGTGCGCGAGATAGTCCCTGCAGTCGCACTATCCTCTTTGCCCTTGGTGGCTCAGATGGACAGAGCGTCTGTCATGTAAGCAGGAGATCCCTGGTTCGAGTCCCGGTCGGGGCACACACTTTCACATGTCCCCGTTGAAATATATCAACGCCCGTCAGCAGCTGAAGGTATTAATATATAATTCTAATTAGATTAAAGAACTATTGTAAGATAAGACTTGCCTTTTAAATTTCTGATTATGGAGTTCTAACTGTTAGACCTTCAACCGATTTGAGTTTAACTTGTTTGGTCTTGAAGTGTTTGATTCCTTGTGCCTTCAGCCTAATTGAAGGCCTTCAGCCGTTTTTAAATTAAAGTGGCTTTCAGCCGGTAAGTAAGTCCGAAAGGTTAAAGCTGTGTTTTAAGAAAAAAAAAATTTTGAGCTCTTGTAATCTTTGATCAAATAATAAAGTTATATGTTCGAGTGTAACTAACGGCCCCTTATTTTGGCCCCTTTCAATAATCCAAACTACCTGTCCTGTCCTGCGGGTTAAGCTGGGAGTCTCAATTTTCTTCCATTAATCGGCTAAAATACTTTTTCAAAATTTTTCTTTGATGTCTTCTAAATGCCTTCGCTGAACTTCTTTTCGTATGGCGTACTGGTCACAAGAGTTGGCTGGTCGTCCTCTCTTCTTTGAATGAATAGTTTGGTCTTTCATCTGAGACGAGGATCCTTATATCTTTCGGCAAAATACTGCGGTCATTTACAGATGGCGTAAGAGGATTCACACCTGCCCTTCCGTCGAACTTTGGGTCTATCATTCTTGATCATAGGTGGATTTAAACCACTGGGTCCAGGACAGGACACAAGTAGTTCCTGTCTGGTGCGACTTGTTTCAGCTGGAGATAAGTCATTTTTAGGTGAATGACAGACATAGTCTTCTGGATCTTCTTGATGTTCAGTGTACAAGATAGAGACAACGGCCGAATATTCATCGTCTTGGAAAATGATTCTGTTCAAAGGAAAAAGTTCAAAGGATACGGACAGGTGCTATGAAGCCACTTTCTGCTACAACTGTCATGCCCAACATTTTGTAAGCTTTAGCAAATAACTTTTCTACATGGAAATGAGCCATCGCGCTACCTGAAGGGTATCTATACGTGAAAGATCTGGTTGGGCATCGGTGCCCGTGCACATTTATGAAATAAATAACTTGGTCATATTCATGTGTTCCACAAAGGATAACAGTAGGTCGTAAAAACTGACTGAAGTTTGCGAGGGAACACGTAAGAATGTGCACTAGTAAGAATGTCATGTTTATTCAAGACCAACTGAACAAACCAATAAATTAAACAAGTAAAAAATGTCTGACGGCTGCCGTTCTTCATAACACACACGATTGAGTTTCAAAATTACATTGGAGACACCTACAGCATTTACCATTGATTATGTAAGGGTCAGAAGAATCTTTCAATAGTAACGTTCACGCACATATACACATATCATAGATATTCAGAGCAAATATAAGAATAAAGAAAAACTTCACCAGTATGCACGTAGTTAGCAAACGGTAATTTCCTTGGCCTGAGTGCACGAAGCAAGTGAACAATCGATGGAAGTAAGCCGTTAATAATTGTACCATAGATGAAATTCTGAAAGTAATGTGGATGATTTACCCCGAGAATCAGTAACTGTATTTCTCACAAACAAAAGTAGTGCATAAAATGAGCGGTAAAATTCAGAGTAACTAAGGAAATTAGAGAGGATACATTACTATGAGACACGATCTGCGAAGTTAAGCCTCTCAGGTCCGAACTTAACACGTACTGAAACAACAAGGGCATGAGGAAATTAGACTACGAACTGAAATCGGAATTAGAGGGATTCCAGGAATCTGTGCAGCTATACCATACTCGAACTACATCAGACTGAACTGAGAAGCTACATCACGCCTCCACATGTCTGAACAAGGGTACAGCAGAACGATGACTTGCATGCGTGGCCGAGGGCGACTGATTGTAATGTTCCGAATTTAGCAACAAAAATTCTGCATACCGCTAAACGAACAATGGAGCGGTGAGAGCAAGACGTTAATTTTTGATTGGAGCTGAAATCTACAAAAGTAAGATAATGCATAATTAAGAATAGGCACGCTCACACTTAGTCGGTGTTGTGCGTCTCGCGTCTTCCGGAACACTCTTTTAGAACCCACGCGTCCCGTTCATCTGGAAGTTCCCAGTGAGCTCTCTACTCTGGTGCCAACCTATACAAGAGCATCGTCCAAGGCGAACAGAAACCTAGTACGTGCTTTAGAGGATTGGCTGTTCTGCCACAATTGCAGACTACCTTTACTCCCATAGATGTAGATACTGATTAGTTTTTTGCTCTCTCATTCGTGTTTTACATTCATCAGATGAGAGGAGGAAAGGATGTATAAACTGACATATTGCACGTAAATATACTGAATATTCATGTGGGGACCGATAATTACCAAAAATCTTACTGAAATACGAAGTGAAATAAAAATAATAGACTCAGCAGATCAGTCTTTTTTATGTAGTTGACAGTTGCGCCCAGAACTGAGATTCCAGAGGTGGGGTATCTAGTTACATCTTACGCAAAATCATAAAGAGGCTCTACCTTCATGATTTTTCAGCCATTTTCCTATTTCCTGTACACAGTAATTTTTCAAGGGGAACGTGAATGTTCCGTCAAGAGTTTGTGTCTTATGAAAGCAGTGAGGCGGTGAACTCATTATGTGTAACCCATTTTCTGTAGCTAACAAATGGTAACTGTCTTGTGTGAGACTAGTGGCCATCTAAGATCAGGCTCACGTGTTCTTCCTTTGTGGATTCGCACTTTCTAAAACCTTGTCTTCTAGCCATTTAAGGACACTTTCAGATTCCATGCATCCTGATTTGTGACAAACAGCTGTGCTTCTACTTGGTGCCCCATGTAATAGATCTGGCTTTTGTTTTTTTCGTGAAAATACAAGTACAGGTGGTACAAAGTCACCTGCCGCACACATGCACGTATCAACCGTTAATAAAATCACCTCTCTACTGAGGATACAGATCCAGTTTGGCTTTTACCTCTCATTGCAATAACTTTAGTTGTCTGACGCTGTAGGGTTGTCAGACCAGTCTCATAACGACTGCAAATTTTCTTTCATCTTTTCTAAAAGGGTTCTTAAATGTTATAAAAAAAGTTGAACATTGTCCTTTCTAAATCCTGTAACACCTTTCATTGATGTTTGCTGAGATTTATTTATTTTTTTTTATTTTTATTTTTTTTTAAATTTTTTTTTTTTTGAGTAAGCTCCAGATGTCTCCGTATAAATGAGTGGGGATATTTCTAGCCACTCAACACTCTCTCTTTATTGAAATGGTTTCGTAAAGAACTACTTTGCAAAATCGAAAGATATTTTCCCTATATCTTTTGCAGTTGAAATATAAAATATTTGTAGCCACTCAACACTGTCTCTTTATTGAAATGGTTTCGTAAAGAACTTCTCTGCAAAACCGAAAGTTATTTTCCTTACATTTTCTGCAGTTGAACCATAAAATCTGATTTACATATCAAGACCATTTGATAAGGAATTGCTCTAGTTCGCTGTTAAGCAAATGGTATCTTTTATTTAAATCAGTTTCTCAGCAGATAGCATTGTCTTTCAAAGTTGATTTTGGAACGTCAAATTGCTTTGAAGCACACCCCAGTCCCATCTCTTTATCCCTAACAGCAATGATAGATTTTTTCGTACTTTGTCCACTGCTTTCTCTTTTTAAGTGTTGTGCATAACATTACGTTATAACTTGTTGCAGGTACTAACACAGCATAAAGCGAATAAAAGTTAGAAATAATGTATGTAAAACAGTGAGCATAAAGTCGCACAATGTGATGTTAAAACTACAATAGACGTGCGGTGTTAGGATCAAAGCAACTTTCCATTATGACCGACTCTGCTCATGAAACTAACAATGCAACGACAGTATGCCGATGTAGTTAAGCTACATCATTATGTGGTTCTGCTTTATGCTGAATTATTTAAAAATATCTCATCTATTAACAGTCTGTTTACTGGTCTTTCCTATTTTAAAAACTTGTGCTTTACACAGAATGTTCACAACATGAATGCAGCTGCATATTAATGGTTTTTTATTTACGTGACCATTACGGCACTCCAACCCCAGTTCTCGATACCAGTACTATCGTACTACTTTTCTGCGAAGTAAAAGACATATTTTTGTGAAAATATTCACATTTGGTTTTATTAGTGTATAGGTACTCCGATGTATCGATATATTACAGTGATATGGTTCTTGTGTGTATTCATTTCCGTGAGACGGTCATAATACTAGACTTACTCGTAACCGTTTTGGCGCGAATGCTCACAGAGCAGTCTTTGTTTCACTTTGCAGAAGTTAAGTTGTTATTTCGCTTTGTAAAAGAACCGTCAAGTCTTGTGTTTGGTTAAAGTGGAAATTAAATATAGGAAGATTGATACAAAACTGTTTTCTTGATGATGTGACAATTAAGAAGAAGTATATGTGAATTTACAAGAAGTTTAATAAAAATGTGGATCGTGAACACCAAGTCAAAAATTATTTCTACAATACCATTGTTCTGATCTGGGATTGTTTGATCATTAAGAATTTCCTGAAAAACGCATTTGTTAGGTCTGCAAATATTGCTAAAATACAGATCTGGACCTTCTAGCAGTCACAGTGGAATCACCCTAGAATCAACCAGATGAGCCATAACAACTTCGACGAAATCTACGTGGGAATCCATTCAAGATAAGTGCCAAAATTAATGACTTTTTTTACAGTGACTTCATTATTTCCATTCTGACGATACCATCCACAGTCAATAACATATGCTGCGTGAGCAACATTATTAATCTGATTTCTAACCTACTTTGCAAGTGGTGGTATTGTAAGAACATCAAACCAACAATGACGCAGTACTGAACGTTTGCTGTTACACACCTGATGAGCCTATTCCCGCCAGGCGGCAGCACCCACTTTTTGTTATTTGGAAGGGCGCGTTATGAGAGTGGGAAGTTTGAAGCTGTTTCATAAGTGAGAGTTCAATTTCTTGAAAAATCAGGAGTTTACTGGCATGCTCTGACTGACGAGACGGTAGTGTCGAATGATACCCGAAGTTCCTGCTACTTGATACTGATATTTGATGACAAGGATTTTTTTCTGACAGTGTGGATACCACTCGCGTTTCCGTGTAAAATGCGAACTGTGTGCCTTCGGAATCGAGCCGTCACGCCGCGGCAAGTACGGGCTCCCCCAGCACGCGCAACCCTGCCCAGAGGCAGTAGTACCGGATACTTGAAACACACACACACACACATACAGTGAGCCTCTTACCCTGACCACTTACGACCCCCCACTGCACCTCTCACTTCCATCTGCCCTCTCACACGTCACGTCCCCTGCAACAAAGAAACGGCTCCAAGTGTTCCATTTCCGGTCGCTTTGCACCTACGAACCACTGCTCGCTTTGCTGCTAAATGGAAGCCAAAACGCTTCGAGCAGCTGAACCAAGGGATGAAAGAGAGAGGTGAGTGTTTTGCAAACGCGAAATGGTTATGAAATTGTTTTAAAAGATATGCAAAAATTCAGCTTCTCGGAAAGACGTAATTCTCCATTTCTTTCATTCTTTGTTACGTTGTCCCGGATATTTTAATCCTAAAACAAAATTATTTACAAAATTGCGTATCCATTCTATTCAATATCTGGTCTTAGTCTTCACTCCTTGCGGTGATAATGTGTACGTCATTACAGATGGAATTCATTGCCCGTATACCTTTATTTCTTCGTCGATGATTAGATCTACATCAACCGGGAGCAAAAGGACTTCACTAAGTTGATTAATCTTAATCCGCACACTGCTACAGAGGCTATATACAAACTTCTGAAGTATCGAAGGTAAATCACCAACGTCAAAATATTTTATTTGTTTCCCAGCTGCCAGCTAGCTACAAATCTTCTTTGTGATATATATCATTATCTATCTAGCTTCTCGATTCGCCACCTCTCCACGGCGTCAAAAATTTTCATTAGTACACAGCAATTCCCATTCACATCTGGCTCTCGGACTGTAAATTTTTTGGGACAGATTAATATGTAAATATATTGAATATAAAGACTGCCTTCTTTCGGTATCATATCCCAGACAGGCTTCAGATGATTGGTAGTAATTTCACTGGAAAGCTCCCCATTAATTTTAATTCTGTAGTGTGTTTCTGTGCATGTGTGTGTGTGTGTGTGTGTGTGTGTGTGAGTGTGTGTGTGTGTGTGTATGTGTGTGTGTGTTTGTGTGTGTGTGTATGCAGAACTCTTTATAACCTCGTCTTTCTTTTCATTCGAAACGTGCTTCAGATCGGTTCTAAATATGCCTCTAATCCTTTCTTCCCCACCACCCCTACCCCACACAAAATGGTTTCAAGTTTTATAGAAAAGCACTTATAGAACCTGTTTTAATATACTGCACTTATAGAACCTGTTTTAATACAGTGATGTTCAGAGTAGATCATCGTTGACTGCGATTGCGGCAAACAATATGCACGAGTGCTTTTCGGAAGGAAAGGTCCGATCGGTCGGAAAACGCAGTGTAAATAAAAAGAAATGTTTTATTTGCAACAGTTAGCTACACCGTCCAGCTACAGAGTCGGCGTTCCGATTTAGGCACCTGTCGCAACACTGTCGCAACCTGTCGCAACACTGTACCCTCGCCATAGAAGACAGTAACCACTACGATAACCTGCAGCTTGTTGTTTGTGCCAAAATGCTGTCTTCATAGCCGTAGGTTCATGTGAGCAGAGATGAAAATCAGAGGGAGCCAAGTCCGGGCTGTATGATTGGTGCTCAAACACTTCCCACTTGAAACGCTCTAGCAACATCCTCACTGCCCCAGCAGTGAGCATCCGAGAATTGTCATGAAGAAGGGAGTACAGGACAGTTACGTCATGTGGGCTGCAAGAAACCAGCCGAAATCTCTCAAAGGACCATACCTGGTGGGAGACTCTATGTTCTAGTCATCTTTATCTGGTCACTGTGCCCTCAGAACTCAAAAGACCGACGATACGCGATCGACGGGCATACTTCAGACCAGGGCTTAATTTCGGCCGGAACGCGTTCCGGCACCTCCCAGAGACACCATCATCCCCTTTTTTCTTTTTTTTTGTTCAGCACCGGAGTTTTGAAATAGTACACGTGTATTAAATTATAACGTGACTACACTACTGGCCATTAAAATTGCTACACCAAGAAGAAATGCAGATGATAAACGGGTATTCATTGGACAAATATATTATACTAGAACTGGCATGTGATTACATTTTCACGCAATTTGGGTGCATAGATCCTGAGAAATCAGTACCCAGAACAACCACCTCTGGCCCTAATAACGGCTTTGATACGCCTGGGAATTGAGTTAAACAGAGCTTGGATAGCGTGTACAGGTACAGCTGCTAATGCAGCTTCAACACGATACCACAATTCATCAAGAGCAGTGACTGGCGTATTGTGACGAGCCAGTTGCTCGGCCACCATTGACTAGACGTTTTCAATTGGTGAGAGATCTCGAGAATGTGCTGGCCAGGGCAGCAGACGAACATTTTCTGTATCCAGAAAGGCCCGTGAAGGACTTGCAACACGCGATCGTGCATTATCCTGCTGAAATATAGGGTTTCGCAGGGATCGAATGAAGGCTAGACCCACGGGTCGTAACATATCTGAAATATAACGTCCGCTGTTCAAAGTGCCGTCAATGCGAACAAGAGGTGACCGAGACGTGTAACCAATGCCACCCCATACCATCAAACCCGGTGATACGTAAGTATGGCGATGACGAATACACGATTGCAATGTACGTTCACCGCGATATCGCCGACCATGATGATGCTGTAAACAGAACCTGGATTCATCCGAAAAAACGACGTTTTGCCATTCGTGCTCCCAGGTTCGTCGTTGAGTACACCATCGCAGGCGCTCCTGTCTGTGATGCAGCGTCTAGAGTAACTGCAGCCGTGGTCTCCGAGCTGATAGTCCATGCTGCTGCAAACGTCGTCGAACTGTTCGTGCAGATGGTTGTTGTCTTGTAAACGTCCCCATCTGTTGACTCAGGGATCGTGGCATGGCTGCACGATCCGTTACAGCCATGCGGATAAGATGGCTGTCATCTCGACTCCTAGTGATACGAGGCCGTTTGGATCCAGCACGGCGTTCCGTATTACCCTCCTGAACCCAAGGATTCCATACTCTGCTAACAGTCATTGGATCTCGACCAACGCGAGTAGCAATGTCGCGATACGATAAACCACAATCGCGATAGGCTACAACCCGACCGTTATCAAAGTCGGAAACGTGATGGTACGCATTTCCCCTTCTTACACGAGGCATCACAACAACGTTTCACCAGACAACGCCGGTCAACTGCTATTTGTGTATGAGAAATCGGTTGGAAACTTTCCTCATGTCTCCACGTTGTAGGTGTCGCCACCGGAGCCAGCTTTGTGTGAATGCCGTGAAAAGCTAATCATTTGCATATGACAGCATCTTCTTCCTGTCGGTTAAATTTCGCGTCTGTAGCTCGTCATCTTCGTGGTGTAGCAATTTTAATGGCCAGTAATGTATAATTTGCCCCTTCGCCAACACAAGTGAACGTGACAATGGGTCGCCAGCTTTGTGTGAATGCCGTGAAAAGCTAATCATTTGCATATGACAGCATCTTCTTCCTGTCGGTTAAATTTCGCGTCTGTAGCTCGTCATCTTCGTGGTGTAGCAATTTTAATGGCCAGTAATGTATAATTTGCCCCTTCGCCAACACAAGTGAACGTGACAATGGGTCGCCAACGTGATGTGACGGACAGGAGGTACTGTGTGTGTGTGTGTGTGTGTGTGTGTGTGTGTGTCTGTGTGTCTGTGTGTGTGTGTGTGTGTGTGTGTGTACGCCGTACAGTATACCCAAGATAAGTTGAGACTGAATTAAATTAAAATCAACTTCACAATGAACTCGACCATTTCAATCAATGTCGCAAATGCGTTGATTTCATTTCCTATAACATGTATTCTACGTGTAAAACGTTTTTCGGTCAGATTGCAGCAAATATGTTAACATTTATGACAACAGGTCCCTTTTGATTGTTTGTGGTTTAATTAATAAATATTCAGTTTGCAGCGGCTACTCATGAAATATGTTTTTCTCACATAAAAGACAGTTTGGGCTTACAGCAAAGAACAGATCTTTCGTCTCTATTACGAGTTTATCATATTCTGATTATTATAACGTAATGTATTGCGCCACAGAATTTCCCAGTTCAACGCTTAGTTCTGAGTAAAATTGGTCATTTTTTTATCAGATCTCTCTTTAATTGCTGTTGCTAACAACAAAATCCCACGATCCTTGAATTTTCATAATTCATTTCCAGCAATTAATTTCTGTATATATTTGTGTAAATTATTTTTGTGTGTATCTGTCCTATAGACACAGAAAACATTTCTTTGGTTATGCTCACTGCGGGATGCAAGATATTGAAATATTTAAATTACATGGAATTTTCCACAACTATTGGTTTCGTTTAGAAACAATACCCATTGGTGCGTATTTTATGGTCAGGCATATTGTAACTTAACTGCATTACAGTTTTCTTATAGAAGTAATTTTATGTAAACTAATTTCAGTGGGGTCGTAATAGCCTGTTTCCTGTGTTTAAAATAATGTATATTCAATAGCGCGAGCACAACAAAAGGTAATGTTTACTGAGCGATTAGGTAGACAGTACTGATGATATTTGAATACAACGTTTTGGCGTCTCGCAGCGTCACAATAGCAGCTAGGCCTACAGACCGTATAGATTCAGAATTACTTTCAAAATTACAATGCTTAACAAGCTTCACTGGAATTTTCAAGCACGCTTTAAGTTTTAGTTTGATTACAGAGAAATAATCAGTAGATGCAGAAAGAAAGAGACGTAACTGACTTTCTGAGGTAAGTGCAAAAGGCCTCTTCACGCACGACACCACCGAGAAGCGATTGTCTGCGTGCCCGAGCATTCAAAAGGAACGGATCAGCACGCCACCACTGGCAACGTGTGCTGCTGTCCCTGTGAGCGGTTTTAATGCAGCCGCGACCAGCTTTGATGCTGCCGCCGTTGTTGTCACTATGTTCAAGTTACGTGCCGATTGTTCACATGCGGCGACCCGTTGCTTGGCCCGGTCAGCGGCGCCACATAGTAGAGTTGTGTCAAGGCCGCAAAAAATTATATACAACAATAGTGGTTTTTCAGTTCAATTTTTACACGTAGTTGTCATATTCCTCCATTTGACTTGTGTGTGTTATTTACTATCCTGATATGTAAAACCAGATGTAATACTTGCGTGTATTTTGTATTCTCTGAATTGGTTTACAAAACATACTGTCATGCAAAGCCAGCGGTAATATTCTTATTATATACTGTTAATAATAAGCAATGTAACAAACAGAAATACAGTTTCCTATCCGGACAGCAAAACCACTAAAACAAGTGTAATAACTGTGTGTGTTAACCTAAGGAACAAGCATCAGACTTTAACTCGTTTCTTCAAATAAGTCATTAGTTTAGGGGTATGGCAAATAACACTAGTTAGACTACTCAAAATGGTTCAAATGGCTCTGAGCACTGTGGGACTTAACATCTGAGCTTATCAGTCCCCTAGAACTTAGAACTACTAAAACCTAACTAACCTAAGGACATAGCACACATCCATGCCCCAGGCAGGATTCGAACCTGCGACCGTAGCGGTCGCGTGGTTCCAGACTGTAGCGCCTAGAACCGCAAGGCCACACCGGCCGGCAAGTTGGACTACTATTCTGCATCGATAACAATATACGTAGTTGGTGGTACGCTATTATTCGCCAGTCTAATTAGACACACGTTATGAAGCTGAGTGGGACAGCAGAAAAGACTGCAACTCCCTGCTCACCTAACTGACTTCACTTTAGATTTAGGTAAAAGGTGGTTGAAAATTCAAGAAAAGTTTAGCCGCTCGAAACAAAACTGCAGCACCCAATTGCTTAATCAAACACACTGATTTCATGGAAACAAAAGTAAATTTGGACAGGGGGGTTTCTACATCAACATATTTGGTACTCAACATTTCATTGATTCACTATAAACTGTTTAACGTTACTATTTATCACAGCAACTTAGTATTTCGTTTCATTAATACGTAATGTGAAAGCAGCAAACAATTTAGCTCATGTGGTCTCTGAATCTAGCATAACCTTACGTAATCATTTTAACGCAGAAAATAATAGCAATGTTAATTATGAAATTCTCAATTATTGCTTCCATCAATTATTTCACTGATTAATCACTGATTTGTAAATAATATATTAAAGATTTCACAATCTTGGCTGAATACAGGTCACTCGGAATTTTCACTTATCAGGTTAGGAACCTGCTTGTTTTATGAGCGGGTTAAACTACCAGGTGAACACAACTGTTAATTTAGATGATGGTTATTATTATTAAAGCACATTTCAATACACTATAATACATGGCTAAAATGTTTCATCTTTATCTTGCATTGTTATGAACTCAGACGCGACGCAACCATCAGCTGCTATGGTACAAAATACACACGGGGTTAACGTTTAGTGAAGACGTGGGAAATCGGACCCAGATAGAGCAGGAATATCTTCATCGTCATTAACCGCTAAATGCCTTGTTGATTAATATCGAACACACGTTCATAGGGCAGCTACAAAGCAACTGTTCGAACGTCGCGGCTGGCAGCATTTGAAAACATGATTTCATAGTCACGAAGACTACCGACTTGTGCCAATACGTACGAAGCAGAACTATGGAGCAAAGTGACACTGGTATTGCGGTAGGCGGTGGCATCTGTTATATATATTGGAGCCTTGTGGTGTTATGTTTCTGATTATAAGATACTATGGTTTAAAAACCTGAGTTTCAGAACAGTATTTTCTAAAAAATGATTTCTCTTTGCAAGTCTTATCAGAAGTCTCTCCCTACGGCCGGCGTGGGGGGGGGGGGGGGGGGGGACGACACAGCATCTAAGAGTTTAGAAATTAAGCGCTGCTTGAGACTCTGCCCAACACATCTATGCAGAGCTTCGTAGGATTCGCACTGTGGTTTCCGTTTCGCGATCAATCGGACCTTACTTACCGAATAGTACTCGCATGAAACACAGTTTCTACGCATTTCTTTAAACATTTGTCTCCGTGGTGTCTTTCCTAAAACTGTAATTCTTAGTCATAATAAAGTGCAGAACTTTGGTCGAACATGTTATTATCACTATCATTATTACTACCTCCATAGGATAGTGGTCTGCGAATTTATCACTTAACGAATATGTGTAAATGCGGCCCGTCTAACATAAAAGTGGGACAACGAGTATCTGTTTAACGAAGACCGATCAGTCTGTGTACGTAGTTCTCTCACAACTCGATTCCGCCAGCATTATTACAACTCTAGTACTGATCTCATTTTGCTCTGCTGCTTAAAGCCTGCAGTTACTGTTAAAATTATTAGATAATGAGTTGTGGTATTCCATTTGGTGAGACAATCTAGCGCTAGTGTATGAATCCACTTATCAAGAGGTCGGTTCCGTAATTTACTGGGCAAGCGTGGAATTCCATATTACTCATTAATTAATTGATAATTAGAGAGATGTGCTAGTATTGGAAACAGATGTACAGAAAATATCCAGACTGTCAGCTACATGAATGGAATACAAATAAAGAGTTATTGTTTTTATTTCATAAGAATTAATGAGGTAAGACATCGAATGAAGGCAGCTTCAATTACAGTCAGCTGGTGTGAGAACACACGTTCAGTTGCGATTATACTGTTCTGCATGCTTTGTCTCGTAGAAAGTCCCAGAGATTTACTTCATCCTCTGTGTGGATAAAATGAATATATGTAGAGTGTGACTTCATGTGAAACATCATGTTAGTCTAAGCACCCTTTTAACAATAAAGCGAATCAACTTGTTAACTTCGCACAGTGTTATGTGATTACAGTGTCTCCTGTTACCCGACATTTGGTACGAATTGTCTAGTATACAAGGTGAGTCACTAACTTTTTCCACGTAGAATAACTCCGGAAGCATGATAGTAACTGAAAAGTTTGTCCAGTCACGTCAGAGATATGAAGGTCAACTTTGTTTTTTTAAATGGGATGCTATAGTTTGGTATTTATTTTCTGATAAGTGCTATCAAGACGAATCCAATGATGGGTAACAGTAAGGTCTTTGAAGGTCAACGAAGGTCAAAAGGTGTCATGAACGTCCATTTACAGAAGGTGTTCAAACTGATGATCATTGGTATCAATGAGTCCTGCAATCTTCTTATCATGTATTGAGTGTTATTCCTTATCACATCGGCACTTATCGAAGCGCATGCTCTGACAATTCTCTCTCGTATACCATGTAAATAGTAAATATTCGCGGAATACGGCGTATCCATCTAACGTGCCATTGGCATGTAAACACCATTCGACGGTTTCGAAATACAACGCTAATAGGAACGGTAAGACTAGTATGGTCGAATCAAGCGATTGTGATTGATGTATTCCTTCCAAGAACAAGTCGATATGCTTCTCAAGCCAACGAAATTCAGTGAGAGCTAGAGACTTATACGTTGAAAGATATCATCAACGTACACACCGTACACGTCGTACATTTAAATATGTGTGTGATAAACTGAGAACAACTGGATATTTAACGCATCGGAAACATATCCGGCAACGGAAAGTTACTAACGAGGAATCGGATATTGGTACTCTTGCCACTGTGGTTCGCGATCCTCGTGTTAGTTCGCGTCAAATCACAAGAGAATCTGGCATGAGCCAGAGTACTGTTGTTCGTTTTCTGCAACGCCATAAATGTCATCCTTACCACATCAGTCTCCACCAACAACTGGTATGGATTGTATGGGTACATTGAATTCTGCCCATGGGCTCAACATCGGATTCAGAGGGATGACACATTTATTAATTTGATTTTTTTCACTGATGAGACTACATCCACGAACCATGGAAATGTTAATTTGCATAGCATGCATTATTGGGTAACTGAAAATCCATGTTGGCTGCGGCAAGTTGCACACCAAAAACCGTGGTCGGTGAAGTACATCACATTCCTGCAAGAAACTTTGGTGTGTTATTGGAAGAAATACCTTGAGTATCAAGGCATAGAGCGTGGTATGAACACGATTGGTGTCCGGCACATTTTTCGCTGATGGCTAGGAATGAGTTGCAGAGACAATTCCCAAATCGTGGGATTGCACGCAGAGGAGATGTGTCGTGGCCGGCTCGTTCGCCAGACTTGACGCCTCTGGATTTGCTCTTGTGGGGAGTTGTAAAAGACATTGTTTGTAAAGACGTTCCAACTACTCCTCAAGATATGCGAGAGAGCACTCTCAGAGCATGTGCTTCGATAAGTTCTGATGTGACAAGGAATACCACTCAATGTATGATGAGAAGATTACAGCACTGCATTGATACCAATGGTCATCATTTCGAACATTTTCTATAAATGAGCGTTCATGCCACTTTTGTGACCTTCGTTGACCTTCAAAGACCTTACTTACCTTCACCGATTTCACTTTTTCCAGCATTCTCAAAAATTTTAGAAAAAGTAATGTACAGGCAGCTTCTCAACCATCTGACCTCAAATAACATATTATCAAAAACACAGTTTGGATTTCTGAAGTGTTCTGATGTCGAGAAGGCTATTTACACCTACAGTGAAAATGTACTTAATTATTTAAATAACAAATTACAAGAAGCAGGTATTTTCTGTGATTTGTCAAAGGCATTTGATTGTGTGAACCACAACATCCTTTTAAATAAATTAGAATTCTATGGTGTCACGGGCAGTGCTGTAAAATGGTTCAAGTCATAACTCGCTAGCAGGAAACAAAGGGTGTCAGTGCAAGGGAATAGTGAATTAAGTCATCAGTCATCATCAGAATGGGAAGAAATTACATGTGGTGGCCCACAAGGATCCATCTTAGGGCCATTGCTTTTTCTTGTGTACATTAATGATCTCACATCAGTTACACTGCCAGAAGCAGATTTCGTTTTGTTTGCAGATGACACAAGTATTGCAATAGTTCTAGAAAGATCTGCTAATGATATTTTCATGGATATTAATAAATGGTTTAAAGCCAACTCACTGACATTAAACTTTGAAGAGACTCACTATATGCAATTCAGAACCTGTAAGAGGCTTCCACCCAGCATATGCATAAAGTATGAAGAAGAGCAGATAGAAGAGGTTGACAGTCTTAAATTCCTGGGATTACAACTTGATAATAAATTTAGTTTGGAGGAACACACTACAGAACTGCAGAAACGCCTTAACAAGTCTGCATTTGCAATTCGAGTGTTAGCTGACATAGGCGACATAAAAATGAAAAAGCTTGCATACTTTGTTCTTCTTTCATTCCATAATGTCATATGGTATAATATTTTGAGGTAACTCTTCAAGTCAAACAAAAGTTTTCAGAGTCCAAAAGCGTGTAATACGTATTATTTGTGGAATAAATTCATGGACGTCATGTAGAAACCTCTTCAAAGAACTGGGTATACCAACTACTGCCTCTCAGTATATTTACTCCTTAATGAAATTTGCCCTAAATAATATATCTCTTTTTCCAACAAACAGCTCAGTTCATTGATACAATACCAGGAACAAAAATGATCTGCGCAAGGACTTAAAAGCACTTACTTTAGTTCGAAAAGGGGTCCACTACCCAGGAACACTCATCTTCAATAATTTGCCAGCAAACATAAAAAATTTAGTTACAAATAAAGATCAGTTTAAACGGAGTCTGAAAGACTTACTAGTGACCAACTCCTTCTACTCCATTGACGAATTTTTTAATAGAAACAAATGATGTATTGTATATATTCATACTATTAGTATTTCAGCTTAAAAAAAATTGACGTGTTCCACATCCACGAGGATCTCCTCAGCACGGATCCATGGTACAAAAAACTAATCTAATCTAATCCAATCTAACTGTTACACACCAAGGGATTCGTCTCGATAGCCGCTATCAAAAAATAAGTACCAAACTATAGAATCCCATTAAAAAAAAAAAGTTGACCTTCGTATCTCTGAAACGAACCCACCCAGCAACAAATAACCAACGTCATATTATGGACCCCGTTGTCACATGCAACATTTGTGCCACAAACTTTTCGGCTCCTATCGTACTTTAGGAATTATTCTAGATGGCACTAGTTAGTGACTCACCCTGTATATTGGAACTTAAATCACTCAGAACGCCTATATGAGGCAGTACATAAGGGAATAAACGATGTGGCAGTACACAGGATTTTCGTGACTAATGGCTCTCACTCTGCCTGTAAAGCAGTTGCAAAGTCTCGGGCTCTAAGGTGTTTCTGATTTCACTAAAATATTCTCTCGATTTACTCATTTCCATTACGATGTTATAGGCAACAAGGAATTCTTCTTCGAATTTTCTAGCTTCACAGTTGGATTCAAGATTTTCATGTAACGTAAATTATGTCTGTATTAGACGTTAACAATTTTATGACCTGCGTATAATGTACTTTGTTATAAATGTGAGCTATTGCTTGCCAAAGCTAAGGAATGGCTGATTTCACCTGTCTGTGAATTTACGTGTATAATTTAGTTATTGTTTTGCCTTTAAAGAAAGTCATGACATCGAAATCAGGCGTATGCTGTTATTTATTTATTTTTTTATATTTCTATTTACACGTTAAGTTCCGTAGGACCAAATTGAGGAGCAAATCTACAAGGTCATGGAAAATGTCAGTACATGAAATTACAACATAAAAGTAATAACAGATAAAAGTAAATGTTTAAGAACAAGTTTAGGTAAACGCAATCAACAATACAACAAGAATCAGCTTAATTTTTGAAGGAACTCCTCCACAGAATGGAAGGATTGATCCATGAGGAAACTGTTCAGTTTCGATTTGAAAGCGCGTGGATTACTGCTAACAAGGGAACCTCCCCATCACACCCCCCTCAGATTTACTTATAGGTTGGCACAGTGGATAACCGTGAAAAACTGAACACAGACCAGTCGAGAAAACAGGAAGAAGTTGTGTGGAACTATGAAAAAAATAAGCAAATTATACAAACTGAGTAGTCCATGTGCAAGATAGGAAACATCAAGGATAGTGTGAGCTGAGCAGCTCCGTGGTCCCGTGGTTAGCTTGAGCAGCAGCGGAGCGAGAGGTCCTTGGTTCAAGTCTTGCCTCGAGTGGAAAGTTTTATTTTCACACATTTATTATCTGTCCGTCCGTCCGTCCGATGGATTTGACTGTCTACACACGGAAAAATTTGAAAACGTTAAAAACATATGTTTTGACAGAGCACAGGGAAAACTGTGCGACTGTGAAATTGTTGCCTTCATTTGTTGCAGTTTATGTGACAATCTCTTATGTTTTCATCACTTTTTTGGGAGTGATTATCACATCCATAAGAGAACCTAAATCGGCCAAGGTAGAAGAATCTTTTTACCCACTCGTCAAGTGTACAAGTTAAGTGGGTCGACAGCATATTCCTGTCATGTGACGCCCATGCCGTCACCTGTGTCGATAGAATATATCAGATGTGTTTTCCTGTGGAGGAATCGGTTGACCTATGACCTTGCGATCAAATGTTTTCGGTTCCCACTGGAGAGGGACGTCCTTTCGTCTACTAATCGCACGGTTTTGCGGTACGGTCGAAAAACACAGACACTAAACTTATTACAGTGAACAGAGACGTCAATGAACGAACGGACAGATCATAGCTTTGCGAAAATAAACTTTTCCCTCGAGGGAAGACTTGAACCGAGGACCTCTCGTCCGGCACTGCTCACGCTAACCTCGGGACCACGGCGCTCCTAAGCTCACGCTCTCCTTGGTGATTCCTATCTTGCATCTGGACTACTCAGTTTGTATATTTTGCTTATTTTTTTCATAGTTCCACACAACTTCTTCCTGTTTTCTCGATTGATCTGTGTTCAGTTTTTCAAGGCCTGTCCACTGTGCCAACTTATAAGTAAATCTGAGGGGGCTGCGATGGGGAGGTTCCCTTGTAAGTTTTTTAAGTTCGAGGGGTAGCTTATGTAAAATGGATGCAGCAATATACTGCACAACTTTCTGCAAAAGAGTTAAGGAAGTCCGATACAAATGCAAGTTTGATTTCTGCTGAGTACAAATGCAAGTTTGATTTCTGCTGAGTATTAACTGAGTGAAAGCTGCTTATTCTTGGGAAGAAGCTAATAATGTCAACAAGAAATGACAGTAATGAATATATATGCATTGAGAGGCCAATGTCAAAATACCCACACTCGTGAACAGAGGTCGACAAGAGGTTCGTGAACTTACACCACTTATTGCCCGAACCACCCGCTTCTGATCCAAAAATATCCTTTTAGAATAGGAACTATTACCACAAAATACGACATAAGCGAAGGAAAATAAGCAAAGTAGACTAATTTTCATGTCGAACGATTACTCACTTCAGATACTGTTCGAATAGTAAAAATGGCAGCATTATGTCTTTGAACAAAAACATGGGCTTTCCATGTCAGCTTATTATCTATCTGAACACCTAGAAATTTGAACTGCTGTTTCACTAATCGTATGCCCATTCTGTGAAATTAAAACATCAGGTTTTGTGGAATTGTGTGTTAGAAACTGTAAAAACTGTGTCTTACTGTGATTTAGCGTTAGTTTATTTTCTACAAGCCATGAACTTAGGTCATGAACTGCACCATCTGAAACCGAGCCAATGTTGCAAACGAAATCCTTTACTACCAAGCTAATGTCATCAACAAACAGAAATGTTTTAGACTCATCCTTAATACCAGAGGGCATATCATTTATATAAATAAGGAACAGGAGTGCCCCAACACTGATCTCTGAGGACCCCCGACTTGACCATACCCCACTCAGACCCCAAAACACAGCCATTCTCAACTTTGTGAATAATGACCCTTTGCTGTCTGTTGCTAAAGTAAGAGGTGAGCCAACTGTGAGCTACTCCCCATAATCTGCAATGGTCCAACTTCTGGAGCAATATTTTACGATCAGCACTATCAAATGCCTTAGTTAGATAAAAAAAATATGCCAAGCGTTCGAAAAGGAAAGCATGCGATAAAGTATGTCATTATAAACAAGAATAATACAATAATTACTTCAACAAAACCGAAACTTAATTTCTGGAACCCCTGTATTCATTCTCGAATTTACAATTAGACAAACCATTTCACAAAACATTTGAGCGGCTTTTTCAATTTTTATCTCGTTAGGTTTGATATGTTATTGTTGAGCTCTTTAATTCAAGGAATGGTTTATTGTGGCTTTCCATGCTACTCTCTCCCGTGCGAGCCTCTTTAGCTCCGAATAACTACTGCAGCTTACATCCTTCTGAATCGGCATAGTGTATTCATCTTCGCTCTACGATTTCTATTCCCCGCACTTCCCTCCAGCACTAAACTGGTGATCCCTTGATGTCTCAGAATGATTCCTATCAATTTGTCCCTCCTTCTGTCCAGGTTGTGCCACAATATATTTTCTCCCCATTTCCGTTCAGTACCTCCTCATTAATTACGCCATCTACCCATCTAAACATCGTTCCGCAGCACCACATTTCGAATGTTTCTGTTCTTTTTCTTCTTCTGAATTGTTTATCGTCCCTGTATGACTACACTCCAAACAAATACTTTCAGAAAGGACTTCGTAACACTTATATCTTCATTCGATGTAACATAGTTCTCTTATTCAGAAATGCTTTTGTTGTCATTGCCACTCGCTATATTTTATTTCCTCTCTACTTTGGCCATAATTAGCTATTTTACTGCCCAAATAGCAAAACTCATCTGCTGCTTTAAGTGTCTCGTTTCCTAATCTAATTTCCTTAGTAGCATCTGATTTAATTTGACTTCATTCCATTATCTTCATTTGGGTTTTGTTGATGTTCATCTAATATCCTCCTCTCAAGACAATGCCCATTCCGTTCAATTGCTCTTCCAAGTTCTTTGCTGTCGCTGACAGAATTGCAGTGTGAACGGGAAACCTTAAAGAATATAAAATTAGAAGAAACTCGTTATAGATCGTAATGGTTCTTTTACTTAAAATCATCAGTTTCGGCCTAGTCTTATGCGATCTTTAGAACAGCACTGTGAAAGATAGAAAAGGCGCTAGTTACATAAAGAAGTCAGTGACTTAAAGTAATTTATACTTAGTAAAATCGAAGAGTCGTTACCCATCAATTGAAGTTGAGGATGTCCAAAACAGTCAGTAGACTTCACTCCTGAAACTTCTCCTGTTGACTAGGCAGCACTGCGTTGTATAGATCTGGTGAGGGCGTGTTTGTGCTGTATGACGTCAACGTCAGTCAATGAGGAACGATTTACTTAAATTAGTACGAAAAAGAATGGACCATCAATATTGTACATTTAACTGTTTCTAATAACAATGGTAAACATGCATTTGCTATTTTTAGGAAACCCGCTACGACTGATATCATCATTAATGCCAGTTCGTGTGGTCCTGCGAAACATGAGAGAGCTCTTTTCTCTTCAATGCTAAACACTCCTACCGACTGTTCCGGACATCGTCAACTTCAGCTGATGGGTAACGGCTCTTCGATTTTAATAAGTACAGATTGCTTTAACTTACTGACGTCTTTGTGTAGTTAGCACGTTTTCTGTCTTTCACAGTGCTGTTCTAAAGGTGGCGTAAGGCTAGGCTGAAATAATTGAATACAATAACAATTGTAATCCAGAGTGTTTTTCGCCAAATCATACAGGTTGTCTCAGAAACGACTTTACAACTTTAAAACTTCATACAAATTTATTGAAAGGAGACACAGAGCTGCGTTTAGTTCTTTTTGCTGGGAAAAGTTTTTTAACTTAAACCAAAGATGTTGTGTGTGGCTTCCGTTGGTTTTCCTGCGCACATCCCATCGGAAATCAATTTCTTCCCAAACTCGCTGTAGCATTGCAAGTGTAACTTGCTCAGTGGTGGTGTAAGTTCTTACTCTAAGTTCAAGTAGAGCAGCCGGCACAGTAGCTACGAACACGATATCCTTGATGAATCCAAATTTAAAAAAATCGAGCAGTGTCAGGTCTGGGAACGTGGGGGTCATGCAATTGGCACATTACAGCCAATCCATTGACCTGGAAAGCGGTTACTAAGAAAATCCTGGACGTGAGCCAGGTAGTGGGGTGGTGCACCATCTTGCATGAAGTAAACATTTCGTTCTTGGTTATCCTCATCGATTTGTGGTATCACAAATTATTGTAACTTATTGAGGGACACTATCCGGTTGATGATTCTCTCACGAAAAAAAAGTGGCCGTGCACTTTGTACTTGCTCAATGCACATAAAACATTCAGTTTAGGGCTCTCACGAACATCTTTCAATGCCTGATGTGGATTTTGTCTGCCACAAATCCTACAGTTATGTGTGTTAATTTTGTCACTTAAGTGAAAAGTCGACTCGTCAGAAAAGATGATTCTGTCCAAGAAATGTTCATCTTCATGTAATCGATTTGACATATCCGCAAAGAAGTTCTTGCAGGCTATTTTATCAGTGTGTTTTATTGCTTTTATGACGGTCAATCTGTACGGTTTCAAATACAAACGGTTTGTCAACACATGCCAATCAGTCGTATGTGGGATTTGCAGTTCGCGAGATGCACGCCGGGTCGATTTCGTAGGGCTGTTGACAAAACGTTGTCTCACTCGCTCAACGACGTCGTCAGATGTGCTTTGACGACCTTATAATTTCCCCTGTCCTACCGAGCACCCTGTTTCTATAAAACATTTATGCCACTTATAAACTGTACGCTTACTACGAGGATCTTTAGCGTACTTCCTACGGAAATTACGCTGAAGTGTTGTCGCCGTCTTCGATTTTTCGCACCAAAACACACAGCTAGCACGCTCGTGTCCAGTGATGACGGTCATCTTTAACGCAACTGCCGCTAGCGTTCTTTACGGTGGCATTCGGCACTAACGAACTACGCAAGACAAAAGTTGATGTATTTCCCTACAAATTGGCACTGCAATCAACTCTGTAGGCACTATGAATTAATTTATAAGAATTTTCAAATTTGTTAACTTCTTTTCGGAACAGTCTTTATAGCTTATATGATCTCTGTTCTCTGAAACGCTACCGAAAATTTTTAGTAATTTCATTCCCAGTGTTCCAGTCTCATTGTAGACGCACAAAAAATTGCACAGTTGTTTCACACACCTAGACATGTGTCTATATAGTACAGTGCTGGCTATTAAAATTGCTACAGCACGAAGACGACGTGCTGCAGGAGCGAAATTTAACCGACAGGAAGAAGATGCTGTGATATGCAAATGGTTAGCTATTCAGAGCATTCACACCTACAGCGTGCTGACATGAGGAAAGTTTCCTACCGATTTCTCATACACAAAAAGCAGTTGACCGGCGTTACCTGGTGAAACGTTGTTGTGATGCCTCGTGTAAGGAGGAGAAATACGTTCCATCACCTTTACAACTTTGATAAAGGTCGGATTGTAGCCTATCGCGATTCCGGTTTATCGTATCGCGACATTGCTGCTCACGGTGGTCGAGATCCAATGACTGTTAGCAGAATATGGAATCGGTGGGTTCAGGAGGGAAATACGGAACGCCGTGCTGAATCCTAACGGACTCGTATCACTAGCAGTCGAGTTGACAGGCATCTCATCCGCATCATTGTAACGGATCGTGCAGGCATGTCACGATTCCTGAGTCGACAGATGGGGACGTTTGCAAGACAGCAGGCCGAGATGGACGAGCGGTACTAGGCGCTACAGTCAGGAACTGCGCAACCGCTACGGTCGGAGGTTGGAATCCTGCCTCGGGAATGGATGTGTGTGACGTCCTTAGGTTAGTTAGGTTTAAGTAGTTCTGAGTTCTAGGGGACTGATGACCTCAGTAGTTAAGTCCCATAGTGCTCAGAGCCAATTGAACTATTTTGTTTGCAAGACAACAACCATCTGCACGAACAGTTCGACGACGTTTGCAGCAGCATGGACTATCAGCTCGGAGACCATGGCTGCGGTTACCCTAGACGCTGCATCACAGACAGGAGCGCCTGCGATGGTGTACTCAACGACGAACCTGGGAGCACGAATGGCAAAACGTCACTTTTTCGGATGAATCCAGGTTCTGTTTACAGCATCATCATGGTCGCATCCGTCTTTGGCGATATCGCGGTGAACGTATATTGGAAGCGTGTATTCGTCATCGCCATACTGGCGTATCACCCGTCGTGATGGTATGTGGTGCCACTGGTTACACGTCTCGGTCACCTATTGTTCGCATTGACGGCAGTTTGAACAGTGGACGTTATATTTCAGATGTGTTACGACCCGTGGCTCTAGCCTTCATTCTATCCCTGCGAAACCTTACATTTCAGCAGGATAATGCACGACTGCATACTGCAGGTCCTGTACGGGCCTTTCTGGACACAGAAAATGTTCGACTGCTGCCCTGGCCAGCACATTCTCCAGATCTCTCACCAATTGAAAACGTCTGGTCAATGGTGGCCGAGAAACTGGCTCGTCACAATACGCCAGTCACTACTCTTGACGAACTGTGGTATCGTGTTGAAGCTGCATGGGCAGCTGTACCTGTACACGCCATCAAAGCCCTGTTTGACTCAATGCCCAGGCGTATCAAGGCCGTTATTACGGCCAGAAGTGGCTGTTCAGGGTACTGATTTGTCAGGATCTATGCACCCAAATTGCGTGAAAATATAATCACATGTCAGTTGTAGTATAAATATATTTGTCCAATGAATACCTGTTTATCATCTGCATTTCTTCTTGGTGTAGCAATTTTAATGGCCAGTAGTTCACTCCTCCGCATGGGGCCGATTCATCAGTGGAGCGTTTACCCACGCAGAGCGGGATTCTTTCTCACGGGACACTTAGTGGCGCTCTGGGTGGCTCTAGGGAGGTCGCCGCGGTGGTGCCCGACGCACGAGGCTGCGCCTCCGCGAGACAGAGGCACCCCCTGGAGGACGTGCCCCGAATGGCGGCGCGGCCGCCGACCCAGATCCGCGGAGCGCCAGCCAGCCCCGAGCAGGAGCCGACGCGCTTCCGGCGGACGGCCGACATTAGCCACCAGCAGCCGCAGCCGCAGCCGCGTCTTAATTAATTCCGGCCGCAGCAAATGAAATTAAACCGGCTTCCTCGCCCCTGCCCCGCCTGCGCCGCGATGGCGAGAGCGCGCGGGCCTTCGCTACTGTCGCACAGTGTCTGTGCTTTGCGGGCTGCGTCTTGCGTGCAGCCGGAGCTGGCGGTGACGGCTCGGTTCGCCCACAACACGCGGCGCGTTTGTCTCAATCCTCGACTACAGCTGATACCCTGTGTTCTCTGTAGGGACAAGAAAATTCTCTGCCACATCTGAGCACTCAGACGTCTAACGTAAGCACAGCGAAAGAGAACTTAGTCATCCCCATTGAGACGACATGTAAATACCGTTTAAAACCACCTTTACACCTGATCACACTCACGAGTATATAAACGCCGGACCGGAAACTCCGAACTTCCCCAGGGAACTGTGATAGAATCGCTGTTAAAAAAAGGGGGCCTGAGCACTATGCGACTTAACTTCGGAGGTCATCAGTCCCCTATAACTTAGAACTGCTTAAACCTATCTAACCTAAGGACATCACACACATCCATGCCCGAGTCACGATTCGAACCTGTGACAGTAGCGGTCGCTCGGTTCCAGACTGTAGCGCCTATAATCGAGTATCGCTGTTGTTCCGTACATACATAAATGTCAGTATGGGCAGCAATCTGTGGTTGTTTGCTGATGATGCCGTGGTGCACGGTAAGGTGTCGAAATTGAGTGACTGTAGGATGATGCAAGACAACTCACACTAAATTTCCAGTTGGTGTGACGAATTGCAGCAAGCGCTAAATGTGGATAAATGTAAGTTAATGCAGATGAGTGGGAAGATCAAACCTTCAATGTTGGGATACAGTGTTACTAGTGTCCTGTTTGAAACATTAAAGTCGTTTAACTGTATGGGCGTAGCGTTGCAAAGCGATATGAAGTGGAACAAGCATGTGAGAACTGTGAAGGGGAAGGCGAACGGTTGACTTCCGTTTATTGGAAATTTTTTTTTAGGAAAGAATGCTTCACTTGTAAAGAAGACCGCATGTAGGACGCTGGTGCGACCTGTTATTGAGTGTTCCTCGAGTGTTTGGGACCCGTACCAGGTCGGACTGAAGGAAGACATCGAAGCAGGCTGCTGTAGGACGCTGGTGCGACCTGTTATTGAGTGCTGCTCGAGTGTTTGGGATCCGTACCAGGTCGGACTGAAGGAAGACATCGAAGCAGGCTGCTACATTTGTTACCGGTAGGTTGGAACAAGACGTAAGTGTTACGGAGCGCCTTTGCGAACTCAAATGGGAATCTCTGGAGGGCAGGCGATCTTATTTTCGAGAAACACTATTGAGAAAATCTACAGAACCGGCATTTGAAGCTGACTGCCGAACGATTCTACTGGCACCAACATACAGTGCGCATAGGGACCACTAACATAAGATACGAGAAATTAGGGCTTATACGGAGGTGTACAAACAGACGTTTCTCTTTCGCCCAGTTTCCGAGTGGAACAGGAATGGTAGTGACAGGTTCCCTTCGCCACTCACCGTGTGCTTGCAAAATAGATGTAGATGTAGAAGTGAACAGTTGAAGAGACTTATGTCGTGATTGTGCAGTATGGCTGACTATCGTACGACTTCATATATACAGGGTGAGTCACCTGACGTTACCGCTGGATATATTTCGTAAACCACATTAAATACTGACGAACCGATTCCACAGACCGAACGTGAGGAGAAGGGCTAGTGTAATTGTTTACTACAAACCATACAAAAATGCACGGAAGTATGTTTTTTAACACAAACCTACGTTCTTTTAAATGGAACCACGTTAGTTTTGTTAGCACATCTGAACATATAAACAAATACGTAATCAGTACCGTTTGTTGCATTGTAAAACGTTAATTACATCCGGAGATATTGTAACCCAAAGTTGACGGTTGGAACCTCCGACGTTCAGTTGCGTGTTGTAACAAACACTGGCCACTGTCGGCGAGCAGCATCTGCAGGGACATGTTTACGATGACGACCGTGTTTACGAGTGTGGCTGTAGTGCACTGTTGTGGTTTGGTCTAGCTGTCGCAGTGTCCGCATGTAGCGCTTGCTGCTATTGTCATTCTGCATTCGTCTCCGCACGCAGACCAACTGTAGTACACCGTGTTACCAGACGTCTGTGATAGTGTAGTGTTGTAGGAACTGTGACCATGGTGTATTCGAACTCTGAAAAGGCGGAGATGATACTCATCTATGGCGAGTGTCGACGAAATGCAGCTGAAGCCTGCAGGGTGTATGCTGAACGGTACCCGGACAGAGAACATCCAACGTGCCGCACATTGCAAAACATCTACCACCAACTGTATGCAACAGGTATGGTCGTAGCACGCAAACGGGTCCGTAAAAGGCCCGTCACAGGAGAAGCGGGTACAGTTGGTGTGTTAGCTGCTGTTGCCATGAACCCACACATGAGTACACGGGACATTGCGAGAGCCGGTGGACTGAGTCAAAGTAGTGTCATGCGCATACTGCATCGTCACCGCTTTCACCCGTTTCGTGTGTCGCTACATCAGCAATTACATGGTGATGACTTTAATGATCGAGTGCAATTCTGTCAATGGGCATTAACAGAGAATGCGTTGCAGTTCTACCTGTCTACCGATGAAGCGGGTTTCACAAACCACGGGGCAGTGAATCTACGGAACATGCATTACTGGTCCGTGGACAATCCTCGCTGGCTCAGACAGGTAGAGCGACAGCGATCGTGGACTGTAAATGTATGGTGCGGAGTCATTGGCGACCACCTCATTGGTCCTCACTTCATTGCAGGGGCCCAAACTGCTGCAACATACATTGCGTTTCTGCAGAATGATCTGCCAACGTTGCTCGAAGATGTCCCACTGGAAACGCGTCGACGTATATGGAATCAGCATGATGGTGCACCTGCACATTCCGCAATTAACACTAGGCTGACCCTTGACGGGATGTTCGACGGGCGTTTCATAGGACGTGGAGGACGCATAAATTGGCCAGCCCGTTCTCCTAATCTTACACCTCTGGACTTCTTTCTGTGGGGTACGTTAAAGGAGAATGTGTACCGTGATGTGCCTACAACCCCAGAGGATATGAAACAACGTATAGTGGCAGCCTGCGGCGACATTACACTAGATGTACTGCGGCGTGTACGAAATTCATTACGCCAGAGATTGCAATTGTGTGCAGCAAATGATGGCCACCACATTGAACATCTATTGGCCTGCCATGTCGGGTCACACTGTATTCCACTCCGTAATTGAAAACGGAAACCACTTGTGTACGTGTACCTCACCCCTCATGGTAATGTGCATGTGCGTCAGTGAAAAAGACCAATAAAAAGGTGTTAGCATGTGGACGTAATGTGCTGTTCCAGTCTCTTCTGTACCTAAGGTCCATAACCGTTCCCTTTGGATCCCTAGGTAATTCGGTGCTCTCCGATACACACGATCGAACCGCGGAGGAGTGGTACTCAAGCGTCAACTTTAGGTTGCAATATCTCCGGATGTAATTAACATTTTACAATGCAACAAACGGCACTGATTCCGTATTTGTTTATATGTTCAGATGTGATAACAAAACTAACGGGGTTCCATTTGCAAAAACGTATGTTTGTGTTAAAAAACACACTTCCGTGCATTTTTTTATGGTTTGTATTAACCAATTACACTAGCCCCTCTCCTCACGTTCGGTCTGTGGAATCGATTCGTCAGTATTTGATGTGGTTTACGAAATATATCCAGCGGTAATGTTAGGTGACTCACCCTGTATAATGGAAATAGAAGGTGGGCTACGGAGTGGTGCGGCAGCTGTCACGCTGGGTGAAATCTGGTAATCAAGGAAGGCAGGATTCGGTTAGGGTTGTGGAAGGGGCCATAATCAGTTTCTATTGGTTCCCTTTTGCAATTACACACATTTATTTTAACATGGCAATTCCCAACAGAACAATAAATAAAGATATCACACATTATTAATGAAGGAATAAACAACTCTGTAATTAATAGTGCTTTCAGTGCGTTACTATTTACCGAATGAGCATGTAATACAGACACAGCAAATAATGTTTTAAAAACAAGCCAATGTGATCCAAATTAGAGTTTTAAGGCAAGGAACCACAGTCACGGCTGAAGGCCTTTAACGCCAAGAATGGCAATTATAAAAAACAAACATACTGTAAAACAGCAATGAAGCAGCAAAGGTTAATTTAAAAAGACAGGCAACTGATCACCGAACAGGAGAGACAAAACGGGGGTAAACATGATAGCACAATCGTTTAAACCTGCGGTAACGCCAAGAATGGCAATTATATAAAAAATTTAGAAACATACAGTAACACAGCAAATACAATAATAAAACATAAGGGCCAGTCACAGACAGTGAACCAGGAATCGACATCTGCGTAGGTCCGGCAAGAAACACTTTCGCGAGAGATGAGATAGGCAGCGAATAGTTCATTCACTTCACAAGATGGTAACTCAGACCAGTGGCAGTCTAACGAATGACTACAGATAATATTGCCCAGGCTACCTGATGTCCAATAAATCAAAGGCAAGAATGGAAGAACACGCAAAAGCCGGAACCGGCAGTCTGGACTCTGCCCCCAGAATACTGTGCTTATAGCGCCCAGAACGAGAAAGGAATCACTACCACCGGAGTACAAGAATCGCCAACCAACCTACAATCAAGGAAGCTGTCCAAACTACACGCCTCTAGCAGCGGCGAGGCGAGGAAACATACACTGGAGCAGGGCAGGTAACTGGGGCATTAGTGGCCACGAGGCAGGAACAATACCTCTATACCGCTGGTTGAACTTAACTAATAGCAACAAACTGAAAGCAATAAATATTAATTATAATCTAGGAAAGCCAATCAGAACCGCCTTCCCCAAGCACTCCACTCATTGCTTTTCACCTCGGCAACACTACGAGCAGCAACACGAACCCAAATCAGTGGAGATTCCCAAGATCTCACAATGGTGAGCGTTCCTCAACTTGAATGCAAATGCACTCAACTTAAAGCTTGCAGGATGCGGTTTACGACGAGGTCGTGCACCCTGCTAACCACAGGCTTTCGATCCGGCAGTCCATGTGCGCCACCAGCAGTCCCGGCGTGTTTGCGCACTGTGCCGACCTGGCTCCTCCTCAGTCCCCCTACCGAACTGCACACTAACACGACCCGGAAGAACAACAACATCGCCCCAAAGATACTACATATCTATAACCGCCGCTGATGCCACTAGCGGACAGGCAACGCTTACGAAATCAAGTGGCGCCAGTCAACAAGAGGAGACGACAAACAACTGCAGCCATGTCAACTAAACGATATGGTCTGGCCGGAAGAACAACAACATCGCCCCAAAGATACTGCACATCGATAACCGCCGCTGATGCCACTAGCGGACAGGCAACGCTTACGAAACCAAGTGGCGCCAGTCAACACGAGAAGACAACAAGCAACTGCAGCAATGCCAACTAAACGATATGGTCTGGCCGGAAGAACAACAACATCGCCCTAAAGATACTACATATCGATAACCGCCGCTGATACCACTAGCAGACAGGCAACGGTTACAAAACCAACTGGCGCCAGTCAACACGAGAAGACGACAAACAACTGCAGCCATGTCAACTAAACGATATGGTCTGGCCGGAATAACAACAACATCGCCCCACAGATACTACATATCGATAACCGCCGCTGATGCCACTAGCGGACAGGCAACGCTTACGAAACCAAGTGGCACCAGTCAACACGAGAAGACGACAAACAACTGCAGCCATGTCAACTAAACGAAATGGTCTGGCTGGAAGAACAACAACATCGCCCCAAAGATACTACATATCGATAACCGCCGCTGATGCCGCTAGCGGACAGGCAACGCTTACGAAACCAAGTGGCGTCAGTCAACACGAGAAGACGACATACAATTGCAGTCATGTCAACTAAGCGATATGGTCTGGCCGGAAGAAAATAACATCGCCCCACAGATACTACATATCGATAACCGCCGCTGATGCCACTAGCGGACAGGCAACGCTTACGAAACCAAGTGGCACCAGTGAACACGAGAAGACGAAAAACAACTGCAGCCATGTCAACTAAGCGATATGGTCTGGCCGGAAGAACAACAACATCGCCCCAAAGATACTACATATCGATAACCGCCGCTGATGCCACTAGCGGACAGGCAACGCTTAAGAAACCAAGTGGCGCCAGTCAACACGAGAAGACGACAAACAACTGCAGCCATGTGAACTAAACGATATGGTCTGGCCGGAAGAACAACAACATCGGCCCAAAGATACTACATACCGATAACCGCCGCTGATGCCACTAGCGGACAGGCAACGCTTAAGAAACCAAGTGGCGCCAGTCAACACGAGAAGACGACAAACAACTGCAGCCATGTCAACTAAGCGATATGGTCATTCCGGGAGAACAACAACATCGCCGCAAAGATACTACATATCGATAACCGCCGCTGATGCCACTGGCGGACAGGCAACGCTTACGAAACCAACTGGCGCCAGTCAACACGAGAAGACGACAAATAACTGCAGCCATGTCAACTAAACGATATGGTCTGGCCGGAAGAACAACAACATCGCCCCAAAGATACTACATATCGATAACCGCCGCTGATGCCACTAGCGGACAGGCAACGCTTACGAAACCAAGTGGCGGCAGTCAACACGAGAAGACGACAAACAACTGCAGCCATGTCAACTAAACGATATGGTCTGGCCTCCAGCAGAGGACGGAAATATACAAACAACACCAACGTGAGCTGTTGCATGGCTCAGTGGGAACGCTGGACAGGAGCAGAAATGTTCAGCCAACAAGTTAACACAGTAACTGGATGATTTCCTTAACTTGCATTTCTCCAAGAAACGAAGACTCATTAGAAATAACGCAACAGAAAACAGAGTACAACTAGCACAACGTCAATTAGGATGAGACTCACAGAACAGATCACGAATGAATGCGTCATAGTGAAAAGGCACCAAGTGCGAGTGGGGTCTGTTGCTGCCGTTGGCCATCCAATATTGTGGTGGCAGAGCGCGCTCATAGTCAGCTGGAGGCGTGGCTCAGTGGGCACACGTCATAGGGTCCACCAGATCTCATGTGACTGGTCTCGTCGTCGGATGGAAACTTGCAAATCAGTGCCAACATTGTACAGGTATGTGATACAACAGTCATGTTCGGGGAGACAGACATGGAGGTTCAGAGGAGACAGGATTACTGGTATAAGGAATTCAAATTTTCTGTAACAGCAAGGTAGTTGCAACGAAGATGAATAGGACACCCACACCTTGTACCATCACGCCGGATGGATAGAAGGTTGAGTGTGCAAAATATCCCAATTATATGGGTAGTCTCATGTCGGGTGATGAAAGCGCGAAAAAAAAAAGTCTTCGACAAGAGAGTCCTTTAAGAGCTAAACAGAAAGATGTAAGGAGAGACTTTTAGGTCTCCTTAACCATTCAGGAGAGAAAGAGCCTTGCGAAATTGATGTCATAAGGTTATGTGTACCGAATACACCAGACTACACCATAGAAGTCACTCTCCAGTGCCTTAACAGTTGTCATAACACTCTGTCCCTTCTCCACGTCAGTCTTTCCCACATATTCCTTTCCACTCCGATTCCACGCAGAACATGCTCCACCTAATTTTCAACATTCGCCTTTAGCAACACATATCGAATGCTTCGCTTCTCTCCTGCTTCGGTTTTCCCACAGTCCATGTTTCACTGCTATACAATGATGTGCTCCAAATGTAGATCCTCAGAAATTTCTTCCTCACATTAAGGCCTATTTTTGATACTAGTAGACTTCCTTTGGCCAGGAATGCCCTTTCTGCCAGTGATAGTCTGCTTTTGATGTCCTCATTGCTCCGTCCGCCATTGGTTATTTTGCTGCCTAGCTAGTAGAATTCCTGAATTTCATTTACTTTGTGACCATCATACCTGGTGGTAAGATACTCGCCGTTCTCATTTCTGCTACTTCTCATTACTTTCTCTTTCTTCGATCTATTCCCAATCCATACTCTGTACTCATTAGACTGTTCATTTCGTTCTTCAGATGTAATACTTCTTCACCTTTCACTCAGGATAGCAATGTCATCAGCGAATCATATGATTGATATCCTTTCACCCTGAATTTTAATCCACTCCTGAACCTCTCTTCTATTTCCATCATTGCTTCCTCGATGTACGGATTGAACAGTGGGGGCTAAAGGCTACATCCTGGTCTTACACCCTTTTTAATCCGAGCACTTCTTTCTTGGTCGTCCCTCTTGGCCCTTCCACATACTGTATATGACCCGTCTCTCCCTATAGATTAGCCCTACTTTTCTTAGAATTTCGAACATCTTGCACCATTTTACGTTGTCGAACACTTGTTCTAGGTAGACAAATACCATGAACGAGTCTTGATTTTTCTTTAGTCTTGCTTCCATTGTCAACTGCAGCGTCAGAATTGCCTCTGTTGGACCTTACCTCTTCTAAATCCAAACTGATTGGCATCTAACACATCCTCATTTTTTTCTATTCTTCTGTATATTATTCTTGTCAGCAACTTGGATGCATGAGCAGTGAAGCTGATTGTGCGATAATTCTCGCACTTGTCAGCCCTTCCAGTCTTCAGAATTGTGTGGATGATATTTTTCCGAAAATCAGATGTTATATCGCCAGACGCTTACATTCTATACACCAAAGTGAATAGTCGTTTTGTTGCCACTTCCCCCAATGATTTCAGAAATTCTGATGGAATATTATCGGCCCCTTGTGCCTTATTTGATCTTAAGAGCTCCAAAGCTCTCTTAAATTCTGATTCTAGTACTGGGTCCCCTATCTTTTCTAAATCGACTCCTGTTTCTTCTTCTATCACATCAGACAAATCTTCCCCATCATAGAGGCATTCAATGTACTCTTTCCACCTATCCGCTCTCTCTTATGCATTTAACAGTGAATTTCCTATTGCACACTCAGTGTTGCTAAACTTCCCTTTAATTTCACCGAAGGATGTTTTGACATCCCTATATGTGAATGAGTCAGTCGTTCCGGCAATCATTTCTTTTTCGATTTCCTCAAGGCCCATCGTGAGCACCATTGCATCGCCGACTTACAGACTCGTGAAGCATCTGGCCAGCGTCTTTACCGCGCACGTTGGTAACTGTGTACACCACATCAAGATTAGAGTCGACTTCATCAGTAGAATTAAATGCCTGCGTCTTGGGGAAAGGGATATTACGGTCAGTTTTGATGTAGTGTCATTGTTCACTCGCATTCTCATTAAAAAGTCTATAGATCTGCTCTCGCAGTAATTTGACAACAATGTTGTGGATTTATTCAAGCATACTCTGACGTTTTCGAATTTCTTGTCTGATGGAGAATATTTCAATCAGACGCAGGGCGTTGCGATGGGAAAGCCCATTAGCCTCAGTTGTAACCAATCTGTTCATGGATTACTTTAAAAACATCACCCTGGACACGGCTCCTGAAAAGCCCAGTTGCTTTTATCGTTACGTCGACCACTCGTTCGTTATTAGAGCTCATGGACGTGAAAGGCTGGGAGATTTCTTGGACCAAATGGTCCAAATGGCTCTGAGCACTATGGGACTTAACGTCTGAGGTCATCAGTCCCCTAGAACTAAGAACTACTTAAACCTAACTAACCTAAGGACATCACACACACCCATGCCCGAGGCAGGATTCGAACCTGCGACCGTAGCGGTCGCCCGGTTCCAGACGGTAGCGCCTAGAACCGCTCGGCCACCCCGGCTGGACTTTCTTGGACCACATCAACAACATCCATCATAACATCCAGTTCATAATGGAGGTAGAGACTGATGGTGCCTTGCCGTTCCTTGATGACATCTCCCGCCGCAAAGCAAATAGGTGTCTCAGCCACGGCGTTTACCGGAAACCCGCCCACACAGACCGATATCTGCACGCTAACAACTATCACCATCCGTCGAAGAAAAGTTCTGTTCTGAGGACCTTAGTGCATCGAGCCGAAAACGTCTGAGATTCTGAAGACTTGCCGAAGGAACTGAGCCACTTACAGAAAGTGTTCAAGAAAAACAACTACAACAAGGCAAGCTATCTTTCCGAAAATAACTAATCAGAAAGACTCCAAGAAGTACTAGAAGAAGTTTGCGTTCTTGCCATTCTGTGGCTCAATAACAGTAAAGATAAGCCGTCTCCTAAAGAGGCATAAAATCGATTCGGTCTTCAGGGCTCCAGCAAAAATTCGACAGCTTTTGAGGCCTGTGAAAGATGACGTAGGACTCAGAACGCCAGGAGTATAGGAAACACCACGTGGGTGTGGACGATTCTATATAGGACAGACTGTGCGTACCATTGAACAGCGCCATGTAGAACACGAGAGATGTTTTCGTCTACGGTACCCAGAGAAATCAGCGGTAGCAGAACCTGCATTAGAAAACGGTCATCGTATTGCATTCGACGAGACATCCGTTATCACACGGACTAACCGTTTTTGCGACAGCATAATCAAAGAAGCGATCGAAATAAAAATTTGTGACAACACGCTCAATAAAGACGGCGGCCTACAGCTAAGCACAGCGTGGGACCCGGCCATCGGAAGGTTAAAGCGGACGCGGCTGCCGCACAATGCAAACATTACCATATACGGTGCCGGGGCGCGTACCAGTGACGTCACGGAAGGCAGCGAGGCAGTGTAAGGACGGCAGCAGCAACCAGAAGACAGTTACCACTTGACAATGGACAAGGTGTACTCGGCCGAAAGCTCGTGGATTTTAAGCCACTTAAGGCGGCTGGAAGGCCAAGAAACCTTTATTAGTATTCCGGAATCTGTCGCCAATGGAGACATCATAATGACACTTTTCAGTTATAGACCACATGTTCTGTGGATACACGTTATGTATGTTTCCGTTATGTTCTGCATCCTCAAGCCGTTGATCATTACTGATTCTTCTGTCTTTAGGGGCTGTTTACCACCCCAAAGAGAAGAAAGTACCTTGAACCTCTATCTACTCCTCCACCCTCTTTGACAAGGCCGTTGGCAGAGTGGCTCTAAGCACTATGTGACTTAACATCCGAGGTCATCAGGCTCCTAGAACATAGAACTACTTAAACCTAACTAACCTAAGGACATCGCACACAACCGTGCCCGAGGCAGGATTCGAACCTGCGACCGTAGCGGTCGAGCGGTGCCAGACTGAAGCGCCTTGAACCGCTCGTTGGTAGAGTGAAGGTGACTTCTTATATCGGAAGTCTTCGGACACCAGTGCTAATCATTAATAAAAATTAAGCGGTGACGGGTTTCGAATTCGGGACCAAGGACGTTTTGGTTATTAATTCAAGACACTACCCATAGACGTCCCCTTATTTCAGCCCAAATCACGTATAACAATGCAAATTATTTGAAACAAAAATACGTTATTTCTCATAAATGTCTTACAACTTGCAAAAGACGGCCTTACTCCACATCGCTTGGCTGGCTGAAAATATGTCCACTTACAAAATTATCTCCAAGCCACTTCACTGGTCCGTAGGGTTGGGCAAGAAATCAGATGTCCGTTGCAAATCGCAGTGATCAAGAAGTCGCAATTTTCACAGTAACAGCGTTGCAGTATCTGGCTGCGATTTCAGTTACAACTGGAAGTCATAAGTTGCAATTGAAAGTAGCATTTAATATTCAGCGCTGTGGGCCATCTGTTGACTGACGTTCGTACTTCGTTCTAAGAACCTTGTGTCTCACGCTACGGATATGCAACATGACTATGGTCAAACAAATACACCAAAAATCTAATTTGTTGGGAGAATAAATGGCTCTGAGCACTATAGGACTTAACTTCTGAGGTCATCAGTCCCCTAGAACTACTTAAACCTAATTAACCTAAGGACATCACACACAACCATGCCCGAGGCAGGATTCGAACCTGCGACCGCAGCGATCGCGTGGTTCCAGACTGTAGCGCCTAGAACCTCTCGGCCACCCCGGCCTGCTGTTGGGAGAATAATTTTATGTTTTATGCTTTACCGTCGTTTGACTGTCGCACGTATTCCCGCATGTAAGGGACAACAAGAGACATGTGTGTCGTAGAGAAGCACCTAAAAGAGTTGAAAACAAATAAGTCGCCAGGTTTAGATGGGATCCCAGTTTGGCTTACAGTCAGTACTCTGTGGCATTGGCGTCTAACGTAGCTTGCCTTCACCGCGAATTCTCGCGCAGCGCTAAGAACTAAGCAACTGGATATAGCGCAGACCTTTCATGCATTGTTGTTGTTGTTGTTGTGATCTTCAGTCCTGAGACTGGTTTGATGCAGATCTCCATACTACTCTATCCTGTGCAAGCTTCTTCATCTCCCAGTAACTACTGCAACCTACGTCCTTCTGAATCTGCTTAGCGAATTCATCTCTTGGTCTCCCTCCACGAATTTTACCCTCCACGCTGCCCTACAATACTAAATTGGTGATCCCTTGATGCCTCAGAACATGTCCTACCATCCGATCCCTTCTTCTCCCCAATTCTAGTCAATACGTCCTCATTAGTTATGTGATCTACCCATCTAATCTTCAGCATTCTTCTGTAGCACCACATTTCAAAAGCTTCTGTTCTCTTCTTGTCCAAACTATTTATCGTCCATGTTTCACTTCCATACATGGCTACACTCCATACAAATACTTTCAGAAACGACTTCCTCACACTTAAATCTATGCTCGATGTTAACAAATTTCTCTTCATCAGAAACGTTTTCCTTGCCATTGCAAGTCTACATTTTATATCCTCTCTACTTCGACCATCATCAGTTATTTTGCTCCCCAAATAGCAAAACTCCTTTACTACTTTAAGTGTCTCATTTCCTAATCTAATTCCCTCAGCATCACCCGACTTAAATCGACTACATTCCATTATCCTCGTTTTGCTTTTGTTGATGTTCATCTTATATTCTCCTTTCAAGGCACTATCCATTCCGTTCAACTGCTCTTCCAAGTCATTTGCTGTCTCTGATACAATTACAAGGTCATCGGCGAACCTCAAAGTTTTTATTTCTTCTCCATGGATTTTAATACCTACTCCGAATTTTTCTTTTGTTTCCTTCACTGCTTACTCAATATACAGATTGAATAACATTGGGGATAGGCTGCAGCCCTGTCTCACTCCCTTCCCAACCACTGCTTGCCTTTTCATGCCTCTTGACTCTTATAACTGCCATCTGGTTTCTGTACAAATTGTAAATAGCCTTTCGCTCCCTGCATTTTACCCCTGCCACCTTCAGAATTTGAAAGAGAGTATTCCAGTCAACATTGTCAAAAGCTTTCTCTAAGTCTACAAATGCTAGAAGTGTAGGTTTGCCCTTCCTTAATCTAGCTTCTAAGATGAGTCATAGGGTCAGTATTGCCTCACGTGTTCAAACATTTCTTCGGAATCCAAACTGATCTTCCCCAAGGTCGGCTTCTACTTGTTTTTCCATTCTTCTGTAAAGAATTCCCGTTAGTATTTTGCAGCTGTGAGTTATTAAACTGATAGTTCGGTAATTTTCACATCTGTCGACACCTGCTTTCTTTGGGATTTGAATTATTATATTCTTCTTGAAGTCTGAGGGTATTTCGCCTGTTTCATACATCTTGCTCACCAGATGGTACAGTTTTGTCTCGACTGGCTCTCCCAAGGCCGTCAGTAGTTCCAATGGAATGTTGTGTACTCCGGGGGCCTTGGTTCGACTCAGGTCTTTCAGTGCTCTGTCAAACTCTTCACGCAGTATCATATGTCCCATCTCATCTTCATCTACATCCTCTTCCATTACCATAATATTGTCCTCAAGTACATCGCCCTTGTATGGACCTTCTATGTACTCCTTACACCTTTCTGCTTTCCCTTCTATGCTTAGAACTAGGTTTCCATCTGAGTTCTTGATGTTCTTGCAAGTGGTTCTCTTATCTCCAAAGGTCTCTTTAATTTTCCTGTAGGCAGTATCTACCTTACCCCTAGTGAGATAAGCCTCTACATCCTTACATTTATCCTCTAGCCATCCCTGCTTAGCCACTTTGCACTTCCTGTCGATCTCATTTTTGAAACGTTTGTATTCCTTTTTGCCTGCTTCATTTACTGCATTTTTATATTTTCTCCTTTCATCAATTAAATTCAATATATCTTCTGTTACCCAAGGATTTCTACTAGCCTTCGTCTTTTTACCTACTTGATCCTCTGCTGCCTTCACTACTTCATCCCTCAAAGCTACCCATTCTTCTTCTACTGTATTTCTTTCCCCCATCCCTGTCAATTGTTCCCTTATTCTCTCGCTGAAACTCTGTACAACCTCTGGTTCTTTCAGTTTATCCAGGTCCCATCTCCTTAAATTTCCACCTTTTAGCAGTTTCTTCAGTTTTACTCTACAGGTCATAACCAATAGATTGTGGTCAGAGTCCACATCTGCCCCTGGAAATGTCTTACAATTTAAAACCTGGTTCCTAAATCCCTGTCTTACCATTACATTATCCATCTGAAACCTGTCAGTATCTCCAGACTTCTTCCATGTATACAGCCTTCATTTATGAATCTTGAACCAAGTGTTAGCTATAATTAAGTTGTGCTTTGTGCAAAATTCTACCAGGCGGCTTCCTCTTTCATGTCTTAGCCCCAATCCATATTCACCCACTACGTTTCCTTCTCTCCCTTTTCCTACTACCGAATTCCAGTCACCCATGACTATTAAATTTTCGTCACCCTTCACTATCTAAATAATTTCTCTTATTTCATCATACATTTCTTCAATTTCTTCATCATCTACAGAGCTAGTTGGCATATAAACTTGTACTATTGTAGTAGGCGTGATCTTCGTGTCTATGTTGGCCACAATAATGCGTTCACTATGCTGTTTGTAGTAGCTTACCCGTATTCCTATTTTCCTATTCATTTTTAAACCTACTCCTGCATTACCCCTATTTCATTTTGCGTTTATAACTCTGTAGTCACTTGACCAGAAGTCTTGTTCCTCCTGCCATCGAACTTCAGTAATTCACACTATATCTAACTTTAACCTATCCATTTCCCTTCATTTCCATTTCCATTTCATGCATATCAACTAGTAAATCAACGGATAAACATGAAGGCGGATCAGTATCTTTTACACGTGTTGCTGCAGAATTTTCGAATATATTCTTATTTCGACTAACCTTCTTTGAGACGGGAAGCCTTATGTCCAATAATCGCTACGGATTTAGCAAGCATCGGTTGTGTTAAACAGCTTCCCTTCCCTCACATTGTATGCTGCGAACTGTGGATGCAGTGCAACAAATCCCTAGATTCCCGGAAAGCGATTGGCACGGTGCGCTACTGCAGACTGTTAACGAAGATCTTAGCCTACGGATTATAGGTACGAAATATGTGAGTGGCTCGAAGACTGTTACGTAACAGAATCCAATACACTGTCCTCCACGGCGAGTGTTCGTCAGAGACAAAGGTAATGTCAGGAATGCCAAAAGTTCTATAAACATAAATGTTCTGACAGCCATCTGCTGTTTGCTGATGAAGCTGTTGTGTACCGGGAGGTGTCGTCATTGATTGACTGTAGCAGGATAAAAGGTGACATAGACGGAATTTCTAACTGGTGTGATGTAAGGCATCTGGCTCTGTATGAAGGGAAGTGTAAGTTAACGCGAATGAGTATAAAAAAGAATCCTCCAAACGATCGAATAAAGCATTAATAGTTTTCTGCTTGACAGTCACATCGATTGAATACTTACGCGCAAAGCTGCAAATCGATGTGAAATGGATTGGGTACGTCATGTTGCCAGCATGGAAGGCGGATACTCGACTTCGTTCTACAGGTAGAGTTTTGGTAACGAGTATCTCGTCTATAAAGGGGCGGCATATAGAACGCTAGTGCGATCCATTCTTGAGTACTGCTCGATAGTTTGGGTTCTTCACCAGGTTGAATTAAAGAAAGCCATCAAATCGTTTCAGAGGCGTGCTGCTAGATATATGAGGGTCGTTCAATAAGTAATGCCCCAATTTTTTCCCCAGAACATATTTAGAGTTAAGAGTCAGAATTTGGTGACAACGTACATCAACATGTCTTATCCATGTCCTATTTTTTTGCGTAATCACTGTTTATGGCGGTACGCCAACGTTGTGGAAGAGCTGGTAAAAGATCTTGCCCTGTATGCGTAGTTTTTTTTTTTTTCACCGCATGACTGACAATCTCGTCATGTTCAAAGTGTGTGCTAGGGAATCTTTAAGCGGCCCAAAGAGATGGAAATCCGACGGCGCCAGGTCTGGACTCTAGGGTGGATGAGGCAGTGATGCCCAACCAAATTTGGCGATGTGTGTGGGCGTGCATTATCTCGTTGGACCAAGATCTCTGCTGGATTCTTTTCCGATCGGAAACGGCTCTTGGGTTTATTCGGAGTTTTTTCTTATGTCTCTGAATTGGTGGCTGACCATTTTGACATCAAATCGACGAGAATGACGCCATCGCAATCCCAGAAGATTATCACCATGAATTTTTCCGGCAAAGGGGTTGTCTTGAATTTCTTTTTTGTGGTGAATGAGGATGATACCACTCCATGGACTGCCTTTTTGTTTCCGGCGCAAAGTGGTGCACCCAGATTTCGTTCCCCGTGAGGATCAGTGAGAGAAAGGCGTGTCCGTCGGTCTCAAAACACTCAAATAATTCAGATGAATTATCCTTTCTTTGAATGTTGTGGTCCGCTGTGGGCATTCATCTAACCCATCGTGAGCACTTCTTTGGATATCCAAGAGTCTCGATCACTGCAGACGCACTTCCAACGCTGACCAACAAATGTAGAGCCAATTGTCGAGTTGTGATGCGCATACGTACGATTCAGCATGTCTGGAGCAGTGGCTGTGACAGGAAGTCCCGAGCATAGCTGATCATGGAGCTCTGTTTCTGGATTTCCTGAAGCTATAACTTTCTTTACCCATCGCCCAACTGTATTCCTGTCAACCACAGCATCACCATACATAGCACCCATACGTTTATGGATGTTCACCACTGTTTCTTTTTCTGCATACAAGAATTCAATAACAGCGCGATGCTTGTAATGTGAGACGTATGTAGACGCCATTTTGACGCTGTACTACGGCTCTGCCAAATGCCAGAACGGTTCGAAACTTCACCGACGCACAGAACAAACATTAAATGTGAAGCAGTAACAAGGACGTTTGTCTATGTATATTAATGTTCCTTTTTTAAAAAAATGTGGGGAATTACTTATTGAACGACCATGGCATTACCAGGAGGAACGATCAGCACGCAGGTAATTCGGAGATGCTTCGTGAACTCAAATGGAAATCCCTGGACGGAAGCCGACGCTCTTTTCTCGAGACACTAATGTGTAAATTTACAGAACAGGCATTTGTGGCCCACTGCAATCAATTCTACTGCTATCAAGTATGTCTTACATAAGGACCGCGAAGAGGAGACAAGACCCTTTCTGAGTCTTATACACAGCCGTTTGTCGCTCGGTGTGTTTGCGAGTGGAATTGGAAAGGAAATGACTAGTAGAGGTACAAGGTACCCTCCTCCATGCACCGTACGGTGACTTGCGGAGTATGTAAACTGATTTAGATTAATGCAGACTGATGTACAGTGTAGCCTAATGTTTACGTTTGCACCACATTTAAACACACTTAACGCACTTATTCTGATGAAAACTAAAACTGCCAGGCAATTACAGAAAACGAATATAAGATAATTGACACTGCTCCGACGAGTACTTTTGTGCATATTACACAAATACATTGTACATAAATAATAAAAAACGTAGCAGCAGAAGGGTGGTGGTGGTCCACTACGTAACTTTTGTCTAATGTTTGATAGTTCTTTTTTTAACACCACAACACACAGCTAAACTTCTGTAGGCGTCCTTTTTTGAGTTATCAGACTTCTGACTGGTTTGATGCGGCCCGCCACGAGTTCCTCTTCTGTGCCAACCTCTTCATCTCAGTAGCAGTTGCAACCTTCGTAATCAATTATTTGCTGGATGAAATCCAATCTCTGTCTTCCTCTACATTTTTTAACCTCTAAAGCTCTCTCTAGTGACATGAAAGTATTCCCTGGTGTCTTAGCAGATGTCCTACCATCCTGTCCCTTCTCCTTGTCAGTGTTTTCCATATATTCCTTTCCTCCACAATTCTGCACAGAACCTACAAGTACTGCAACTATTCCCGCTGCCAACTTTTTACTGGACGACCTGTGCTTCCCACTCTTTTCAGTTGCTTGTCATCAACTTTTAAACACATAACCACATCTTGATGAACAAGTATTTGACATAAAATATAGGAGTGCGGGACGGCTTTGAAAAGCTGAGAGTGGAATTTTCATTATTCACTCAGAGTGTATATTATTTTTACTACCCCTTTAAAACTGGTTAACGACACACTGACACACTGTTGGAATACTCAGTCTGCACACTTTACAAGGAAGAATATATCACTTCCGTTGTAGTGAGACAGTTTACATGTTGGCAGATATACTTCGCAGTACCTGTTAGTTGCTACTTGCGCTGAACAACAATGTAATATCTACAGTGATAAATACACTGATGGGAAAAATCGCAACACCAAGAAGGAGTTGTAACACATAAACAAAAGATCGTATGCAGGTTCCTACATCTGACAGATGATGTCTATTCAGTTTCATACCAGACACATATGAATGGCTCTGGTAGCGCCACTATGAGGATGCGAATTAGGTTTGCCTTAAATACACGTTGTAACAATCGTGAGCGTCACTTGCCTTTGAGATTGGACACGGAGGGTTGATATTAGTCGGGATGAAGAGGCCACTATCAGCACCTCACTGAGCTTGAACGAGGTCGTGTAACAGGCCTACGAGAAGCTGGATGTTCCTTCTTGAGTATTACAGAGAGATTTGGCAGGAATGTATCCACTGTGCATGATTGCTGGCAGCGGTGTTCAGAAGAATGTACGATTGCAAGAAGACTGGGCCCCTGAAGGCAACGAGGCAGTACCGAGAGGGAAGGTCATCGTGTTTGGCGTACGGCTCTGGGGCATCGTAACGCCATCTACAGCAGCAATTTGAGTATTAGTCAGCAACACAGTCACGCAACAAACTGATACTTCAAGGACAGCTACTAGCCAGACGCCCTGTACAGTGCATTCCTATGACCTCAAACCACAACCGTTCGGACTTCAGTGGTGTCAAGCGAGGGCTCATTAAGGAGCGGAGTATAAGTCTGTTGTGTTTTCTGATGAAAGCTGGTTCTGATTTTGTGACAGTTAATTCCCCTGTGTTGAGGAGGAGACCAGGTGAAAGCCTGCAACCAACCTGTGTGTAGCCTAGTCACACAGGACCTACATCTGAAGTTACGGCGTGCATTGCGATTTAGTATGATGGCAGCAACACTCTCGTGGCTATACCACGCCCCCTGAGTGCAATGTTGTACGTTAATCTGGTGATTCGGCCTCTTGTTCTGTTATCCGTAAACAGCACTCCAGGAGGAGTTTTCCAACAGGATAAAGCTCGCCCACATACCACTGTTGTAACCCAACATCCTCTACAAAGTGTCGAAACGTTGACCTGGCCTGCTCCATCACTAGATCTGTCTTCGATAGAGCACATACAGGACATCACAGGACGTCAACTCCAGCGTCATACACAACCATCATCAACCATCCATGTACTGACGGACTAAGTGTAGCAGTCACGGCGCTCCATCACACAAACTAATATCCGGCACCTGTACAACACAATGCACGCACGTTTCCATGTTTACATACAACGTTCTGTGGGCTACACCGGTTATTAATGTACCAGCATTTCGTATTCTCAATGGTTTACCTCGCGTTTACATTAACCTCCGCTCTTGCAAAGTTAATGACTTAAATTTGTTACCTATACAACTGTATTCACGAAATTTCATTACTATTCATTTATTGTTTTTTGATGTTGCGATTTTTTCCTTCAGTGTAGTAGAAATAACGAGTTAATGTCGCAGACGCATACAAGTTTTAAATTCATAAATTGCGGTTCTGAAGTGTGACACATGGCAACTAAAAATCGCAGGTGCCGAAAAGTTACGTGGACAGATATCACTGCTATCGGAGGGTCACACTGTAGCCCATTCTTACCGCTAGCCATGAACAAAGGGCCGGATGATGGTCGTAGGCACACACTGGTGCAATTACAAGGCTGTCGACAGGGACCAGGACAAGTTAGCGTGTTCAGTTGCGAGATGCAACACGAGACACCAATAGGAATCGGAAAGTGAGTCATAAGACTGATGAAGCATATCAATTGGTACGTTTCTCCTGCTATTCCAAACAGTCACAGACATGTTTTAAGTGATTAATATGGTTCAAAAGGCTCTGAGGACTATGGCACTTAACTGCTGAGGTCATCAGTCCCCCAGAACTTAGAACTACTTAAACCTAACTAACCTAAGGACATCACACACATCCATGCCCGAGGCAGGATTCGAACCTGCGACCGCAGCGGTCACGCGGTTCCAGACTGTAGCGCCTAGAACCGCTCGGTCCGGCCGGCTTATAAGTGGTTAAGATCGGGACATTTACCAGACCATTCTGTGTGTGATAGAGTACTTAGACTGTCATAATTTTATCAGTAAATGGTCGAAGGATTCGTAACGTAGTTCCCGAATTTATTGCCCTGCAGAATAGTTCTTAAGCTCAAATTATTCTCGCTATCGAGAGCCTGTTGAAACCATATATAGAAAGATCTGAGGGTTTCAGCGAGTCAGATTAGACACCGCAGGAGGGAGAGTGTTCATTGCAGTTGACTAAAAATATTGGGGACGAAATTCAGCGTGAAAGTGAAGTTACCTGGCCGCGTATAACAGGTCAGCGTGAAATCAAGTTAACCGTTGGCTGTTTTCGCCTGCCACACGGCTCCACTGTGACAGTTTAAGGATCATTCAGAAATAGTCAACAGCCAGTATCATGTAAATACCCCTATCATGCAGTAAAATTACTCTAATTTACCGTGTATAGATTGGTGAAGTAGTTTTCAAAACGTTTCTCGAAAACTGCCTTCAACAACTAATTACAGAATCCACATGCAATGGAAATGTCTTATACCGTGTACATACAAACATACCTGACCGCGTCAGTACAGAGACAAGGACTGGTGATCAAGATGTCATCATCTGAAGTTAATGATTCCAACAAGAAGGCTAGTAGAGTATCTATGCAAAAATAGTTGATAATTTATAAGCAGTTCTTAGCTTCATGAATGGATATCATTTAGTTCCATTGTGACGGACGTAGAGGAATTGTGGCAATGTTTAAACAGACACTCTCTAGACGTATGTGTCAAGTAAGTGCATTAGGATGGAAAAAGATCCTCTGTCTACAAATAATCATATTCCCAAAATGCTATGGGAACGGATGTTGTTGCACTCTCTGTTGAGAAAAGAACGTTACAATCTTGACAGGTAAAACATAGTATAAATTCGTGCGTCCGTAAGAAGATCAATGGGCGAAGAATGCAACAACTTGCACCGTCATACCTTAGCGAAATGCAGGGCCGAGAACAGAATTTTATAGACATGAAGATATCGATCTTCGTTTAGAACTCGTTGCGTACCGGGTCTACCTATGCAGTTGGAAAATCGGCGAATATATTTCATCCAACTAACAAGAACATTACCTGCCGCGTTGGTGACGTTCTCCACAGAACGACTAACATGAGGAAGTCTCGAGGATTTAAGATCCACAACTCAACCGCTTTTCTCAGATTTAGCAATCAGTCTGGTCACAGTCTACATACACGGTGCATTACGTTGATTAAACATTCCACGGAGTTTGCGAACAGTCTCTGCGTAACATTCTCAACGTTTGTGCAAAGTGTTCACTACGACAGCACGCATTCCTGTCGTAAAGCGCTCCGTTACTATAGTTCAATTATTTTATCTTGGCGGCTCGCGCATGCCCGCCCAGACGCGGGAGATTGCTGCGTTGCCAGTTGCACACGACGCACGCGCCAATAGAAGCAGCGCCATAGTATAGCATAGTTCGCAAGATTACGTTTAGGGGGGAGCGCGCGGTTCATGAAGTAAACCCACCACGGCCGCATTAACCCTTTCGCTGCTACAGAGACGTGCTCCCCGCATTCCGCGCTGTGCGCGATTTTGTCACTGCACTGCTCGCCTGTGCTGACACATGGTGTTCCATCTGCTTTGACACTCTTATCATTCGATTTCACAAAAACTATTTGACCCAAAATGAGATTTTTACACATCTTCTTGACTGATACCTTCCCCCCATAAATGACTTAATTTTGTTTCGATGTTCAACGCAGTTATTATGCAGCATTAAATATAGTAATCCATTGCACGAAATTTTGAAGAGTTTGCAGAGGTAAAAGTCCATAGAGTATACTTTCCGTATGGTCGATTTTAGTTGCCACAATGTTTGGAATGAAATGTGGACAAGATACCTAAATTTCATATAAAATTTACTGTATAACAACACCTCATTTAATTTAAGTACCACATAGGTATCGTATGTAATATTGAGAAATATTCTGTCTTTCGCGACTGTAACAAAAGTTTTATTTACACTGGGCACGTTTGGCTTTATTTTAAAGCACTTCAATCAATCAAAAGGAAGTAGACAAAGTACATTCAACAAAACTGTGGACTTACAAAAACATTAGGACTTGAATATACCGTCTATCAGTGAAGTGCTCTGCTGAGCTACGTCAAATGTAATTTTTGTGTGTGGCACACACAAACAGCATTTATTTGCTAAAACACTGATCAGCCGACACAAACGTTGAATATTGTGTTACCGCAACACAAAACTACGAAAGATGACTTGGCAATGGAGGAGACAAAATACTGTCCACTGAAGATGCTTCAAGAGAGAGAAACGCGTCTGGTCTAAATATGTCGCTTATTACAGTTGCAGAAGAGGAATATATTTCAATACCATTGGTAAAACTACGACTGTGGAACAAAAACAAGAAAGAGAACATGAGTACCATTGTGTATGTGCCATACCTTTCATGGATTGAAGTGCTTTAAAATAAAGCCAAACGCGCTCGGTGTAAATAAAACTTTTATTACAGTCGCGAAAGACGGAATATTTCTCAATATTACATACAACACCTATGTGATACTTAAATTAAACGAGATATTGTTATACAATAAATTTTATATAAAATTTAGGTACCTTGTCCACATTTCATTCTCAACAATGTGGCAACTAAAATCGACCATACGGAAAGTATACGCTATGGACTTTTACCTCTGCAAACTCTTCAAAATTTCGTACAATGGGTTACTACATTTAATGCTGCACAATAACTGGGTTGAACATCGAAACAAAGTTAAGTCATTTATGGGGGGGAGGTATCAGTCAAGAAGTTGTGTAAAAATCTAATTTTTGGGCTAAATAGTTTTTGTGAAATCGAATGATAAGTGTGTCAAAGCAATGGGAACACCATGTGTCTGCACAGGCGAGCACTGCAGTGATGACCAAATCGCGCACAGCGCGGCATGCGGGGAGCACGTGACTGCAGCAGCGAAAGGATTAATGAAGAGACAAAGCATTAGAAAATTCAAAAAATTGCATTCAAACGAATAAAATTCGTGAAGTAAGTCACTTCGATATTGTTTTTAAATAAATAAAATGTTTAGTATCACTCAAGGTTTGAACTCTTTACCTTTCGCTTATTAACCCAACGCCTTAACCGTTATGCTAGTGCAGCTCAGCCTGCAATACACCTCCATAAGGATTCTAACAGGGCACGCAAAATTCTGACAAACACTGTTGGTATGCCTATGAATTACTCGCATTTCGTCAAAGTGCAGTGGGAAATAAACAATTACCGCTGTTCTTTATTGAGAAAAAGCGGTTCGTGAAATTGATACAAACACCTTTCCTTGCTATCGCCTGAATTAGGCGTCTTATTGCTTGTTTGGTTTAATTAATTAATAGAATATGAAGTAATTGGTATAAAGAATGAATTTTTCCAAACTTTCTATAAAACAAAGTCTGCTATCAAGACATTGCTTTTGTTCTATTACTTTATTTATGACTGAATGTTTCTAAAACTGAAGACACTCGTCCGTGCTCTGCTCTGCAGTCGAGATCTGGCAACGTCGTTCATAGTTCATTGGCTGACTGTATTTTGTGACGTAAGATGCGCAGAACGAACCTAAACTCGGCCGCCAACATAAATGACGCGCACTGTAGTCAGAAAGAAAACAGATGAAAATCGTGCAACGTTCGGAAGAGAAATGGTGACCATTTCAAAAGTTTTGTTCTTTTTTGGACATCCTTTAGATCCAAATGTTGCAAAATGAGAATGACTACAGATGATTGTTCCAAAGGATAGTAAGTTTATTTCACAGAGTAATTTACACTTTGAACTTTTTACTTCACGTACGAAGGAGTCCTACTATGATACGCTGTTGTAATGTAAAACTGGTAACTTTCTGCTTACAGGATATTACAGCACTTTGTAAGTAATCTACAATTTCTAATCTGAAAATTTACTTCATTTAAAATTTAATAGGTGATAGCAAAAAGTAATTGTTGGAGTAATGACTGTTGCAGTTGTTATTTACATTCTAAAGTGTATATAAAAATATTGTCATTGCCCATACTTTCTATCCAGCAACTAAGTTTTCAGTCACAGAACAATATCTAACGATCTTATTGACCGGATGTCGCAGAAATGTTGCAATGTATGCTAAAAGCATTTATCATGATTCTCCATGGTCACAAAATTCTGGAGAGATAATATGTGTTAAGGTATACAGCAAGGAGAACGTAGATAAAACAAGTTTTACGTCAAGCTGTTAAAACTCATGGGACAGCGATATGCAGATACACAGACGGTGGCAGTATAACGCACACAAGGTATAAAAGGGCAGTGCGTTATCGGAGCTGTCATTTGAGATCACGTGATCCACGTGAGAAGGATTTCCGAGGGTCATTATGGCCGCACGACGGAAATTAAAAGTCTTTGAACACTGAATGGTAGTTGAAGCTAAGAGCATGGGACATTCCAGTTCGGAAATGGTTAGGGAATTCAATATTCCGAGATCCACAATGTGAAGAGTGTGCCGAGAATACCAAATTTTTGGCTTTACATCGCACTACGGACAACGCAATGGCCGATGGCTTTCGCTTAACGACCGAGAGCAGTGGCGTTTGCGTAGAGTTGTCAGTGCTAAGAGACAAGCAACAGTGCTTGAAATAATCGTTGAAATCAATGTGGGACCCACGACAAACTTACCCGTTAGGACAGCGAGACACAATTTGTCGTTAGTGGACAACGGCGACGCAAATGCTTTTGCTAAACAGCATACCGCCAGTAGAGCCTCTCCTAGGCTCGCGACCAAATGGATTGTATTCTAGATGACAGGAGAACCGTGGCCTGGTCAGATGAGCCGCGACAGCAATTGGTAATAGTTGGGAGGGTTCGAGTGTGGTGCAGCCCTCACGATCCATGGGCACGATTTGTCCAGAAGGCACCGTGCAAGCTGGTTGTGGCTCGAGAATGGTGTGGACTCGACTGGATATTCTGATCATAATGAATCGGTCATTGGTTGTAAATTGTTATTTTTGGCTGTTTGGAGACCATCTGCAGCCATTTGTGGACTTCATGTTCCCAAATAACGAGGGAATTTTCATAGATGACAAAGCGCGAAGTCACTGGGCCACAAGGGACACACGACTTGTTGAGTCCATGCCACGTATAATTGCTGCACTATTCCGGGAAGTCCGACACGATATTGCGTGGTTCCAATGATTTTTGTCACCTCAGTGTGTTACACAACTAAACAAATACATCAATGTACATAAAAGCAACTCGGTTACATAACATTTGTAAAAGTATATGTAGTAATCTTTTATCGTTTTACCGGGTATGTGCATACATTTATACGCTGAGAAGGCTCCAAACACAATTCCTAAACAAATCCAGCAAGTGTCCAGCTTACAAAACCAAATACCAATTCTCTGACATTAATCAACGTGTATGTATTCTCTAGCTCCTTGGTTCTTGCTGTTTGCTGGTACTACTTTATTGCCGCACGTATGACACGAGAAACCGATGGCTAATCTGCGTTCCTTACGGCCGCTCTCAACGACCACGGCAGCACCAGACAGGAGTGTGAATGTTCATTCGGTCCCAGATGCCACTTTTTATGGTTTCGCTCAGTGTAGAACTCGGAAGCGCTGTTGGGAGGGGGTGGTGGAGGGGTGGGAGGGGTGGTCCCCGTTGTAACTGCAGCAAGTGGCGCTAGACTCAGCGAGCCAGAGGTATTTCCAGCACTAATTAATGAGAAGAACGTCTGCGAGACTCTCAGAGAACTCTAGGTGGCTGTGCTGTCGAAGCAAAGACGAGAAGACGTTGGAATGTGAGTTATTCCAGTGTTCGCTCTAGCCTAGAAAGGCTTCACTTAACGAAATATCCCAACTTAGGAACAAGCTACTGTAGTGTAACGACGTAAGTTTTGTATGAATGATTTTCTTTTGACATATGACCATGTGCAGACTTCGTCACCTACGTCAGTTACAACACACTTCAAAATTATTTAAATTCTTTTTTAAAATTTGTCTCTAAATGGTTCTTGAACGAAACTGTAATTAAAACATCATCATTTGAGTCGTATGCGCAGAATTACGTCACTCAGTCCAATTGGTTTGCGCAATCTTTTTTCAATTTAGATGTCGTTTGTTTCTCCTCAGAAATTATATTAATGAAAGTTATCTGCTTTAATAGATATTAGAACCACATTGAATAAACTTTCAAGATTCAAACTCGTGAAGAACGTTGTCAAAAATTAATAATCTTGTCAAATAAATTACGTAACATAATCCTTCATAAATAAATTCTCGGAACACGTATTTAATCTTTCGTAGCATCCACTAGTTTATTATCTTCCTACATATAGACGTGAACCTGAGCCTTGACAAGATAGAACTGAACATTTACAACATGATTAAACTTTCTATGACGTCATTCTTGTAGAAACTTTACAAATTCTTAATTTTCAGTTTTTAGAAGCACGACGCAACAACTCGGTTTCAGGATCTTCTGTTGCTCTTTGGCTGTCGACCCGCGACGTATAGTGGCCACCAATTTTCTCTCTGGTCCCGGCAGTGAAGATGCTGTCTCCGTTCGTTGCGCCGCCCTCTCCGTACATGAAACATAAAAAATAAATACAAAACTTTAGATAATTCACAGCCATTACAAATATTACAAAAATACATAAACAAAACAGTAAATTAACTTATATTCACCTGCAAACTGGGCTGACACTGGTGGATGCTTGACGCTTCAATTTCACGTCCCACTACATACCCCACCCACAAGCTCAGTTTGTCAGGCTTTAACCGAAAATAAAACTTCTTCTTTATACAATACATGTTAATATTATACATGTTTCTCACATTTTCCGTAATCTAAAGTCCTTGCTCTTAGATAGATTCAATCCCTTTATGACGATATTGTTGTGACTATTTGTCATTTACTTTTAATTGTGCTATTATGGTAATTCATAACCGAATATTTGGAGATTACTCCTTTCCATTTAATAGTTGCTAGTAAATAATAATTTTGTACATTCTTTAACGTTGTTACATTAGGACAGAGCGTTCAAATTGTGATAGGTTAGTTTAAGTTTTATTCATTTACTAGAGTTATTCTTTCCAAAATATATATTACTAATAAGTTTCTCACAATAACTAATAGTACTATTTACTTTACGTCGTTCTTTTCCCTAATGCTTTATTTATGCCTAAGGTCAAAAGGAAATCAAGCAAACCTTTCTTTAGAATCTCGGCACGGCTTTCTTTAACTTCGGACACTATATTGGGTAATGGCAAATTATTTAGGAGAAACAAGCGAGAGAGCCCCGTTTGGTGTGTTCTATATTAACACTATTACAAATCCCTATTAAAGGAACTCTGCTATGTTCTCGTGAGCCATACAGCTCTGGGCGCCCATGGTCCCTAAAATTATTAACCATCCCCTTTGGTTCCTACTATCCGAGTAAATATAAAATATACAAAATTCCTTCTGGCCTAATAACAAAATTTCTTCCATATAAATCCCCTTTTAGTTATCTTTCTCCTTTTTAAGTACCGGTAGATTATTGTAGAACACTTGTTTAAACTTTCTGTTATTTCTTTAAATAACACGTAACTATCACGAAAAACTTCGCATGAATAAACTATGAACACTCTTCCGTATGTAACATATACTAAATATTAACTTATTTAGAAATGAAGGGTTTCATTTGATCGACACTATATAATCCTTTAATTACACCTGATGAAGGTTCCTTAAGAAGTAACGCTTTGGGGTGTACAGTCTTATGAACAACATTTGGACCTTCACAGATAAAGAAGAATTTTCTACATTCCTTACTGATCTTCGAACTTTTAGGATGAGATTGTACTAATACAAGATCTCCTACCTGAAATGAGGGTTCTATAGCATGTTGATTATAACTTTTAATTCTCCGTTCAGCATTTTTGACAATTTGTTCGCGAATTTTTTCGTTTGGATAGAAAATTCGTAGAATAACATTTTTCTTTCCTTTATATAATACAGTAACCTACTAATTAGGTTCTTCAATTAATTTAGCACGGTTTAAATGACATTTGAAATCATTCCTATAACCTCCCCACCGTTTAGAATATGGAGGAGGGTCTAACAACTCTAAAGTTAAGTGTTGTTGTTTTCCTCTTGACCAATAATTTTGTTTAAACTGCTTAACGAAATCACCCCAGTCCATAAATTTAGTTCTATGCAGTACTGCCCATTCCGCAGCTTCTGCTTTTAAATGTCGTATTACAAATTGAATTCGTTTTTCATTACTCCATTTAGGAGATAATCAAGTTTCAAAAGCTTTTATAAGGATTATTGGGTGAAGTTCGCCTCCTGGTTTGCATACAGGAAATCAACTTGCTACATTTGAATTTGTCGTTATATCATCCCAACATTTTGCGAGAGACAGTTAGATTTTGTTTAGATTGCAGAGACGGAGTTGTGTCGGATTTGCTTGCCGTGATTCTTTATTTGTATTGTTGTCGTCCGAGCTAGCAAACACGATGCGACTGTTGTCTCTGATTACGTTATTACTTCTACTACCTGAGATGTTTTCATTATTATCTAATTCTGATAACCGTTTAGTAATTTCCTGTATTCGCATTTCTGTATTGGATACACGGTTAGCTAATGTCGATTCTTCACTTGGTTCACGATGTGAACGCTCTGTACCTTCGTCAATGTTATTATCTTTGGAAATCTCAAGGTTACTGCATATTTCGGTAATTAAAAATTTCATGTTTTCTATTTCAGTATGATCTTTTTCTACTCGATGAGTTAATGTCTCTAATTCTACATTATCTATTGAAGAAATCTCTACAGGTTTGGTAGAAACCTCTTTAATAGATTCTAATAATTCTCTACGAAGAGTTTCTGTTTGCATAGAAAATGCATCTCGTAACTTATCGTTATTTTCCTCTACTTCATTTACAACTAAGACATTGACATTATCTAGTCTCTTGGTTAAGTCAGTAATATCATTTCCCATGCGAGCTTTTTTCTCACGCGATTCCTGGATATGTTATTCTAACCTTTAACAATTATCAGCAATCTTATTACTAAGTCCTACTAGTCTTTCCTGCATTTCAAGTTTAGAAGCCTCTATTTTAATACTTAATTCTCGACTGACTTCATTAAGATGTTCCTGTAACCTGTCTGTAGATTTTGTTAGCTCCCCTTTAAGTTCCTCTTTTAACCTAGCCGTAGATTCTTCGTTAGATGGTTTTAATTCCTCTTTTAATCTAGCAGTAGATTCTTCGTTAGATTGTTTTAATTTAGCGATCGCCCTAAAAAGGGATCTCATGCTCCTATCGGACATAGATTGCTCTTCGTCTGACATTTCACTTCCCGACGTTATTGTAAGATATTAACTAGTTACACACGCAGACTTGTAATCAACAATCCTATTAAAAGCACACTCCCTATGTACAACACTCCACTTCCAACTTGAAACAGACTCACCGGACACTAATATTGTAGTTTGTAGTTATCGGTGATCAGTGTGCTGCTATGGGCTGCAGAAGTAAGAGCCGTCGATGCAGCCGCTGAGATGCTGCGACCCCGCTTCCGCAACCGGCTGGACGCTGAGTCGAACACCGGAGACGTCACTGGCTGCAACCACGCCCGGCCGCACCGTAGACAGGCGAAGCCCTCAGCAACACCTCTAATACCAGCCGGAGGAGCGCCACCCAGCTGACGGACTGGGCCTGTTAGTTTAGGGAGAAAAAGGTTGTCGGGGTTTGTAGCGTTCAGCTGCTGCCCAACAGATGCGCCTTCTCGTAGAATAACTGCGTGACCGTACTGCTTGGCTGCGCTCCGTCAGCTGTTCACGCCCGCGAAGTCGCCGCTGGCTGGTAAAGGCTCCACGAAGACTCTCATTGACTTCCGAAGGACTCTTCATGTTTTAATTCGTACCTGTGTGCCTTGTTGTTGTTGTTGTTGTTGTTGTTGTTGTGGTCTTCAGTCCTGAGACTGGTTTGATGCTGCTCTCCATGATACTCTATCCTGTGCAAGCTTCTTCACCTCCCAGTACCTACTGCAACCTACATCCTTCTGAATCTGCTTAGTGTATTCATCTCTTGGTCTCCCTCTACGATTTTTACCCTCCACACTGCCCTCCAATGCTAAATTTGTGATCCCTTGATGCCTCAAAACATGTCCTATCAACCGATCACTTCTTCTAGTCAAGTTGTGCCACAAACTTCTCTTCTCCCCAATCCTATTCAATACCTCCTGATTAGTTACGTGACCAACCCACCTTATCTTCAGCATTCTTCTGTAGCACCACATTTCGAAAGCTTCTATTCTCTTCTTGTCCAAACTAGTTATCGTCCATGTTTCACTTCCATACATGGCTACACTCCGTACAAATACTTTCAGAAACGACTTCCTGACTTTAGATAATTCACAGCCATTACAAATATTGCAAAAATACATAAACAAAACAGTAAATTAATTTATATTCACCTGCAAACTGGGCTGACACTGGTGGATGGGTGACGCTTCAATTTCACGTTCCACTACACTACTTGTTTTTGAACTCTAAGGTCGATTATCAGCTTATTTCATACCTGTGAACAGCAACCATACCGATCAAAATCTAGTAAGTGGAGGTGCAATTCCATGTTTTTTTTGTTCCGCTAGCTTTTTAAAAAAAACATTTGTGTTTGTATCGAAAAACATCTTTAGTGAAAGTCACGACTGACTGCTTATACAGTGCCTTTCTCCAGCAGGCCTTGCAGAATTAATTATAACAAGTTTGTAGTTTGTTGTGGACTAATTATCACCAGGTGCCCCGTGCGAAACTTTCGCATTTTTATAGTTTTACATAATGACTGTATATGGAATAAGTGTAGTCGTTGTAATAAGGGCAGTTGTGGGAATGAAGGGAATCATGAAAAACGAACCGTACGATAAGAAGTAATGATCATGAGTTTATGGTACATCCTTATATACAGGGTGTTACAAAAAGCTACCACCAAACTTTCAGGAAACATTCCTCAAACACAAATAAAGAAAAGATGTTATGTGGACATGTGTCCGGAAACGCTTAATTTCCATGTTAGAGCTAATTTTAGTTTCGTCAGTATGTACTGTATTTCCTCGATTCGCCGCCAGTTGGCCTAATTGAAGGAAGGTAATGTTGACTTCGGTGCTTGTGTTGACATGCGACTCATTGCTCTACAGTACTAGCATCAAGCACATCAGTACGTAGCATCAACAGGTTAGTGTTAATCACAAACGTGGTTTTGCAGTCAGTGCAATGTTTACAAATGCGGAGTTGGCGGTTGCCCATTTGATGTATGGATTAGCACGGGGCAATAGCCGTGGCGCGGCACGTTTGTATCGAGACAGATTTCCAGAACGAAGGTGTCCGGACAGGAAGACGATCGAAGCAATTGATCGGCGTCTTAGGGAGCACGGAACATTCCAGCCTATGACTCGCGACTGCGGAAGACCTAGAACGACGAGGACACCTGCAATGGACGAGGCAATTCTTCGTGCAGTTGACGATAAACCTAATGTCAGCGTCAGAGAAGTTGCTGCTGTACAAGGTAACGTTGACCAGGTCACTGTATGGAGAGTGCTACGGGAGAACCAGTTGTTTCCGTGCCATATACAGCGTGTGCAGGCAGTATCAGCAGCTGATTGGCCTCCACGGGTACACTTCTGCGAATGGTTCACCCAACAATGTGTCAATCCTCATTTCAGTGCAAATGTTCTCTTTACGGATGAGGCTTCATTCCAACGTGATCAAATTGTAAATTTTCACAATCAACATGTGTGGGCTGACGAGAATCCGCACGCAATTGTGCAATCACGTCATCAACACAGATTTTCTGTGATCGTTTGGGCAGGCATTGTTGGTGATGTCTTGATTGGGCCCCATGTTCTTCCACCTACGCTCAATGGAGCACGTTATCACGATTTCATATGGGATACCCTACCTGTGCTGCTAGAACATGTGCCTTTACTAGTACGACACAACATGTGGTTCATGCACGATGGAGCTCCTGCGCATTTCAGTCGAAGTGTTCGTATGCTTCTCAACAACAGATTCGGTGACCGATGGATTGGTAGAGGCGGACCAATTCCATGGCCTCCACGCCCTCCTGACCTCAACCCCCTTGACTTTCATTTATGGGGGCATTTGAAAGCTTTTGTCTACGAAACCCCGGTACCAAATGTAGAGACTCTTCGTGCTCGTATTGTGGACGGCTGTGATACAATACGCCATTCTCCAGGGCTGCATCAGCGCATCAGGGATTCCATGCGACGGAGGGTGGATGCATGTATCCTCGCTAACGGAGGACATTGTGAACATTTCCTTTAAGAAAGTGTTTGAAGTCACGCTGGTACGTTCTGTTGCTGTATGTTTCCATTCCATGATCAATGTGATTTGAAGAAAAGTAATAAAATGAGCTCTAACATGGAAAGTAAGCGTTTCCGGACACATGTCCACATAACATATTTTCTTTCTTTGCGTGTGAGGAATGTTTCCTGAAAGTTTGGCGGTACCTTTTTGTATCACCCAGCATACATTTCGATGCACATAACTTTCAACAAAATACTTTACAGAGCATTACAGTACCTCGATGTAAATGATATTTGAAGTAAGAAAGTAATCCTCGTGTCCTTTTTCTTTTTCATTTTTCTTAAGAGATACAAAAACGTTATTTGATTTACTTACGGTTGAAAAGGCTACATATAAATGACCGTGAGTAGAGACGAGATTTCATAAATACATTCCTGCCCTTCGAAGCGTTTATCCCTGATAGTTTTTTATAATGATAGTAAACGCAGTTTTAATGGGCATGTCTTCTCGCCAACTGAAAAGGAATGTTTAGAGCAGATGGTGTTATGTTTGTCCGTGCTATTACAACGGTTTTCCCAGTGTCAATCAGCTGAGCATTAATCGTAATTGCATTGAGCCCTGCTACAGTGAACACGTTATGCCGTAATACCAATAGGTAAATCGGAACTCATGGTGACAATGACAAATATATTTGTCGTTTCAAAAAGTATATTCATTTAGGAAGGCAACTTTTACGACGGGCAGACGCAGTGGACTACCGTAGTGGTCACGGTTTTCATCTGTGATATGTTGTATAAAAATTATAAGTACTTTAGAACAAAGTATCATTTGTTATAATATGAAAAGGAAATCTCTTATTCTGAAGCAATAAATTAGCTTCGTAAAATATAGGTATGAAACTGGGGTTTCATGAAGGCCTGTTGCCTATGACAGTTAAAAGTCTCTTTTATGTTAAAATTTGGCACAAATACTACGCTTTAGCGCAAAATCTGTATGCGACATCATAAGCCGGTTAATAAGACCTTTACAATGATACCTCATTCATCCCTGTACTATTATTATGTGTTGAAAGTAGGAATGATGACTTGAGAAGTAACACAATCACGAAAAAAAAAATCGCAACTTGAAGAAGGAGCTGTGCGACGTATACGAAAGTTTGTAGGCTTTTCCACATCTGGATGACGACGTCTATTCAGATTTCGCGCTTCTCGCATAAGAGTGTCGCTAGGAGTGCCTCTATGAGGACGCAAATGAGGTTTGCTTCAAGTACACGCTGTAACGGTCGTGATCGTTCGTTTTGAGATTGGATGCAGTGAGTTGGTGTTAGTCAAGAATGCATTTAACACCTTCCACACTGAGCCGTTGAGACATACTTTGTCGCTAAGGACTGACCCACTTCAAGAGTTTCATTCGCTTTTTATAGAAGTCATGAAGAAAGTGTAAAGACAGTAAACTATTTACATTAAACTTTGAAACTTCTTCTTTCTAATGCTGTTATATAATTTTTTTGTGAACGTAAGTGATATTTTTTCTAGAATTTTGAAAATCCAATTTTTTCCAGGAAAAGAAGAAATTCTAACTTCTGAAGCTCATTGCTTCCAATGTTTTCAAAGAAATGAGCGTGTACAAAAGCCCTTTGTTTAAAAAAATCATGTACGTGCAAGATAAATTCAATACGGAGTTGTAGCTTATTTTATATCGAGCATAATTTATTCTGGTGTGGTACTCTTTGAAACATGCTGGTACGCAGAGACCCACATTACACTACTTACACCACCTTCGTGTTTCTTTTCCTTCCAGTTTCTTTTACCGTTCGTCTGCACACACTTCACAACACCTTGCTGCATTTTGTTTACATGCTGTAGCTGGGAGCTTTATTGGAAGTGTCACTCAAGCGCTCTGTCCACACTTGGTGCTGATCCACCTTGTGAATCTTGAAGCCGTTCCACACCAACATGAGTTGCTGACTGCTTACCTAAGGCCTTCATGAAGCACACCAGAGATGTTGCCTTTCTGACTGTTTATTTGTACAAAACCCAAGTATTCACTACTGCTAAAAGAAATAAGTAAAAGAAAACCTTTTTTTACAGTTTCAGTGTCTTCCGACAGGAAGGATAGTAGCTTGGATGCACTCAACTCTGTCTACTCCAGTTTCACACTTGTTACAACATCTGGATTACGTCTCTCTACCTGTTCATCTCTACTTATGGCGCTAATAACGGCTGAAATTGCTCGATGTTTGGTGGAAAGACAGTACACATCCCTGGTTGATTTCAATTTTACAGCAAGTAAATATTCATTCCTCCAAAACATCATTTCCACTTTCCTATGCTTCATAGTCTTCATTTTAATAGGTAGACACGTCCTGTATTTCACTACAGTGCCTACATCCCAGGTTTTATTCCGCCACAGATAGTCCAACACGACATGGTTTGCATAAAACCTATCCACATAAATGCAGTGTGTTTTGCCAAAATAATTTCCACACGATCTCCCAATTACTGACACGACGAATTTATCTACATTGTTTGCTTTACTTGTGTAAATTCAAATCATAACCTGTTGTAGAGTCACACAATAAGTAAAGTCAGATTCTGTATTTATTTGGTTTGCATTCAAATAAACACTGAATACTATTCTGCCTCTGAAGGGGAATATTCCTTCGTCAATTGTGAGGTTCACATCTGGTTTGGAGTTATTCGTACACTTTGTGACAGAAGAACGGTGGAAAGGCCTATTGTGCAGTGGTTCATATCATAGCTGACCTCGTTATGTGAAGTTCGTGTTGTCTTACCAGTGCAACGTAAACAAAATTAGTAAATAAAGTAAATATGTCTCTACTAATTACCTTGCTCGCCTATGAAGTATTTATAAATGCGTCCTCTGACAAATAATCTCTTCTTTTCGGCAACTTCACTAGACTAATATGCAAAATAATAGAGACAAACAAGTACATTTCATATATCTTTACTACTGACCACCGTTGCCACACAGATCTCCTTTTCATATATTACTTCTTATTCATTTCATAAATTTTAGTCCTACATACCCGATTGTTTCAATTTTCGTCGAAAAACGCTGATAAGAATACAAATTCACTATAATTTTCACCCATCTGCAGAGTCACACCACTAGCACTATCGAACACTGGTGACTCAGGATGGTTGTCAAATACTGACTAGTTGCTCACATCAGTGATCACGTTTTGCGATGTATGAGGACAAGCAGCAGTACTAGAACCCTCATCTTCATCTGTCCATAAATAAATAAATACTCTTATAAACCGCTATCAAAATATCAAAATAATTTGAGCAAATATTAGCTTTTATGGTAAAAGCATTTTATTTCTTAACGATATTTTTCAATTATATAACCCAGTAGGCCTACCTGATACGTTGGAAGTTTCAGAAAATACATCTGAAGGTTCGTGATCAATATCTAGAGTTTTCCTCCTCTGATCCGGAAAAATCCATCAAAAACATCCATGCTGCTCACAAAATGCAAACACGTAAAATTCATTGCGTCCAAATCTGAAGTTATGCGACTGTGCCCGTGAGAACCTTTGCCTACGCTCAAGCTCCACAGTGACCTCTGTCGGAAAGTAAATGAACTATTCTTGCCACCAGTTCAATTGACGAAACGTAAAGCTTACATTTTCGTAGTACAAATGCGCGGAGCAAATGAGCGGGAAACAAAGCAACGAACGTTATTGGGGCTCCGTCCAAAGTGCTGCGTTTGCGAGAACGTACTGCGTACGGGCTTAGTGTGGAAAGTGTTCAGGCGACAAAGACGCAATTACCAACACCTCACTGAGTTTGAACAAAATCGTATAATATGGCTACGAGAAGCTGGATGTTACTTCTGAGATGTTGCGGAAACACTTGACGTTCTGTCAAGAGTCGTGGCTGTCCAACTGTGGGGCGGCGGTTAGAAAATTTACTGTTGTATAAATGTTTGTATGTTGAAACACTTCCCGGCCGATGCACCGTATGTGGGGCGGCTGGTAGAAAATATATGGCGTGTTATAAAAATTTGTAGAATGTAGAAACACTGCATTTCCCCGCCGATTAACCATATGTGCGGCGGCGGGTGGAATTATTGTTGTTAAATATAAATGTTTGGTTTGTAGAATGTAAAACCAGTTCCTATTATTTATGCTGTTGTTTGCCGTTCTCAACACTGGCTCTCTAACTACAATATTGGCAACCAGAAAGTGATTAGCGAAACGTGAAACCTGTAATTAGAATTCCTAGTGCCCACTTCATCTGAGAAATACACTTATAGCTACAGCTTATAGCTCTGAGGAATTAGCAGATTGTCTGGGATTTATAATCAAAAATGGTCGTGAAAAAAAAAACTTTCTCTGTAATCTGAAAGTCACAGATTGAAAAAAAAAAAAGAATCCACACAATCTAACTAACAGAGCAGTTCAGAGTCTAATGCGCTGATGCCACTATAACTGTCCAAATTAAATATTTAAATGAATGCTCGCCATAATTTGATGATAATGTTCATCAAACGCCACGCTAAATAATGGTAGAATGTCTGTCCCGCGGCGGCACGTGAAAATACGACATACGCAAACTGAAGATCGATAATTAAAGTCATCCCAGAACTAACACTTCACTCGAAAATGATTTCATGGTTATGCATATCTCGAGTAACTTAATACGGCATCCGAGGCTGTTTATAGCAATGATACCGACGCGACGCGACTCCCGACACAAATGGTGTGCTATTCAGCGTCTGGAGAGAACTGGGGCCTTGCTTCCTCGCGCAGCGTTCTTATATATAAAGCCGCGGTGCGGACGGCTAAGGGAACGCCTGATCAAATCGGCTCTCCCGACTAGCCGCTGGGCTAGTAATGCACCACATTAAGTTATTGAATAAATCATAGCTTCTTTTGCTGATGGCAGATGAAGCTCTCAATTTAAATGCGCATTCAGCACACAGGTAAGTAATCATAATAACAGTCTGACATGGCTAAGTAAAATATTTTGGGCGAGAGAATTAATTTAATTACACTACACGCAGTAGACGAGCTCTGAACCTGCCCTTTGGAGATACGCTATCGCTATAGTTTTATAGTTATTCAAATGAAACTTCTCACATCTTTAGGATTATAGCGGATCTCCATTCTACTTAAATATAAACATCCTAGCCTTATTTATTAGCCTACTCAATCTATCTTGCTTCCTTAATTTTTAAGACAAAAACCAGAAAATCATGAATTTCCACTAAAATTTTAATTTGTGAAATCCAAAGTCTTGTTTCTACTAAATTATTATGAAAAAGGAATATAAATATAAATTTTTAATTCTCTAGCTCTTTTCTGTTGCGCCAATGATTTTCACAGAAAAACGTCAAATTTTCGAAAATGGTTAAAGTTATCGAACTGATATTCAACACATATTAATTTAGTATTACTCCTGACATGCTAGAACCGATTTTAGGTTATTTGCTTGATTTTAAAAGTATTGCGCAACATTTATGACGTCAGAGCTAGTTACAGCGGACTGGCTGGCACACAATGGAAAGACTGATGTGAATTTATTACGACGTGAGTAGGCTGCTTCCCTACACAACCATTTAGCGCCTGGTAGTAGTTTCACTGGCCTTCTACCTCCTTCCATAGATGCTCACAACAGTAGCAGGTTAGCATTTGAACAGTTTCGAAATTTTCGAGATACTTGTTGACAGGCTCTGCATAATAATAATCTGCCCTCTATCAGAGTCGCTTATCTCACCAGATTCCCCCATTTGCTGCCGATATTTTCGTTACGGTGGTCCCCTTTTCGTGTATGCTCCGCTTACATACTTTTGTTTTCGTGTCACATGCCAACAACGCCACCAGGCGGCATCTAACGTCGCGACGGCCAGTGGTCATAATGTTTTGGCTTAACATTCAATTCTTGTTTGTATACTGGAGAGAGTGATACACCAGGTCAAGATTTTAACTGGGTCGAGACTCAACATCATCTTAGCCGTTTCCCACATCATGTGGGATCGGCGTTTCCTTGCTGCATCCTTCTCTTCAATAAATGCCTATCCAGTGCTTCTTCTCTGAGCCATCCTTTCACCCTTAGGTCTCCTGCTACCTTGTCTTTCCACCCCAGTTTCAGTCTTCCTCTTCTTTTTGGTCCTTCGATTTCTAGGTCTTCAACTCTTCTCCCGACGTAGTACTCCGCTCTTTTCTGCAGATGTCCATACCATCTTAGCCTACTTTCTTGGATCTTCTTTCCTATGGACCCCACTTTGACTGTTCCCCTGATGTACTCATTCCTTAGCCTATCCTTTCATGTCACCCCTCTCATCCACCTTAACACTCTCATTTCTACCACTTCCATCTTTTTCCCTTGGGCTTTTGTAATTGGCCAAGTTTCAGCACTATACAGCATCTCAGGCCTCACCACAGACTTGTAAAGCTTTTCTTTGATTTTGCAACTAACCTTCATACCACACAGTACTCCGCTCACTTTCCTCCAGTTCATCCATCCACTATTTATCCTGTGCTGTATTTCGGCCTCCAGTCCTCCATCACTTTGCATCTAAGAGCCTAGGTATTTAAATTTCTTGATGAGCGTCAGTTGTTCTCCTTGCAGGTTAATATATAGATCTTTGGCATCCTTTGTATAGTCTGTTTTCACCCTGCTTATTCTCATTCCCCTTTCCTCTGGAGCTTTTCTCCACTGTTCCAGCTTGTCTTGAAGAGCCTGCTGGATGGGTTCACATATTACATAATCGGCAGACATCATGTTCCAAGGTGCCTCTTTTTTCACATCTTTGACAAGGTCAAAGAGATATGGGCTGAGAGCAGCTCCCTGATGTAGTCCTACTTTCACTGGAAATACCTTTGTTACACCTGCACTGCTCTTGACTTGCGTCATTGCACCTTCATACACGTCTTATACCACCATGATATATTTTTCTGACTGGCATTTACTTGAGTTTAAATGAAAATACTAAAGGCCAGTGACTCAAGAGGCTCAATATGTGTAATTATTTGCTGAAAATGTTTCTTGAGTTTCACCAGTTGCGTCCCTGTGATTTGTAGACGTGCGGTTACTGCTTTGATATCATTCTACAAATGGTCATTGAGGGAAACGTTGTACAGGCCCTCTCTAACCTTTTAGGGCATATTAAGCGGGTGATAAAGGGTCCACAACCGATTACATTGAGATAGAGAACCAATGATGGGAAATGCATATTTATTGTGTTATGGTCATACACAGCATACGCCGCATAGTAACAATGTACCTCATTGTAATTGTTCAAAAGGATAAACGCCAGTCTCAATGCATACATAGCAACCGGCGCGTGAAGTTCTGCCGCAATTTCTCGGAGATTCTTGGTTCCTGATGTACACTGAGACAGACAGCTTGGAGCCTTGCGATCAGTACTGCACCCGTTTTAAGGGGTTCCATGCACCAATATCTTGACGTAACACAAAGGGGAAAACGTCCAGAAGTCTGAGATCCGGCGCTCGCGCTGGCCATGTGACAGGACTTCCTCTTCGAAGCCAACGGCGAACGTACGTGTTCAGTTGCTCGCAGATATTAACACCGAAGTGGGCTGCTGCACCGTCGTGTTGAAACCACATCCCTTTGTGGACAACAAGCCGTGTTGTAACGCCGGAAATGCATATCCTCCTATTTCCATCTATTGTACCATAATTTTTTCCTTATTTTGTTACCTGAAGATATAACATTTCTGTGTCTTTATATATTGTAATTGTTTTAATATTTGTATATATATATATATATATATATATATATATATATATATATATATATATTTATGCATTTATGTCGATGTATAATTGGTTTGTTTTGTAAATATTATTTGTATTTTACGCTGGGTCTTGCCCAGGGAAAACTATGCTATCGAACGAATACATCGATAGGTCGTGTGGAGAACGAAAGTGTTAGGATCTTTGGTAGTGTTAACTCTGCCGCGTGGAGCGCGGGCAGCGAGGGAGAGTCTGGTTGGAGTAGTGCAGTGGAGGAGGTGTGTTGTGTGACGCTCCCGCAAGTTGCAGGGCTTTCGGGGTTTCGCAGCATGTAATTGCGATCGACTGGCTATGGTAGTTTCTAGCACGGTGTCGCGGACGGGAAGCATTAGCTGGCACACATCAAGAGCCCGTTTCGCCTGGTGACCGTGTCGAGAAGAAGGCGCGCCAGCATCCAGCTTCTGCAACAGCGACGGCCGACAATGTGTGACTGTCGCCACCTCCTCGATCGGCGACTTCAAACCTTCAATCAACCAACAAGGAAGACTAAAAGCACGTAAAGTTTCAGAACTGTATGGCAGACCTCAACTTTTCAAACTGTTCAAATCTCAAAATTACAGCAACGTAGCATGAACCTTTGTTGCTCATTGTCCCAATTGCATTGCCAAGCAGGGTCCCTTCCTTTTCCGAAATGAACCCGAGTGCCGTTGAAATTCAAACGCCAGCATTAAAGCATTATAATTCGATTTCACTGCTTTAATTTCAAAGATCAGTTAAAGTATTCATAGCTGGTTACTATATTTAGATTACACAAGTACAAATTAAGAGTGCGAGTTTTGTTAGCATATTTTAGCTTACCTGTGACTTCAGCTCAGCTTGGTACGTACAAAATTTTACTACTGTTAATTGTTCAGAATCATTTAATTCAAGTTCAAAGTTAAATCTCTTATTTCTAAATTGCGTAGAGTCAAGTTGCTTTTGAAATGATTGTTGAAGTAGTCCAAGACTAACCGTATTTTACTGAATTTCGATGTGCTTCAGAAAGAAAGCTCACTATTAACTTCAGTCACTAAATTAACTTTCGATTTTCCGGTTTCATTAATTCTTTTGCTAAATTAAGTCAGAGTGTAGCGAAATTTATTACTTCTGACAAATTTTCAGTTTTCACACTACACGTGTCAACCTTCAGTTGCCACGCTTCTAGTGCTAATTATATGTGTAATAACCTTTCTTTTTCAGTTACTATAGTAATTGCCCTTAGGACTGGCGACCGTAATTTCCCCCAAATCTCAAATATCTAATTACCGCTAGTTAATTGTTAACGTAACGGCCGCACATTTACTTTCTTTATTAACTTTGCCCCTTTTCAAAATTAGTTTCCACCACTTTCATTTGCATTTTTCCTTTCATTTAGATGTAACCCTTTCCTCCCTCTTTACCGACAAATTAACTTCGGTGACGATTGCTTTCCCAAATTTCCATTAGGTACACGCGGTTTAATTTTTCACTGTCATTAAGGTCGATAAGTGAGGTGGAGGTTACAGTGTGATCGCCAAGAACTGTGGCAGGAACACCAGGTAGACTGAGTCAGACAAACGGGCAGCCAGCAAGTAAGTCCTATTAGGTGATATTGGAGAATGCTTGCCCATACGTTGACGGAAAAGAGTTGCTGGTGCCCACCGACTGGATAGCATTGGGAATTGTCCTCCCTCCAGACATAGCTGCTGCATCTTTTGAAACCACCATCACGGGTGAACGAGGCCTCATCCGTAAACAATGCAAACTGTACGAAGTTCGGCGCTATAGCGTTGCGATGGATAATCATTCCACAGGAGTGAACGCAGAGCTCAAAATTCGTTGATCTATGTGCTTGCACAAGTTGCTTATGACCAGTCTTCTCCACATTGTATCGTTTGAAATGAGCATTTGACGGGCTAGTTGACGGGGGCTTGTTGCTGGGTGGTCGGCCACACGATCCAACACCATGTTCTTAAAGTCTGGTTTCCGAATACTCCTTTGGCGTGCACGACACCGTCTCACGTAAGTTGTGATCCACGGAGATAAACTTCTACCAATTAGGATGACGTCTTACGGGCACTACATCCTGCCTCAATGTGCATTAAATTTGTGACGAGTAACATTAAGTGTAATGCACTGTACACAGTAACACACCTAACCACGAACACATCACAGGCTGTCTGATGCAATGGACAACTGAAACCAAGGAAGTGCATGTGGCACAGGTTAAGGCCCCCGTGAAATGCATGCGGTTGTCACATGACACACGTACTTTGAGCGAAACTGTATACAGTATGTCTCTTTGGTGGTCATGGGTATACGCTGTTTATCATCTGCTGCCTTTTCCAGTGTACAACAGACATCTCGGATCTTCGCGAGAGTGCGGCAGGACTGCACCACCGCTTTGCAATGCATGCATTGACACTGGCTTTCGTCATTTCGAACAATTACTATGAGCTGAGTTGTTGTTATGCAGTTACGCTGTGTATGTCTATAACACCATAAATGTGTATTTACGACCATTGGTTCCCTATCTCAACATACTCGGTTGTAGAGCTACGAACCACCTGTTTCGATTTGACCCAAAAGGTTTGAGACACCCTGTAGATCGCTAGTTTGAAGCGAAACCATTTACGTGATTTTTCAAGAATTACTAGAACCTCCGAGTGTGTTATCAATTGCTAGTAGTTACGATCTTCCCACTTGACCTCAGTTAGATGAAAAAATTTCTGTGAGGTTGATAATAACTATTAGTCCTTGCAGATTATCAGGGGGTTTGTTTTAGGCCCCTTTAGTTGGCGCTGCACCTGCAACCGGTTTTAGTATCTTTTCGTGTCCAGATTCAGAAAGTTGGGAAAGTGAACTGACTTAGTAATATTCATTTCCTGACATGCAAGCCACCACGTTGTAATATCAGAATGTCACGACACTGTTTTTCCATCGGTATTTTAGATCAAACAGGCGATGAACTACTCTCTTACCCCTTACTATTAATTTCCTTGGACGAGAGCTAATTAAAGACATCTTATTTGTCACAACCAGATTAATATTAACAACGACGTATATTTTATGTTAGTACACTTCGTATATCACAACCTCTAAAGTGACTGTTCGAAAATAAAGACTCTGTCACCAATAATTCTGTACATTTACTCTCTTCATGCTTCATACCTTTTCAAAAAAAAAAAAAAAAAAAAAATTTCAAATGTGTGTGAAATCTTGTGGGAATTAACTGCTAAGCTCATCAGTCCCTAAACTTACACAATAATTAACCAAAATTATCCTAAGGACAAACCCAATCACCCATGCCCGAGGGAGGACTCGAATCTCCGCCGGGATCAGCCGCAAAGTCCATGACAGCAGCGCCTGAGACTGCTCGGCTGGTCCCGCGCGGCTTCATACCTTTTATTTAATTTATCTGCTACCCACAAATTTATCGTCCTTTAATCTGGATATTCTCCATCATCCGCTATACCCTACCCCCGGAATGCTGGTCTCCAAAACCTTTCTCTAACGTCACTGCGAGTATTTACTGCTTTAAACACGACGTCCTAATAGACCCAGATACTAGTTGAGGCTAACTATAATTCATCACCTCTATACGGGAAAGGTCTACGTCAAAATCCGTCAACTTACATTTCTTAACTGTAATTGCCTTGTTTTATTCTCCTGCTTCTATATGCGAGGTATGGTCAGAAATCAGTTGAATGACTTTTATTAGCAGCAAATGTCGACGTTACAACCATTTGATGCGATTTTTTTCTGGTAGCACGATCTGTTAAGATAGGCAGCGTCAATATGGAACACATTCTGACTTCTCAGTCATTCTCCACATACGCTAGAGTGAAATTGTGCTTACCATGTATGTCGAATATCATGGCTTTCGAACAATTTCTGTTTCAAGTTGCAAAAAATTGCTAAAGAACTTCATGAAATGTTGGAATTGTTATATGGCGATGATGCTGTAACTCTGAAGATGCAAACAGTGGTATCAGCTATTTAAAAGCGGAGTACAATAGGCAGGAGGCGAGCAACTTTCGGGACATCTATTAACTTCAAAAACAGAAGGAAAAGGGTCAAAAACGGTGAACAGTACTCGTTCAAATAAGCAGATAAATATTAGAGAACTGATCGAAGAACTTAAATTCTTTTACGGGTCCGTGCAAGGCATTTGAAGCGATAATTTGCAAAAGAAACGAGTGAGCGCAAAATTTGTTCCCAGACTTTAGTGTGAAGAACAAAAGGAAAATGGTGCGTCAGTTTTCACGGAGCTCAAGGACCGTCTTTATTCGCATTCGGACTTCATGTAACTGGAGATGAAACTTGGGTCTACGGATATGATGCTGGGACAAATGTTCAGAGTTCCCAATGAAAACTCAGTGACTCTCCTCGCCTTAAAGGAGGCGTATCAGTCAAAATGCGGGAGACATCTTCAAGGGGGTCCGTAGGTCGATGGAAGGTCCAACACACCCACTGGCAGTCAATAGCGAGCCAGTGGGTGTGTTGGACCTTCCATCGACCTACGGACCCCCTTGAAGATGTCTCCCGCAGTCGGAGACGAAACGTTGGGAATTGAGACAAAATTCATCAACCGACCACGGCATAACAGCCCGGATAGTTATAATGGACATGCTCTTGTCTACAGGGCAGGTCAAATTAACACGCCCCTGGGAACTGAATTAAATTGCTGCATAGTCTCGACAGCAGAAAGCATCGTCTTCATACGTACTTACTGGTGTACCTGATAACTTAGGGGAATGATGGAGATGGTGGATAGCGATTTCACCTTGAATTGTATAAATGGCTGTGAGCACTATGGGACTTAACTTCTGAGGTCATCAGTCCCCTAGAACTTAGAACTACTTAAACCTAACTAACCTAAGGACATCACACACATCCAGGCCCGAAGCAGGATTCGAACCTGCGATGGTAGCGGTCGCGCGGTTCCAGACTGTAGCGCCTAGAAACCGTTCGGCCACCCCGGCCGGCTCACCTTGATTTAATAAAAAAAGGTTAAAGATAGAGAATGATATACATTCTGATAACAGAGCTACAAAAATGAACCAAGGACGTTCACTGACTTTGTGAAACAGAGGTTACATCGACAGATACGTGAACCAGTGATTAATACTATCTATATAAAAACATAAAATTTGGTCCAAAGCATACATCAGTGGTGTTGGACTTGGGGGGGGGGGGGGGGGGGAATTCATGAGAAGATTTTATGATACTAGAGAGATGGTACTGAACATACGAGATCGTGGTCGAGGTGGCCAATGGGTGGTCGCGATGATTTCTCTTCACATGTCCGAAGCTGTCGGTCCTCGGACGAGGCGCCATGCACTCGCCCTGAGTAGAATCATTACGACGTTTTGCTGAAAATTAATGAATTGAGAGGCAGCGAGTAAATGCAAGGCACGACGTGCCAAGAGGAAAGAGTGTTCGCACTGGTGGCGTCTTGTGGCAATCGCAAGCTAGCAGAATAAGGAATGAGCAAATGAGGCTCTTAATAGCTGCGCTGTATTTGTGACATCTACCTAGTTGCTCTTCAATGAGCTTACAACCGTATAAAAGGGCTGTTGTCAAGTGCAGGAACGAGCTGGGTCCAAGGTCTACCAGCTGTAGCGTAGGGAACACACCACGTCTTCCCTGACAGAGGATTCCCTTTATGTCTCACTTTCAGTCACTAAAAGACCGTCGTTACAGTATCTCTGAGCCTAGCCACGAAGTCAAGACGAAACATTTTGAATTTTACCCAATTTTTAACGATCGCCACCATTTTCAGTAAGTCATTTGACTGAATGACCACAACCAAAATCCGATTACAGATTTCAGTTTCTCTGTACTTCAGGAATCTGTTTATTTCGGTCGCCTTTCTCCTTTAATTTTTACTGAGGGATTAATTCGTAACTGGAACACACCGTCAAATCAAAACTATACAGACACCTATTTGTGGTGTGGTAGGTAGATTTTCCCATAAAAAAATGAAAGAGTGGAATCTATTGACTGAGTTGACTGTACAACAATTACTCATTTATTAATAACGCTACAATATTAATTTTATCTGCACTGTAAGTTACACTCACTAACTTCACGAATACATTAGCTCCAACTTGATAACCCCAAGCCAAAGTGAATACTTGATTTGAATTTTAGAACAGTGTCCAATGCAGCAAGCAACTGAATTAGTGAATAACACTTGTCCTAGTCAAAAGATAACAAGACACTGAAGAAATTAAACTTCAGTACCGTGTTCAATTTGATACTACCCGACACAAATTTCTACAAGAAGCACGTACCGCACAGAGTGCAAATGCATCAATATTCATTTCGTATGCAAGTAGGAAAAGTAAGGTAGTCATTACAGTAAAGACTATAATTTGGATCGAAGCTTTACTTGCCATGAGCCCGAGGAACAGTACCGTCACACAGATGTCGATACTGGAGGCTCAGCCCACTAGCAGATACAAGGTACCAGATACCCAACAACAGCTCTCCTCAAACTGCTTACCTGTTAGTATTAACAATGGAGATAACAGAACCTTTTATCAGTTACGCAAGTCACTGCTGCTGCAGCCGCACTATATGCAGATATAATATTCGTAACAGGAAAAATCTAAAGATCGGACTGTCGCTGAAAGCATTACAACCTCTGTAAGAACACAGAACAAACATAATATATTACGGATCCGCTTCAGCACAAGCGAATTACTAACACAGTTTATCAGCATACGCCTGATGTACAATATCAAGCAAAAAACCTCTCCACTTAGAACTTACTCTCACACCAGATCCATATCATAATACATACATCAAAAAAAGTTTTGCATCACCCTAGTTGCCAGAACTCCTGAAGATAGACGTTGACTGTGTATATTGCACCACAGACACAGTCCCTTTGACTATTCAAAGATGTCACAAAACCCGCTCAAAGATGGAAACAATCATGGATGAGCAACTCCTGTTACACAAAGGGTTCCTACAGCCGATCATTTCCAGTCATTCAACCAGGAAGGAGGTACACGGCTCGTGTTGTCTGTAGTTCAACCATGCCTAGACGGTCAGTACCGTGGTTCGATCACGTACGCATTTGTTACTTCCTGCCAGGAAGGGCTCTCAACAAGGCAAGCGTCCACGTGTCACGGAGTCAACCAAAGCAATGTTGTTCGGACATGACGGAGACACAGAGAGACAGGAACTGTCGGTGATATGCATCGCTCAGGCCTCCCAAGGGCTACTACTGCAGTGGATGGCCGCTACTTACGGATTATGGCTCGGAGGAACCCTGACAGCAACGCCACCATGTTGGATAATGCTTTTCGTACAGCCACAGGACGTCGTGTCACGACTCAAACTGTACTCAATAGCGCGAAACTTCACTCCCGACGTCCATGGCGAGGTCCATCTTTGCATCCGCGACACCATGCAGCGCGGTACAGATGGGCCCAACAACATGCCGAATGGACCGCTGAGGATTGGCATCACGTTCTCTTCACCCTTGAGTGTCGCATATGCCTTCAAGCAGACAATCGTCGGAGACGTGTTTGGAGGCAACCCGGTCAGGCTGAACGCCTCAGACACACTGTCCAGCGAGTGCAGCAAGGTGGAGGTTTCCTGCTGTTTTGGGATGGCATTATGTAGGGCCGACGTACGTCGCTGGTGGTCATGGAAGGCGCCGTAACGGTTGTACTATACGTGAATACCATCCTCTGACCGATAGTGCAACCATATCGGCAGCATTCGTCTTCATGGGCGATAATTCGCGCCCCCATCGTGCACATCTTGTGAATGACTTCCTTCAGGATAACGAGATCGCCCGACAAAAGTGGCCAGTATCTTCTCATACATGAACCCTATCGAACATGTCTGGGGTAGACTGAAAAGGGCTGTTTATGAACGACGTGACCCAACTACCACTCTGAGGTGTCTACGCCGAATCGCCGTTGAGGGGAGGGACAATCTGGTACAACAGTGCCTTGATGAACTTGTGGATAACATGCCACGACGAATACGAGGCATGCATCAATGCAAGACGACGTGCTACTGGGTATTTGAGGTACCGGTGTGTGCGGCAATCTGGACCACAACCTCTGTAGATCTCGCTGTATGTTGGTAGAAGATGCAATGTGTGCTTTTCATGAATAAAAAGGGCGGAAATGATGTTTATTTTGACATCTAACCTTGCGTGTGTGTGCGGTAGGGGGTGGGGGGGGGGTGGCGGTTGGGTGAAAAAAATACAATTTATAATTCAACACAAAACTACTTGCAGTGTGGCATCTACAAGATTATAGTACCTGTTCAGTTACCAAATCCCTTGCCACAAATATATACACGTTGTGGTCATAATAGAATTGAGTGAATGGGACTAAACTCGCTAGTCACAAATTACCGCACCACCAAACGCTTCGTCTCTCCTAACTCACGGTAACTCCACGCATGCTAGCGGCCACGTGGGTAACTCGCTCTGCCCTTCCGCCCAGGCAGCCGAGCACAGCTTCATCCCTCTTCGTTTTGCTAACTGACACTGCCCACAATCACTCCGTGCATGGGTACTGTCAGGTACTCAGGCCCCACAAGCCACCGAGAGTACCTTCCTTCTTCCTGGTTACAATGACTGTAGCCATCCTCTAAGCGCCCGGAGCGCGTGCAGAAAAACACTCGCTATACAGAGAGAGAAACCAATCCCGCAAGCAGCAAAGTACAAGCAATGGGGCGAACTTGGAAGGCGTGACCGATACAGTGTTCCACAGGGGTCAATGGGCATTAACATCGGGTGCGTCCATCTTTCGACTGAAATAATGGCTTGATCTCTGCTGCGGACACATTCAGTGAGGTGGCTGAATGTTCGTGGAGGAATGACAGACCAGTCTTCCAACAGAGCCGAAACCATAGAGCATGCTGTCTAGATGAGAGTCGACGGTATAACTCACTGCGTCAAGTTCGAAACTCTGGGAAAGTCAGTCCACGTCAGGAATTTTATTGTCCACAAACAAGTGCCTGACACATGCTACTTTATGACAGGCTGAACTTTCAAGTATATGCCAACAGCCATTGTCTCTCAACTGATCCCCTGCTGAACAAACAAAAAATTCTATGAACAGCGTTCGCATTGTTGTGGTCTTCGGTTCAGAGACTGCTTGGATGCTCATCTCCGTGCTACTCTATCCTGTGCAAACCTCTTCATCTCCGAGTAACTACTGGAACCTACATCCTTCTGAATCTGCTTACTGTTTTCATCTCTTGGTCCCCCACTACTAATTTTACCCCCCCCCCCCTCCCCCTCTCCCCCCACGCTTCCCTACGGCACTGAACTGGTAATCCCTTCATGTCTCAGAATATGTCCTACCAACGGATCAGTTCTTATTGTCAGTTTGTGTCACAAGATTCTGATCTCCCCACATCTGTTCAGTATTTCCTCACTAGTTACGTGATCTACCCATCTAATCTTTAGCAGTTTTCTGTAGCACCAGTTTTCAAAAGCTTCTATTCTTTTCCAGTCTGTTTATCGTCTACGTCTCACTTCCATACATGGCTACAATCCGTACATATAACTTCAGAAGAGATTAACAATTAGGCCTAAATTCGATGTTGACTAATTTATCTTTTTAGAAATGGTTTTCTTGCTATTGTCAGTCAACGTTTTATATCCTCTCTACTTCTACCAGCATGAGTTATTTTGCTACACAAATAGCAAAACTCATCTACTAATTTAAGTGTTTCATTTCCTAACGTAACTCCCTCAGAATTATCTGATTTAATTCGACTACATTCCATTAATTTGTTTGCTTTCGTTGATGTTCATCTCATGTCCTTTTTTCAAGACACTGTCCATTCTGTTTAACTGCTCTTGCAACTCCGTTCTTGTCTCTGAAGAATTGCAATGCCATCGCCAAACCTCAAAGTTTTTATTTATTCTCCCTTAACTTTAATTCCTACTCCAAATGTTCTTTGATTTCCTTTACTGCTTGCTCCATGTACAGATTGAATAACATCGGGTATAGGCTACAACTCTCTCTCATTACCTTCTCAATCTCTGTCACCGTTCCTTGCCTCTCGACTCTTATAACCACCTTCTGGTTTTTGTACAAGTTGTAAATAGCCTTTCGCTCCCGGCAGTTTTCTCCTGATACATTCAGAATTTCAGGGGGAATGTTCGTCAAAATTGTCAAAAGCTTTCTCTGTCTACAAATGCTGTAACGTTGTTTAACAATTATATGGGTAGGAATTAGATTTATACTATGTAAATGAGTATCTATAATTATGAAGTGTTTGTTCTTTGTTAGTTAAGGTCATTGATTTGTGACAGGAAATTTAAAGATTGTAATGTATGTATGGTTAAAGTTAAATGATGTTTAAAATAATGAAATTTTTAAAAAAAATGTGTGTGAAATCTTATGGGACTTAACTGTTAAGGTCATCTGTCCCTAAGCTTACACACTACTTAACCTAAATTATCCTAAGGATAACACACCCACCCATTCCCGAGGGGGGACTCGAACCTCCGCCGGGACCAGCCGCACAGTCCATGACTGCAGCGCCTGAGACCGCTCGGCTAATCCCGCGCGGCAATGAAGTTTTATAATACATGTATGTTCATAAAGAAAAATTTGCATTGGAAGCTGGTTCATGCTTAGGGAACTTGTATTGTGAAATAAAAAAGCTGTAGCGAAGTACCTCCGCAATGGAAGTGGCTTGGCGCGAGTTAAAAGGTGGTTTTCGCGGTCGATCTGGGCGGTTCGTTGGTGGGAACGGTACGCAGTCAGTGCCAAGCGGTTGCACGGTAATCATCGAGGGTGCCAAGGGAGGCATTTGGAAGCCATTTTGCATGGAAATTTGCCTCAGATGTGGATCTGACTGTTGCATGGTTCTCTTGGCAATAAGGAATGGCTGTAACACGAAATAAATCCGTCGCCAAGAAGAAACTATGAAGAGCATTCAACATCAAGAGCCGTGAGTACAGTTAGCCTCTACGTCGCTTGCCACCACTATATCGCCACAGCTCCACCAATTTCACGCACACAAATATGTATTATAGCATGGACCATATAATTTGTGTGAGTGTTCGCAATAATAATCCAAGTGCTATAAACCTGTGTTTATCCCATTCAGGAACCGATGCAGGATGCCCTCCTAAGAGTCCATAAGACCAAGTATCCTGTTTCTAACAAAATAGCAATTTGTTTCTGTGTATTACATGTGCAAAACTTCTGTGCCAGAGTGTATATTTTACTATCTAAAATACCTGCTTCATAGGTGATGAAAAGTACATATAAATTTAATTTATTTGAAACGTAATTTAGTCTTGATTGCTATCATGAACAATCAATTTTTGAGGTTTATGAAACGTCCCCTTTGAACGATTATACATGACTGTGCTTAAACTGACACACAATATTTTTTTAGCGCAACGCAATCTGACTTTCAATAATCCCTACAAAAGAATGGCCCTGACTAACATTAACCTACACCTTTCACAAATCACTTACCTCACAAAAATCTTCGTTACTCGAACTACTGCAATACAGCGAGCGCCACTACTGTCAGCTAAATAAAAGATTCAAACTACGGAAGGCACTAACTACTGATAGGCATAGTTAGCAAATGAAAGATTTTAATAGAGAACGAACAATGTATTTACCTTATTAGTCATAATATATATAGCAGTTCATGTCATCCAGTCTTACAAATTTCAAAACTCCGCCATCTCTCTCCCCACATCCACCACTGCTGGCGGCTCACCTCCAACTGCCCAACGCTATGCGCTGTTAACATCCAGCTGCCCAACACAATGGCAGACAACAATGCAAACTAGCCACAGACTGCACACAGCACAGCCAGTGACTTTCATGCAGAGCGCTACTTGGCGTTGCCAATATAAAAACTTAAACAGCCTACTTACATAGCCCCCATGCTCCCCACAAAAAATTTTACAAATTGTTTTGGGCAGTGGCCAATACAGATTTGAAAAAATTTTTCGTAATTACAATAACAAAGAAATCAAATGCACACACTTATTGATACAATGTTGGTCAAAAGCTAAAATTTTCTCACAGTCCATAAAGACAGTCCTGATCGTTCATCACAGTTAAATAGCAGTGTTTTTCTCAAAGTCTGAGCAGTTGAAGAAAATGCACACGGAAGTAGTGGATTTCCATGCAGTCTTGAAGAAGTAGTGTTGTCCTTCCAACGAAAAGACAGTGCTGACTCTTGACATGCAGACAGGTAATGGGCCACAACAGAGCAAACCCATCGCAGAGTCAGTCGAAGTTTTGAAGAATATTGGTAGGTAGGTCATAACAGAGTAGACCCACTGTAGTCCTTGTAGAGGTGGCCAGCAGCCATCTGCTGCGACTGTGCAGGTGCACAATCACCATCGAAGAGTCTTGTGGAGAATATAGCAAGTCCATAAACCACCACTTGTGCACTCACACAGTTTTTGGAATTGTCCTTAGAACCAGCAACGCTGTTATTCAGCCCCTTGCTGAATTATTAACGCACGTGCAAACACTATGAAGATTCCAGGTTCGAATCCTGGCAGGGTTGCCATATGAAACGTCCCCTTTGAACAATTATGCATGACTGTGCTTAAACTGACACACAATATTTTTTTGCGCAACGCAATCTGACTTTCAATAATCCCTACAAAAGAATGGCCCTGACTAACATTAACCTGCACCTTTCACAAATCACTTACCTCACAAAAATCTTTGTTACTCGAACTACTGCAATACAGCGAGCGCCACTACTGCCAGCTAAATAAAAGATTCAAACTACGGAAGGCACTAACTACTGATAGGCATAGTTAGCAAATGAAAGATTTTAGTTGAGAACGAACAATGTATTTACCTTATTAGTCATAATATATATAGCAGTTCATGTCATCCAGTCTTACAAATTTCAAAACTCCGCCATCTCTCTGCTCACATCCACCACTGCTGGCGGCTCACCTCCAACTGCCCAACGCTATGTGCTGTTAACATCCAGCTGCCCAACACAATGGCAGACAACAATGCAAACTAGCCACAGACCGCACACAGCACAGCCAGTGATTTTCATACAGAGCGCTACGTGGCGTTACCAATATAAAAACTTAAACAGCCTACTTACAGGTTAATCGAGCTCAGTGTTGAGTAATTTTCTTTAAACGATGAAAACATATGATTCTTGAGTTTCTCCCGGCGTATTTGATAATCAAAATATCCACGGGTGTACTGCCGGTCTACAATGTCCAACGGGCACAATATTTCGGCGATCATACATGTCGCCATCATCAGGTGAACTGACGGACTGAGCTCCTGTGAACGTGCCGGCACGGAGATCCGTACGCTATGGCTGCTCCGGAGGAACCGGGTTCAGTCGCGGCGGCGGCCGATCTAAATACCCTCTGCCCGCGGCGCGCTTATTCCGCCGTCCGCGCCCCGCGCCACGGTCGCGCGGTGGAATAGATTGCGACGGCGTCTGAGGTGACGTCGGTGTGATGGCTCTGTCCGCCGTGGTCGTCACAACTATACGTTTGCTCGATTTACTCTTGATTAACCCAATCGCTGGTTCCCAAGCCTTGCTAAGATTATAGCCACAGTCACGGTTTATGAGGTCGTCTTTCGTGCGAATTTCGATGGCCTCTCTAACAACGCTGTCCCAATATCTCGACGTCTGTACCAGAATCCTCGTGCGTTCATACTCCATAGCGTGATTTTCTGACAAACAATGTCTAGCGACCGCCCACTTGCTCGGATACATCAGTCGAGTGTGCCTCTGGTGTTCACGGCATCGATCCTCGACGGTACGCATCGTCTGACCAATATACGACCTGCCACATTGACACGGAATCTGGTACACGCCGGCCTTCCTCAAACCGAGGTCATCTTTGGCGCTCCCCACCAGTGCACGAGTTTTATTCGGAGAACAAAACACAGTTCCAACCCGGTGTTTCTTCAAAATGCGGGCGATTTTCCTCGAGAGTGCGCCTGTATATGGAATAAACGCAGTGTTTAACTCCTCCCTCGTGATTTCATCTGCAGTGGATGGGCAGAGAGCACGTTGAATCTGCCACTTCGAGTACCCATTTTTTCGAAATACTCGGAGTGGCATATTCAACGTGCTTCTACGCCCAACCACTACGGCACAACCTGTGGAGATTGATGAAATCACGAGGGAGGAGGTAGGCACTGCGTTTATTCCATATACAGGCGCACTTTCGGGCAAAATCGCCCGCATTTTGAAGAAACACCGGGTCGGAACTTTGTTTTGTCCTCACCTGATGATGGCGACATGTATGATCGCCTAAATATTGTGCCCGTTGGACACTGTAGACCGGCTGTACACCCGTGGATATTTTGATGATGAAAACATAAATTATTCCAAATCGGGCTAAGCGTTAATTTTGGTTAAATTGAACTTTCCTTCTGAAATAATCGTAGAGTTTGACTAATGAGACAGTATCAGTTTATGGGTCCCCAACATGTCCCTGTCTTACTGGAAAGATATTTGAAATATTATCACAACTAAAGAAATCTGATGCACTTCCATGAATGAGAATATAAAGAGTGTAATTGTAGTATTATTTAATTTTATTTGTGGTATTTGTATGTCAGTTAAGTCAGAAATCTTTCAGTGTTTCCTGCAGTAACATATCAGTACTGAATCAAGTAATGGTAGTAATCGTAACTGTTAATATTCTGAGTGGAGTACTATTTGGCTTTCTATAATTACTGGTTTGTACATTAATGATAACTACTGGAATCCACAATTTAGGTCGTCCTGTATTCGTGTGTATCCAGTGTGCTATTCAAAGGGAGTTTTAATGAAATGCCTTATTAGGCAGGCGACCGTTTATTGTTTCATTCGTATGAACTTTTCTACTTTCATTATCCCCAAAGTAAAACGTGTTTAGTTTTTCTGTTAATTGTATTATATATCGAAATTACTGTCCGATACTTTTATCCGTTAGACACATGCACGCTCAAAACATAAAAATCTTCCCAGAGGGTTACACTAATGTTGTGTTAGTATTATAGTATGTTTGCCTTTCCTTAATCTATCTTCTAAGATAAGTCGTAGGGTCTGTATTGCATGTTCCTACATTTCTCCAGAATCAAAACCAAAATTTTGATGTTTTCACATCCTTCCTCATTTACTGTTTCCTTGAACGCAATATGTGGACCACACCGTAACAAGTGTCCAACGGGATTACTCTTTACACTATCTCGAGCGTCGGTTAGCAATGAGAACAGAAATATGTGGCTTATGAGAAGCTGCTCCAGTCACATTATGTCCCTAAATAAAGTCATTATGCTGGCTGCTAGCACTTCGGAACTCACGAGTGCTTTCTTCCGCTCATTTCGTGTCATTCTTTACAACCACCCTCCGCAGGACTGGACGATCTCTGTCCGCCAGTGCATGGGTTCTGCCACGCCTTGGTTCAGCTGTGGGTGTGCCTTCATGGCTCCACTTCGCAATCACCAACAGCTGACTAAGGTAGCAGTAGAGGGGTCAAAATGTCCCTGATGTACTTGGTATAATGGTGACATGCAATGACTAGTCCACCGCTGAAGCCACTACGTATTCCTCAAGGACTCGTTCCGCAGTCACCACTCTGCTTGTTTGCTGTGATCACAACACACCTAGCCTCCTTTTATACTGGCGGATCGTCTCTCTAAACATCTAACGGTCAATTCTGAAGTACAGAGGTATCTAGATACTTTTCATCAGACAGTCTATGCTACGGTCGCAGGTTCGAATCCTGCCTCGGGCATGGATGTGTGTGATGTCCTTAGGTTAGTTAGGTTTAAGTAGTTCTAAGTTCTAGGGGACTGATGACCACAGCTGTTAAGTCCCATAGTGCTCAGAGCCTTTTGAACCATCAGACAGTCTATTAGTAAGCTAAAAATAATATTGACAGTTCTCAAATGGACATCCAAACGTTTATCGTAGCGTTGCCTACACCAGCTGCGCTGGAAAACCCTGCCCTAGGAACGGATGGTGAAGTACCACCTGGTCTGGGTCCTAGAGTCCAGACAGCTTTTCAGTCTGTTTCCATGTGGGTTCAGGAGGTGTCACTCAGCCATTGGTTGCCTGATCCTGTTAAAGGTGATTACCCAACAGATTTTCCTATGCACCAGTATCTTAACCATCCTTTTCTTTCAACCTTGAGAAGGCCTGTGTTACCACTTGGAGGCATAATACTTATGGACGACTCCACACAACGTGTTTCTGATCAGGTTTTCTCCAGGTTATATACGGTGCTTCCCGTCACCAGCTGTTTTAGATATAGATTTGGTAATGTTTTATCACAGCTTTTTCACTACAAAAAGCTATCCGACAAGTTAATGTTTGAACTGTGACCTTGTTTTTAGTCGCTACAGATAGTACTTCATTCAAGCGACGAGTCATGTTAAGCGATGTTCATTTTTTGGCGACTTTGTTCGGCCCCTGTTTGATGATGGAGATCCGATACACGGGTCTGCTACACCATGCTATGAAACAGAATACCAGTCCATCCATTCCTGAGGTGTAACTTGGATGACTTCGTGGTTGGATTGAAGCGACAGATTCGAGCAATGTTCTTAATATTTATTAATTAAGTTTTCGCTGGTAGGAAGCAACTAGAAACGTAAATAACGAATTTCTCGTAGAAATCCAGTATCGTTCCCTAAATGTCTGACGCTTCAGCACTCTGGAACACTGCTACAACAGGGCGTCTACACTGTTGATCCTTGTGCTATGGACGCGCAAGAGTTGATTTCTCCACAACATCCCAAAAAGTGAGAAGCGTTTAAGTCTTCGGTTCTGTTTGGAAAATTTGGCTGTGTATCTTGCTACAGATGTGGGAGCACGATTCTGAAACTTTAAGCTGCCTGGTGTCTCCCAATCGCTAACTTGAGTTTCCAGGTGTATCGTAACGCATGAAAGCCGGCAGACGTATACAAATAATTGAAAATCGCGTCTGTACGCTAATTAGTAACTTTGTCTCACAACTAGATACCTAGTCACATAAATCAGGGAGAATTACTTCTAAAACTGTGTATCTTACTCACCTACCCATTATGTACCATCCTCACATCACACATCAAGTAGATAAGCAAATTTACTCATTAACACGTAAAGTCCCTCGATTCATTTAAAGTCGCCTTTGAAGGTATTACATCACGGTTTACGAAGACCATTGCTGTAGTCCGCACGTCGCTTCTGGTCAGACTTACGCTATGTGAAGTCTACTGCTATGGAGCACACGGAATTTACTGTTTATTCCTCCGTCTGTGCGAGTGGTCACGAACTTGGTTTTATCTTCGTCTCCATCTCCTGCAAGCCACCGTACGGTGCACGGCAGAGGGTACCTTGTACTACAACTACTCATTTCCTTTCATGTTCCACTCGCAAAATATGTGAGGAAAAAGCAAATGTCTATTTGCTTCCGTATGAGCCCTAATTTCTCTTATTTTATCTTCCTGGACCTTATGAGAAACATACGTCGGCAGGAGTGCAATCGTTTCGCAGTGAACCTCAAATGTCAGTTCTCTGAGTAGTGTTTCGCGATAAGAATTTCATCATCCCTCCAGGGATTGCCACTTGAGTTCGCAAAGAATCTCCTTAATACCAGCGTGTTGATAGAACCTACCAGTGACAAGTGTAGCAGTCTGTGTCTGTATTGCTTCATGTCTTCCTTTAATCCGACCGGATAAGGATACCAGACACTTGAACAGTAATCAAGAAACGATTGTTCCAGTGTATTATACGTGACCTCCTTTACAGATTAGCCATAGTTTAAAAAAATCTTCATTTCAACAACAACATTGTCAATACTACATTAACCCACCACCTAATACATTAGTGGCTCGTAACTTTTACAATACAATTCTTAGCAGTGTATTTGCTATTACAGGTGACAGCTTCTCTGCCGGCCGGAGTGGCCGAGCGGTTCTAGGCGCTACAGTCTGGAACCGCGCGACTGCTACGGTCGCAGGTTCGAATCCTACCTCGGGCATGGATGTGCGTGATGTCCTTGGGTTAGTTAGGTTTAAGTAGTTCTAAGTTCTAGGGGAGTCATGACCTTAGAAGTTAAGTCCCATAGTGCTCAGAGCCATTTGAACCATTTTTGACAGCTTCTCTACTGCTATAGGAAATGTTAGCTACACTATGGGCAACAACATTTTTATCTCTACGTCTACTGTGCTATACTTCCCTAACAAACTACACTCCTGCAGCGTTACAGGTGTGCCAAAAGATATATAAAACTAATTTTGCCTTGGCGTGCCTCTGGCTCTAGGTGACCGTGAACTTGAATCGCTGCAGGTACTACAACTGATATTGAAGAAAAAACTACATTCTACTTAAAAAAACTAATCTACTACAAGTTATAACCAGTGTGCGTTGTCAAGTCCGGTTTGGTGTCGCATCTTCGCCCTGTTCCAGGACGTGTCGGTTTCTGACCGTCACGGCAATCGTCCAGTCCGCGCCCCGGCGGAATGGAATAGGCGCGTGGAATGTTAGGCTACCTTCTGTTAACTACTTACTATCCCTTCGTTATTCTCCCCGGATGAACCACATTTTGCTAAAATTTTCCGTATAAACTGAAGCTGACCATTCACCTTCCCTGCTAACGTACTTTAGTGCTCCTCAGTTTCATGTCGCTTTGCAGTGTTACCCCTCGCTGCTCCTGATAAAAATAGAACAGAATGCCCTTCAAGCTCATCCGATATGTACCGGAGTACTTCAAAGATTAAGGTACTCATTACTATGACAAGCCAAATAACTTTTACGTACTGCTAGAAAAAACCACTCCGTCTACAGGCCACAAGTGGCCGATCGGAACTATCCGACCGCCGTGTCATCCTCCGAGGAGGATGCGGATAGGAGGGGCATGGGGTCATGTTTTGCTAGACTATGCTTCAAAATGACACATATACATGACATGATTTTTCGACGTCGTAACCAAGTCTCTCTAAATATAGGTCGGAACGATGTGGAAATCGTTCAAGTCCTCAACGTTAGAAATCCGCTCCTTGGTCACAGGGTTAACGTTCTAATTGTTGGGAAATCTCTTTGCTTCCCACATTTCCTCTAGCCGAAAAGATGGGTATCGCGTGGTGCAAGATGTGGACATCAGCCACGGCTGTGTGGCTTTGAACAAATCGTTGGCTCCATTTAAGTACAGGTGGATGTTACACTGCACTCAATCCATATATCATCAGCATTACGCCGTGCTTCTGTGTGCTATATGGACGTTTTGCCAACTTGAATCGTAAAGTCCCGTGTACCTCTACTTCGGAGCATGTTTCCAGTTGTCACGCTACTTCGGTGACACGCTATGACGCACCTGTTATCCGTACAGCAGAAGAACTGCGTCTGCATGAAATCCGGAACGTAAGTAGTGTTTCCGTAAGAGCAGGCAAATATGTAACAGGGCAGAGAATGCCCCACTGAAGAATCTGAGATAAGGAACCTGGGGACGGAGAAGCCAGTTTAAGGAGACACGGAGGTAAACTTGTCAATCGCTTTGTCCAGCTTATTTACAACTACCATGCGTACATTCTTTATTTCCCGCAAGGAAACATGGATGGATGGATGGAGAGGGTTGCATGGGCGCACGACGGCAAGGTCTTCAGCGCCCGCTCAGCAACAGATTGAGGAGGGTGTCAAGAAAATACTCAGAACGGGAAGACAGAACAGAACGTAAACACAGGTAACAAGCTTGGAAAATATGTGCCTACCCACACCGAAGCGTGGGACCAAACATGGCGTCAGCAGTAAAACACTGACAACACAGGAAGAAAGTGGTAGACGGAACTGAAACAATATAGCAGAAAGAAGGCGAACCGGATTACTAGTAAGTCATGATGCAGGTTTTATTTACTTTGCTTTATCCATAAGGTGGCTCTAACGCTGTAGTACAGTGACACCATCAAGTACGCTTCGCTGTGAATACCTGGACCGGCATTGTAGGTGACAATCTCGTTGAACCATATCTTCTAGCCGGCCGTCTGAATGGCCACCTGTGCGAAGAGTTCTACCTGAGTTGTTGGAGAACGTACCCTTGCCTGTTCGTCAGAGGATGTTAGTACAACCTGATATACACCGCTTCACTTTCGTCTGGATGTCCACAACCGTCTCAGTGCTGTATTTCTTAGACGCTGAATTGGAAGGGGAGGTCGTAAAAAAATGGAAAAGAGCGTATGGCATCGTTGGCCGGGAGGCCTCTAGTCAGGGAAGTTGGGCAGCCAAGCAAAAGTCTTATTTAATTGAACGCCACATTGGACGACTTGCGCGCCGGTGATAAGGGCAACGCAAAACCCAGTCCACGAGCAAAGAAAACCTCCAACCCGGCCGGGAATCGAACCCGGGCCGGCTTGCATGGGTGGCGAACACGTTACCACCCATCTCAGCAGGCAGACGGGAGGTCCTACATCTACATGATTACTCTGCAATTCACATTTAAGTGCTTGGCAGAGGGTTCATCGAACCACAATCATACTATCTCTCTACCATTCTACTCCCGAACAACGCGCGGGAAAAACGAACACCTGAACCTTTCTGTTCGAGCTCTGATTTTTCTTATTTTATTTTGATGATCATTCCTACCTATGTAGGCTGGGCTCAACAAAATATTTTCGCATTCGGAAGAGAAAGTTGATGATTGAAATTTCGAAAATAGATCTCGCCGCGACGAAAAACGTCTTTGCTTTAATGACTTCCATCCCAACTCGCGTATCATATCGGCGACACTCTCTCCCCTTTTTTTTTTTTTTGGTCAACAGTCTACTGACTGGTTTGATGCGGCCTGCCACGAATTCCTTTCCAGTGCTAACCTCTTCATCTCAGAGTAGCACTTGCAACCTACGTCCTCAATTGTTTGCTTGACGTATTCCAATCTATGTCTTCCTCTACAGTTTTTGCCCTCTACAGCTCGCTCTAGTACAATGGAAGTGATTCCCTCATGTCTTAGCAGATGTCCTATCATCCCTTCCCTTCTCCTTATCAGTGTTTTCCACATATTCCTTTCCTCTCCGATTCTGCGTAGAACCTCCTCATTCCTTACCTTATCAGTCCACCTAATTTTCAACATTCGTCTATAGCACCAATCTCAAATGCTTTGATTCTCTTCTGTTCCGGTTTTTCCACAGTCCATGTTTCACTACCATACAATGCTGTACTCCAGACGTACAGCCTCAGAAATTTCTTCCTCAAATTAAGGCCTGTATTTGATATTAGTAGACTTCTCTCGGCCAAAAATGCCTTTTTTGCCATAGCGAGTCTGCTTTTGATGTCCTCCTTGCTCCGTCCGTCATTGGTTATTTTACTGCCTAGGTAGCAGAATTCCTTAACTTCGTTGACTTCGTGACCATTAATCCTGATGTTAAGTTTCTCGCTGTTCTCATTTCTACTACTTCTCATTACCTTCGTCTTTCTCCGATTTACTCTCAACCCATACTGTGTACTTATTAGACTGTTCATTCCGTTCCGCAGATCATTTAATTCTTCTTCACTTTCACTTAGGATAGCAATGTCACCAGCGAATCGTATCATTGATATCCTCTCACCTTGTATTTTAATTCCACTCCTGAACCTTTCTTCTATTTCCATCATTGCTTCTTCGATGTACAGATTGAAGAGTAGGGGCGAAAGGCTACAGCCTTGTCTTACACCCTTCTCAATACGAGCACTTCGTTCTTGATCATCCACTCTTATTATTCCCTCTTGGTTGTACATATTGTATGTGACCCGTCTCTCCCTATAGCTTACAACTACTTTTTTCAGAATCTCGAACAGCTTGCACCATTTTATATTGTCGAACGCTACGCTTTTTCCAGGTCGACAAATCCTATAAAGGTTTCTTGATTTTTCTTTAGCCTTGCTTCCACTATTAGCCGTAACGTCAGAATTGCCTCTCTCGTCCCTTTACTTTCCCTAAAGCCAAACTGATCGTCACCTAGCGCATTCTCAATTTTCTTTCCCACTCTTCTGTATATAATTCTTGTAAGCAGCTTCGATGCATGAGCTGTTAAGCTGATTGTGCGATAATTCTCGCACTTGTCAGCTCTTGCCGTCTTCGGAATTGTGTGGATGATGCTTTTCCGAAAGTCAGATGGTATGTCGCCAGACTCATATATTCTAACACCAACGTGAATAGTCGTTTTGTTGCCACTTCTCCCAATGATTTTAGAAATTCTGGTGGAATGTTATCTATCCCTTCTGCCTTATTTGACCGTAAGTCCTCCAAAGCTCTTTTAAATTCCGACTCTAATAGTGGATCCCCTATCTCTTCTAAATCGAATCCTGTTTCTTCTTCTATCACATCAGACAAATCTTCACCCTCATAGAGGCTTTCAATGTATTCTTTCCACCTATCTGCTCTCTCCTATGCATTTAACAGTGGAATTCGGGTTGCACTCTTAATGTTACCACCGTTGCTTTTAATGTCACCAAAGGTTGTTTTGACTTTCCTGTATGCTGAGTCTGTCCTTCCGATAATCATATCTTTTTCGATGTCTTCACATTTTTCCTGCAGCCATTTCGTCTTAGCTTCCCTGCACTTCCTATTTACTTCATTCCTCAGCGACTTGTATTTCTGTATTACTGATTTTCCCGGAACATGTTTGTACTTCCTCCTTTCATCAATCGACTGAAGTATTTCTTCTGTTACCCATGGTTTCCTCACAGCTACCTTCATTCTACCTATGTTTTCCTTTCCAACTTCTGTGATGGCCCTTTTTAGAGATGTCCATTCCTCTTCAATTGTACTGCCTACTGTGATATTCCTTATTGCTGTATCTATAGCGTTAGAGAATTTCAAACGTATCTCGTCATTCCCTAGTCCTTCCGCATCCCACTTCTTTGCGTATTGATTCTTCCTGACTAATGTCTTGAACTTCAGCCCACTCTTCATCACTACTACATTGTGATCTGAGTCTATATCTGCTCCTGGGTACGCCTTACAATCCAGTATCTGATTTCGGAATCTCTGTCTGACCATGATGTAATCTAATTGAAATCTTCCTGTATCTCCCGGCCTTTTCCAAGTATACCTCCTCCTCTTGTGATTCTTGAACAGGGTATTCGCTATTACTAGCTGAAACTTGTTACAGAACTCAATTAGTCTTTCTCCTCTTTCACTCCTCGTCCCAAGCCCATATTCTCCTGTAACCTTTTCTTCTACTCCTTCCCCTACAACTGTATTCCAGTCGCCCATGACTATTAGATTTTCGTCCCCCTTTACATACTGCATTACCCTTTCAATATCCTCATACACTTTCTCTATCTGTTCATCTTCAGCTTGCGACGTCGGCATGTATACCTGAACTACCGTTGTCGGTGTTGGTCTGCTGTCGATTCTGATTAGAACAACCCGGTCACTGAACTGTTCACAGTAACACACCCTCTGCCCTACCTTCCAATTCATAACGAATCCTACACCTGTTAAACCATTTTCTGCTGCTGTTGATATTACCCGATACTCACCTGACCAGAAATCCTTGTCTTCCTTCCACTTCATTTCACCGACCCCTACTGTATCTAGATTGAGCCTTTGCATTTCCCTTTTCAGATTTTCTAGTTTCCCTACCACGTTCAAGCTTCTGACATTCCACGCCCCGACTCGTAGAACGTTATCCTTTCGTTGATTATTCAATCTTTTTCTCATGGTAACCTGCCCCTTGGCAGTCCCCTCCCGGAGATCCGAATGGGGGACTAATCCGGAACCTTTTGCCAATGGAGAGATCATCATGACACTTCTTCAATTACAAGCCACATGTCCTGTGGATACACGTTACTTGTCTTTAATGCAGTGGTTTCCATTGCCTTCTGCATCCTCATGTCGTTGGTCATTGGTGATTCTTCCACCTTTAGGGGCAATTTCCCACCACTAGGACAAGAGAGTGCCCTGAAACTCTATCCTCTCCTCCGCCCTCTTTGACAAGGCCGTTGGCAGAATGAGGCTGACTTCTTATGCCGGAAGTCTTCGGCCGCCAATACTGATCATTTATCAAAATTTCGACTGTGGCGGGGATCGAACCAGGGACCGAAGACGTTTTTGATTATGAATCAAAGACGCTACCCCTAGACCACGGGTCTCTCCCCTATTACGTGATAATACAAAACGAGCTGCCCTTTTTTGCACCCTTTCGATGTCCTCCGTCAATCCCACCTGGTAAGGATCCCACACCGCACAGCAATATTCTAACAGAGAACGAACGAGTGTAGTGTAAGCTGTCTCTTTAGTGTCCTGCCAATGAAACGCAGCCTTTGGCTCGCCTTCCCCACAATATTGTCTAAGTGGTCTTTCCAACTGAAGTTGTTCGCTATTTTAACACCCAGGTACTTTGTTGAATTCACAGCCTTGAGAATTGTACTATTTATCGAGTAATCGAATTCCAACGGATTTCTTTTGGAACTCATGTGGATCACCTCACACTTTTCGTTATTTAGCGTCAACTGCCACCTGCCACACCATACATCAGCCTTTTCTACATCGCTTTGCAAATGGTACTGGTCTGCGGATGACCTTAATAGACGATAAATTGCAGCATCATCTGCGAACAACTTAAGAGAGGAACGGTGTCAAAAGCTTTTCGGAAATATAGAAATACGGAATCAACTTGAGATCCCCGGTCGATAGCGGCCATTACTTCGAGCGGATAAAGAGCTAGCTGCGTTGCACAAGAACGATGTTTTCTGAAACCATGCTGATTACTTATCGATAGATCGCTCCCTTCGAGGTGATTCATAATGTTTGAATACAGTATATGCTCCAAAACCCTACTGCAAACCGACGTCAATGATATAGGCCTGTAGTTCGATGGATTACTCCTACTACCCTTCTTAAACACTGGTGCGACCTGCGTAATTTTCCAATCTGTAGGTACAGATCTATCGGTGAGCGAGCGGTTGTATATGATTGCTAAGTAGGGAGCTATTGTATCAGCGTAATGTGAAAGGAACCTAATCGGTATACAATCTGGACCTGAAGACTTGCCCGTATCAAGCGATTTGAGTTGCTTCGCAGCCCCTAAGGTATCTACTTCTAAGAAACTCATGCTAGCAGCTGTTCGTGTTTCAAATTCTGGAATATTCCATTCGTCTTCCCTGGTGGCGGAATTTCGGAAAACTGCGTTCTATAACTCCGTTTTAGCGGCACAGTCGTCGGTAACAGTACCATCGGCATTGCGCAGCGAAGGTATTGACTGCGTCTTGCCGCTTGTGTACTTTACATACGACCAGAATTTCTTCGGATTTTCTACCAAATTTCGAGACAATATTTCATCGTGGAACCTATTAAAGGCATCTCGCATTGAAGTCCGTGCCAAATTTCCCGAGTTTGTAAATTTTAGCCATTCTCGGGATTTCGCTTTCTTCTGACCTTCGCATGCTTTTTCCGTTGCCTCTGCAACAGCGTTCGGACTTGTTTTGTGCACCATGAGGGATCAGTTCCATCTCTTACCAATTTGTGACGTATGAATCTCTCAATTGCTGTTGCTACTATATCTTTGAAGTTGAGCCACATCTCGTCTACATTTGCGTAGTTAGTTCGGAAGGAATGGAGATTGTCTCTTAGGAAGGCTTCTAGTGACACTTTATCCACTTTTTTAAATACAATTATTTAGCATTTGTTTGTGGTGGATTTGGAAGAAACTTGTATTGAGCCTAGCTACAACGACCTTGTGATCACTAATCCCTTTATCAGTCATGATGCTGTCTATTAGCTCTGGATTGTTTGTGGCTAAGAGGTCAAGTGTGTTTTCGCAACCATTTACAATTCGCGTGGGTTCGTGGACTAACTGCTCGAAATAATTTTCGGAGAAAGCATTTAGGAGAATCTCGGAAGATGTTTTCTGCCTACCACCGGTTTTGAACAAGTATTTTTGCCAACATATCGAGGGAAGGTTGAAGTCCCCACCAATTATAACCTTATGAGTGTGGTATTTATTTATTACGAGACTCAAATTTTGTCTGAACTGTTCATCTGTTCATCAACTTTATCATCGGAGTCTGGGGGTCAGTAGAAGGAGCCAATTATTAACTTAGTTAGGCTGTTAAGTATAACCTCCACCCATACCAATTCGCACGGAGTATCTACTTCGACTTCACTACAAAAAAAAAAAAAAAAAAAAAAAAAAAAAAAAAAAAAAAAAAAAAAAAAAAAAAAACCACTACTAACAGACAGAAACATTCTCCCACCAAATCTGCCTAACCTTCGTAAAAATTTCTGCAGAACTTATTTCAGGCTTTAGCCAGATTTCTGTACCTATAACGATTTCAGCTTCTGTACTTTATATTAGCGCTTGAAGCTCAGGGACTTTCCCAGCACAACTACAACAATTTACAACTACAATTCCGACTGTTCCTTGATCCAAGCACGTCCTCTATTTTCCATGTACCCTTTGAGATTGCAGCCCACCTCATACTTTCCCGAGGCCTTCTAACCTAAAAAACCGCCCAGTCCACGCCACACAGCCTCCGCTACATGTGTAGCCGCCAGCTGAGTGTAGTGAACTCCTGACCCATTCAGCGGAACCCGAAACCCCACCACCCTATGGCGCAAGTCAAGGAATCTGCAGCCAACACTGTCGCAAAACCGTCTGAGCCTCTGATTCAGACCCTCCACCCAGTTCTGCAACAAAGGTCCGCAGTCGGTTCTGTCAACGGTGCTGCAGATGGTGAGCTCTGTCTTCATCTAATAAGCAAGACCAGCAGCCTTCACCAAATCAGATAGCCGCTGGAATCCATAGAGAATTTCCTTAGATCCAAAGCGACACACGTCATTAGTGCCGACATGTGCCACCACCTGCAGCTGGCTGCACCCTGTGCTCTTCATGGCATCCGGAAGGACCCTTTCCACATCAGGAATGACTCCACCCGGAATGCACATGGAGTGCACACTGGATTTCTTCCCCTCATTAGCCGCCATATCCCTAAGGGGCCCCATTACGCGCCTAACATTGGAGCTCCCAACTACCAATAAGCCCATCCTCAGCGATTGCCCGGACCTTGAAGGCTGAGAATCATCCTCTGAAACAGGGCAGGCAGCTGCATCTGGCTCAGCCAGAGACAGCACCTGAAACCTGTTTGTCAGACGCCCTGGGGAGGCTTTGTGACCAGCCTCCGGGGACGTCTTTCGCTGCCTGCCACGCCTTGGAATGACCTCCCAATCAACCACAGGCGAGGGCTCAGCCCCACTGCGGGCAGCAGCAACTGGGCTACCACAGCGGCAGACCGATCTGGGGACAGACGGGACGAGGTTGACATCCTCGTGATACCCAAGTCCGGCGCCCCACAGTGGTGCCCATTGGCAACAGCCTCAAGCTGTGCGACCGAAGTCAGCGCCGCCTCCAGCTGTGAGCGAAGGGATGCCAACTCAGCCCTCATCCAAACACAGCAATCACAGTCCCTGTCCATTCTAATCGATGTTGAACAACAGTTACTGAAACACGAGTCCGTGCCTAGATAACGCAAGAGAAACATGCAAAGAATGTATGAACTAACCTGTACAAATGCCTAACGACTGCTCTACAATCTGCCTGAATTTACGATTACAGTAACTAAAACTCGAAATTACACCTCCTATACAAAACTCACACGCAATGTAAGTAAGAATCTACGAAGTAAACACAGAAAATAAGCTATATACTTATCTTTCTGCGCTGTCGATGTGCACCAACTGGGAGCTCAGGCCAAACTGGTCTCTGAGAGACTATCACATGGCGAAATCATCTGACCTGAACACCCTTGATTATTTTCTATGAGGATATCTAAAGTCATTTGTGGGTGAGACTCCAGTGGATACGGAGACGGAATTAGTTGCCAGAACTGTCGCTGCCTGATTCGAAACAAACCAGGGATATTTGTCACGGTGCATCGAATCTGGTTCGCCGATGTCATGCTTGTACTGAGGTTGATGGCCGTCAGTTTTAGCACATTTTGTAAGATACAATACAAATAGTGCGTTCATTGTGTCAATGATAGTTTTACAGTTAACTGTAACTACTGTAAATAAAAAAGTACACAGTAATGTGATTTTATTCCTATTATTCCCTTAAGGTGGCTTCTCCGACCCCAGATTTCCTACCTCAGATTATCCGGTGGAGCATCCTCTGTGCCCTGTTAAATTTTTCCCGCTCTTACCGAAACACCCTGTATACTCTCTTCTGACATGCGCCGTCTTGTACTAGAAGTGAGACGTCTTAGTGTTCTGGTGGTGATCACTACTGGCGGGAAGCAGTAAACAGTAGACTGCAGACACCACAAAGTATTTTCACACGACATGTACAGTGAACAACCCGGCACTGTACGCTTTCGCGACGGGATCCCAATAGCACGGATCAAAGAATGCACCGCTCAGTGAAATCAGAGTCGCGCCCTCGCGGAAGTTTTTTGCAGCATTCTTCGCAGCAATAATGAAACTGGAGCAGCCGGTTTTGGTCCTCTTCTGGGCGCCGGTCGGGCCCCGGGCGCCAGATAAGGCTGGAGGAACACCGTAATCCTCTCAGTATGAATGAAATAGTTGGTCCGGCAGCGGCAGCCTCTGTGTCGCCTCTCGCCGCCCCCCCTCCTTCTCTCTCTCTTGCTCTCTCGCTCTCGCTCCGCGCAGCCCCTCTCTCCGCTCGCACTCTCTGAAGCTCCCGCCGCTGCAGCGTCCCGTCCCGTCCGTCCCGCGTTATTAACGCTCCGCCAGAAACTTTGTTTGAGCAGCGGCCGCGGATCCCTGGCCCCGGGCGCCCGCCCTGGCATCCGCGCCACGCCAGCAATGAAATATTCGCAGACTTATTTCCTTTCTAGTTTAATCTCTCGCGCTTGGAATGCGGATGAAAGAATGTTTCCCGCTTTTAAAAGCTGATTAAACCCAAGTATCTTAATCCTTGTATCTCAGGCGTAATCTCGTCAGGTTTACGTGCGCCTGCTTCCCTGTCTCGGGTGTTCCCTCCGAGTGGTAGAAAAATATTCCACAGAATTACATAATGTCGCGATTGACACTTTGATAAAAAAAAAAATGTAGTGTGACGAGGGCCTCCCGTCGGGTAGACCGCTCGCCTGGTGCAAGTCTTTCGATTTGATGCCAATTCGGTGACTTGCGCGTCGATGGGCATGAAATGATGATGATTAGGACAACACAACACCCACTCCCTGAGCGGAGAAAATCTCTGACCCAGCCGGGAATCGCTCCCGGGCAGCTGTGATTGACAGTCTGTCGCGCTGACCACTCAGCTACCGGGAGCGGACGACACTTTGATGAATTCTGATAAGGCAAAATCATATGTGCTTCGACTTGTAACCACCTAAGACGGAAAACTACACATGAGGAACCACTCTGGTATTATCCAACGTTTGTAGACATGCTCCCCACAAGTTAGGTATCCCACACTCTGCCCGAACAGGTCTCAGAAGACGCTGGTTCGATTCCCGGCCAGACTGAGGATTTTCTCTGCCCGGGGACTGGGTGTTTGTGTTGTCCTCGTCATATCATCATCATTATCATTCGTGACAGTGGCTTGATTGGAATGTGTAAAACAATTGGACTGTGTAAAACAATTGGACTGTGTAAAACAATGGGACTGTGTAAAACAATTGGACTGTGTAGAACAATTGGACTGTGTAAAACAATTGGACTGTGTAAAACAATGGGACTGTGTAAAACAATTGGACTGTGTAGAACAATTGGACTGTGTAAAACAATTGGACTGTGTAAAAATTGGAACTTTGTACAGGCGCTGATCACCACGCAGTTAAGCGCCCCACAAACCAAACCAAACATCCTCAGAAGACCCAACGGTAGTGACCGATCGCCGTGTCATCCTCAGCTTATAGGTGTACTGGATAAGGATAAGGATGGGCGCTAGGCTAGTTCAAATGGCTCTGAGCACTATGGGACTTAACATCTATGGTCATCAGTCCCCTAGAAGTTAGAACTACTTAAACCTAACGAACCCAGCCATCACGAGGCAGAGAAAATCCCTGACCCCGCCGGGAATCGAACCCGGGAACCCGGGCGTGGGAAGCGAGAACGCTACCGCACGACCACGAGTTTGCTAGGCTAGTAGACTGCTCTCACTGCTCTCATGGTCGGTGTCAGTTCTCGTGATCGGAGCCGCCACTTCTTAGTCAAGTAGTTTCTCAATGCGCCTCACAAACGCTGCGTGCACCCTGCTTGCCAACAGCGCTCGGACGACCAGGCAGTGACCCATCCAAGTGCTAGCCCAGCCCGACAGCGCTTAACTTTGGTGATCTGACGGGAACAGGTGCTACCGCTGTGGCAAGGCCTTTGGTATATTAAATACATTACTTGACAAAAAATTCCAAGCACCTGGAACAGGGGGAAGAGACAAAGTTAAACTTCACAGGTTGAAAGGATATGCAGTACTGCACTGACTGAAAATTTACAAAAAAATTGACATTATGAGGCAACTTACGACGTCGCACTACCTCTCAATTGTATGTGTGCTCTGATTCAGTTTTGAAGGTCCTCATAAAGCCATTGTACCCTCTCCTGAGAAAAGCTGGACCACATCTGTTGTCGCTGATCCCCTAGGTACAGGTAATTGGGTGGAATTAACGTCTGAGCTGGTCTCAGACATCTATTGTAGGGTAGTTCTGAGAGCATTGCGGACACGGGTGTACTTCAGCACTGTGCATACAGTTCATAAACTCTCGTGTCATGCACAGATAAGCAATGCCCTGTTGAAAAATGGCAACAGGACACTGTCACATGGGAGGGAGGGGTGGGGGGGGCGGCGTTACCACAAGAGGACGCAGAATGTCTGCAATGTACAGTTACACTAATAGCGTTTCGTCAGTCATTACCGACTGCGATGTGATGGCACGCCATACCATTACGCAGGAATAATACATCTGTGCCGCTCCAGAACGTTGGAAGAATGGCAGTTCTCATAACAGCGCAATATTGGCCGACGACGATCATACATGTTAGTCCTGAGCTGCCATTCATCATTGAACACAATGCGATGCCATTTATCAGCAATTCACGCTTTCCGATCATGGAACCACGTTAGTCCTTTGGGTTGGGGCATTAATGGAAGCCTGCACATGGAACAGTAATTCCTTCATGTGGATGCCTGTATTTTCTTACCAATGGTGCGAGATGACACGATATATTGTAGGGGCTCCATTACCTGCTCTGGGCGGAGAGGTGCAGAAGTGTAGCGGTTTACAATGCGTTTGGTGCACCATATGCACCCTGCAGTCCAACATCGAACCACCGTCACATACCAATGTTCCACAGATTTGGATATGGGATGATTCGACCACCTACCCCGTAGATTTCGAAACTTACTTCCTCAGTCCTTGACAGTTGCTCATAACGCTGTCTCACAATCATACACTGCACCTCTGCGTCCTTCACAATGCATCCGACGCTGTTAATACTTCGTATATATCCAATCAGCTCTGATAACAACAGCAAACACGAACAACACTAGCCACGCGGGGTAGCCGTGCGGTGTAAGGCGCCTTGCCGTGGTTCGCGCGGCTGCCCCCATCGGAGGTTCGAGTCCTCCCTCGGACGTGGGTGTGTATGTGTTGTCTTTAGCCTAAGTTAGTTTAAGTTAGGTTAAGTAGTGTGTAAGCCTAGGGATTGATGACCTCTGAAGTTTGGTCCCATAGAACTTACCACGAATTTCCTATTTACAGGCAACACTAACGCACTCTGGTAGCCATTCTACCCATCTCAGAGAACTGGAACTCCACCATTTACATATCTGCCGATAGTGTGTACATATTTGAAGTTACATTTACGTCCGATATTGTCGTCTGCGTGTCTCACTGTTTGCGTCAGGCAAAGTAATTAATTTTTCGTTCCACTCACAGCTGATGCGTGTCATCACCATCACTTAAGAGTCAGAATACAGTCTCGTATTCGTTGTGGTATGGAAGGCAACTGCCTTACAGTCTCTTTTTTGAGGAACTTCTTCCCATGCTTGAAGCACATGTTGTCAGTTTATGAGTGTTGTTGGCTGCAAGCTGATGTCCCAGATACCGTCTGTGAGCGAAAAATGAGGGGGGAGGGGAGGCCAGTCAAGGATCCATCCATTGCTCGAGATATCTCTGATGTGAACTGCAAGGTAAGGTCCGGTATTATCCTGTTGGAATATGCCATTTGTTATCCTGGTCATGAAGTGGTATGTAAGGCAACTGCCTTACAGTCTCTTTCTTGAGGAACTTCTTCCCATGCTTGAGGCACATGTTGTCAGTTTATGAATGTTGTTGGCTGCAAGCTGATGTCCCAGATACCGTCTATGAGTAGAAAATGAGGGGGAAGGGGAGGCCAGTCAAGGATCCATCCATTGCTCGAGATATCTCTGATGTGAACTGCAAGGTAAGGTCTGGTATTATCCTGTTGGAATATGCCATTTGTTATCCTGGTCATGAAGTGTTTGACAACTGATTTTTAACTTTTTGCCACATAATGGTGGGCAGTCACACTGCTTTCAACCACTACCATACCAATTCTGATGCCACATCCCATTGATCTCCACGTCATGAGTGCAGAAGTTGGTAGCGCTATGACTCTCTACGATCATTGCTCCTTGTGAACTTCCACCAGATCATTTACGTACATGCTGGAGTTCATCAGACCGCCATAAACAGAAGTAAGACAGATACCACAGAATTTAAATGTGCCCAGTTGACTCCGTCTCCATACCATGTAAGTCTCTGTTGTTTTTGGTATGATATCAGTGGTAAACGACGCTTGGAAACTCAGTATCTCAACCAGACACTCTTTGGTACAGGCCAGCGGTAACCATTGCCCGGATTTCACCTGTTGTCGTTCCTCTGTCTTTCACAGCCAATCGAACAATCCCACGATATTCTCGCAGTGTTGTCCTTCTGGAAGCTGCTATGACTACTTTCCTCGCCATACGTTTGTCCTGAGTCCATCGCCACCAGTCGTTCTGCAATCATTGCATTACAATCAGCTAATTGTCTCTACGATGTATTGGTGTGACGCTCCAAACTCGAACCGAACTTTCTCACGAAGCCCAAAAGATGAGTGTGAGCTGGAAGTACACTTTGTCTGGCTATGTTGTGTTGCGTTCACCACAAGGTGCCAAGTTTTAGTAACGTTAGCCATAATGTATTCGCGTAGTTGTTTATCTAAAGGAGTGGCTATTTTCTGTACTGAAAATACTAATTGTAAACTCGCATTATTGTTAAATTTTGACCCTCATACCTCACAACGATGAAAATACTGAAGTATCGGTTTGGCGGCGTTCATTCAGGTGTTCGTGCTGCCACATGTTCATTTTCTGTCAGTGTATATGGAATCCTGACAGTCACTTCAAAATTTACATTTCGAAAACTGCTACCTCAGTCCCTGTATGTCTACCGTGGAGACAACTCATCGTCTACGGTTGTTTCTGTAGCAGTTCAACGTTGAGGAGTGTGGTGCTGATGTACGAGATGGAAATAGGCCAAGATACTGGAAATTTCATCATGTGAAAATAGACACTGACTCTTACTTAGGAAGAAAACTACAAATAAGGCACTGGAGCACTACATACAGAAATGTATTGTCTCTGTCTGTAGTAAGGACAATGGTGCAGACGTCAGATTCGTGAGGGGTTGCTAAGGCTTACAAGGATAATATGGCTTCAGTGCTCAAAATGGTACAAAGCTGGAGCTGCTTGCAGAAAAATTTTTCTGGTGGTGGATGTTCGGGCTCCGATCTGTTCTTGAAGCATCTTAATACAAAAATTATCATAATTTTTAATGTTTGTGTGTGCACCAAAGAGATTAGAAATGCAAAGAAGGAGATACGTAACTACAGTGTGCTGCTGTCATCTGAATTAATGGGAATGAAACGTCGAAACTCAGAATATTGAATTATGTATAAAACGGTTTAGCAGGATACTTGTAACGGCCCTCTCAGACACCCGACTTTTAAAGAATAGAACAACCGTGGGAAAAGCAGATAATTTTTCACGCATGTTAATATTTACGAAGTTAGTTTTCTGAAATATGTGTCGCACGACGATATGGTATCACAAGTACATTGAGTAGTGTATATGAATACTGTCTGTAAAACGTACCGCGAATAGAGTTAGTACTGAAGAAGAAATAAATTAAAAAGTCATACACGATGCTGAAGATTTACTGCACGAACAGTGGGAGTACGTCAAACAATAAATATTATTCCATTCATTGTTTTATGGCGATGTGAGGGAGAAAAAGTTTGCAATAAATTTGAAGTTACATGTGAAGTATGTTGAAAGCCGCCAAGGGCTGTCATTCCCAAATACTGGATGAATGCTGTCTGGGTGTTTTGCACTCAGAGGGATACACAGCCTTGAAACATATACAGTAGATAGTTTCCAACTTTAATATGACTGACTTACTTGAAATCTGGTAGTCAAGGGAAGACAGGATTCGGTTACGATTATGGATGGGGACGTAATCAGTTACTATTGGTTGCCTTTTACAGTTACACGCAATTTATTTTAAACCAGTAATTCAAGACTCAACAATGAATAAAAATACCACTCGCTATTAATGAAAGAATAAACGACTGTGTAAATAACAGCGTTTCCAGTGAGTTACAATTTAGCAAATCACCGTTAAATACAGATACAGCAGATAATGTTTTAAAAGCAAGCCACTGTGATCTGCGAAGAAGGCCTTACACGCCAGGAACGGCAATAAATTAATAATTGTTTAAAACTCGCTGCAACTTCCAAATTACAGGTATTGAAATATTAAAGGCAAGTCACCACAAACACAGTAAAAGGCATCAGACGCCAGGAAAGGCAGTAAATAAGATTTCGAGGCTTACTGCCAAAATACAAATGCCAAATTAGAATTTTAAGGCAAATGACCACAATCATGGCTGATGGCCTTACACGCGAGGAACGGCAATAATATATTAGAAACCTGCTGTAAAACAGCAAATACAATAGCAAACGTTAATTAAAAAAAAACAGGCAAATGATAACCAAACGGGTGAAATATGATGATGATAAATTCTGTATCACAACCCTTAACATCCACTGAACACTACACTGCTAGGTTTATTCCAGAAGGCGACCAGACCTATTAACTAGACATATATAACCTTTAATGTAGGCATTGCATGGTATTATGGTAAATCATACATTAATAAAACACAAGGGCCAGTACATAAGTTCCTTAAAGGGTACCGAGGCATATTATACCCGCAGAATGCGTGGACTGAAGGAGCGTTACACTGAACTACTGGCCATCAAGCCTCCTTTTAGAACACACGTGTCTTACAAGAATCAAGGGGCTACAGACGGTGCTCCAGGAATCGGCCTCTGAGAAGGTCCGACAACAAACACTTTCGCGAGCGATGAGATAGTCAGCCAAGATTGACATTCACTTCACAAGATGGTAACTCAGAGTAGTGGCAGCCTAACGAATGACTAATGATAATCTTGCTGAAGCTACCTGACGTCCGATAAACCCAATGCAACGATGGAACAGTAGTCCAAAGCCGGAACCGGGGGTCTGCACTATGTCCCCAGAACACTGTGTTTAGAGCGACCGAAACGAAATAGGAATCACTACCACCAGAGTAGAAGAATCACCAACCGGCCTTTAGGGCAGGAAACTGGAGCGTTAGCCGCCACTAGGCAAGAAAAATTACCGCTGATTGCACTCAACAAATTGTAACAAGTTGAACGCAGTAAATAATTATAAGAAGTCGAGGAAAGCTGATGAGATCCGCCTTCTCCAACCACTCCACTTGCTGCTCTTCGCCTCAGCGACACAACGAGTAGCAACACACTGGAGATTCGCGAGATATCACAATGGTGGAGGTTTCTCTACGTGGATTGAAATGCTCTCATCTTAAAGTTTGCTGGATCCTGTTTACGACGAGGTCGTGCACCCTCGTAACCACAGCCCTTCTGTTCGGCAGTCCATCTGTGTCGCCAGCGGTCCCGGCGTGTTCTGGCACAGTGCAGACCTGGCTGCTCGTGAGTCCCCAACCGAACTTGCCCACTCACACGACCTGGAAAAACAACGACGTCACCTCAAAGATAGGGGAATAGTTACTACCTATCGATAACCGTCGCTGCTGCCACTAGCAGACAGAAAACGCTTGCGAATCCGAGTGGCGCCAGTCAACGCGAGAAGAAGACAAACAACAGCAACCATGCCAACTAAACGACACCGTGCGGCCTCCGACAGAGGGCGGAAAGCTAGAAACAGCACCAACGCGAGCCACAGCACGGTTCATTACTGTACTAGAGCTTTAAAGTATGATTATTCCTCTTAACGGGTAGATTACGACAGAATTTACAATTTTTAAAAGTCGATGATTAATTATTATATGGAATACTGCAAAATCTAAGTTCTGTTTCCAATGGATGCCAAAAACTGTGCGTTATGACTGCTGTAGCCTTTAAGATAAGCAAATTCTGTTAGAAAAATGCGGAAGCCTTTGAAGACCCCACCGAGCAACGTGGCCCAGAGGTCAGGCACTGGACACGAACTCCGAAGCGCGGCATCAAATCTTCGTCTGGACATCTACATCTAGGTTTACCGTTATTTCCTTAAATAAATTAAGCGGATGGTTATTTGGAGGGGCCACAACCGTCTCCTCGCACATTCTTCCAAAGTCGAGTTTCTGTCCATCTCTGACAAGCTCCTCGTCAACGGGGATCTTTTTTGAAGATCGCGACTGCTAGTTCTGTCATGCAAAGAAGGGAAATGAATGAGGAACAATAAAATGAGTGTTTCCTACGTAACAAAGAAATAGTTCACCCTCGATAATTGAATTAAGAGAAAATGTTTTATTAGCTCCGAATTTGCAATGATTCTTAAATAATCGACATTTCAATACCAACAGAATTTGTTTTTTCGTTTTTTTAAACCACTCACCTAATCTTCGTTCAGACAAAAACATTTAAAACTGCTTTCAGTCCTCAATTCCCGCCAGAAGTCAAAGAAGAGATACGTAACTGTATAAAGCGTAATGGCGTTTGGGGATCGAATTTTAGACTTATTCTTCCTAATCTGCCATTGACTACGTTTCTTTTTTTAATTTACTTTACGAAATTATAAACCGTAGTATAACTGTATCACGACTGCGAAAAAAAAATCAATTCATAATACACAATACTTTGTATGTTTGACACTCCTGTGCCTGAGTGCTCATGCAAGAGTATAAACTCGGTTTCTGTCGTGAAATATATCCATAGGCACTGTGGGTCACTCATTAAAACCTCAATCTGACATCAGAGCTTCATTTCGGAGGGGGCAAAAGTTACGCAGAGCGCATCAAAAATCGTGGGTAGGGGGGCGGGGGTTCTGGAACGGGTTCTTCCGAGACAATAGAATTTAGTTTTGAACTCCAACACTGATTGCAAACCTGATACTACAGTGCCCCAAAATGTATTTAAAAAAACACTGTAGACTCGATTCGTGAAGGACAAACGTGTTTATAATCAATGGTTTACACTATCTAACGACCTGCCTTTTCTGTTTGCGAAGGTATACAGCTCCGACTTCCCCCCCTCCCCCATTAGCCCCCCCCCCCAACTCCCCCCCCCCCTCGCTCCGACAGGGGTGGCTGGTAACTGATTGTTCGTGAGTCGACATAGTGCGTGGCTGCCCAATGTAAGAAAGGAGTTCCCAGGAAAACGACCGCCCTTTCGTTTCAGATTCCAGTGTGCAACTCTGGGCAGCAAAGCCATCGCTTGTTGGAATAATTAACAGCAATTTATTTTCTGCCTATACACACAATAGTGTTCTCAGAGAAAATACTTCTGTATTTGGCTCTTGAAGTCTACCTAAATACGCAGTGTGGAAAGTAGTTCGCTGTTTCTCGTCAAATGAGCGCCTCTTCAGTCTCTCACAGCTTCATACCACAGTGGCAAGGTTATTCTTTCAGAACACAACTGCTTGGCCGCCCACATTCTCTGTTTGGCTCTGTTCCTGTCAAATAATCACCTGTTCCGTTTTCTCCGGCTGACCTACGACTTTCTAGTCGCTTCGTATGGTAAAATGTAAATGTCGTGTGACTAGGGCCTCCCTTGGGTAGACCATTCGCCAAGTGCAAGTGCTTCGATTTGACGCCACTTCGGCGACTTGCGCGTCGATGCGGATGAGGTGAAGATGATTAGGACAACACAACACCCAGTTCCTGAACGGAGAAAATCTCCGACCCTGCCGGGAATCGAACCCGGGCCCTTGGGATTGACATTCTGTCGCGCTGACCTTCCCCTCCTTTTTATTTTAAATCGTTGTGTTTGGTCGTTTCGGACGTCACATGATATCCGTTAAAGTTCGTTTGTTGATCCTTCCACACAGTTTTTTTTTTATTAAAGAGACCAACAAGCTTTCTGACCAAACACGCTGATATTCCATGCCGGCTAACCTACAAAGGTAAAATTCTAATGATGTGAGCAATTAGTGCCTTTTTCCTTAGTTCAGCAAAATCATCATAAGTAAATAAAGAAATAGGTCTTCTATAACAGTCTGCGAATTCGACTTATGGCTATTTGAAGCACTGAAGGGAATAGGATAGATAAACTTGGTCCTTCTTGGAGCAAATCGTGTTAAATGTTATTACTTCTTCAGCACTGTTCACAAGGAATCGCTAGCACATCCTGCAACAACCGAAGACGCTGCGTAAGACAACATTAAGCAATGCTACGAATGGAACTCCACGTACGGAGCGCCAAATTGGAAATTTCACTTCAGCTGGTCCGACGCATTACTTATTCCGAGGTGCACCTGTTTTCATAAAAGATTTCAGCGTTGCATAAGTTTACGGCTAGAGGTACGCGCGGCAGCTACATTTTGCAAATTGGTTGATCAATCATGGAAGAAGCTGTGTTACACAACACGTGGTTTCCTGATAAAGACGACTGTCGTGAGGCTGGTATTGTAAACAGCTTTTCCAGTCTGGACTAGGGAACATCCGCGAATAGCACGCAAGCAGCGAAGGTATTTCTGTTTGAGGATTAAGGTATCAGAAACTCGTATTACAAGCACAAAAATTAATTATCTCAAAATTTATACTTAAATAATGAACAAAAATTAGCATAGATCAAGATTTCACACAACCAATAACGCAAAATTTACATATTGAGTTCTATTGTTCTGTACCCTTTTTTTATCCTTAGTTCTTGATATCGAGTAGAACATAACAGTTAAATTTTCCTCTGGAGTCACTTGTAGAAACGGTTGCCGCAGCTAGGAGTGGATCAGTTAAGAGTTCTACATCTACATTTACTGCAGTTAGTGAGTATTTAAAATAGTGTAGGTCTTGCCGAATATATTATGTTATGAACAATTGTAATTCAATGAAATTTATATCTGATATTCTAAAATAAATTTTAAATTTTCGGCTCTCTACCGCTAGATCACGGCTCATACAAAGTATATGTGCGCGCGTAATGGGCCTTACTGCTGAATTTTCAAAAATACTGATATGAAAGAAGGAACACAGGCTCGACGATCTATCGCCATTAAGTCAGTTGGACAAGGACTGGTAAGTATATGTACCACTGCCATTTAAATAAAACACATACACTACTGGCCATTAAACTTGTTACACCACGAAGATGGCGTGCTACAGACGCGAAATTTAACCGACAGGAAGAAGATGCTGTGTTAGGCAGATCATTAGCTTTTCACAGCATTCAGACAAGGCTGGCGCCGGTGGCGACACTTACAACGTGCTGTCATGAGGAAAGTTTCCAACTGATTTCTGATACACAAACAGCAGCTGACCGACGTTGCCTGGTGAAACGTTGTTGCGATGCCTCGTGTACGGAGGAGAAAGGCGTACCATCACCTTTCCGACTTTGATAAAGGTCGGATTGTAGCCTGTCGCGATTGCAGTTTATCGTATCGAGACATTGCTGCTCGCATTGGTGGAGACTCAGTGACTGTTAGCAGATAATGGTGGTTTCAGGCGTGTGATACGGAACGCCGTGCTGGATCCCAACGGCCTCGTAACACTAGGAGTCGAGATGACAGGCATCTTATCCGCATGGCTGTAAAGGGTCGTGCAGTCACGTCTCGGTCCCTGAGTCAACAGATGGGGACGTTTGCAAGACAACAACCATCTGCACGAACAGTTCGACGACGTTTGCAGCAGCATGGACTATCAGCTCGGAGGCCATGGCTGCGGTTACCCTTGACGCTGCATCACAGACAGGAGCGCCTGCGATGGTGTACTCAACGACGAACCTGGGTGCACGAATGGCAAAACGTCATTTCTGCGGTTGAATCCAGGTTCTGTTTACAGCATCATTATGGTCGCATCAGTGTTTGGCGACATCGCGGTGAACGCACATTGGAAGCGTGTATTCGTCATCGCGTATCACCCGGCGTGATGGTATGGGGTGCCATTCGTAATACGTCTCGGTCACCTCTTGTTCGCATTGACGGCACTTTGAACAGTGGACGTTACATTTCAGATGTGTTACGACCCGTGGCTCTACCCTTCATTCGATCCCTGCGAGAACCTACATTTCAGCAGGAGAATGCACGACGTCACGTTGCAGGTCCTGTACGGGCCTTTCCGGACACAGAAAATGTTCGACTGCTGCCCTGGCCAGCACATTCTCCAGATCTCTTACCAAAAGAAAACGGCTGGTCAATGGTGGCCGAGCAACTGGCTCGTCACAATACGCCAGTCACTACTCATGATGAACTGTGGTATCGTGTTTAAGCTGCATGGGCAGCTGTACCTGTACATGCCAACAAAGCTCTGTTTGACTCAATTCCCAGGCGTATCAAGTCCGTTATTACGGCCAGATGTGGTTGTTCTGGGTACTAATTTCTTACGATCTATGCACCCAAATTGCGTGAAAATGAAATCGCATGTCAGTTCTAGTATAATATATTTGTCCAATGAATACCCGTTTATCATCTGCATTTCTTCTTGGTGTAGCAATTTTAATTCCCAGTAGTGTTTTGTATCTGCAATATTTCTAAAGACCAGTGGAATGTTACTGAGAATTTCTGAATGTTATTTGAACACTGTTTGCCCTAACGTGGTCCCGTGTCTTAACAAAGTTACCACTTCGCTGAGTTAGTCATGCACAGTGGTGAGCCAAAAGATAATGATCACCTCCTTAATAACGTTTTGGTCCACTTTTGGAACACTACACTGAAGCAGTCCTTCGTGGCTTGAATTCGGTAAGTGTCTGTCACGTTTTCGGAGATACGTGGCAACACATACCTACAGACAGCCACGTAACTATTGTAAATCGCAACCCAGTGCTTTGACAGGGCGGAACTGGTGCCTGATTGCGTCCCAGAAGTGTTCCATAAGGCTCAGAGCAGACGAATTTTTTGGGCAAGTGTTGTCACTATGACGTGTACGATTATGGCCTTGTTAAATTTATAGATATTCTTGTGGAACACACTTTCGGCTTCGGGGAAGGCAATATGCATGATGCGGTACACGTGGACCGCAGTAATTTTAATTTAGCCCGCAGCTATCATGGTAACTTGCATTCCGATCACAGGCCCGTGGAAGCCCGGATGAGTGTACCCTTTACCATTATACTGCCCCCATCGACCTGCGTACATAGAGCGGTTTCTGTTTAGAGTAGGTCCTTAGCCTGGGTGACGACGCATTCGGACACTACCGTCGATCTGCTGTAATAAGAGACGCGATGCATCCAACCAGTTTCCCATTGATCCACCGTTCATTCTCTATGATATTGTGCCCACTGTAATCGCAACTGAATGCCTCGTTAGGTCAACAAGGGAACAAGTGGGAACCGTATGCAGTGGGGTAGTACTGTCACCGTACTTATTCAATCTGTATGCAGAACATGTCATGCGGAATGCGAGGCTAGATGAAGGAGAAACAGGAATTAAAATAGCTGGAATAAATGTAAACAACCTCAGGTACGCGGATGATACGATCCTGTTGGCAGAAAGTGAAGAAGAATTGAGAACACTCTTGCTGAAGGTGAAAGACGAAAGTGAAAAGGCTGGTCTTATGCTGAATGTGAAGAAAACGAAAATTATGGCAACTACACCCACCAATTCGTGGGATATAGCAGGAGAAACCATGGAGGTAGTGACCACATTCAGTTATCTCGGTTCCCAGATCTCTGCTGACGGTGACTGCAGCCATGAAATCCGGAGACGCCTGTTGCTCGGTAGACAGGCGATGTCGAACCTTGACAAGGTTATAAGGTCCAGAGATATAACACTAGCAACAAAGATCCGTATTGTGAGGGCTATGGTCTTTCCAGTTGTGATGTATGGATGTGAGACCTGGACCATTAGAAAGGCTGAACGGCGAAGAATTGACTCCTTCGAATTGTGGTGTTGGAGGAAACTTCTTAGAGTTCCATGAACTGCAAAGAGAACCAACAGATCAATATTGGAGAAAATTAAACCAGATTTCCCCCTGGAAGGTCTAATCTTAAAACAAAAGCTGACCTACTTTGGACACACAATGCGAAGGCATGCCTCGCTGGAAAAAACATTAATGCTGGGGAAGATTGAAGGAACTAGAAGAAGAGGACGTCAGAGGATGAGATGGATCGATGGCATCACAGAAGCAATGTGTTCCAACCTGGAAGGCCTACGGGAGAAAGTGCAAGACAGGAAAAAGTGGCGTGATTTGGTTCATGGGGTCACGAAGAGTCGGAACCGACTAAACGAATAGAGAGAGAGTACGTTCAACAACGTGTGCCGTATCGAGATGATATCTCCTAAACGCCGGACTACAGCATTCCGCCCTGTGTCAAAGTCACTTATGATTATTCCAACATTTGCGACCTGTGACGATTGCTCGAAGAGAAATTGGTCGCGAAGTCCGACGAGCTTGAATAACATCAGAGACGCAGTGATGTTCGAGATTCCGGACAACAGCTGAGAGAACACAGACGACTTAGTGATGAACCTGGCCCAGGAGAAGTCAAGGCTGGAGATAACGTCAACAGAAGTCAGAGTGCGACGTTGGACAACGGGATCTACAAAAGCTTTACCAGTAATAGTGAAGTTCGTTTCGTACAGGACAAGATGTCGAATCTTCAGAGCGAAAAACAAACTCGCAAAGTCAAGTCTGACAACAGGAGAGGCTCTCACCTCTGAAAGATTATACATATTGAACAATGTAATTTAGAGATTTGAGCTACAGAAGGATAATGGTGAAGACCGAAAATCGGAAAAGATCGGCAATGTAAGCTCACAAGCTAAGATCATGTCAATCCTTGCTGCCACTAGTTTGTGTGTTCATGTTGTTATTATAGAATGCAGTTAGCCACAAGTTAACCAGTGTGTTAACTGTTTCGTTTCACTTCATTACTACATCCTGTTTTTTTTATTGTTTCTCATTTACTTTTTCAATTAGTTCGCCAGCTGTCTTACTTCCCCCGCGTGGAGTGGCCGCGTGGTTTGAGGCGTTATGTCACGGACTGCGTGGACCCTCCCGCCGGAGGTTCGAGTCCTCCCTCGGGCATGGGTGTGTGTGTCGTTCTTAGCATAAGTTAGTTTAAGTTGTGTGTAAGTCTAGGGACCGATGACCTAAGCAGTTTGGTCCCTTAGAAATTCACACACATTTAAACATTTGTCTTACTTCCGTTTTCTATTTCGCTGTTTATTAACGTATTAATGTTCTCCGTTAATCCCAGCTCGCAGTAGGGGGATTTCTTTTTGTCCCGTCACCAATCGTCTGTTCGATCAGTGATGCATTTCCTCCTGGCCTTGACCATGTGAGGCCCCTTCTCCCTGAAGCTGCCTACCGCTTTCAGTTCCTGGAACCTGCACTGCCCCGCTCAAGTGCATTCCACCAGTGTCGCCTCAGAGTCGGAATTTTCCATCAGTAGCATCCATGCAATTTCTGCACCTGGACGCATGAATCTCCGTATCGTACAAGTAAATGTCCAATCTCTGCCAGATCATCACGACAAATTTTGCCACGTATTTCAAGACATAGACATCCATACAGCACTTCTGTCGGAGACCTGGATGAAACCGAGTATTTCACAAGTTCAATAAATCTACACTGAAGAGTCAAAGAAACTGGTGCACCTGCCCAATATCGTGTAGGGCCCCCGTGAGCACGCAGAAGTGCCGCAACACGACGTGGCATGGACTCGACTCTTGTCTGAAGTAGTGCTGGGCGGAACTGATACCATGAATCATACAGGGCTGTCCATAAATCCGTAAGAGTACGAGGGGTAGAGCACGTTGCAGTGCGTCCCATACATGCTCAATAATGTTCATGTCTGGGAAAAGTGTTCTGGAGCCACTCTGTAGCAATTCTAGATGTTTGGGGTGTAGCATTCTCCTGCTGGAATTGCTCAAGTCCGTCGGAAGGCACAATGGACATGAATGAATGCAGGTGATCAGACAGGATGCTTACGTACGTGTCACCTGTCGAAAATGTCAAATGTGTGTGAAGTCTTATGGGACTTAACTGATAAGGTCATCAGTCCCTAAGCTTACATACTACTTAACCTAAATCATACTAAGGACGAACATACATACCCTTGCCCGTGGGAGGACTCTGAAACTCCGCCGGGATTAGCCACATAGTCCATGACTGCAGCGCCTAAGACCGCTCGGCTAATCCCGCTCGTGTCACCTGTCGGCGTCTTTTGTAGACGTAGCATGGACCCCACATCAGTGCAACTGCATACGCCCATTACATAGCCTCCACCAGCTGGATCAGTCCCCTGCTGACATGCAGGGTTCATGTATTCATAAGATTTTCTTCATACCCGTCCACGTAATTTGAAACGAGACTCGGACGACCAAGCAACATGTTTCCTGTCATCAGCAGCTGAATGTCGGTGTTGACGGGCCCTGGAGAGGCATAAAGCCTTGTGTCGTGCAGTCATCAAGAGTACGCGAGTGGGCCATCGGCTCCGAAAGCCCATATCGATGATGTTTCGTTGAATGGTTATCACGCTGACGTTGATGGCCCAGCATTGAAATCTGCAGCAGTTTGCGAAAGTGTTGCCCTTCTGTCACGCTGAACAATTCTCTTCAATTGTCATTGGCCACGTTCTTGCAGGATCCTTTTCTGGCCGCAGCGATATCGGAGATCTGATATTTACCGGATTCCCGATATTCACGGTGCATTCATGAATTGGTTGTACTGGAAAATCCCCATTTCATCGCTACCTCGGAGATGTTGTGTCCCATCGCTCGTGCTCCGAGTATAACACCACGTTCAGTCTCACTGAAGTCTTGATAAGCTGCCATTGTAGCAGCAGTAACCGATCTAACAATTGCGCCAGACACCTGTTGTCTTATATAGGCGTTGCCAACTGCAGCGCCGTATTCTTCCTGTTTACATATACCTGTATTTGAATACGAATACCTATACCAGTTTCTTTGGTGTTTCAGTGTATATGGCTACATCGTTCTAAGACACGATGGAGGTAACAGATGAGGGGATGGAGTAGGGCCGTAGATGCGGTCTGATTTAACACTGTGTTACAAACATCAAAGAATAATGAAAAATAACTTCAATATACGCATCTTGAGATCGAATTCCTTAACAGAAAATGACTAATATGTGTCTTCTGGAAACTCCGTAAAGTATGCCTGTTTCGAAGCTGCTGTCTCAGGCCTCGAATCAACATACGATTATACACTCCTGGAAATGGAAAAAAGAACACATTGACACCGGTGTGTCAGACCCACCATACTTGCTCCGGACACTGCGAGAGGGCTGTACAAGCAATGATCACACGCACGGCACAGCGGACACACCAGGAACCGCGGTGTTGGCCGTCGAATGCCGCTAGCTGCGCAGCATTTGTGCACCGCCGCCGTCAGTGTCAGCCAGTTTGCCGTGGCATACGGAGCTCCATCGCAGTCTTTAACACTGGTAGCATGCCGCGACAGCGTGGACGTGAACCGTATGTGCAGTTGGACTTTGAGCGAGGGCGTATAGTGGGCATGCGGGAGGCCGGGTGGACGTACCGCCGAATTGCTCAACACGTGGGGCGTGAGGTCTCCACAGTACATCGATATTGTCGCCAGTGGTCGGCGGAAGGTGCACGTGCCCGTCGACCTGGGACCGGACTGCAGCGACGCACGGATGCACGCCAAGACCGTAGGATCCTACGCAGTGCCGTAGGGGACCGCATCGCCACTTCCCAGCAAATTAGGGACACTGTTGCTCCTGGGGTATCGGCGAGGACCATTCGCAACCGTCTCCATGAAGCTGGGCTACGCTCCCGCACACCGTTAGGCCGTCTTCCGCTCACGCCCCAACATCGTGCAGCCCGCCTCCAGTGGTGTCGCGACAGGCGTGAATGGAGGGACGAATGGAGACGTGTCGCCTTCAGCGATGAGAGTCGCTTCTGCCTTGGTGCCAATGATGGTCGTATGCGTGTTTGGCGCCGTGCAGGTGAGCGCCACAATCAGGACTGCATACGACCGAGGCACACAGGGCCAACACCCGGCATCTTGGTGTGGGGAGCGATCTCCTACACTGGCCGTACACCACTGGTGATCGTCGAGGGGACACTGAATAGTGCACGGTACATCCAAACCATCATCGAACCCATCGTTCTACCAATCCTAGACCGGCAAGGGAACTTGCTGTTCCAACAGGACAATGCACGTGCGCATGTATCCCGTGCCACCCAACGTGCTCTAGAAGGTGTAAGTCAACTACCCTGGCCAGCAAGATCTCCGGATCTGTCCCCCATTGAGCATGTTTGGGACTGGATGAAGCGTCGTCTCACGCGGTCTGCACGTCCAGCACGAGCGCTGGTCCAACTGAGGCGCCAGGTGGAAATGGCATGGCAAGCCGTTCCACAGGACTACATCCAGCATCTCTACGATCGTCTCCATGGGAGAATAGCAGCCTGCATTGCTGCGAAAGGTGGATATACACTGTACTAGTGCCGACATTGTGCATGCTCTGTTGCCTGTGTCTATGTGCCTGTGGTTCTGTCAGTGTGATCATGTGATGTATCTGACCCCAGGAATGTGTCAATAAAGTTTCCCCTTCCTGGGACAATGAATTCACGGTGTTCTTATTTCAATTTCAAGGAGTGTATAATGACAGTACAACAGACTTAGTGTGACATTGTGAGCCGATGCTTTCTGCTCGCTGCTTCAGCTCACGCCTACGCACCGCATGTCCAGTAGTCACACTAAAATACCTGCATCCGGAATGTCTGCCCAAGACGCAGTCTTCATGACATACTCACCAGAATTTCCCAGATAGAAATCACAAATGATTACACACCGAAACTTCAAAGTAATTAATTCATCTGATACTGCAACTAAGGCGAAAGAAACAGTTTGGGGGGGGGGGGGGGCGACTCCTGTTCCCTTCTCGGACATAGACGAATAACTCCACGGTTTTAGTACAAAATTTAGTCAACTAAATACCAACTATATGATAAATATAGACCGGAAAATATGAAAAACCTGCACCTTAGCTAGCTGATGAACTAAAAATCTCAGAGACGCTGGACATCGGGCATGTAGGCTACACCTTACACCAGAGAATCATTGTGCTCGCGAACAGATGCGCAACAGAGCCAGTCAAGCTGTGAGAAACGCTAACTCAAGCAGGCCCATTGTCGTGTCCCGAGAGGGAGTGAGATTGACACGAATTGAATTCAGGTGTTGTACCTCAATCGATCTTCTCGAAGAGTAGATGTAGGCACGGGCAGCTTCTGTAACTCCGACAGCTAGAAGGAGCAAGCTACTGCTGAGGAGCAGGATACGGAAGTAGGTGGGGAGTGATCACTGCTGTAGGGTAGAATTTGTAAGAGCCCTTATAGTTTGATAACTGAGAATCACTACTGGCACTATCTTGCATTACTTTCTGTCAGTTGAATCCCTTACTTTGGAATCTATCTCTCCGGTTGTTGCGGAGCCAAGGCTAGCAAATCGTGCTAAGTTCCCATTCCTGCCGTAGAACGACACGGAGCTTGCGCCGTTATAGTCAGCAGATCTCGACTGCCTATAGGGTCCTCCTGACCCCCTATTTATACTACCTTCGTTCGTCACGGAAAGCTTCTAGAATGTTCTATATCTCCTCCCTGGAGGCTGACCACGTACATGGTATATTTCCATCATCACGTGATGTGAGAAAGCTACTTTGATCCCTGTTATGCATTCGGCTACAGCGTCCAGCTAGTCACGTTACGTTATATGTTGCCTGGCGCCGAGTCGGCGCTGGCCCGTACCATCGACAAATACTGTCGCAATGCTTCCGTACCGGAGTGTACGCCTAGCTGCCTCTCCGGCTGAATAAATCCTAATACGTTTAATTTGTACTCGTCGCTGATTGAGATTCGCATCACCATTCATTAAATGGCAGCAGAAATAGAGCAGCTGTCCTACGGAAAAACCTGCATGGTATCGGTACAGGCAAAGTAAAACCTGCCGCTTATCCCAGTGTTACAGCCAATCGAACTGAACCGGTACTTCACATTAGCAACAACCACAACTGAAGGCAAACTAAACAGTGACTCATTGATTATTTCATGGGGATAAATGTCGGCAGCCACCACAAATTCGAAAGAACCTTGCAATACTGTCAAGAAAGCCATAATGGGTACCTGATCAGCATCTGCTGGACATGATGCCATCACACTACAAATGACGAAACTTAGTATTTAGCCTCTACTGCCCACTGTAACAGAAATCTTCACCCACTCCTTAACCACGTTCTCCCTTTAGCCTGGAAACAAGGACTAGTCAAGCTATTGCCTAAAAAGGACATTGCTACAGAACCTTCTGATTACCGACTTTGAATATATAGTCCACGACCAGATAACAAACTACTTAACTACAAACAACCTACCAGACGAATACTGACCAGGTTTCCGTAAATCATGTGCCTCGATAAAGGTAAGAGCTCAGCTGAAACTTGTTGTGGATGTACAAGAAGCGAGTACATGTGCTGCTTGGATTTGAGCAAAGCCTTTGACACCGTCGACTTCGACATTTTACTTGCCAAGCTTAGCAGCCTAAATTTCTCGCCTAGTTCAATGCACTGGTTTTTCTCTTACCAGACGACTCGCCAGCAATGCGTCTTGTCCGGCACCACAGATTCACAATCGAGGCAGGTAGTATCAGGCTTTCCCGTGGCTCGGTATTAAGTCCTATACCCTTTACACTGTACGTAAATAGTGTGTCATCAGTTTTTCCCCGTTGTAGATACCACATCTACCCTGACGACCTCCGATTGCATCTAAGTGTAAAACCAATAAACCTGAAGACAGCTATCGTGACTCTCAACATCGACCTCCGTGCGCTATCAAAATGGGCGCAGGATATAGCGTTAAAGCTCAACCCATCCAAAATCTAAGCAGTACTAGTTGGTCGTTCTAGGATCATTAGGGCCGCAGTATCAGGTATCCCCACCATCTTTAACACTAAATGCGATAAATATCAATTTCTCTCTTTCAATAAGGAGTTTAGGAGTAATAACAAATTAAAATGTATATTTTACTGAGTACGTAATTGTAATCTACCAGGAAACATCAGCCTCTCTGCATGACCTATAAAAACGTGAAATCCTATTCCCTCTCGAGCTGAATAAAACTTGTGCAAACATCTATAAAATGGATCAAATGGCTCTAAGCACTATGGGACTTAACATCTGAGATCATCAGTCCTTTAGACTTAGAACTACTTAAACCTAACTAACCTAAGGACATCACACACATCCATGCCCGAGGCAGGATTCTAGCCTGCGACCGTTTCAGCAGCGCGGTTCCGGACTGAAGGGCCTAGAACCACTTGGCCACAGCGGCCGGCTGCAAAAACCTATGCTTCCAGTTACTGATCACTGCTGTATTACCCTGCAAGGCCAATCTCGGCGAAGCTCACCGCGGCTGGAACTGGTTATAAATGCCCGTGTTCGCTGTATCTGTGATGTTCAACTCTTTGATCAAATTTCACCACCATATCCATAACTATCCTGCCTGCGTGCACACAAGAGCAGAGATTTCCATATCCTCTGTCTTCTCTACTGTCTTATCAATGAACACTGCCCCTCACATCTCTCATCGTCTTTAACGCTCTTGTCTGAACAACCTGGCAGAAATGCCCACTCCCATGGACAGAAAATAGCTTCTCTCCCACGCCATCGTTACCCACTTTCTCGAAGTTCTCTTCAGTAGCACAAACCGAACTTAGCAGTAACCTCCCACATTATAAACGGAGTTCCACATGAATGTAGTACGCCTCACGCGCGGGTTATTCATCTATAGTTGAATTCCTTGTGAAGTAGCATGGATGACTAAGGCTGCCATTTCCAGGATAACTCATAAGCAGGTAATTACATGTTTTTAATATTACTATTAATTATTCTTCTTAAATTAATCCATTGTTTCTTGAAAATCAGGCGATAGGCGTACTAGTTTATTTGGAACATCCTGTAACAGAGAACTAAATAACATCTCCAGCTTCAGAAGACAATTAATGACATATCTACTGAGTCAATAATAGTGATTACCATTGTCGCCGTACACTCTCGTTACCCCCGTATCTCCCTGTTTCGAACCACATTTTGCTCATTTACCCACTTTTTATCTGGTGCAGTCTCCTTAAATTTCCCTTCCCCAGATCTCGCTATATTAGAAAATATTTTGTACACCTATAAATTCTTTAATAGTGTCTGCCAGTATCATTTCCTTTACTCCTGTCATCATTATTATTATTACTATTATTAGCACTATTAATGACAGAAGCTGCAGTAGTAGACGTACAGCTAGTATTTTATAGCTTTCACTCACTAATATTTATTCGCCTTGTTGCTACAAACACTCATATTATTTATTACTATTTGTCGTATTAAACTTACTATTTCTTAGGTAACTAGGACATAAAAAATTATACCGTATGCGTGAAAGGCTTGTTTAATGTAAGACAGAGCCTGATGGTCCTAATCTCATGAAGTTCAATAAATAAGTGGGAAGCTATTTGGAAAATAATGTCCGGCAGATCACGAAATGGAAACGATAACGAAAATCCCATGAAGCTATGCGCAAATGTGTTGGGTGGTGTCTCTAGTTTGCTTGTCGATCGCGTCGCGTCGCTCTTTTCAGTTCCGAACACACACTAGGCACGTAAAGATACCTAGAACAATATTGCTTCCCGCCAAGTACGAGGTGCGTTCAAGTTCCAAGGCCTCCAATCATTTTTCTAATTAACTACTCACCCGAAATCGATGAAACTGGCGTTACTTCTCGACGTAATCGCCCTGCAGACGTACACATTTTTCACAACGCTGACGCCATGATTCCATGGCAGCGGCGAAGGCTTCTTTAGGAGTCTGTTTTGACCACTGGAAAATCGCTGAGGCAATAGCAGCACAACTGGTGTACGTGTGGCCACGGAGAGTGTCTTTCATTGTTGGAAAAAGGCCAAAGTCACTAGGATCCAGGTCAGGTGAGTAGGGAGCATGAGGAATCACTTCAAAGTTGTTATCACGAAGAAACTGTTGCGTAACGTTAGCTCGACGTGCGGGTGCGTTGTCTTGGTGAAACAGCACACGCGCAGCCCTTCCCGGACGTTTTTGTTGCAGTGCAGGAAGTAATTTGTCCTTCAAAACATTTTCGTAGGATGCACCTGTTACCGTAGTGCCCTTTGGAACGCAATGGGTAAGGATTACGCCCTCGCTGTCCCAGAACATGGCCACCATCATTTTTTCAGCACTGGCGGTTACCCGAAATTTTTTTGGTGGCGGTGAATCTGTGTGCTTCCATTGACCTGGCTGGCGCCTTGTTTCTGGATTGAAAAATGGCATCCACGTCTCATCCATTGTCACAACCGACGAAAAGAAAGTCCCATTCATGCTGTCGTTGTGCGTCAACATTGCTTGGCAACATGCCACACGGGCAGCCGTGTGGTCGTCCGTCAGCATTCGTGGCACCCACCTTGATGACACTTTTCGCATTTTCAGGTCGTCATGCAGGATTGTGTGCACAGAACCCACAGAAATGCCAACTCTGGCAGCGATCTGTTCAACAGTCATTCGGCGATCCCCCAAAACAATTCTCTCCACTTTCTCGATCATGTCATCAGACCAGCTTGTGCGAGCCCGAGGGTGTTTCGGTTTGTTGTCACATGATGTTCTACCTTCATTAAACTGTCACACCCACAAACGCACTTTCGACACATCCATAACTCCATCACCAAATGTCTCCTTTAACTGTCAGTGAATTTCAATTTGGTTTCACACCACGCAAATTCAAAAAACGAATGACTGCACACTGTTCAAGTAAGGAAAACGTCGCCATTTTAAGTATTTAAAACAGTTCTCATTCTCGCCGCTGGCGGTAAAATTCCATCTGCCGTACAGTGCTGCCATCTCTGGGACGTATTGACAATGAACGCGGCCTCATTTTAAAACAATGTGCATGTTTCTATCTCTTTCCAGTCCGGAGAAAAAAATCGGAGGCCTTAGAACTTGAATGCACCTCGTATGGGTGCTCGTTGCGAGATTTTGCCTGATTTCACGCTACCCCACATAACGAACCTGTTATGCATTTCCTTCTTCAGACACTTTTCAGCCGCACACTGCAGGTGCCACTAGGATGCCGCTGCGGTGTTTTCAATGGGAACTGTTCGATCTATTACCATACAGCTTGGAATTGGCTCCCTGTGATGTTCATCCCCGCTCACATGAACCGGTGGCTACGATGACAACATGTTGACAAACACAACGTACTGCAGACCAGAGAAGAGAAGCAGCGGAAAACACATATGGCTGCCTTCAATGCTGATAGTACTGGAAAGTTGGTACAACGATACGACAAACGTGACTACCTAGAGAAGTAGCTGGAAGGTGTAGCAAACTTTTGCAAATAAAACATTGTTGATTTTCTCTGTGGTTTCCATTACGAGACTGATTGGATCTTATGAGGACTATTCAGAAAGTAGAGAACGTTTTAACATTAAAAAAATCAAAGTACAAGAAATACATTTTATTATGTATATCTGAAAGAGCGACTGACATACTACTTTTCCACATAGTCACCAAACACATTGACGCACTTATCATAACGGTGCACAAGCTTTGAAAGACCTTCGTCGTAAAATTCTGCCACCTGAGACTTCAGGCAATGAGTTTTTAGCCTAGATTTCAGTGACAATTTCAAACAACTAAGTCCTTGAAACTCGAGGAAAAGAAAGCGAAAGCATCGTTATTCTGAAGCGATGGTTTTCACGAATCGTTCCATCAACTTTAGCGACAAGATCGCCAGTCACAATGCTCGGGCGTCCACTCTTCTCTTCATCATGAACGTTGGTTCGGCCATTTTTAAATCGAATGCACCATTTCCGGACGGAACATTCACTCCTTACGGTATTTCCGTACACTTTGCACAGTTCATGATAAAGTTCCTTACTTTTGAAGTTTATGGCCAATAAAAATGGTATGACAGACAGCACCTCACAACTTGCGGAATTTTCGATTGCAGCGGACATTTCAAATTCGAATATCGAAAAAACCAGACGCGCAGAGACGTTCCCGCTGTCACGGATGGCTGCCGACTGAGCTGCCGAGCACGCACATGCAAAAGTGTACGCGATCGGCGCGCGCCCAGCGGCGTCCGGCAGAAACGTTCCCTACTTTCTGAATAGCCCTCGTACTTTCAGAACAGACCCGGTCTCTGTCATGTGCTGGCTGGTATCACATCTAACTTAATGTTAGTCTTCTTCAATTGAAACATGTTATGAGACAAATGCAGAAAGGGTTTAATACTCAGAGAACGTAAAGACTGAATGTATATTATCCTAGTACTAAGGAAATATTCCGTTACTGTGTCCATCATTTAGCTGAGTTCGTTGCAAATGGCCTGAATCAAACTGTTTTGATACGTGGTAGGAAGAGTTTGTTTTCCGCCTCGGGTGATTTAGCATCATAATACCACCTAAACATTTCTTTGGAAACAGTAAATTTGCTGTTTCAATACCATTATCAAGAAAGGTCATGGAGTTAGTTTATGAGGCACAAGCATGGTAGCACATAAATGTGAGCGCTATAATGTTCAGTGCATTCGGTCATGCTAAACAAGCATATATCTAGAACATTTTTCTGGTTATAGTAGACATGGTACAAGGGTTGCAACCGCGAATTAACCTTGGGTAACATAGATAAATACTTCAATTGTTCACCAAAAGACAGAAGTACAAAGATGTCCAGGAAAATCAGAAATACAGCAATATATGAACATTAGGAATGAAATAAATGGGAAGCGCGTGGCAGCCAAGGCGAACTTGTTTGCAGTAAAAATGTGAAGAAATTTAAACGGAAATGGTCTTCTGCATGACTTAGAGCTCATAGAAAGGTCAAAACTACATCCGATTACATTAAAAGGATGGGCTGTAAGCTTAACAGTGCAATGGAAATGCAACTGTTACATGCACGAGGACGAGGATAGGCGGAAAGAGAACACTGAAGGGCATTGCAAGAGTGAGAAATTGCCTGATGACCTTACAGAGGAAGAAATTGGACTCTATATGGAAGACACAGAGGGTCTGGTATTCTACTCACAATTTTACAGAGCTCTGGAAGTGTTGGGATTAAATAAGGCAGAAGGGATACACATCACTCCATCAAAATCTCTAAAAACATACCAAGTGACTAAAAAATTTCGTGGGTACAGTTTATGATACTGCTAACGTACCACCACAACAATGTCATCCACACGATTCCCAAGATAGCAAGAGCTGATACGTGCGAGAACTGTCGTACAATGAGCTAAACAACTCATGCATCTACATCTACATGGTTACTCTGCAATTCACACTTAAGTGCCTGGTAGAGGGTTCATCGAACCATTTTCACACCACTTCTCTACCATTCCACTCTCGATGGCGCGAACACCTAAATCTTTCCGTTTGAGGTCTGATTGAGTAAGCTGATGACAAGTATAATATACCGAAGAATTGAAATGAAAACAGCGAATCTATTATATGATGATCAGTTCGGCTTCAGGAAAGGTAAAAGTATCAAAGAGGCAGTTCTGATGTTGCGCGTGATGATGGAAGCAACACAGAAGGGTAAACAAGACGCGATCACAGGATTTTCCAATCTATAAAAACCGTTTGACAATGTGAAATGGTGCAATGTGTTCAAAATTCTGAGGAAAACAGAAGTAAACTAAGTGAAGACAGGTAATATTCACTATGTTCAGTAACCAAGAGGGAACAAGAGGACTGGAACACCAAGAACAAAATATTCAGATTAAGAAATATGTTGGATAGGAATGGAGTATTTCACCCTTACTGTTCAATCTACACATCAAAGAAGCAATGAGGAAAATAAAAGAACGCTACAAGATTGGGACTAAAATTCTGCATGAAATGATATCAACGATAAGATTCTCTCGTGACACTGGTGTCCTCAAGGAAAGTGAAGAAGAACTACAGGATCTGACGAATGGAATGAACAGTCCAGTGGGTACAGAATAGGGGTTGAGAGTGAACCAGAGAAAGATAAAGGCACGGAGAAGTAGCACAAATGAGTATAGCGAGAAACGTAAGATCAGAATTTGTGTAATCTCTTAGAATTTCACGGCAAGTCATCTCGTGGTTCGGGTGCCCTGCCAATGTTCCGCGTCTTCCCAATGCGATATTTAAACGTCTTCATCTCGGGGACTCTCAGGCAAAACCTTATGAAGACTTCGAGTTACGATGTCGAAATGTCTTATCTCAACGAGATGGCACCTAAATTGGTGACACGAAGTAGATGAAGTTAAAAGAATTCTGCTACCTTGGAAGCAAAATAACCCATGACGGACAAACCAAGGAGGATATATGTAGCAGAGAAGCACAGGCTAATCAGACATTTCTCGCCAAGAGAAGCGTATCGCTATCAAAGATATGCCTTACTTTGAAGACGTAATTTCCAAGAATGTACGTTAGGAGCGCAGTATTGTTTGGTTTTGATTCATGGATAGTGGGAAAACCAGAAAAGAAGACAGGTAGGTGGCGCAGTAGTTATCCCACTGGACACTCGTTCGGAAGGATGACGGTTCAAGCCCGCGTCCGGCCATCCTGATTTAGGTTTTTCGTGATTTTCGTGAATCACTTGAAGTAAATGCATGTATGGTTCCTTCCAAAGGACACGGCCGCTTTCCTTCTCCACCCTTCACAAATCCGAGCTTGTGTTCGGTCTCTAATGACCTCGTTGTCGACGAGACGGTACACACTAATATCCTCCTCCTCGAAGCGTTCGAAATGTGGTGCTACAGATGGATAATGAAAATTACGTTGACTGATAAGATAATGAATGAAGATGTAGAATAACCGAAGAAAGGAACATATGGTGAACAACAACAATAAGAAAGTACAGGAGATAGAACAGGTATTAAGACATCAGTGAGTAATCTCCCTGGTGCTAAAGGCAGCTGTAGGTAGTAAAACTGTAGGGGAAGACAGAGATTCGAATACAGAAAAAAATTAAAAAAAGCACATTGGCATCGGTGTTGTGTAAAGGTGTCAAGTTGTTGCCTGCATGCTAGGTGCATACTGCCACCTAGGGCTATTTCGCGTAGTGTCTCTGTATTGGCATACGGAGCGCTTGCCACCGAGACTTTTGCCGAACTGTGGGGAGGGGGTTTTACAAGGGGAGGCCGCCAATTGTGAAATTCAGATTCGATTCATACAGCGCATAATAAAAGCTCATGGCCAGAGGTGTAATGTGGCAAAGCACCAAGATGCACTTCTCAGCCGTTGTCGAGAAAATCGACAGTTAAAAGAAACCGTTGCGGTGAAATACTCTCTACGATTAATAATTCTCTACAGCGTCGTGGCGCAACGGTAAGCGCTCGGGTTCGTAATCCGAAGGTCGCCGGATCAAATCTCGCGCCATGCAATTTTTTTTATTGTTAGTCTTTTGTAATTCAAATATATATATATATATATATATATATATATATATATATATATATATATATATATATATATATATATAAAGTATTAATGAATTGCTTATGCATGTTGGTGAAGGCGGATCGCTCTCCAATTGTACCGCCTCCATTTTTCCGTTTTTTTTAACGGGGTGTACCAAAGCTCTCCCGTCCGCACTGATTTTCGACAATGTTATAAGTTGCGCTTGGGACCGCATCTACCTTCTTTGGAAGTTAGCAGGCAACTACGCTGTTATGCGGCGGCTCGTTTCGGCCCATTCAACATCTGTCCTTCAAGTGTAACGAGCGAGTAACGGAGTTTATATTTCATACCTACCACAGCAAATTTGTGTTCGTGGGGTCTCTATTCTAATTCGAACGTTTGACTTACGCTATACGTATTCGTTTCGGAATATCGTTTCTACGTCTTCCGTTAACTGTGCGTGGTTAACATTATGAAGACAATTAATAACATTTGTGAAATACAACTTTTTTTGCGAAAAACATAATGATGTTCGAAGTCGCCAGTTTTTCCACGACAAACGACTTTCAACAACTTATTATATGCATAATTGTTGCAACTGATTGCCGGGAATTATATATATATATATATATATATATATATATATATATATATATTTGAATTATGAAAACAAATACTAAAAAAAAAAAAAAAAGTTGCATAGGGCGAGATTCGATCCGGCGACCTTCGGATTACGAACCCGAGCGCTTACCGCTGCGCCACGACGCTGTGTAAGATTATTAATCGTAGAGAGTATTTCACCGTAACGGTTTCTTTTAACTGTCGATTTTCTCGACAACGGCTGAGAAGTGCATCTTGGTGCTTTGCCACATTTCACCTCTGGCCATGAGCTTTTATTATGCGCAGTATGAATTGAATCTGAATTTCACAATTGGCGGCCTCCCCTTGTTAGAGTAACCATGGGGATCTTTTGCTATTTTATTCAAGAATATGTTAATGTCGCAATTCTCTATGATCGCGCCACAGAAAGACGCGAAGTAGGACCACTGCAGAGCATAAACACCCTTCGCCGCTTTGGATAACGTTCAAATTTCGTCGAATGGTTTTCAACGGTCCCTCGTGGTTCCACCCTGTACACCTGTGTAAAACTTTCTGGTACACTGCACTCGAAGAGGGTCAGATCACGTTCAGTGGGTTGGTAGCAGCCAACGATATCCTTAGAGAAGTGTTAAAAGCGCCAGGGAGATGTCAGCAGCATAAACGATTGTCAAGAACGTATTTCTGTTCGCCATCGCACTGCAAACTATCTTTTTCGACTGCGAAATATGTGGGAAAGAACGTCCAAAGGAAATACGTGCTTACATTGACTCCCTTTAAATCACGTCCTCAAAACTTTTTCGGATCGATTCTGAGCTGTAGTGCGTCTCAAATGTTCTCCTCGCCCGCTCATAAGAACACCGCGTGATTTCAACGCTGGGCGTGGTGGTGCTGACCTTCATTCTAGAGACGTCGAAACGAGCGGTGGAACGTGGGTGAGAGGGGCTGCGACGACCTTCGCCACGGTGGCAGGGGTCAGAATTGTGGTGAAATTTAGTGCCAATGTGACATCAGTAAGCCACTTTGCACTTCACGTGAACTTCTGAAATCTGACCTTTCTTTCCCTTGGGTCAACACCTTGCTGTATGAAGAGATGACAAGCACGAAGGTCACGTCACACAGAGACACGCATTTGCCCCATGACACATGAAGCTTACAGGCATCTTTAAGCCAGATTTCAAACTTGTGCATCGCAATGGGAGACAATTATGCGGTTTCGAATAGTGATATCTTAATCGTGTTTCGCATTGTAGTAGCCATCTTTTGACACCGCACATTCCATCAGTGGCAAACTGTTATCGCCAATCTGGAAATAAAATGATTATACCTTGACAAGACTTTGAGGCTTTCAAACACATTTCTGTGTAAAGTACACTCCTGGAAATGGAAAAAAGAACACATTGACACCGGTGTGTCAGACCCACCATACTTGCTCCGGACACTGCGAGAGGGCTGTACAAGCAATGCTCACACGCACGGCACAGCGGACACACCAGGAACCGCGGTGTTGGCCGTCGAATGGCGCTAGCTGCGCAGCATTTGTGCCCCGCCGCCGTCAGTGTCAGCCAGTTTGCCGTGGCATACGGAGCTCCATCGCAGTCTTTAACACTGGTAGCATGCCGCGACAGCGTGGACGTGAACCGTATGTGCAGTTGGCGGACTTTGAGCGAGGGCGTATAGTGGGCATGCGGGAGGCCGAGTGGACGTACCGCCGAATTGCTCAACACGTGGGGCGTGAGGTCTCCACAGTACATCGATGTTGTCGCCAGTGGTCGGCGGAAGGTGCACGTGCCCGTCGACCTGGGACCGGACCGCAGCGACGCACGAATGCACGCCAAGACCGTAGGATCCTACGCAGTGCCGTAGGGGACCGCACCGCCACTTCCCAGCAAATTAGGGACACTGTTGCTCCTGGGGTATCGGCGAGGACCATTCATACCGTCTCCATGAAGCTGGGCTACGGTCCCGCACACCGTTACGCCGTCTTCCGCTCACGCCCCAACATCGTGCAGCCCGCCTCCAGTGGTGTCGCGACAGGCGTGAATGGAGGGACGAATGGAGACGTGTCGCTTCTGCCTTGGTGCCAATGATGGTCGTATGCGTGTTTGGCGCCGTGCAGGTGAGCGCCTCAATCAGGACTGCATACGACCGAGGCACACAGGGCCAACACCCGGCATCATGGTGTGGGGAGCTATCTCCTACACCGGCCGTACACCACTGGTGATCGTCGAGGGGACACTGAATAGTGCACGGTACATCCAAACCGTCATCGAACCCATCGTTCTACCATTCCTAGACCGGCAAGGGAACTTGCTGTTCCAACAGGACAATGCACGTCCGCATGTATCCCGTGCCACCCAACGTGCTCTAGAAGGTGTAAGTCAACTACCCTGGCCAGCGAGATCTCCGGATCTGTCCCCCATTGAGCATGTTTGGGACTGGATGAAGCGTCGTCTCACGCGGTCTGCACGTCCAGCACGAACGCTGGTCCCACTGAGGCGCCAGGTGGAAATGGCATGGCAAGCCGTTCCACAGGACTACATCCAGCATCTCTACGATCGTCTCCATGGGAGAGTAGCAGCCTGCATTGCTGCGAAAGGTGGATATACACTGTACTAGTGCCGACATTGTGCATGCTCTGTTGCCTGTGTCTATGTGCCTGTGGTTCTGTCAGTTTGATCATGTGATGTATCTGACCCCAGCAATGTGTCAATAAAGTTTCCCTTTCCTGGGACAATGAATTCACGGTGTTCTCATTTCAATTTCCAGGAGTGTAGTTTCCCGTTGTAAGAGACCTTTTCCGCCTACGTTTTAACGGTCCTTCGCACACGCGTACATCAGAGAGACATCAGACGAGCGGTCCTGACCATCAGCGGAAGGAAGTGGATCTCAACTTAAAATAATTTCTCAGCCTGCCAAAAACTGTCCATATGAGGACTGCCAGGTTGGCTATGAAAAAACAGATATTTCTGCGTAGTTGGACATTTCTTCGAAATACGAGGTGTCAAACAGCCGCCACAGGAAGAGCTCTGCCTCATTCGGACAGGACTTCTCTACAGTCTAGACCTGTTTTCGTGACTGCAGGAGACAGTCTCTACACTGTAACGTTTGGGTTCCTTGTGGAGTTAGTTTAATATACAAGGAGATAATACGGCAATCAAAGTTCTGTAATTATTATACGCAGAGGTGACAGAAGCCATGGGATGCACTTCCTAATATCGTGTTGGACCTCCTTTTTCCGTCTTTATGCGCGAGATGACCTCCCAATTATGACAGTCAGCAGTAATCTGCTGAAACAGTAGGGCTCCATTTTCCACCGTACCTCTTTTCAAATGTGGCAATAGCTTAATGGAATCGCTCCCCATGTTCATCACTTACTGCACCGCAATCTTTGGGGAAGAAGTCAAGATGACTATGTAAGAAATGCATTTTCAATGACATGTTGCAACTAAGTTTTTCATGAGATGACAACATGGTATCAACAGTCTCCCTGTAATGTATTGCTCGTTTGTTCCCCAAGAACTGTGAACAGACTGTCTTAAAATATTCCCATGCATGCTTCTCATCACCTTGTATGATTTCATCAAAGGTATGGTCTCCAAAAAATTCTCGAACCTGTGGGCCTAAAAAGATGCCCTACTTTTCTTTGGCATCACATAAGTAAGGGAATTTTTGCCTTAAGTAATTAAACGCGTCACCATCTTTGTTCATTCCCTTAACAAAGTTTCTCATGAGACCCAGCTTCATGTGCAAGGGCGGGAGCAGAATCTTTTTAGGGTCTACTAGAAGTTTAGTCTTAATGTTCTTTATACCTGGTTGAAGAGATTTTCTGGTGGGCCATTGTTGTTTACTGTAATGAAATGCACGAACTTGGCTATCCCATTCGCAGAGAAAGTAGCAATATTTAGTATACCCTAACTGAATATCTAATAGCAGTGCAATCACTTTCAAGTCACCACAAATCTGCTACTGAGAGTCACTATAACTGATAGCTTCTACTAAAATTTTCATGTTTTGATAATACTATATGCACACTATGCCCAACTGGAATAGACGGAAGCTCATTACCAATATGTAAAAGGACTGCTTTTAAGTTCAACTTTGACGAGTCAATAAAGAGTCTCCACTCATCAGGGTTGTAATTAGTTCTGAGAGCTTTCATTAGACCATTTGTGTCTACACATGCCACAAGACTATCTTGCATGTTAAAAGAATGAGTGAATTGTTGCTCTCTTCTGCGGTAGAATGAAACATTTACATTGCTTCCGAGAAAATTGAGCTGCTGCAATCTTGATGCTAAAATCTCAGCCTTAGCTTTAGAGAGCTCCAAATCTCTAATGAGATCACTTACCTCATTTTGAGGATTTGTGGATTATCAGTTGATGATATATTTGGAAGAAACTCTGGATCTTGTGATGTACATGGTTCAGGACATTCAGAATCCCCATCAGAAGTAATCTTGTTCTCCGTCGGTGGTTCAGGTACTGGCAATCCTTCGCCATGTAGAACTGGATGTATGGCAGATGAAATGTTGGGATGGATCACTGCCCGCTTCTTCTTCTTAGATATTCCCTTCTTGATAAGAGGAACCATACTAAAGTAGCAGTCACTGACGTGGTGAGTTGGCTCACGTCAGATCATGGGCACTGCAAAGGGCACTGAACGTCCTCCCCCTGCATCCAATTCCTGAGGTTGCTGGCATAAGTGTTGCAGATCACATGTGGAACGCAGGATTTATCCTGATAACCTATTTTGCACACAAAACAACACCTGTAAGCTTTTTTAATCAATGGAGTTACTTGCTGTTTTCGTGAAGCAAATGTCACTTTTCCACACACATAGCAAAATGTTTCAGTGCCTAACACGAACTCTTGGCATTTTTGTTCACTTCAACAGCAATCAACTTGAATAACTGATACTTAATCTGGAAACAAACGTGCCAAAATTATTACATGCATTAATAAAGTCACTGAAGTTCAAGAGGAGGGAGACAAAAATATCACTAAAATTTGTATAAAAATGTTTATATCGAAAATATTGCACACAAGTAAGACCAGGGACAAAAATTTTATCCATTGTTACCAATTACTATGAATTTAACAAACCACTATAATATTTGATTTTAAACTCAACAAAATTCCGTATATGATTATCTCACCGTAATAAAACAGTGTAAAATGAAAGCTAGAGCTTTTTTTGAATTGTCTTTGTGATATTCGCGATCGACAAATTAGAATTTGTAGAAATTGGCTAGTTTCATTCGATTTATATTTTCATTGTTGCACAGTGATATCATCTTTACATGGGCATATCGCTGTAGTATGAGTTTTATCACCGCTGTGTATTTTTAGTACGCGAGTTCACAATTCAAATTTCCGTCTCACAAAGTAGTTCCATGTATCTCACAGAAGTTCTCGAGTAATGCACCGTCGACTTCCCAATTTTCGATTGGCAGTGTGGCCTCGGCTTGAACAAAATTTTAGACGAAGATGTTCGTTCAAACATCATTTCCGTGGTTACATGCAAATGGGAAGCAGATCAGTAGCCCTTGAGACTGGTAATCGCTAGGTTGCTGGTTCAAGTCTTATTTTGCTCATAATTTTTTCGTTTGTGTATGCATTCAGATCGAATACCTACATCATTTAAATATTACATTGATAAAATATCTACTAATCAACACCTGCACAATTTTCATATTTCCGAGAAATCCACATCTACGTTTTTCTGATTACCGTACACATTGCATACATACAATTTTCATTGAAAATAAAAATTTTTAACTATCTATCTTTTGCGAGGGTCGTTCAATAGGCAATGTCCCACACTTTATTTTTTCGTCGAACATATTTATTGTTAAGAGGTAGATTTTGGTGACAATATACATCAACAAGTTTTGTCCACGTCCTATTTTTCTACATCGTCTCCGTTACTTTCTATGGCTGTACGCCAACGTTGTGGAAGGGCATGTACTGCCTGCAGGTAAAAGCTCTTGTCCTATAGGAGTAGCCATGACTGACACTCTCGTCATCTTCAGAATGTGTTCCCCGTAGAGTATCTTTATGCGGCCCAAAGAGACGGAAGTCCGAGGGTGGCTGGTCTGGATTATAGGGGGATGAGGCAATAATTTCCAACGCAATTTCGTGATGTGTTCCCGGGTTCTCAGACTTGTGTGTGGGTGTGCATTATCGTGTTGGAGTAAGATTTCTGCCGAATTCTTGTCCTATCGAACACGTCGGAAACGATTCTTGAGTTTATTCAGAGTCTTAACGTATGTCTCTGAATTAATGGTTGACCCTCTTGTCATCATATCCAAGAGAATGACACCATCACAATCCCAGAAGACCGTCACCACTACTTTTCCGGCAGAAGGGGTCGTCTCATTTTGTATACGGCGCAAAGTGGTGCACCCAACTTTCGTCCCCTGTAATCCGTGACAGAAAGACCTCTCCGTCGGTCTCAAAATGCTCCAACAGTTCAGATGAAATGTCCTTTGTTTGAATCTTGTCGTCCGCTGTGAGCATTCGTGGAACCCACCGTGAGCACCTCTTTGAATATACGAAAGTCTCAGCCATTGCAGACGCACTTCCAATGCTGACCGATAACTGAAGAGCCAATTGTCGAGTTGTGATGCGCCGGTCGGCACGAAAAATGTCATCCGTACGATTCAGTGTGCCTGGAGCAGTGGAGCAGTGGGTGACGACGCATCCCGAGCGTGGCTGGTCATGGAGCTCATATTTCTGCATTTCCTGAGGCTGTACCTTTACTCGTATCAACTGCAGCATCGCCGTGCACTGCACACAAACGTTTATAAATGTTCACACCGGTTTCTTTTTCTCCCCACAAGAAGTGAATAACAGCACGCTGCTTGTAACGTGAGTCGTATGTAGACGCCATTTTGACGCTGCACTACGGCTCTGCCATCTGCCAGAACGAGCCGAAACTTCACCGGTGCACAGAACAAACATCAAATGTGAAGCACCAACAAGGAAGATTGTCTATGTACATTAATTCCTTTTTTTTAATGTAGGCCGTTACTTACTGAACGACCCTCGTAATAACGATTTGTAATCTACATCTGCATCATTACTGCGAGAGCAACAGGACGGTATGTGGCGGATGGTACTTTTAGTACCACTACTGATCCCTTCTTCCCTATTGGAGTCGCGAATAGCGCCTTAGAAGAATGACTGTCGGTAATATTCTGTGTCAGCTCTAATTTCTCGTATTAACTTGTCGCGGTGACTTCGAGAGACGTATCTAGGAGGAAGTAATACGAGGGTTGTTTTTTAAGTAAGGGCCGTTCGCGCGTATAGTCCCGTAGTTCGCGCGGCCGCCGCAACAAGCCACCGCGCCACTTGCCGGCATCCTTCCCGTTCACACTGATGCAAGTTGCAGCTCTGTAGCTGACGTGTACGCATCGCTGTGCTACTTTATAATGTTTACGATTATTGAATCCCCCGCCGCGTGTGAGATACGGTCAGTGATACGTTTTTTGACCGCGAGGAGCCTATCAGCTGCAGAAATTCATCGTCAGTTAACAGGAGTTTATGGCTTCAATGCAATGAGTGAAGGTAAAGTGCGTCAATGGGTTAGAGAGTTTAAAAATGGCCGTCAAAACGTCCATGACGAAGAACGCTCAGGCCGGCCCTCTGTGATCACTGATGATTTGGTGGCTGCAGTCGAAACAAAGATTCGTGAGGACAGAAGATTCACAATTTCCACTCTTTCTTTGGAATTTCCACAAGTTTCAAGATCGGTTTTGTACAAAATTGTGTGTGAAAACCTAAACTTTAAGAAACTGTGTTCTCGATGGGTACCCAGACTCCTCACAGAGGACCACAAAGGGAAGAGATTTGCCACTTCATCGGACTTTTTGATTCGTTACGAGGAAGAAGGGGATGACATGTTGAGTCAAATTGTCACTGGAGATGAAACATGGGTATCCCATATCACTCCCGAAAGCAAGCGACAATCGATGGAATGTGTAACACCATAGCTCTACTCTACTGATTCATATTGCTTTTGCTTTATTTAATGTTACATTGTTGATCTTCTGTAAATGTGTTTGATTGAATAGATAACACAAAATTGTATACTCCTTTCTTTGTACAAACTTTGATGTCATGGTTTGGTTCTATGCAAAGTAGTGTATCTGTCATTTAAATTCTTTGTCCCATTTGGAGGGAACAAAACTTACTGTATATAATTGTAATTTTGTGTGAATAATTTTGTATAAGTGTCAACAAGTGCAAATGTTCTGTTTTATTTAATGTGTTTGTTTGCTGTTATGTAAACTGCTGACCTTCACTTAGGGTACTTAGTTAGTTTGAATGTAAATGGTGTAGTGGTTCCCCTCGGGAACGGAACTGTGTAGCGCGCGCAAATTGTGGTTGGCCTACGTAGAAAAGGTGGAACTGATAGTCAGTCGGAGGCGAGCTACGAGTCGGGAACGAGCTACGAGTCGGGGAAGAGCTACCAAACCGTGCACTGCCATGTAAAAGATGCATATTGTGCTGGTTCCGAGAGAGGCTTTTCCTGCCGCTTTCCAATGCCTCGGAAGAATGGATAAATAGCTGGAAATATTCTGGGATTGGTATCAATCATCGCCACCAAGAAATGACCGAGTCCAGCAATTCTACCTGCAATTCCACCTAACGACATGCAGTTACCACCACATTGCGCAATCATTACATCGGAATACTACAATGACGTACAGTGAAGGATCAGCTTAATGGATGTGTTAGTGTGCTCAAATATAAGGTAATTTATATCTGAATTTATGTACCTATCCTGACTTTTCTCCTCATCATAACACCTCTCAGGTTCCTCTCCGTTTCAGCTAAAGTGATATCCGAGTGTCCTTACTAAAAGAACATTAAAGCCCAATATTTTGCTCATTAATGCCTCTTCAACATAGTAAAAAGAAAGTTAAAGTTAATGTGGCAAGAGAGTGAGTTAAAGTAAATGTTGTTTGCTGAAAATATTCCTATTAAAACTGCTTATTAAAGTGCTGTTGCCAACTTCAAAATTAAAAGTTCTTAAGACTGAGGCTTATAAAGTAAATGATTAAATGATCACATTGTTGTCTGTAGTAAATTCTAAAAGGTGAGTCAGTTTCTTGCAATTTTGTCAACATTGTGTTTCGCTGCAGTAAAAGTGGGAAACTGCAATAGTAGAAAATTATATGTTCATGATTGCTAAGTGTTTGTCTCTCTTGTGTATTGGAAGTGCATATTAATAGTATAACAAGATACACAGTCTGTCTATTTTACTAATCTAGGTAATAAGTAACGGAAAGATCTCTATTTATGAAAACCATAATCTATTTATTAGAAAGACAGTGATAAGTAACCTGTCAGTGAATTTCAACTAACTTTCATTTTAAATAGTAAAGTATGTAACTGAGAAAGACTTAACCTATGTCCAATTTATGATCCTGGAGGGAATGTTAATGGTAATGTTATAAAGACCACTCAGTTTGTGTAAGCCCTGAAAGTAATAGTGTGTTTCGGTATCTGTTATAATTTTGCAAATAGTTGGTGCTGCTCTAACTGTTAGTTTCAATCTTACCGTAAACATATGTATGTGTCAGAGTTCACTGCACTCGCGTGTGACAAAGTATAGGTTGTGTTTATCCATTAAAGTTACTAATAACTATTTTCTTGAACGAGAATGTTAATCATTCTCTTGCCTAGTTAGGCTGGCGACCGTTTTCTTTATCAGTTAAACAGTGCAGATAATCAAAATTTCGTTTGTTACTGTTCAAATATTTACGTAATTCTGACTTTCACTCCCGATAAGCCACCTCCGTTAGGTGTATCACGGTCAACATAACAAAATTCCTCTCAGAGGGTAACACTGCTCTGTTGCTTTATACCATTATCACTCTAACAAAATAATTCTGTTTTGCAAACTGCCTCCAGTTTCGAGGTTATGGTATAGCAGTAGCAGACGGTAGTGTTATAAATGGCGACACACAACCTCACCCGTCAAGGTCAAAGCCAAACAGACGCTGTCAAAGCGCAAGATTATGGCAACTACGTTCTGGGACCGGCGCGGTGTTTTGCTAGTGGACTTTATGCCACGAGGAACGACAATCAACTCAGATGCCTACTGTGCAACTCTAAAGAAGCTCCGCAGAGCAATTCAAATCAAAAGACGCGGCATGCTGACAAAAGGAGTTTTGCTCCTGCACGATAACGCTAGGCCTCACACCTCTCAAAAGACTCGGGATTTGATTGATTCTTTTGGCTGGGAAGTTTTGGACCATGCACCGTACAGCCCCGACCTTGCTCCTAGCGATTTTCACCTTTTCCGGTACCTGAAACACCATCTTGGCGGGCAGCGCTTCAATGACGACGATGAAGTGAAAGCGGCCGTGAACTCTTGGCTGTCGGAGCAGGCGGCCGAATTCTTTGAAGAGGGAATAAAAAACTTAGTTGTACGGTATGACAAGTGCTTAAATAAACAAGGCAACTATGTAGAAAAATAGGTAAAAGTGTGTAGAATCAGAAAATAAAAGTTTTTTTACAAAAGTATTTGTATCTTTTCTTAAAAATAAGAACAGTCCTTACTTAAAAAACAACCCTCGTATATTGTTCCACTCTTCCCGAAAACACTCTCTCAAAATTTCTGCAGCTAACCTCTCCGTGACGCACAGCACCTCTCTTGCAATGTCTGCCACTGGAGTCTGTTGCACATCTCTCCGACTAAACAATTCAGTGACGAAATGCGACGATCATCGTTTGATCTTCTCTACGTCTTGCATCGGTCCCACCTGGTTAGAGGTCCCAGGTTGATAAACAATACTCAATAACCGACTGAAAAAGCGTCTTGTAAGCCACTTCCTTAAAGGATTTACATTTCCGTAAGATTCTTCCTATGAATCTCAGTGTGGCATTTACTTTTCCTACCGTTTCTTTTATGTGGTTACTGCACTTAATGTCATGCCCGATACATAATGTTAGATATTATACAGAGGTTGATAATGATTGTTTACATTAAAAAAGAAGCGTTACAAATTGATTTTTTTAATCTCTTTTGATTTCACACTTCACAGAAATGCACGTAGAATATTCACCTATGTTTAAAAATTTGATACAGCCGGGAACCGAATCAAGGCAGCCCATGTAGCAGGCGAACAGTCTACTACAGTGCCAGACAACCTGTCGAAAGAGCTACTTCACTTTGCTATATCAAAGACACTCGGAAAAATTCGATTTTCTCGAGAATTTGTGAGATTCGAATGTGAGTTCTGAACTTCGCGTTCCAAAAATACAAAAATTAACAAAATCCGATTGCTGTGAAGTCTCCTTGCGAGTGCTGCAGACACCTAGGGGTCGATAAGTACTGCCGGTTAGTCAGAGAATTCATACATGGTCGTTGCCCTTTAGCTGGGACAGTCACACCATCCGAAGTCCTGATGGCCACTAACATTTACGATCGCTGCCGAACGACCTATGCCGCCGTTAAGGTAAAATGCCTCGTGTACAGCCACTTGGCATCATTAGACAGTATTTCTCTCTCAGCTAAGTTCAAATGGCTCTGAGCATTATGGGACTTAACATCTATGGGACTTAACATCTTAACCGTAGCGGTCGTGCGGTTCCAGACTGAAGCGCCTAGAACCGCTCGGCCACATCCGCCGGCCGTCAGCTAAGTGTTTATTTCTTCCACTCGTATGTGTTCTCAGATAATTTTTGCGTGCAGTTTTATTGACTGACCGAACATTGTCTTACAATCCTGTTATCACTGTCTTATTTTGCGAACTATAAAACGCACTTTCTTCTTCGAAAAATTGCCCCCATAATTCAGGTGCGTATTACTGAACGTTAAAATAAAAAGTCCAATATTTGTTATAAAATTCCACCACTCTTAAATATGTCCATATATTCGATGCCACGGGAACTCTATCCCTGTCTGGCAACATTAGGTTCAATTGTTAACAGCAGTACACCAATGCGACTAATACGAGTTGCGGGCATTCACGAGCTTGCTGTCCCCTTCCCGCCCGGTTATCACAAACCCAGAACACTTTCTAGCCTATGATGCGTCATTGGAGTCTACGGTGCCAGTGAACTTGAAAGTGGTATGTGTTATCGGTAGAAGTACAAAGTTTTTGTTAGTAGCTAGTTTCGTAATGGAAAAAGTAAAAGGTCCTCATGTGATGTGGGCTATAATCTTAAAGCAATGGGATAAGTACAAGAACATGGAAACAGAGCATCTGATCGGCCTTTCGGCCCACCACCAATAGAAAAAAATCCATTCGCGATTGGAGCGCAAGTGAAGAAGAACAGAAAAAAAAGTGTAAGACTAATTGTGCAAATAGAGGACTGAATGCATAAAGGCCAAAACTAGAAGATGACGTTCTGAAATGGATTCAAGGATAGCGTCACAACGGCACTGGAATTAATACAAAAACGATTCAGACACACGCTAGTAAGCCAGCCTTACAGTGGAACTTAAGACTTTAAGCAGGAGTTGGTGTGTGCTACATTTTTATGAAGGTTCATGGACTTGGCATATTAATCAAAAGCAAAACGTCTGAGAAAGTTTCGCAATAGTATGAAGACAAAATATTGTCTTTCCATCACTTTATTATTCAACACCGAAAGAAACCCATTGTGGAACTAAGGCAAATAGCGAATATGGATGAAACTTCTCTGCCATTTGATGTGTAGAGTAACAGGGCTGTTTCCATGAAAGGTGCTAAACTGTAAGTACAAAAACAAATGGACATGAAAAAATGCACTACACTGTTCCCGTTCTATGTTGTGCTGACGGTGCTAAAATTAATCCAATGATCATTTTCAAGCGCAAAACACTGCCAAAAACCTTCTGAAATACCTCCAGGTGTTGTTGTTCACGTACATGACAAGGGCTGCATGGACGAGGCTCGTATGAAATTATGGTTTAACAGAGTGTGGGAGAGAAGGAAAGGTGCTAGATCACTTTATCAGTCATTTGAAAAAATCTTTGAAGGAGAAACTAAGACAGGGAAATACAGCCTATTCCACATTGATTTACTTCACAATTGAAAACTCTTTTTGCGACAGACGAATCAAATAGAGCAGTGCTGACCACTTCAGAAGAGTACAAAGGTAGGAACAGGGATCCGTCTTTGCTTTGTTAATATTGCAGTTGCACATAAGCAACATTCGGTGTTTCGATGAACAAACCATTTAAAGTTTATATGAGAGAGGAATGGAACAAGTGGATGGTAGATGAAACCCAAAGATTTCACGCCGAAAGGAGCTTTAAAACGACCTACGACCAAACAAGTGTGGCAGTGGATAAAACACTCCTCGTCTAGAGTGAGTGAAAACATTATTGTTAAATCTTTCAAGACTTACGGCATAAGTAAGGCTCTCGATAGCAGTGACGACCATCTTATGTACGAAGAGGACAACGATGACGACGAAGAGGGGGAAGAAGGAAGTCCACACGATAATTTTCGGGGATTTTCAAGGTCACTTCTGTTTTAAAAACTAATACTTTTCTTTAGTCTGGCTTTGCAATCTAGTAACAATAATGGTAACAATCTTAATTACTTTAAAATTGCTTAAAAGCTAAGATGCTTCTTATAGTCCTTAGCGTCTTATTGCCCGTAGAATGTGGTATCATGAATTCACGCACGTTTCCCACCTATTTCAGCATGAATTTCATTACTGATGTGATTGTGGTATTCCCTTTTCACATTATAGCTGTTTAAAATAACATGTAGTCGAGTCGTGGCAGTGGAGTTGTGGTTTCCCCTTCTGTCTTTGACCTTAGCAACTACAACGCAATTTCCATGATGTGTAATCCAGAGGTGGTGGGGTACGTTATTTCTACAACAAAAAATAAAAAAAAAATACAGCTTTCGTTAACTGTATTAGACTTACATTCACAGTGTGATTCTTAGGGATATATCGATGTTTCAGATATTCGCTAAACTTGAGAAGAAGGATATGACACTTCGCTGTAAACAGTCAAATCCACTACTAAGACTTAAATTTCTGGGTTACGTTTTCCTGAAAAAGAAAAAGAAAAGATATGACGTGGTAGAACAAAACATTAAAAATAATAAATATATTTTTCAATATTTTCAAATATAAAGTACATGACTAAATTACAATATTTTCAAAAGGTAGGCATACCCGACGCCCTCCCCATGATGTTGTGAGGCTCAATGTATCACGCTGGTTCTGCCACCCCGTCATCATATAGAGGAGGTCCAATCACACCTGCAGTAAGAAATGGATTCGTTTCCTTATATTAGGCAACGACAGAGAGTAGCACACTGGGTGTTAGTTTCCAAGCTACGAAGATGGGAACACCGATCCACCTCCTCACGAACTTTCCTCTACATCAGTCAGAAACAGACAGTCCGTGGCTGGCTGCCTACTGGCATAGCATCCATTATAATGATAAACATGTGCTCAAAATACACATTTGTTATTATTCGACCGTCATTTACAAGTCCTGTACTGATTTCAGCTGGTTGTTCACGTTCGCTTAATCCGCAAATATCGGTATATTCGACAGACATCATAACAAGCAAAGCACAGGTCAAACTTATAGTTTGCCGATAATGTAAGAACCATTAGCTGTAAAGGTACATCGCGAAACCTCTTTGTTACACGGCGATTATACACACATCAAAGAAAGTTTAGCATCACCCTGGTTCCCAGAACTTGATTGTGGATATTGCATCATAGACTCAGTCACTTTGATTGTTCAGAGATGTCACTAAATCCTCCCAAAGATGTAAACAACCACGCGTCAGCAGCGCCTATAAGACGGACAGTGTCCGACAGCGATCAGTTCCAGTCATTCCTCCAGGGAGGAGGTACACGGCTCGTGTTGTCTGTAGTTCAACCATGCCTAGGCGGTCAATACCGCGGTTCGATCTCGTCCGCGTTATTACTTTGTGCCAGGAAGGGCTCTCAACAAGGGAAGTGTCCAGGCGTTTCAGAGTGAACCAAAGCGATGTTGTTCGGACATGAAGCAGATACAGAGAGACAGGAACTGTCGATGACGTACCTCGCTCAGGCCGCCCAAGGGCTACTACGGCATTGGATCACCGCTACCTACGGATTATGGCTCGGAGGAACCCTGACCGCAACGCCACCATGTTGAATAATGCTTTTCGTGCAGCCAGAGGACGTCGTGTTACGACTGAAACTGTGCGCAATAGGCTGCATGATGTGTAACTTCATTCCCGACGTCCAGGACGAGGTCCATATTTACAACCTCAACGCAATGCAGCGCGGTACAGATGGGTCCAACAACATGTCGAATGGACCGGTCAGGATTGGCATCACGTTCTCTTCGCCGATGAGTGTCGCATATGCCTTCAAGCAGACGATCGCCGGAGACATGTTAGGGGGCAACCCGGTCAGGCTGAACGCCTTAGACACACTGCCCACTGGCTGCAGCAAGGTGGAGGTTCCCTGCTGTTTACGGTGACATTATGTGGGGCCGACGTCGCTGGTGGTCGTGGAAGCCGCCGTAAAGGCTGTACGACACGTGAATGCCTTCCTCTGACCGATAGCGCCACCATATTGGCAGCATATTAGCGAGGCATTCGTCTTCATGGACGACAATTCGTGCCGCCATCGTGCACATCTTGTGAATAACTTCCTTCAGGATAACGACATCGCTCGAAAAGAGTGGCCAGCATCTTCTCCAGACATGAACCCTATCGAACATCCCTGGGATAGATCGAAAAGGTCTGTTGGTGGACGACGTGACCCACCAACCACTCTGAGGGATCTATGCCGAATCGCCGTTGAGGACAGAGTCTGGACCAACAGTGCCTTGATGATCTTGTGGATAGTATGCCACGACAAATACGAGGCATGCATCAATGCAAGAGGACGTGCTACTGGGTATTACGAGGTGCATTCAAGTTCTAAGGCCTCCAATTTTTTTTCTAATTCACTACTCACCCGAAATCGATGAAACTGGCGTTACTTCTCGACGTAATCGCCCTGCAGACGTACACATTTTTCACAACGCTGACACCATGATTCCATGGCAGCGGCGAAGGCTTCTTTAGGAGTCTGTTTTGACCACTGGAAAATTGCTGAGGCAATAGCAGCACAGCTGGTGAATGTGCGGCCACGGAGAGTGTCTTTCATTGTTGGAAAAAGCCAAAAGTCACTAGGAGCCAGGTCAGGTGAGTAGGGAGCATGAGGAATCACTTCAGAGTTGTTATCTTGGTGAAACAGCAAACGCGCAGCCCTTCCCAGACGTTTTTGTTGCAGTGCAGAAAGTAATTTGTTCTTCAAAACACTTTCGTAGGATGCACCTGTTACCGTAGTGCCCTTTGGAACGCAATGGGTAACGATTACGCCCTCACTGTCCCAGAACATGGACACCATTTTTTCAGCACTGGCAGTTACCCGAAACTTTTTTGGTGTGGTGAATCTGTGTGCTTCCATTGAGATGACTGGCTCTTTGTTTCTGCATTGATAAATGGCATCCACGTCTCATACATTGTCACAACCGACGAAAAGAAAGTCCCATTCATGCTGTCGTTGCACGTCAACATTGCTTGGCAACATGCCACACGGGCAGCCGTGTGGTCGTCCGTCAGCATTCGTGGCACCCACCTGGATAACACTTTTCGCATTTTCAGGTCGTCATGCAGGATTGTGTGCACAGAACCCACAGAAATGCCAACTCTGGAGGCGATCTGTTCAACAGTCATTCGGCGATCCCCCAAAACAATTCCCTCCACTTTCTCGATCATGTCGTCAGAGCGGCTTGTGCGAGCCCAAGGTTGTTTCGGTTTGTTGTCACACGATGTTCTGCCTTCATTAAACTGTCGCACCCACGAACGCACATTCAACACATCCATAACTCCATCACCACATGTCTCCTTCAACTGTCGATAAATTTCAATTGGTTTCACACCACGCAAATTCAGAAAACGAGTAATTGCACGCTGTTTGAGTTGAGAAAACGTCGCCATTTTAAGTATTTAAAACAGTTCTCATTCTCGCCGCTGTCGGTAAAATTCCATCTGCCGTACGGTGCTGCCATCTCTGGGACGTATTGATAATGAATGCGGCCTCATTTTAAAACAATGCGCATGTTTCTATATCTTTCCAGTCCGGAGAAAAAAAATCGGAGGCCTTAGAACTTGAATGCAACTCGTAGAGGTACCGGTGTGTGCAGAAATCTGGACCACCACTTCTGAAGGTCTCGCTGTGTGGTGGTGGAACACGCAAATGTGTGGTTTTCACGAGCAATAAAAAGGGTGGAAATAATGTTTATGCTAATCTCTGTTCCAATTTTCTGTACAGGTTCTGGAACTCTCGGAACCTAGGTGATGCATTTTTTTTTATGTCTGTAATTAAACATTCACTGATTGTGCCAGTGTGGACGGAATACTGTTTACCGTACGGGTACCAAACGTTATGGGAATGATGTTCAGAAAGTGATGAATGATTGGCGTTGTTATTAGTGTTATTGTAATGACTTCCCGTTAGGTTCCGGTATTGGTACGGTGGCCTAGGGCATCACTGTGAATTACTGTTGCAGACAGTCAATGTCGGTCTGGACAAGGTGGACAGGGATTTACTCGTGAAACTGTTTTGTCAAAACAACAGCAATGGTGCTGTTGCTCTTCGTGAGTATTGACTCATTAAAGGAATACCGAGAAGCCCTCTTTCCACACCGGGATTGAAGTAAATGATTCGGATGTTCGAATTAACTAGCGATATGGGAATTGCTCTAGGGAGAGGCCGACGGCCTATTGCGCTACAAATTGTTGAAGAAGTTACAGTTGCCATGTCTGAGAAAGCTGGACGAAACGGGTGAGTTTCAAGCAGTGGACGAGCTGTATCATAACAGATGAACATCCCATGGTCCACCTGATATGTTTCAGGCAGCAGCAGAGCAATCTCTAGTGCGGTTCCAGGCTGATGTGAATGCATATGGTCGTCACACCGAGCAACGTTTGCAATCTGGAACTTAAGCATTGTGCGCAATTAAGAAATGTTACCCTGTAATGTGGAAACAAAAATGTGTTTCTTTCGATCGTTTACTCGTTATATCTTTTCCGCGTGTCCTTACACATGTCTCCACAAACTTTCATTGTCCAACGATCATTCATTTGTCATATGAGGCCCTTAAGAGGGCAAAGTTGAATTATAACCACCCTATACGTAGAACAGTAATGCAAATAACTAAAATGTCGTGATGTATTATTCGTCCTTTACCCTGTGAGAAGATGCTTACTAGGCACTACCTTTAGATACTAGAAAATGCAGTGGTTTTTCAGACCAGTTTGCGTGGCCGTATTATTCGGCCGAAACCAATTCATCATCTACGAAATCCTGAGGATCGGGCATGAACGTATACGTTGGTCGGAGGCTGCTTGTTCAGTGATGCTTCGCACACAGCGGTAGACTCAACACATCGTTCTCGTGCTAGGTGTGCCTCCCAGTATGTTTACCCGTGTGACAACTGCGCGATACTGGAGTCCTGCGGCGAAATTCGCAGGCACCTACAGTCAGTAAGGTACGTAGTGATGTAGGCTGACACAAAACTGCGAGCTGTCCAACCCCGAAAGATACCGGCAGTAGTGGGCATTATTGACTTTGCAGTAAGTCCTCGCGAGGGCAGTAGCAAAGGATGTCTGACCCCATGACAACGCACACTCGTACGCTTTATAAAGCCATATTGTTGACAAGCTGTCACGTATGAATAGGGACAGGTAGTAACAGAGCTCGTCTGATACCAAATCGAGAATTACCCTTACTTGTAAGCCGTTATGCTCCAGGTAGAATGCTTTTCTTTTTCTTACACTTATTTCTGGTAAATATTTAGCACCTGTAACAAAACGACTGGGAAAGTTTAATAAAAAAGCCACGCTACATGTTGCTGGAAACTGCAAGTATCTAGGAGTGCTTATTGAAAACTATTGTCTCGGGACCTTTTGTTCCGGCGTAACGACAAGCGCTGGAACGAAAATGAAGAATGCAGTAGCAGAGACGTCAGCCATCAGTTCACTGAGTAGGACTGCACCACAACAGGAGTGGCCTCTACCCGAAGAGAATACGAGGGTTGGAACTTTAATAGTGGCAACTACTCATTTAAGCTGGTACAAAATAGATACGTGTTTCAAAGTTTTACTGACCTTCAGAGTAGTCGCCAGCATTGTGTATAACTCGTTGCCAGCGATGTGGAAGTCGTAGGATACTCTTAGCAGAACCAGTTGTGTTGACACTTGGAGCGGCGCAGTCTATCAATAACAGCTTGCACTGTACGTGCTTGAACATTGTCCTGCAAAATGATGATCAAGGTCCTGTAGAAAGAGTCTCATCTCTTCTATGCTGTTCTTCTTTGGAACACAGGCTACGACCAGATTAGAGACAGAAGTGATGACACTTTCTGCAGGACCTGACCATCATATTGCAGGATAATGCTCAAGCACGTACAGCTCAAGGTGTTACTGATTTGTTTGACTGACTGGGCTGCTAAATGCTGTACCACCTACTGCACTCACCTGACTTAAGTCCTTGTGAGTTCAATACGGTTTGTAAACTGAAGGAAACACTTCACGGAATTCGCTTCAGTACTGCTACAAATTCGTCCGGTATTAGACCACACGGCTCGAACTGTCAACACAAATGGCACTGCTAAGAGTATCATACGACTTCCACATCGCTGGCAACGAGCCATACACAATGCTCGTGACTATTTTGAGCGTCAGCAAAACTTTGAAACATGTATCTATTTTGTACGAGCTGTAAATACACTACTGGGCATTAAAATTGCTACACCAAGAAAAAATGCAGATGATAAACGGGTATTCATTAAAAAAATATATTATACTAGAACTGACATGTGATAACATTTTCACACAATGTGGGTGCATAGATCCCGAGAAATTAGTACCGAGAACAACCACCTCTGGCCGTAATAATGGCCTTGATACGCCAATGCATTGAGTCAGACAGAGCTTGGATGGCATGTACAGGTACAGCTGCCCATGCAGCTTCAACACGATACCACAGTTCATCAAGATTAGTGACTGTCGTATTGTGACGAGCCAGTTGCTCGGCCACCATTGAACAGACGTTTGCAGTTGGTGACAGATCTGGAGAATGTGCTGGCCAGGGCAGCAGTCAAACATTTCCTGTATCCAGAAAGGCCCGTACAGGACCTGCAACATGCGGTCGTGCATTATCCTGCTGAAATGTAAGGTTTCGGAGGGATCGAATGAAGGGTAGAGCCACGGGTCGTAACACATATGAATGTAATGTCAACTGTTCAAAGTGCCGTCAATGCGAACAAGAGGTGACCGAGACGTGTATCCAGTGGCACCCCATACCATCACGCCGGGTGATACGCCAGTATGGCGATGACGAATACACGCTTCCAATGTGCGTTCACCGCGATGTCGCCAAACACGGATGCGACCATTATGATGCTGTAATCAGAAACTGGATTCATCCGAAAAAATGACTTCTTGCCATTCGTGCACCCAGGTTCGTCTTTGAGTACACCATCGCAGGCGCTCCTGTCTGTGATGCAGTGTCAAGGGTAACTGCAGCCATGGTCTCCGAGCTGATAGTCCATGATGCTGCCAACGTCGTCGAACTGTTCGTGCTGGTGGTTGTTGTCTTGCAAACGTCCCCATCTATTGACTCAGGGATCGAGACGTGGCATCACGATCCGTCACAGCCATGCAGATAAGATGCCTGTCATCTCGACCGCTAGTGATACGAGGCCGTTGGGACCCAGCATGGCTTTCCGTATTACCCTCCTGAATCCACCTATTCCATATTCTGCTAACAGTCATTGGATCTCGGCCGATGCGACCAGCAATGTCGCGATACGATAAACCGCATTCGCGATAGGCTACAATCCGACCTTTACCAAAGTCGGAAACGTGATGGTACGCATTTCTCCTCCCTACACGAGGCATCACAACAACGTTTCACCAGGCAACGCCGGTCAACTGCCGAGTGTGTATGAGAAATTGGTTGGAAACTTTCCTCATGTCAGCACGTTGTAGGTGTCGCCACCGGCGCCAACCTTGTGTGAATACTCTGGAAAGCGAATCATTTGCATATCACAGAATCTTCTTCCTGTCGGTTAAATTTCGGGTCTGTAGCACGTCATCTTCGTGGTGTAGCAATTTTAATGGCTAGTAGTGTATATGGGCGTGAAAAATGAAGACGTAGAATGTTAATAACCTTTGCTTTATTTATATGTCTATTGAGGTTTAACACAAAAATTCGGAGGCATTACTTACCAGCACACCGTCATATGTTTCAGTTTATTTATTAATTAAGTCTGAAAGTCAAGGAGGTTTCATGTACCCAACGTGTACAGTTAAAAGTCTATGAACGGTCTACAGCCTCTAAACTGGTGGGATCAGGTGGTTCCATTTTTACGAGTCTTCGTTAGATTCTGCAGGTGGACTTGTGCTACGGTGCCTGCCGGGACTGGGGACCCAAATCCGTGGCGGCCAGGGCGAAGCGGCCATTTCCCGGAACACAGGACACCTCCTAGAGTGGTGGGATTTTAATTTCCGGACAGTCGGCAGGAGCGGAGGCACTTCTCGCCGCTCTCGAGTAGTTCGCGGCCACTGTAGCGAGCTGCTGCAGACGGCGCGGCCGTCACATGACAAATGCCGCTCACTCCGACAGCGGTACACGAGGCGTGGCGTGACGCTTCGCTGGGTAGCCGATGCTTTTCCGGTACTCGACGGGAGCCTCACGCACCCACACTACCGTACAAGAAGCTGACACGAATTCTGTGTGTAATATACAGCGATTTCCGAAACAGCTGACTGTAAATGGACAGTAGCACCAGATGTCTCAAAATTCTTCCGATTTCATGAGACTAATTTTGTATAAGCACCATGTGACAGAAATTTGGGGTGGAGTCTGGCTTACGCATAGAAAGTATAAATTTACCTTGGGGAAGCTGTAAGCTGCTGGTAGGGGTTCCCTTGGTACAAGTTCACCGGACAATAAATTATTGACTTCTTTGCGCAAGTACGAGGTGCATTCAAGTTCTAAGGGCTCCGATTTTTTTTCTCCGGACTGGAAAGAGATAGAAACATGCGCATTGTTTTAAAATGAGGCCGCGTTCATTGTCAATACGCCCCAGAGATGGCAGCACCGTATGGCAGATGGAATTTTACCGCCAGCGGCGAGAATGAGAACTGTTTTAAATACTTAAAATGGCGACGTTTTCCTTACTTCAACAGCGTGCAATCATTCGTTTTCTGAAATTGCGTGGTGTGAAACCAATTGACATTCATCGACAGTTGAAGGAGACATGTGGTGATGGAGTTATGGATGTGTCGAAAGTGCGTTCGTGGGTGCGACAGTTTAATGAAGGCAGAACATCGTGTGACAACAAATTAAAACAACCTCGGGCTAGCACAAGCCGGTCTGACGACATGATCGAGAAAGTGGAGGGAATTGTTTTGGGGGATCGCCGAATGACTGTTGAACAGATTGCCTCCGGAGTTGCCATTTCTGTGGGTTCTGTGCACACAATCCTGCATGACGACCTGAAAATGCGATAAGTGTCATCCAGGTGGGTGCCACGAATGCTCAGGGACGACCACATGGCTGACCGTGTGGCATGTTGCCAAGAAATGTTGACGCGCAACCACAGCATGAATGGGACTTTCTTTTCGTCGATGTGACAATGGATGAGACGTGGATGCCATTTTTCAATCCAGAAACAAAGCGCCAGTCAGCTCAATGGAAGCACACAGATTCGACGCCACCAAAAAAATTTCGGGTAACCGCCAGTGCCATGTTCTGGGACAGCGAGGGCGTAATCCTTACCCATTGCGTTCCAAAGGGCACTACGGTAACAGGTGCATCCTACGAAAATGTTTTGAAGAACAAATTACTTCCTGCACTGCAACAAAAACGTCCGGGAAGGGCTGCGCGTGTGCTGTTTCACCAAGACAACGCACCAGCACATCGAGCTAACGTTACGCAACAGTTTCTTCGTGATAGCAACTTTGAAGTGATTCCTCATGCTCCCTACTCACCTGACCTGGCTCCTAGTGACTTTTGGCATTTTCCAACAATGAAAGACACTCTCTGTGGCCGCACATTCACCAGCCGTGCTGCTATTGCCTCAGCGATTTTCCAGTGGTCAAAACAGACTCCTAAAGAAGCCTTCGCCGCTACCATGGAATCATGGCGTCAGCGTTGTGAAAAATGTGTACGTCTGCAGGGCGATTACGTCGAGAAGTAACGCCAGTTTCATCGATTTCGGGCGGGCAGTTAATTAGAAAAAAAAATCGGAGGCCTTAGAACTTGAATGGACTTCGTGCAGGTGAGTTATTAAGGCTCTACAGGTGGCGCAGCGATCGATACACGCACTCAACCGGATGCGCATTGCCTCTAAGAGAGTGTGGCAGCAGCATATTTGGTCACGAAACACGACTTAGCCGTGCTGCGGCTCCCATTGGTGCCGTGTGTAGCTTTCTGCCAGACCGTAACGTTTAATTGCGTTAATTGTCTTCTTCTCAAGTTCACTGGCGCCACTCGGTTTCGTAAGCGTTGCCTATCCGCTAGCGGCAGCGGCGGCGCTTATCAAAAATGGTTCAGATGGGTCTGAGCACTAAGGGACTCAACATCTGAGGTCATCAGTTCCCTAGAACTTAAAAATACTTAAACCTAGGGACATGACGCACATCCATGCCCGAGGCAGGATTCGAACCAGCGACCGTAGCGGTCACTCGCTTCCAAACAGCGGCGCTTATCGATATGTAGTTCTGCTGGCCTGTCTTTGCGGCTACCTCATGCTTCTTCCGTGTGGTGTGAGTGTGCAGTTCGGTTGGGGACGGAGGAGCAGCGAGGTCCGCGCAGAGCGACAACACGCTGGGACCGCTGGCGGCGTGAATGGACTGCCGGATCGAAGGGCAGTGGTCAGGAGGGTGCACGACCTCGTCGAAACCGGATCCTGCATGTTTAAGTTGAGTCCATTGCAATTCGCGTGGAGAAACCTCCACCGTTGTGAAATCTCGCGTTTCTGCAGTGACTTGGGTTCGTGTTGCTACTCGTAGTGTCGCCGGGGCGGAAAGCAGCAAGTGGAGTCCCTGGGGAAGGCGGATCTGATTAGCCTTCCTGAGCTTCCAATTACTATTTACTTCTTTCAGCTTCTTATATTGTTATATACACTCCTGGAAATTGAAATAATAACACCGTGAATTCATTGTCCCAGGAAGGGGAAACTTTATTGACACATTCCTGGGGTCAGATACATCACATGATCACACTGACAGAACCACAGGCACATAGACACAGGCAACAGAGCATGCACAATGTCGGCACTAGTACAGTGTATATCCACCTTTCGCAGCAATGCAGGCTGCTATTCTCCCATGGAGACGATCGTAGAGATGCTGGATGTAGTCCTGTGGAACGGCTTGCCATGCCATTTCCACCTGGCGCCTCAGTTGGACCAGCGTTCGTGCTGGACGTGCAGACCGCGTGAGACGACGCTTCATCCAGTCCCAAACATGCTCAATGGGGGACAGATCCGGAGATCTTGCTGGCCAGGGTAGTTGACTTACACCTTCTAGAGCACGTTGGGTAGCACGGGATACATGCGGACGTGCATTGTCCCGTTGGAACAGCAAGTTCCCTTGCCGGTCTAGGAATGGTAGAACGATGGGTTCGATGACGGTTTGGATGTACCGTGCACTATTCAGTGTCCCCTCGACGATCACCAGTGGTGTACGGCCAGTGTAGGAGATCGCTCCCCACACCATGATGCCGGGTGTTGGCCCTGTGTGCCTCGGTCGTATGCAGTCCTGATTGTGGCGCTCACCTGCACGGCGCCAAACACGCATACGACCATCATTGGCACCAAGGCAGAAGCGACTCTCATCGCTGAAGACGACATGTCTCCATTCGTCCCTCCATTCACGCCTGTCGCGACACCACTGGAGGCGGGCTGCACGATGTTGGGGCGTGAGCGGAAGACGGCCTAACGGTGTGCGGGACCGAAGCCCAGCTTCATGGAGACGGTTGCGAATGGTCCTCGCCGATACCCCAGGAGCAACAGTGTCCCTAATTTGCTGGGAAGTGGCGGTGTGGTCCCCTACGGCACTGCGTAGGATCCTACGGTCTTGCCGTGCATCCGTGCGTCGCTGCTGTCCGGTCCCAGGTCGACGGGCACGTGCACCTTCCGCCGACCACTGGCGACAAAATCGATGTACTGTGGAGACCTCACGCCCCACATGTTGAGCAATTCGGCGGTACGTCCACCCGGTCTCCCGCATGCCCACTATACGCCCTCGCTCAAAGTCCGTCAACTGCACATACCGTTCACGTCCACGCTGTCGCGGCATGCTACCAGTGTTAAAGACTGCGATGGAGCTCCGTATGCCACGGCAAACTGGCTGACACTGACGGCGGCGGTGCACAAATGCTGCGCAGCTAGCGCCATTCGACGGCCAACACCGCGGTTCCTGGTGTGTCCGCTGTGCCGTGCGTGTGATCATTGCTTGTACAGCCCTCTCGCAGTGTCCGGAGCAAGTATGGTGGGTCTGACACACCGGTGTAAATGTGTTCTTTTTTCCATTTCCAGGAGTGTATATAGTATAGATTTAAGTGTCAGGAAGTCGTTTCTGAAAGTATTTGTATGGAGTGGAACCATGTATGGAAGTGAAACATGGACGATAACTAGTTTGGACAAGAAGAGAATAGAAGCTTTCGAAATGTGGTGCTACAGAAGAATGCTGAAGATAAGGTGGGTAGATCACGTAACTAATGAGGAGGTATTGAATTGAATTGGGGAGAAGAGAAGTTTGTGGCACAACTTGATTAGAAGAAGGGATCGGTTGGTAGCATATGTTTTGAGGCATCAGGGGATCACAAATTTAGCATTGGAGGGTAGCGTGGAGGGTAAAAAACGTAGAGGGAGACCAAGAGATGAATACACTAAGCAGATTCAGAAGGATGTAGGTGGCAGTAGTTACTGGGAGAAGAAGTAGCTTGCACAGGATAGAGTAGCATGGAAAGCTGTATCAAACCAGTCTCAGGTCTGAAGACCACAACAACAACAACATATTGTTAACTTCAACCAGCGGTATTTTTCTGTCTGTTTGCCGCTAACACCCCAGTTACCTGCCCTGGGGGTTAGTGTATGTAACGGCAGTGCACATTTCCTCGCCTTGCTGCCGCTGTCCGGTGAGGCGTGGAAGTTTGACAGCTTGTTGATTGTAGGTTGGGTGGCGTTCTTCTACCTGAGTCGTAGTCATTCCTTCTTGTTACAGGTGCTCTAAGCACACTGTTCTGTGGGCGGAGTCCAGACCGCCAGTTTCGGCTTTGGTGTAATCTTGCATTTTTTTGTTGGATGTCATGTAGCCTCACCAAGATTATCTTTAGTCGATTGCTAGACTGCCACCAGTCCGAGTCATCAACTTGTGACCTGAATGCAACTCTTGGCTGCCTTTCTCTTAGCTTACAAAAGTGTTTTTGGTGTGACCTACTCAGAGGTCGATTCCTGGAACACCGTCTGTCACTGGCCCTTGTGTTTTATTTTATTGTTGTGTTATTAAGTTACCACCATTGTCTCACTTCTTTGGTGATCTGTCGCCGTTTGACAGTATATTTGTTAAAAAAAATTATAATTGCCATTTTGTCGTTGAAGGTCTTCAGCCATGACTGTGGATAATCGCCTTAAAATTCAGATTGCGACCACATTGGCTTGTCTTCGAAATTATTGGCTGTCTTTATTTTACGTAGTTGCTAAATTTTAAATAGTTGCCATTTTTCGCGTTAAAGGCCTTCAGCCGTGATTGTGGTTACATGCATTAAAGGTGTGATTGCGACATAATTGGCATGTTTTCAAAAATTATTTATTAAAATAAATGAGTGAAATTGCAAAGCAAACCAATAGTACTTGACCGGGCCCTGTCCACAATCGTAACCCAATCCTGCCTTTCTCAATTACCAGTGTTTCAACGACGTCAGAATTGTGGTTGGGATGGCTTATGAATCAAGTTCGCTTCCACACACGACAGGAATATCTGCAGGCAGCGAATGGAGTTCCATCCCTACCTGTCAGCGAGAGATCTTTGCGACGGCAACTGCATGCAGTGAACACTGGGAGTCGGTCACGTCGCAAGAGGGCATTGTTCATGTGGTGTCACCGCCAGACACCACACTTGCTAGGTGGTAGCTTAAATCGGCCGCGGTCCATTTAGTACATGTCGGACCCGCGTGTCGCCACTGTGTGATCGCAGACCTAGCGCCACCACAAGGCAGGTCTCGAGATACGGACTAGCACTCGCCCCAGTTGTACGACGACATTGCTAGCGACTATACGGACAAAGCCTTTGCTCTCATTTGCCGAGAGACAGTTAGAATAGCCTTCTGCTGAGTCCATGGCTACGACCTAGCAAGGCGCCATTAGCCTTACCTACTTTGAGAGTTATCGTATAAATGTCTCAAGAAGAACGTTGTAAACCACCAAAGATTAAAAGTTAAGTATATTCCAAAACTACGTATTTTCTTTATAGCAGTCATAACATATCCTGTTCCAGAATTGACGCCAGTCGGCGTGTGTGTACGCGTGCCTTTCTTTCGGCTCCCTTCCCACTGTGGCGTAGCAAGCTTGTTACGCCACAACAGTTCACACACACAAAAATACCGCAACAGCGAAGTTCATCAGGCTGAAAGAATACGTGGTTGGTTTTCTGGACGCTCCCTCACCCTGTTGTAACTAGACACGCTTGTAAAATCACCTGAATTGGACCAAATATATAATTTGTGTGACAAGTTGGAACAGCGGCTAACACGCTTACATCAGCATCCCTGCAATTTGGCGGAACTTCGGGATCAAATCCTCTGCCAGTAGCCATTGATGCGACGTACCTCCGCAAATTTGTGGTCTCACTTCCTAGCCGAATCCAGGTAGCTATCAAGCCCACGGTATTAAATCATGCTTTTAATGACTTCTCTAGGGGTGGCTAATTATTTTGTTCGATGACCACAGTTACCTGACTCGCTCTGTTACAAAAATCACGTGTTTGTATACGTTGGAGACCAGAATTTTCCACAGTTACTAGAAAATTCGGGAAATACCGTTTTTCAACGTGACGGAGCACTTCTGTACTGGCACCTGTACTTACGAGCATTTCGTAACAATGAAACTCCTCAACGATTGACAAGTTCACGTTAATTGCAACGACGCCTATGAAAAGGCATCAGGGCGTTAACCTCATAAATGATCGCAACAATACGTGACGGGTTTGACTATCGTCTAGACTCTAGAGTATGAAAGGCGACCGTTACAGGACAAAGTGAATGTTTGTGAATTGTAAATGGAAAGTTTGATCCTAAAAGTGAGTGTAAAAATGTACCCCACTATTATAAAAGATACACCCTTGTCTTCCGAAGATAAAAACGTTGTAGTGTTATGTTAAGTTAAATTTCACTACAAAATATTTATACTCACTCACGTAGAGGTTAGTCTTGCGAAATCAGATGAATCCCTTTGGAAGATACTGTATTACATTAATTCCACTCCACTATATCAGAGATAATACTACTTTTGCTCCTGAGTCTATGTAAAACTATCACACGAGTAGAGTGCGATGCATTTCCTAGGAAAACATTTTTCACCGTAAGTGGATTTCAGTGAGACTATCAAAGATCTCAGATTATACTGCTATCTTGGTCTGCTTCGCGCAGATTGCGAGCCATTAATTTGTCAAACTATAAACTTACTGTTAAATGAGGAAGCAGACACACTCAGAAGAAAAATTCTAGACAAAATACTCTTAAAAGTGATCTAAAAAAGAGTTCGACGCACAATCGTCACTTCACAACTGACAGCAATCGGGCGCAGCCGACGAGTGCACTGCGACCGTTGGCTATTGATTGCACGAATTTGGTCAGACTGTTTACTTCTAGTTATCAATGTAGCTGTGGTGGTCCCGAAACATATTATAAAAGTGACTAATAACAGCTGTACTACAGCTATAGTGGGTAAATATATTTTGGCACTGTTTAAGTTGGTCCATTTTAACAACGTTTTTAAATTGACAAAAGATTTTATTATTCTTCCCATACTGAATCCTTGTAAAACTCTAGAAATTACATTAGTGTATATGAAGGACGACGACAAATAAATACTAATTTCGTGAACATTTCAACACAACGAATAACATTTTGTGGTTTTGCACCAATTCAGTGGCAAACGAAAGATGTTGTGATCGGTGATAAATACAGATATATATTCAAAATTGTTCAAATGGCTCTGAGCACTATGGGACTTAACATCTGAGGTTATGTCCCCTAGAACTTAGAACTACTTAAACCTAACTAACCTAAGGACATCACACACACCCTTGCCCAAGGCAGGATTCGAACCTGCGACCGTAGCGGTCGCGTGTTTCCAGACCGAAGCGCCTAGAACCGCTCGACCACACGGGCCGACCCAGCTATATTCCTAGAGAAGGGGGGGATGTTTAGCTACGAGTAGGCGGAGGGAATGTTATAAGCTTCAGAAATTAGTGATATATTAGCAACAACATAACAATGCTACTAATATTAAAAAACTTCCCTCAATCTGTGATATTTAGTGTAATTACATGTAAATACTATGTAGGTATAACCTAAGTTAATTAATTATCTTAAACAATATAATTTTGAGAATCAATAAAATAATATTATTGTGTGTAGTAACTTACATTTACAGTGGTGAGGCTTTTTTTTTACAACATGTCTGTTGATGACATCATCAGTGAAAGATTCTGTGGGTTCCTCATCCATTTGTGCTGAGACCTGACCCATCCTTGATCTTAATTTTTTCGTCATCTTGTTCATTGGTGCTAAAAGACCTTTCTACACTGGAAATGATTGTTATTGCAGAACTGTACGTAGATTTAAGACGGCATTTGATGTGTCGTCTAAATTTACTAAAGTTACAATGAAACTGTGTCTCATCATTTCTAACAAGATTTCTCTCGTCAAACATGCTAAACCAGCACCGTGTTCATTTTGACATGCCATCGTAATGGACTTGTAATATGAGAGTACAGAATGAACTGTGCAATGGGTATTCAACAGCTTGGGGTAACATTAAAACAGTTTGTTCCCCAGTACACTGAATTTCATTCAATACATGTTGTCGTTTAGGAAAGAATGAATTTTTAAATGTTCTTTATAATAAGTAATTTATTTTTTATTATACGGTGTCTATTCATACAGTTTACAGGAGTAACTGTCAGGAAACGTATTCTGCAGTGAATGCATGTAAATTCGTGCTCGCTTTCCTCGAGAGCGGACCCAGTGACAGAGTCACTAAAATTAAGCAGCACAATCGAAAGAGGTAGTTACTACAGTAGAGTCCCGCTATTCCGAACTAATTGGGACTGAACACTGTTCGGCTTGGAGGGAATTCGGAAAAGTCGGATTTCCTGAATAATATCAACTTACTGACTTATTAAGGCGCAAACTAGCGCAGACGCACCACCGATCCCTCTCCCTCCTCGTTCCAAACACGTTATTGAAAATTTATTGTTAAGCTTTGTGCCATGAGCGCTGAGTTACTTTGTCGAATCTGGGTGCTTTTTTTCTTTATGTTCGTAGTCTTGACGTCAACTGTTAAACTTCAATCATGGCAAGTAAACGAGGTCGTTCTACGTGTAATTAAAAAAAAAATCTTGAAATGTTAGAAAGACTTGACAAAGGAGAAAATACCACCAAATCATCACTCGAATGTGATATCGGAAAAACTACAATTACTGCCTATAAAAATCGCGTTAAAATTGAGCAGTTTTGTTGTACTTCAAGTGAAATAACTCTTTAAAAGCGGAAAAAATGACTCTCTCTTCATACAAAAAACTTGACGAGGCATTATTCTTGTGGTTCACACAAGAAAGACAGGAAGGATCCCCATTTCTGGTCATTTGGTAAAAGAAAAGGAGCTTCAACTGAATAAGCTTAGCGATGGTGACCCACTATTTTCAGTTAGCTGTGATTTCTTTCTGGGAAGGAGGGGGGGGGGGGGATTGCTGGGGAGAGGCTGTCAGCTGACAACGAAGCAGCTGCCATTTATCTAAAAGAATTTAAAGACCTACTTCCTTCTGAAAATACTCACCCGCAGCAAGTTTACACCACGGATGAAACCGGACTGAATTTCAATGCTTTTCTCACCAAATGTCTTGCCTTGCAAGAAGAGAACTCTGCCTCAGGGTCAAAAATGGACAAACATGGTCTAACTGTCTTAGACTGCAGCAACGCCTCGGCAACAAACAAACCTTCGCTAATGCAGATCGGCGGAACCAAGAGCGTTCAAAAACATTAACATCAGCTCACTTCCTGTGTATTATAAGAACCAAAAAAATGCTTGCAAGGAGCGCGACTTGTTCAAATTGTCAGTTCAGTTGAGAAAATCGTGCTCTGCTGTTTATAGACAATGCTCCGGCCAACCCAGAGGAAACGTAACTTGTTTGTGGAGACATCAAAGCAGTTTTTCTGCAACCGAAGGCAACTTCGTTTTCTTCAGCCTACGGACCAGTGTGTGCTGCAGACCGCTGAACAAAAGTACAGAAAACTGCTTCTTCGCACCTTGCTTGAAGAGGAAAATTGAAACCACAAACCTGCAAAAAACTTGAGAAAATTGCAATAAAAGATGTGATATACTGGTTGGTTGAAGCATTACAAGAATCATGGAAAAATCTCTGCCCTACAACGGTATTTGTTGAAACAACTTTTACACCAAACGCTCTGACCTTCTTCCACCAGTCAAGAAAATCCCTAGCTCTGGAGACACAGGAGAAAAGTATGTTGAGGAGTGGACTGTTGTTGACGACAATGCTCACCAAGAATATGGAGACGAAGACATCGTAGCAGTGGTGCAGGACTCTTCAGCTTACGTCGACGCGGAGGGAAGCGAGGAGGAGGTGAACGCTCAAACTGAACTCACAGTATCACACACAGACGAGGCAAATGCTCTTGACCTCGATTTACGCTACATCGAGCAGCATGTTTTATGAACAGCAAATGATGGTACGCTCATGCAGAGATGGCGTTACATTGTATACTCAAGAAATGACTGACTTTACTGCTAAGGTGGGTGTAAATTGGTTATTTTTTGTGTTTAGCAGTGGTTAGAAATGATTGTACAAAATTGTATAGATGGAGCCGACATATACTGTGTTCACCGTACTGCAAGCAACCAATTTTTATCCCTTAGACTTCGTTGTGACTGACATTTCGCAATTTTTCACAAACACAACTTTTATTGATGTAAGTTCACAAGGTTGAACATACAAACTAAAGGTAGCGATAACGATGTCAGTAAAAGCCTCTTAATTCAGGCAAACAAAAGTTCACCTCTAATATTCCACAAAGATTCGTGGTAACACATACACTAATAACAGTCCAATTCCGAGACGAAGACGTAATCTTCTACGGTTGCCGTACACGAGGCCGGCATTCGGCGTGAATTGAACTTCATGGCTGGTTCTAGCCCCTATATAGCTGTCTTCAGCCGATCAGGTTTTGGCGTAGTGATACTTCCTGCTGGCCGTGGCTCGAGATCCCCCGCAGGAAGTAGTGCTCGGAATGTCCGTTACCATTATATTGTATGTAAATAGCCGGTGTTTACCTTGGTGCTTTTGGCACGCCTTTGAGCATAGACAACCTCGTCCTCTGTGGTGTAATATGGGTTGCCGGCCCTCAGGGGCTACCTTGGCTCCGGTATAACAGACTCTATGTATGTCTCTTCTTTGTACAACAATAAAGGCATCTTTTTTTCACGAACGTCTTTTTAATTTTTCCTGCTTTTAGCTTAAAAAAATTTGTATTTTTTTTCTGACTCTGTTCGGTGAAGACGAATTTTCCGATTAGCAAGGCTCTACTGTAATTTGCCGTAAGAAAGTTTTCCTTCCTTCAGTTCATTATTGATTGCTCTAAATATGGACTCAACTGTAACACTCTTCAGTTCCACCAGACGAAAACACCTTTCATTCGCTTAAAAAGGCAGAGACAGCGCAACATAATGAACACATAAAGACAGATCGTTTTTGTTAGAAACCCTCGTAGATTCGTCTGCCACTAAAGAAACGTATTTATCATGGAAAATTGTTTCATCATAATTATCTAGAACCACACCAACCCAGTTTGATAATTCCGAACTAGTATATTTGCTAACATATGTGGACCTTTCACCGTTTCATTTACCCCTCTTCACAGTATTATTGTCGCTTTTCAGTACTACCTTAAGAATCAGAGGTTGATATTTTCCTGTGTGGGGCATTTCTCCTTTACGAAGAATTTACACACACTTAGAATTAAAGGAGACACTGCTTGGTGATGTAGCACTTTTCAGTTTCATTTTGTTTAATTGTCTGCGAATGAATTGGGACGTGAAATCCCTGTAATTTACAATTTTCAAATACTACGACTTTCGCATGTTTTTCTGATTTCACGTGCTTTTCAAGTTTTCCTGTACTGGGAGTACCTTTTCTAAATTTAGTGAAAGGTACAGAAATGAATACAGCTCGTGTTTCCCGTAGAGCTTCGCTATCATTCCTTAGATTTATTTCACACAATTTGCAAGAAACCCCACCGTTCCGTGGTCAGAGTACAATGAGTTGTACTTGCACTCCTATTTTTCACTAGTACTTTCTCTCTTGTTCAACGCATTGTTTAGACTGACGGCTTAAGAATGGGGAGGAAGTTTTCGTCTGACTGAAGATTCAGTAAGGAGTTCACCATCACGTTAACAAGTATTTCTTTCAATACACTTGTACTCAACTATGCCTTCTGTAATACGCTCTCTTTTATTAGGAAAGAGAACAAATGAGGTTTGTTGCTTCGACATTTTATTTCGGCACTTACATTTCTGTTTATACGTTGTATTGACGAAGACCGCACTCACAATCCATAATCACATGACTTTTTTATAGTAAGCTATTAACTGAGTAATCTTTAAAACAGCTTAATACAAAAAGTTATTACGTTACACCAGCCAGGACGATAATTTAAATTCATACATTGTTTTTATTTTGATGTTGTATACAAATATATCGGGTGTTTACAGTTAAAGTGACGGCTGCATACAACACACAACGCTGAAACGTCGTAGGTATGTTCGTTAATTGGCGCACTCGCAGAGTAAACTGAAAAAAATAAAAGTTCTATTTTCTACCACCAGGTGAAAATATTTCGCTGTACCGAGACACAATGAGAAATGTTTTCTGTTTAGACGTCTGTATGCTGTTGTTCCTTGACGAGACGTGTTGATATTTTTTTTGTGAAGTCACTGTCGGTGTAAAGGGTTAAGAAGGTTGAAATTTTCCGCATGAAACGCTATGGGTATTGAGGAGAAAGACCGTACACCGCTGGTAAAGTTATCAGAAAGGCAGTAATAGTAGCGCTGCATTGAGGGAATATCACCGACAGTTGAAGAAACAGGTGAATTAATTAGCTGATGCAGCATGGAGAGGGAGGTGACCCGCTGTCATGGCAGATGTTGGTGAAGTTGTTGTGGCCATAGCCCACCCTGCAACAAATGCCACACATTCTGTAGCCAATGCTCCAGCCGAACCACGGGAATTGTCTTTCCCCTGGTCAACAGTTGAGATGTTTCCGCGGCGTATGTTACACTAGTACTGACGCCAATGAGTTGAGTTGTGTGTCTCAGCAATACAGTTAGCCGCACCGTAGGTGGAATCACCGCGAAGGCCAGACAAATTTGTGGTTCCTGAAGAGTGGCAGCTGACACTTTTCAGTAGTTGCAGGGGTAACAGTCAGGATGGCTGACTGATGTGGTCTTGTAACATCAACCAAACCGGCTTTGCTGTACTGGTACTGTGAATGACTAAAAGCGAAGGGAACTACAGCCGTAATTTTTCCCGAGTTTATGTAGCTGTACTGTATGGTTAAGAGATGACAGCATCATCTTGGGTAAAGTATTCTGGAGATAAAATAATCCACCATTCTGATCACTATGCTAGAAAACTGGTCGTGGGATAAATTAAGAAATTACTGTCAACTGAAGCGGATATCTGTTCTATCAATATCAGGGTTTCTTCCTGATCTGAAGGACAGCATACGACATATCATTCTGATCACAAGGGATATGCTTCGAGCAGCTGACGCAATTGATGCTGTGTAACGGATGCAGCATGTTGCCGAGTCTGGAGACAATAATGAACCCATGTTGTACCTCGTGACCATATCCTAATAAAAGTGCCAGAACCACCATTATCGTGTGTTTAAGCGTTCCTCCCGTTTTCCTGCACCCTGACCACATTCTGACTGCTTACAGCGCCATATTTCACCTGGCGGCAAAAACTGGAACTGTAATTTTTTCAGCATATTCAGTGAGCACACTGACTGAGGAACATGCCCAAGATATTACAGCTTCCTCTGATGTATACAGCCTGAATACCAGCTCTTGGAACATTTTCAGTTTGATTATAACCACCCAGTATGTGAATTTCTTGCGGAAGAAATTTATAATTTCTGATGGGGTGAGATTTCAGCCCCGCCCTCCTGTCCCTTGGGTCACCCATTGAACTCATCACTGGATACGATGCTGGAGCACAGATCTGTAAGTCTCATGATGAATCTGTCTTTCATGAGCTGGCATTACATATTCCAACAACCACGTAACTAGGTGTTTTGTTGTTATTTTCGAATATTCCTTTTTAAGAGTGCGTTTGAATTTGAGTACTCATGACAATTTTCTTGTTCCTTCATGCTTCCACAAATACTGTTCATACTCACACTGTGTTCTCTCTTGTGTTGCGCCAATTTTTTGTTTCCTGTTCTGTTTTCCACTTGCTTTTGATCAAATACACAATTTTAAGTGATCTTTCGGAACTGTTCTCGACTGCTTATGTCATGTTATGTGATTTATTCTTTTTCAGTGATCATTTTTTGTGTTGTTTTTGATAGTGTTTGCTAGACTCGAATATATGCCTTGTGAGTTTGTTCTTGTTCATCCTGCGGATATGTCGATAACATTCTATCCTTCTTTTTCTAAAGTTGTCCATTATTATTTGTGTCTATAGATCTCCCTCGATGGTCTATTTATCCAAATACCTTCATGAGAAACTAAGTTTCGTTTATAACTTTGGCACTTAATTACTGTCTTCCCGAATATTCCTAATATTCTGATTTCCTCTTCTCCAGTCGCAGCCTGTTGGGAAGTCTGGCTGAAAACATCCGCGACTGTTTTTGGGCAGCCTCTCAAACAGCCCACTCTGTTCTTTAAAGCGAGAATGAAAATTGAAAAAAAAGTAAATGAAGGAGAAACGGCTCGGGCAAAGGACGCTCTTAAACAGACAGCCTTTCTGAAGAAATAAATTAGAAATAGATCGAATCCACCGCTTCCGATCGAAGTTATAGGAAGGTTTCCCTTGCTTGCAAAGCAATTTGTGGAAGTGGCAATCGACTTCCATTTATTTCTAGTAGGGATTATCTCTGCCCCACCAACAGCTGGCCTGGTAACTGGCTGAAAAGAACAATACAGTGGACCGGATCCGAAACAGCCCACTGCACTCTTTGGACCAGAGTATGAAAAGTACAACAGAATACTAGTAAGAAGCTACCTTTCTATTTCTTTACTGGAATAATGAATGGGTTATCAGGTGAATGTCATTTCCTCAAATTGGAACCCCTGTAACGTAAAATAATAGAGCTTGCCCAGCCGTCAGGAGTAGCAAGTGAAAGACGCAGCTAAATAAACAAATAATACGTGTCCTATTCGAGAATCGCTCCAGGCGAATATACGGAAATATACAGCGCAGCCTTCGCTGATACACCGACCTGCAGCGCTTCCGCCGATAACGACCTCCCGAGGCGGAACACCGCAGCAGCCCGCCTGCCCCCTGGACAGAGCTTCAACTGCTGGACCAGCATACAGGCAGGAGGACTCACGCAAACCCGGTCTCGAGTAGAGTTGCTCTGTCTTTCTCCCTGCTGTGCCATAGGCTACCAGAATGCCCTCTGTACATCCTCCGATACTGCTCGGATTCCCTCCTGGATGTAATGCTGCAATTGCGTCGTGCGAATTTTCTGATAATCTGTCTCGCGTACTCGTAACTTGTGTACTATAGTCGATAGCCTAGTGCGGCATGCTGTTAATTTTTATTGTGACTAAGAGTATTACTGAGCTACATTTACAGCTTGTAGGTTTAAAATGTTTGTGTAGTTATCCGTAACAGCTTGTGATAAATGATACTGCAGACGTCACTGCGAGAAACAACAGTCTAGCTAATCGATTACATATTTTTTTCAATAAGAATTTTAGTGTCTACTTCTACGCACTCAGTATATGTGTATCTGCATGTATTTTAATTATGTCGTATTGGTAAAAGTAACTCATATGCTGACACTTGATGGTAGTCTATAGAAAGAGTATCTTTTGGTCGGAGAACTGGTTAACAAAACGAGGTAAACGGTACAGATCCAACCGCAGTTATTATGGACGGTTCATCATAAGCTGTCATACACTTGTCATCATTTTACACGCAAAGCATGTCTCATCCAGCCGATTCTTGTTTACACAAAAAATAGGTTTAAGATTCTTGATCTGATTATACTGCAAAATTGACCCTTGTTATAAAAAGGGTGATCAGGGAGGGGGGGGGGCACTTCATTCCCACCTTTTGAACGTGTGAAAATGTTACTTCATATTTTAAAATTTTGAAAAATAATATCTATTGTTGTTCATGTAGACTTCAACCACATTCCATAAACGTTTTAAATTTTTCATTTACACTTAAACGAAAGCTTAGATATTATTAGTAGATGTGACTTTCCATAATGAATGTTCCATTCAATATTTTCAGGTTCAGTATCCTACTTAGACATCAATATTTCTTTAACATCTCTTACGTTGCTAACATCAATAACTCTTTAACATCTCTTATGTTGTTAATATGAATTAAAAACAGGGAATTTTCCTTTTTTTTATTTTTTCAGGGTGGGTATTAAGTACCCCGAACAATACACATCAAGAGAAATGCGTTGTTAAGGATAGGAATAAACAACCTACCCAATAACATCTTTTAGGACACTGCTAGAAGCTGTTGATAAAATGCGTTCAATACATCTAGTTCTTTATCAACTGTACTGTGCTGACAGTGCATCAAATAAGAATAAAGATTCAGTTTTCGCTCTTGATATCTAACCATTGTTTCCAAAATACCTTAATTAATACCCTCTGATTTAGTCTAATTAAATACTTGCACCGTTAGAAAACTTTATCGATGCTGTAACGACTGGCAAAGTATATGACAACATCATAATTAACAAGAGTACGCCGCGCGGGGTAGCCGCGTGGTCTGTGTGTGTGTGGGGGGGTGGTGGGGGGGGGGAGGGGGGGGGGTCTTGCCACGCTTCGTGCCGCTCTCCCAATCGGAGGTTCACGCCCTCCTTTCGGCATGGGTGTGTGTGTTGTCCGTAGCGTAAGTTCGTTTAAGTTTGATTAAGTAGTGTGTAAGCCTAGGGACCAATGACCTCAGCAGTTTGATACTATAGGAACTTACCAAAAATTTCCAAATTTTCAACAAGCAGTAAACAGTGATAATATGAACTTCAGTAAGTAGTGTAATAGCACTTCGATTATTATTATATTACATGGCTTACAAACAATATATACATCAAGAGAACTTAAAAGACTGACATTCTCTTTAAATTAATTAGTACACGAATAAGGTTTGCATAGGATCACGTATTCTTTCACATTTACAACATTATTTTACTCTTATTTGCCAAGTATAAATTTGCATGGACATTGTATACTGTATTGTGTATTTAAATCGGTGACCTAGAGGCGACAGAGAGGCTTCGTCCCGCCGTAGCCCTCAGTGGTTTGCAACCCCACAACAGGACACAGCAGTCCACCCACCCCACCGCCGCCCCTCACTGAATCCTGGGTTATTGTGCCTGGATATAATCTGTTACCTACATTGATGTCTTTCTCGTTCGCTTGCTGGCGGCTGGGAAACACAGCCGAAAAACCAATTGCAGGGTGAATCTCTTAGTGAAGACGTTATATATGGTCCATATTTTTGCACCAGAGTCCTGACTTCTGGTACATGGGTGCGTGACTTTTTCGCTTATGGCCTTGGCTGAGTTAAGTACTTAATCATTCCTGAGAGGTCGTACTCGCGAAACGAAACTATAGGAAACACCGAGTAGCAAAAATGTTAAACAGAGAAAAAGTAGTTAACCGAGCTCAACGATTGAAGTACTTACTCTTGACATATAACTGGAGTGAAACAATTCCCAGCTACTTACATAAAACAGTACAGCGGAGTGTAACAATGAAACCACCGATAAAGAGCTCCTGTCGGAGCACAAAAAGGGCTAATAAGTTCCTCTTTAGAAGTCTCTGATTGAAAGATGGTGAAACCTGCCTGAATTCTCATCTTCTTTCCTCAACAAAAATCTTGGCATAGGAACATATTCGCCCTCCTTTAACGCGGAAAGTTCTAAATTCATTTACTCAGTCTCTCTTGTAGGTGAGCCTTCACACTTAGAATTTTCCTTTCGCTTTGACTGTCTGTGTATGTGTCTCTCTCACTGTCTCCTTCTTCTCCGACTGATTTACAGTATATTCCACTGCCACTATCTCATACCTCACTTACAACGACTACTTCTGTCATTCTTTCCCAATGCCAGTGTCTCCACCATAATTCGGCAGCTCAAAAATTCTGAAGGGTCTGACTTAGTTTTCCCCTATACTCACGTGTTAAAAATTTCGGTCCATAATGCGCCCTTCCTTACACCAACGTGTTAAAGTTGCCGGTTATGAGAGAGTCCAGGCCCCAAGCATATATACGGTTTCCATTTGTCTGTCGCTTTTCCATCTTCATAGTCTTCTCTCTCTTTTGATGTCACTGCTTCTGCCTCTATCCATATCTCTTTCTTGTTTATGGGTACTGTATGTCACTGACCATCAGCTCCCTCTTGGCTTCTACTGCTACTGTCTTCAGCCACCTCTATTTCTCTTTCACTGCCACTTTCTCTCTGCCACCATCACTGTGTCCGCTTTATTTCTGTCACGCTGTCACTATTTTCTCTCTCTCTTCCACCGCCACTGTCTCTATACTATTCCCTACCAGTACAAGAAAGGGCGCATCTGTTCGCAAGGCAAAATTTTTGTTGAGGTAGAGGAATGAGGATTGATGTCGCTGGTTCGCCTCTTTTCTGTCACAGTCTATTAAAGAGAAACATATTCGCCTTTCTTATGCTACAACACAACCATATTTACACCGATTCCCTACTTTTTCCTACATATATAGGCCAATAAAATTTTGACGGCGGGTTTATACACTTCGACGTTGTTGTAAACTTTGGCACATATAAACAACAAATAAGTACACATAATACTATCGTCGTCGGTCATACTTCATCGAAAACTCCTGGCTTATCAGTTGTATCTTAAAAGAGTGAAAATGTTGTTCGGAACATTGTACTGAATTTGCAGTCTTTCCAGTTTTACACGATTTTAGCAGTTATTTTAAGTTCTTTTCAGACATATTAAGACCCTATTTAGCCCATTTTTTGTTACTGTCATACAGCTTCGGGCATATCTGAAGTGGCCATTATCCACAAACAGCGTGTCATAAAGTTTTGTTGGTGAAAATAATAATAACTAGAATCATAGTATTGTGACCTCAGAACCCACACATTGACTATGGACACTTTGACATGTGTTCAACACATCAATTAAAACTACGTTTACATGTATATTTTATGGGGATAAGTACTGTATTTTTCAACATCTGAATCTACGTAACAGATAAAGATATCAACAAAAGTTTCAGGATCCCGAGAGAACACCAGATCATGAACATGTGACAAATATTTCGTCTATCTGTTGTAAGGTGACGTGGTCTCCTGACCTTCATTTCTTACATATTCCAACCTCAGCATCGTATTCTGCGTATCAAGACGTTTCATTCGAGCCCAAACGCGGTAGGGTAGAGTCAATTTTACATATTGCCCTTTAACTGATATGCAAATCCAATAAATAAATCGCATGTGCGCACCGAGATTAAAAAGTCGAGGCTGGCGTACACAGACATTGAAGACATGACAGACACAGGAGTTTTTGTTCGGTGGAGGCAACCAGCCCACTGGAAAGTCTGTAGGAGGGTGAGTTAGAACACTGCTCCACTGGCCGGCCGACCGCCCAGGGACCAAAATAGTTTTTGCCAGAGAAAAGGGATAATGCCTGCGTGGTCACCTTAAAAGCAAAACTCTCTGTATTGTTTGGGAGAGCCCCAGCATATGTATTTTTGTCGGATCTAGTTCGCAGTTTCAGAGTTCTCACAGGTGGACAGTAAACGCCTAATGCAGATGCTATACATTTAAGGATTGGTTAGCTTAAATGGAGTGCCATTCTCCCGTTTCTAAGAGTATCGCTGATTGGCGGACTATTTCTGACGCAATGAACTGGAGGAGTGAAGGTAAGACAGCAGATGATATACCCTTTCACTTTCTGTGTGGAGAGGGGTCGTTCCGGTGACACTCTTGAAGTGGAACATGTAGCGGGAGCGAGTGCGCTGATGCATGTACACAGAGAGTGAGGAACAAAGTCTCTACTCAGTACTGCACTGAGAGAGCACCTCTGTCACTAGCAAATCGGAGTGATGTATTGAGTCGCTCGCAGTTAAGCGTTTGTTCACTGGATTGGCCACGACACTTAATGTGCGGTGTAAACACAGACAGAGTATTAGCGCCTGCAAGTGAACATTGAGTGGCATCTCGGTGGACTGGTTATCTGACCGGTGTACCACGCCAATAGTTATAGGGGCAGATAGGAATCCTTGATTTCATCAAGTGGCGGTGAGAGTATGATTGGCGAAGGTCAATCCAGATAGAAGGAGATAGTTTTGTTATTTTTCGGCAGTGAACCATGCAGGCAGCAGACATTGCAGCTCACGGTATTGTGGGCTACAGCATAGGCAAGTCCCATCTTTCCTCCATTAGAAATAACATACTTCATTCGCGTCTCTCCATTACATTTCTCACGCGACAGCCTCGACCATACTTAGAAAAATTCAGTCGGATAGTTATTCAAGTTGAGTAGGCATGGCTTTCAGGCATTCTGCTGAGTAAATAACATTCTTAAAGATACGGGATGAAAGAGTTTTCCTACGCTTTGTATATAAATTTCGTTAACGGGATTCCTATCCATAAGAGATAACCTCCTATTCAGAAAAGAACCCTGAAATTTGTGAGTCAGTTTATAAATAAAAGTTTCACTTGATTTTCTCAGATTTTGCAATAAATTATATTTCTGTTGGTTTCATGTTTTTCTTACACTAACTAGCAACACTCCAGTACCCATTATCCCACTAATTACGTAAGAAAATAGAATATTTTTCTGTCTTTTCCTTACAGTAGACGACTCCAGAAGATATTTTTCAGGTATTTCTTTTTGGTACGTTAGGAGCGTCTGTCTGACTTCTGTAGTAGTGTGCGGTGGAAATTGCTTCTTGCAGGAGCCTAAGGGTACTTATCAGATGAATCCGTTGCGCAACTAGTCAACATAACACCCGCATACTGACACTGTCATGAACAGAAATTATGGTAGTGGTCGTCCACATAACCGGTACCTTTTGTACACAAAAATTGTGGTTTTTCGGTGTTTTCTCAGTCGCCACCTATGAAAATATCGTACTTTTATAAGCCGCGTAATAAGAAACTCCTAGAGTCAACCCTCGACCACTCCTAAAGCGAAACCACCAACCGAGTTGCTCAGTTTGCCTTGTCTCGAGGAAGTGTGTATTGTTAAATGGTTCAAATGGCTCTGAGCACTATGGGACTTAACATCTGAGGTCATCAGTCCCCTAGAACTTAGAACTATTTAAACCTAACTAACCTTAGGACATCACACACATCCATGCCAGAGGCAGGATTCGAACCTGCGATCGTAGCAGTCGCGTGGTTCGAGACTGAAGCGCCTAGAACCGCTCGGCCACCACGACCAGCTGTGTTTTTTTAAATCTTTACCTTGTACTGTAGGATAGCTACAGTCTGCCCGTTCTCACGAAAGGTATAAAAATGGTCGCTAGATCAAGTGCTATCCAGAAGAGTTGATCCCTTATCTCTGTGATCAGTAGAATCCGAGATATTGGTAACTAAAAAAAATATCGCATTTTCGCTGTCGCCTTTTTTCCGTCATTACTAGTGGTTGCAGAATACGAAAATTTATGCCAGGCAATTCGACGTACACGAGCTTCTCTAAAACTAAACTACTAACAGTTACTCTTTTGTAAAGAGACCGTTGTATAAAAGATTAGAAATTGGAAACTTGCTTGAATTTATCTGATGCTTCTCTTCACAAAATTTGGGTATCGCTCTTATTCCTTGACATTAACACTTTTACCTGTGATCTTTTCCTACTCGCCACGTTATCAGTTCTTGTTCCGGAGAAAATGAAACATAGATGTCACAAAAATTGATAATACATCTTACAACTAACGCCGTATCGGGCTTCAGTTCTTTTATATACTATAATCTACAATTAGAACTCACGACGTGCAGTGATGGATGAAATAACACGTAGTGATGAGTTCTCAAATTACTTACAGAGGAAGCCGAGTTGACACTACGAGCATACAAAATATTAGGTCACACCATAATAACTAGAACGAGATGACGAACTTATTATGGTAATAATCCGTGGCGACGGGAATGACATGTATATTTGTTGCTGTCACTGAACACTAACATACCACTTGATACAGTACAAGATAGTACATTTCACTAGAACCTTTACTACATACGCAGAGGGAATTAAATTTGTACACCTGGAAGACGACGTCGATTTTATCCTGTGGCGGCATATGCCACCTGAGGGATAGTTGATGTATTGATAATGGTTTTAGCGTCGTCCGCCAGGAGATAGCATTGTGGAATGGGTGCCAGAGCACCATCTGTGTCCACCCTGTAACAGGGAACGCTCACAGCCAGATGGTTGAGTGCGGTGCGAACGTGTGAAGGAACTAAGGAACCATACCACGGAGACGCATTCGTCCTTCCTACAACCAACTCAGCGCGTTTGGGCGTGCTGCGTCGGTTGTGCGTCGATGCTGGTGTCAATGGTCACGTGGACAGCCTCACATCCTAGACGAGGTTCTGGACGTCCGCGCAGCATAAACGCCCGCCAGGATCGTCGTACTGAAGGGGCTGGAGTGACAGATCAGACAGCTACCACACCACGGATAAGAGGGTTTGTGAGCCCAGAGATGGTAATAAGAAACGTTGCAAACAGATGAAAGGACTTAGCCCAGACCTATCAACACGAAATGTTGTGAACCGGTTATTGGCAGTGAGACACAGGCACGCACACCTCTAACTTGTCTTCCATTCACGCTACAGCATCGACTTGCAAGCAACTGGTGTTGTCAGAGGGTCACTTGGAATGGCGTGCGGTTGTCTTCAGCGATGAAAGCAGATTACGCCTACATGCAACTGATGGTCGTATGTGCATACAACATAAACTTGGTGAGTGTTCGTCCAAGACACACTGTACACACCCCCTGGCCTTATGGCCTGAGGTGTGATAAGCTGCAACGCTCATTCACCTTTGATGTTTCTGTAAGGGACGCTGACCAGCTCTCTGTACGTGCTGAATATTGTTAGATCCGTTCTTTCACCGTTCTTGCAACAGCAACGTGATGTGTTTCTCCAGTACGACAATGCTCGCCCACACTCTGTCCGTGAAACTCAACGTGCTCTGCGAGACGTGCAGCAACTTCCCTAGTCAGCACGATCTCTGATCTTGTCTCCAATCAAGCACCTGTGAGATATGATGGGACGAGAAGTGACTCGTGTGACTATTCAGCCGGCCGCTGTGGCCGAGCCGTTCTAGGCGCTTCAGTCCGGAACAGCGCCGCTGCTACGGTCGCAGGTTCGAATCCTGCCTCGGGCATGGATGTCTGTGATGTCCTTAGGTCAGTTAGGTTTAAGTAGTTCTAAGTTCTAGGGGACTGATGACCTCAGAAGTTAAGTCCCATAGTGCTCAGAGCCATTTGAACTATATTTGCGACTGTTAAAACAACAACTCTTACAGAACTACACGAATAGGACGAGCAGGAGTGGCATAATGTGTGCCAGGACAGCATTTTCCATCTGTATGATCGATTGAGTGCCATGCTCAGCGTCTCCATTGCCGCCTGTGGAAATTTGGGATTTTCAGCAAGGGTCGACACGTGGTACCTTAAAACTGCTTGCGCTAGTGATGAGTAAACGTAACCATTTCATGTACTCTATATGCACTGTTGCAACAGTAAATCTTGAGTGAACTGGAAACCCCTAAAATGGTCTATTAATTTTTTTATGGCAGTATATTTGTTGTCTAGTACAAATCTCGAACTGCTGGCTGTAGCGAAAGATGCTGTCGTCTTCGGCTATGACTGCAGACCGTAGTTAGAGGCACTCCGCTCCGACGCAAGTAATAATTCTCCAGTGGTGGCGTATGGGACTCTTGAAGGCGTGACTACGACGACGTCTCTCATTCGTCGTTGCGTCTGGCAGCCATTGTGCTCACTTGTCATTCCATCGTGAGGTACCATTTCTGCCTAGGGACCTTGTTCTTCAGATGACACCAAACAATACGCTTTTGGTTTCGTATCTGCTCTGTGTTAATAGTAAAACTACGTTACATGTAATTCGAATTAACCATACTTGTTGCTCCTCTATTTTTTCGCTTAGTCCAGCGATATATAGAACAAAAGAGGGGAGCCAAGGTAAGCAGTTTCTCTGCCTTATGACTCGCTGCTAATGCAAGACAATTTGTACGGGCTAAGTGCATTGTTTTCTGGTATGCTGCAATTTCAAAAGTACTCCCTTTGATGCTAAACGGCGTAGTGGGCCTAGGTTGTCAAACTGTGTTGAAAACGGCGACGCGGAAACAAAAATAGTTCAAAGCCTGGTTGAAGTCCATGCAGCAATCTGAAGAAGACGTCTGACTTGGTCGTTGAAAATTGTGCAGAGCCCACGGAAACACACTATCAACCAACCACGTCAAAAAAACCTGAAAGATTTGTTTTTGCCTTTTGTCTTTTCGTGACGATAGTTTTCTATTCTAAAAGTAAATTAGTATTTATTTCTACTCATTCCTAAGGTTGCTGCATATTCTAGACACTTTTTAATACACATATATGAAACCTGATAGTTTTTGGCACATAGTTTTGGTCTTTATTTATGACACGCTCTCTCGGTCGCATTGTGAAAGAAAATGACGAAAGTTACGGTTTTACTACAGTTGTACGTCCAGCCGATGTCAAGATCATTTGGTCATCTGAAGTACTAGTTGGACAAAGATGGTGCATGGAAGCGCTATTGACTTGATGGAATAAACCATGGAGGTACTGTACAAAAAGATTTAAGACGAGCAACTGAACTCAGTTCCTTCCAAATACAACACCAGTGGCCTTAATTTCTTTGCATTTCGCTCGACTTGTCCGGTATTTATGTCAAGGCGTGGTACCATTAATCACTCGTGATTGACTTTCAGTCGTGTGTTTCAGCGTGTTCGGTGTTTGTGACGTGTTGTAGTGGCACTGCTTTCTCTTTTGTTGTGGCTGTAACTGCTGTTGGTTGTAAGTTGCCTTGAGACCAACACAGAAACGTGTTCCCGATAAATTTGCATCACATTAAATACTCGTAGCATTTCTTACGGATTTCAAAACTCAAATAGATGTAGTAAAACTATGTAACAGTTACCTAATTCTAATACAAACTAACACTGATCTGAAAATTTGAGGAAAATTCAGAAAAAAATGAATAAATCAAAGAAACGTAAGTCGATGGAGACGAAAGTTGTGTCTGTTATCGCGACACCAGTGGTTCACAAAATCATCAGATGAGACCCAGTGAAGTGACGTCACGGTGCCTTCATCTGTACACAGCAGAAAACAGTACTCTTGGGAATAGGACGGCAAAAGGGCGCTGTAAGAAAGATACTATAACTGTCAACATACGAAATGAGTGTTTTACAGATCTTTTAATATACATTTTGGCTCATTCCGCATTGCTAACGGTTTCCCATTTGCTTTTTGTTCATGACTAGTGATGAATAAACTGGTAATTAAGTAGAGTGTAATTTGGATTTGACGGAAGATTTAACTATTAAGATAAGGCACAATGTTTTCACCTGTGAATTATGTTGTATTCAAAGTGTGATACCTGGAATAGAAACGTAATACGCGCAACCTCGTGGCTACTGGATGAATTGAACTAGAACTTCAGCGATACTGGAAGGTGTGCGCGGAAATAGTTGCTACTTGGACTGTGATTATAAATAGAACATTATAATTAGTGTCGAGGTGCTGCCTTCTTATATGAACTGTACATCAGCAGACCTAAATTTTGTGTGTGAAACCGATATATTCATATGTAATTGTGAAAATGTGTTTCAAACGTGAGTGTAAACATGGATAAAGAGTGAGCTTCAACCGCAAGACGAATGTATCCATTGTTTAGAAGCGAGTTAGTTTGAACAGTATGTAAAACTTATTCTGTCAGCAAGCAGCTCAACTGCTGTAAATCATTTCTAGAGGTAATTTGTATCCACCCATCGACTGTTCAAGATTATTTAATGAAGACTAGTCAGGTTAAGAAACTGTGAAGTAAGCAATGTGTGGGAAGCCCCCTTTTTTGCTAAAATGCGTTTGTGTAGACAGAGTTCATTTTTATCTGAATATTGAGTTTAAATGTGTAGTTTTTACCTATACACTATCTGATCAAATGTATCCAGATACCTGTTAGTGGACATTTATGTAGGATCTGTCTTTGACCTTCATTACTGCTTTGTTATGATGCAGAAATATATCCTGAACGAGTGTTAAATTCTTTAACTCTCTCACTGGCCTGCGCCAAGCCAATCCAAGGCAGGCATATGTGCAATGTCTGCAGCAGAACGTCAAACAGGCAGGAGAAACGATTCTGCAAATGGCATGGAACACCACACAAGCCACTGCTAACTAGAGGGAGTTGTCTGAGTCGTCAGGTCACCAGTATGACCATACTGTGCAGGGAGTATAACGAGTATTACATCATTCTACCAATCACATACGGTGGAGCTATAACGCGTACGTCGTTCAGGAGAACGACTTTCATCACACACACTGTAGAAAGTAAAGAGCTGAAAGACAAAGCTGGGACCCGGCAGCGCAGTAAAGCATTCTGACAGGCCCCGAACACCAGGTCACATTCGGCCATCTTCACAGGGGGGTAACATCGTTGGTTGATTGTTTGGTCGATGTGGTGGAGAAGACCAAACAGCGACGTCATCAGTCCCATCGGATTAGGAAAGAATGAGGATGGAAGTCGGCTGTGCCCTTTCAAAGAAATCATCCCAGCATTTGCCTGAAGTGATTTAGGGAAATCACGGAAAATCTAAACCTTCATGGGTGGACGCGGGTTTGAGCCATCGTCCTCACAAATGAGAGTGCAGTGTGCTAACCACTGCGCCACCTCGCTCAGAAGTAACATCCTTGCCACCGACATACAGCTACAAACAACACAATTGCAGAGAACCAGTTATGAGACAGGACGTGTGATGCGCGGATTACCATTCACCAGATGATTACTGTTGCCGTGGTAGCAACCAACGAATCCTGCAGGATTTGAGCACTTGTGAACTGCCGTCTTCTCGTCACGTGACGTGAAGTCTCGGAGTCTTCTACTACCTGCTCACTGGCGGCAAACTGATAATGTTTCGTGCACTGTCAAAACTTTGCTGTTCCAGGGAGGTGTCCTAGCTGCTGTTACCTGGCTGAATGGCATCTTTGAATAGACTCCAGCGCCAACGGCATTCCTCTGACAGAGAGGCCATGACGTAACTCTGAACAACTACCGCTGTCCCGTGCAGAGCTGGTAGGAGCTTACAGTGGCGCTATCTCTGATGCGAACAAGTGCGCCCTAGTAAACCGTGTTCTCCAGCTGTTGCCTGTCACATCTGAGAGGGCAACACCAGGCATCAGTTGCACCAGCTGTCTGGCACATCATCGCTTCTGCTGTGCTAGTGGAACTGACTTCACAACCGCCCTCAAGTCTGCTGGGGTGACTATATGATCATATTTCAGTTGCAAATCCCGCATCTGCCGCCACTGCCGTTTCTACAGGAAATATGATTCTCTTGTAGAAACATACCAAAACGTGTAAATAGCTAATGCTGCCTTGTTACCGCCCTTGAGCAGCCGAGAGGCTCTTAGCCCCGAAGTGCTCCATCATTTGCATCTTTAGGGGTAAAACTCCACCAAACCCTACATATTTGTGTCTGAGTTGGCTGTCAAACTATGGAAAACCATGTCTGCAGCATAATCCGCCGTCTCCTATCCAGACTTGCGTTGCAAAATAACGCAGTGAGATGAGTGAACGTTTTCCTCTTTGCTTTCTTTTTGTGTTGACTTGGTTGTGGCCATTTCGAGTCATAGCAACAATCATAGCAGATTCTGTTACATCTCTTGTCACAATTTAGCGTAGACTGCAGGGAAACACATTTAACGCCAGTCAAGTGTAAAATCTGTTATTTGTCAGGGCAAGAGTTGCCGCATGCTAAGGCAGAGTCGGCCACACGCAAGCCGGATGTGCGGGCTACGTGCTGGCCGAGGCTCAGCCTGTCTCGCATTTGCTCGGTCCCTCTGGGAAGTGCCCAGCACAGTGCAGAATTTCCTCTAGTATTGCGGTGCAGCATTTTTCGGTTGGTACAGCCCTCTTCGATTCAGTAGAAGAGGTCAGCAGCAGGCAGTGCTAACGAACGTCGCATCACAATGACGTCCTTCTGATTTGCTGTTGTAAAGAAAATAAGAAGACCTAAAAGTGTGTCTGTATTCCTCGACTCGTCACTTTCAAAGAACCGGGGTACCAGGTCCAAAGAGTCTTTGGTATGTACACAGGTAAACAGCGCCACTACATCATAACCGACCATAATACCACACCCACAAAGGTGGTTAATTTTGCAGATAAAATCGGCTGAATTCTTAATATAAGGATGGATCAAAAAGTATTTGTTCTTCTGTCATAAAAACTTTGATAATGAACATTCGTACAGATCATGGACAGTCTTCCACACAACACTACTTTTCAACATAGTCATCATGCATCTGTATGCATTTGCGCCATCATTCAACACAGAGATCCAAACCAGATTGGAAAAACATAGCGTTTTCCTTCTTGACCAACGATTTTAAAAGCTGTTCTAACCTCTGTGGGCATACAAAAAAATTAATGGTGGCCTCCAACTACTTACCCTCAGACTCAGAGCTGAAATATTAAAAGTTTTGGCTGATCTTGTTGTCTAGGGGCTAGGATACGTATTTACCGCAATACAAGCCAAATACTGCTGGGTCTACAGTATGCAATATGAATATACACATGAATCCAAGGCTCGAAAGTTTCTATCACTCGGCAATTGCGAATTTGGAATGTAACATGGAAATTTATAAATGAAAGATTGAAATTAAATAAAATCTGCCGGTACTCTTTTTAACAACTTTAAATGATGAGTACGATAGCAGAAGTACTTTTAAGAATGCCGTTTATTACTGGAGAACACTTATTGGTGTCGACAGTCCAGCGATTAAATAAAATGTAAGTTGAATAAGAGGGAAACGATAGATTCCTACTTCATGTAATTAGTTATGAACAACAACATAGCTCGCGAGATGTTCACTTGTAAACACATACTACGTCTCCACTGCAGAAGCCACGGAAAGCTCGCAAGTGCACAAGTCGGCAGTACGAAATATTCTCCCACGACCACGCGCAAACTGCTCATCACTCTCCAAGAATTTCGTGTGACCGTCCGTCGCGCCTTCCCATCCAGCACTCCCCCGTGTCCTCCGCCACCCGATGCTCCTCCCCCACTTCCACAGAGTCTCTCCATTGACTTCGGTAGTCGCCTACCGTAGTAACGAGCGCTGTGATTGGCTAGAGTGCTCTCGGCATGTCTCCAAGCCAACGCACACTCACAAACTTATTGAAAACCATACAAAATACTGGATTTACATTTAAATAACTTGAAATTAAATAAATATTCCTACAGCTGGACCATAAACACACTGTAACACGGATTGTTAAAAACATAAACAAATTAAATAATCATATATCAAAGGAATAGAAACAAAAGTAGGCCAGTAGCCTAATGTCTCTGGGTTTTCTAAAACACAGTTAATATTTGACCAGTTTCTTCATGAATAGTGTATATCGGATATAAACAAAGACATAGAGGAATAAATATACACGGTGATTCAAAAAGAATACCACAACTTTAGGAATTTAAAACTCTGCAACGACAAAAGGCAGAGCTAAGCACTATCTGTCGGCGAATTAAGGGAGCTATAAAGTTTCATTTAGTTGTACATTTGTTCGCCATTTCAGCCAATAAAGTTTTTGGTCCCTTTTTCTTCGAAGGTGCTACTGTAACTGGACTACAGTATCTGGAGATGTTAGAGAATTGGCTGTTCCCTCAGCTCGAACAAGAAGCACAACAATTCATATTTCAGCAGGATGGAGCGCCACCACATTGGCACTTATCTGTCCGTAACTACCTGAACGTCAACTACCCGAGGCGATGGATCGGCCGCCAGGCAGCCCGTGACAGAGCACTTCATCAGTGGCCTCCAAGAAGCCCTGATCTTACCCCCTGCGATTTTTTCTTATGGGGGTATGTTAAGGATATGGTGTTTCGACCACCTCTCCCAGCCACCATTGATGATTTGAAACGAGAAATAACAGCAGCTATCCAAACTGTTACGCCTGATATGCTACAGAGAGTGCGGAACGAGTTGGAGTATCGGGTTGATATTGCTCGTGTGTCTGGAGGGGGCCATATTGAACATCTCTGAACTTGTTTTTGACTGAAAAAAAACCTTTTTAAATACTCTTTGTAATGATGTATAACAGAAGGTTGTATTATGTTTCTTTCATTAAATACACATTTTTAAAGTTGTGGTATTCTTTTTGAATCACCCTGTATTTATAAGCATGCTACTACAGTTTTTTAGTGTAACTGTAGAGTACTTATGGCCTGACATGATCAATAGTAATCGGCTACTTTGATTTCCAATAACTCATGTACTATTCGAGTTACATGCCTGTAATGCACACCAGTTTTGGTGTAGACTAATAGCTTTTTAAAGACACATCGATCGACAAAATCGGATGAACCGTTTAGATTTGGAAATTCGTTACTTGGTGTTAACTTGTATAATTTACAGTCGGATACTAAACTTTAAACTAACAAAGATATTGGAAATCTGATTACACCATCAGAATCGTTGTGTAAATAATGGTCATGTTTCTTTTCAAGGTATCATGATTGCTCTCGCTATTATCAATTTCTATACGAACTGTCAAATGTCTGCCATTAAGGGTTCAAAAAATCCGCCATATTTGGCACTTCCGGCATACAAATCTCCTTCATCAACACAAAGCCCATTCCTCGACACAGAGTAAACATGGAATTCCCAGTCACGCAGTCAGCCTGGAACACGCGCTGGGGCTACCCCTCTTGCTACGGCTAATGTTCGGCACCATGCGGCTGCTGACGAGCCCCGGCTTGCCGAGCGACCGCTGCGGCCGCGTGAACTCCGAACTTTGAATAATTTCATGGCGCCACAACTCGCTCGTTACCTCACACCTCATTCATGAATGAAGTGTATGTCAATGCTGTAATGGACATCAGAGATATTTAGCGTTGGGCAAAGAAGTTTGGTAATCGAGAAACGGCTAATGTGGATAAACGACGCATCAGCCGGCCAACAACATCAATCACGGAAGCCGAACGAGGATGTTCAGATGTAGTGATGGAGAAGACATATGTGTTATAGAGTTCAAAGTCAGCCGCTTTAAATTCATACTGAGAAAGATGGGTCATCAAGCAAACCACTGAATTTTTCCATAATGGTTCTGATGCATGGCTTCAACGATGGCGCTAATGTACAAAATGATTGGTGACTATGTTAAGCGATAGCGTGTAAAAAAAAACTTCGGGCCATGATCTATTCTAATTCCGCTCTTATACACTATGTGATCAAAAGTATCCAGACACCCGCAAAAACATACATTTTTCATATTGGGAGCATTGTGCTGCCACCTACTGCCAGGTATTCCATGTCAGTGACCTCAGTAGTCAAGAGACATCGTGAGAGAGCAGAATGGGGCGCTCTGCGGAACTCATGGATTTCCAACGTGGTCAGGTGATTGGGTGTCGCGTACGTCTGTACGCGAAATTTCCACACTCCTGAACATCCCTAGGTGCACTGTTCCCGATGTGATTGTGAAGTGGAAACGTGAAGGGACACGCACAGCACAAAAGTGTACAGGCCGACTACGTCTGTTGACTGACAATCGCCGACAGGGTTGTAATGTGTAATAGGCAGACATGTATCCAGACCATCGCACAGGAATTCCAAACTCCATCAGGATCCACTGCAAGTACTAAGACAGTTAGGCGGGAGGTGAGAAAACTTGGATTTCATGGTCGAACGGCTGCTTATAAGCCACACATCGTGTGGTAAATGCCAAACGACGCCTCGCTTGGCGTAAGCAGTGTAAACATTGGGCGAATGAACAGTGGAAAAACGTTGTGTGGAGTGACGAATCACGGCGCACAGTGTGGATACGCGACGGCAGGGTGTGTGTAGTGCGAAAGCCCGGTAAACGTCATCTGCCAGCGTGTATAGTGCCAACAGTAAAATCCGGAGGCGGTGGTGTTATGGTGTGTTCGTGTTTTTCATGGAGGGCATTTGTATCACTTGTTCTGCGTGGAAGTATCGCAGCACAGGCCTACATTGATGTTTTAAGCACCTGCCTGCTTACCACTGATTCAGGGCAATTCGGGGATGGGGATTGCATCTTTCAACACGATCGAGCACCTGTTCATAAGGCACTGTCTGTGGCGAAGTGGTTACACGATAATAACATCCCTGTAATGGACTGGCCTGCAGAGAGCTCTGAACAGAAACCTTCATAACACCTTAGGGATGTTTTGGAACGCCTACTTCGTGCCAGGCCTTA